>NC_138510.1:61287163-61887163 GCF_964252035.2 Podarcis erhardii
CCACACTTATGCTCTTATAAAGCTCCTGTTTTTATTGTCTTGTTCTTATGGTGAGGTGGGGGGACTGTTTATATTTTCCCCAGGAATCTTAAAACATTGTCTCCTTTTGAAAATATATTAAAAGGCTTCATTTTAAAGAAAATGCATTTACTTTGCAGAAGTCTTACTGTTGTGGATATAATATGTAAAAAAAAAATGCTGGAAACATTTAGCAATGCACTTGACAAGAAAATAAACAAGCTTCATAACCAGACAAGCTGTTGTTTAGATGAAACCTTACAGAAAGTTCCTGTAAAACTTTTAACATGCCACATAACTTATTTCCTCAATGTACAGACGCTAAAATCAACCCACTAAAAGTTAGCGGACTACAAGAAAAAGACATTTTTTTATATTAAAAAAAAATCATTGAAATGAACCATACAAGGATTTGTACAAGAGACATGTCCATTTTCAGACAAGGATTCAATTATTGATACCAAAGTAAGCAGTTTTGATGCACACTCTGTAATATAAAGCATATTTTAGCCCCCAAAACCTCATCACATCTGTTAAGTTCTTTTAATCAAACCTCAGCTACACAATGCATTTTAATATACAAAGACAAAAAAGGAAGCTTTGAAAGTTACCTCATGCATCGTCTGGCTGCACAAAAAATCTCGGCTACTGCCTACTGCTAAACTTCAGTTTGGTACTGCCAGCATACAAAGAGATGAGTGAATGCCCTCTTTCCACCCGCTTGGACTCAGCTGCCAACACTGGGATATGCAATTTTGCTTTTTAATGAGTCGTAAACAATTTATGTGTGTCAATGGAGCAAGTTTGTTTTATTGCGGGGAGCAGGTTCAGAATCGGTTTGAAGTGGCTGCCGTCTCTACTGTATGGAAGTATGCTGTCCAAAATTTAAAGGTTCTGTGTCATTTTGATGAAAAGACCTATTATAATGAAAGAAATGGCTGTATGAAAGGGTGGGCACAGTAATCTCTTAGGCTCGGACTCTCTCTCTCTCTCTCTCTCTCTCTCTCTCTCCCGCTCTCCCGCTCTCCCTCTCCCTCTCCCTGGCATGATTTCACTCCAGTCTACAGTGTGTTTGTAGCTAGATAGTTGCTAGAATGGATGTCTAGTGGGGGGATGAAAAGCTTATTTTACTTTTGGACTAAACAATCTGTGTGTAAAAAGAAGAAGAATGAATGAATTTTGGCTTTATAATGCAAACTTCTCATTACATCTTTCTTCTTAATTGATCTACATACAACTGATGCCATGGTGTATATATTAGGTCTCATCTTCATGGGAGTGAACAATGTTGTGGTCTAAGTAAAATGCAGACTGTAGGTAATTTTATTATTTTGGTGGCTCTTGCTGCCAAGTGATATGTTCAGTATCATCAGACACTTCATAGTACTGTAAGCAAGACTCAGTACATGTGTACATTTTAAGAATAATTACATTTGTTGTAATGACTGGCAAGAAATCTTTTGAAATCTAACCCTCTCTCCCTCATGCTTTAATCATGCCATTCTTGAAACAGATATTAATTTAGGCTAACACTCATATGACATCTTTGGTTTGCAAACTTCTGACATACAGCAAACCTATGTGAAATGAATTTGCCTCCCTAAGGTTAAAAGACTGTAAAGTTGGGCACTGTGGTTAAGGACATTTTATTTTCTATTTGAAGGGGGGGAGGACATGTAATATCCAACAGGTATTTAAAATATTGAAGTAGGTATCCAAAGTTTATGTGACTGCTACCAGCTCTGCTAGCTTTATCAGTGTTAGTTCCTGGTTTTTCAATTTTAATAGTATCCTGTAGAGGATTATCACATGGGTACAAGTGATAAAAGAGTTACAGATTTGTATACAATGCTGCACTGACTTCAGTGCTGAGCCCGGTCCCAAAACCAGGTTGATGTAAAGATGGAGTTTCAGAAGAGGCATGAATAGAGTGAATCTCAGTCATAGCTTGCTGTGGTTGAGATCAGAAGAAATATTTCTTGCAAACTGTTCATCCTAGCATCTTCATGATGACCTTGCATCTTTAAAAATGACGACTTATAAAAGAAGCTCTTCACTTGTGGGGACAGACATACTCACAGGTGCTTAAATAAATCCTCCAGGCTTTCAAACTTTGTAACAGGTACAACTTTTTAATGGATACCTACAAGGTACTTGTACCTGCCACTATTAAGCTTAACACAGTAATTCAGGGACCAAAGCTACCAGTAGGATTACACCAATGTAAACTCTTCTAATACCCACCATTATGCTGCAAAATCTTCATTTCAGTATAGTCATTTCTTTCTAATAACTACCGGTATCATAAAAAATAGTTTCTAGAAATGTAACATTAAACATATTTGGGCCTTCTACAACATGATTCCTGAAAAGTATTTTTGTTGCGTTCCTTCTGAGTTTCCTATGGAAGTGCTTAAAATTATCCCGGCGATCTTGGAAGCACCTAAAGTGCATACACAAAAAGTGAAAATGTGTAACTCTTGGCTTAAGAATGCGTACATCTTCAAAGTAAAGTATTACCAACAAAGAAAAATCTAAACCACAGCATGTTTCGTAAGTGTTGTATTTCATGGTGTAGTCTGAAAAGATTCCATTAAGCATTGCAACTTTTCGTTTGATGTACAACTGTCTGAATGCATTGGCAAGTTATACTTCGCTACTCTCATTTTGTATTTCTGAAGGATATACACCAAGTACCATAGGATTTTGCTTGCATAATAGTAATATTTTATTATTACGGTCAAGGACCAGTTCAGAATTCTTGTATTATTGCATTGGTGTGTGTGTGTGTGTGTGTGTGTGTACTATCACACTATCATGTCAAAATTATTGTCTGAAAGTCTACAGCATCTGTGAAGTCCAATTATGAATCCTCTTTTAGAAATGTTTTCCAACTGACTAGCAAAACTTGCTTTATACAGCATGATGACCTGCATGCAATACATACTTTCTGTCCTGCTGTGCATCATGTTCTTTCATTGTACTATCCCTAGTTTCTTCTTTTTCCAGATATATACTCTATCTCCATTTCTTTTCTACCCTCTTCCTTCACCTGCCCTGAATATTGTTAGGAATGTTTCTAATTTAAAGTCGAAAGAGCCAGTGGCTGATTAGAAGACAGGAAATTGGAAGATTAAACTGTCTGGTTGAACTTCCTTTACTTATCAGCACTCTGTAACTTACACTGGATTATAAACTCAACAACAGTTACAATGTTATTTTCCCTGTTGTGCTTAATTTTTCTTTCTTTAGACAATCTGGAAATTAGGCAGTTGATGACTCTGAGCCAAGACTGGTTGTTTCCAGCAATTGGGTAAAGGAGATTCGAATAAATATGGATATTATAAAGATCTGTGCCCCTTTACGTTCCAGGATTTGCCTGAATCTGAGTGCGTACTGTGTTTGCGATATGTAGATATAATGTAGACATGATGTGTATAATATGAGCCATATCAGCTATTGACATTGAATCAAGCATCAGATCATATCGTACTTTCCAAGGGAAATAACATTATTTAGTAAGAGGAAAATGCAGCATGATAATCCTTCCTCAGACCTTAATTCCCCCTTCAGAAATGTTAAAAAAATAAAAAATTGCAATGCCACGGGTACAGCTGTGCAATATGCTGGCAAAGGAATAGTAAGGTTCCCTAACGGAGACATCACTAGGCTATTGTTCCAGACCATAGCTTGACAGCAGAAGAAGCTTGTTTTTCCCCAATTGCTCAAACGCAAAAAAGAAAAACATTGGGAAGCATTTCTTGTTAATAGCTCAATGTGAACAGTTCAGACCCAAATCAAGATTCCATTGGCTGTACAGAGAACAAGAGCTGACTGACCAAGTCGCTGCAATATAAGCATCCTGAATATTGTGAGTCTCCTATGAATGGCGAAGCCCTTTACTGCACTGGTTCAAAATTTGGGACGAAACTATCACTACTGTGCGGTTCTGTTAGTCATACATGAAAGACCTTTACTCCATTCCAATCTATAAGAACTTTTATGTATGTCTTAGCTTCTAATATTTAAATGGTAGGAGCCTTTGATGAGATTTTTTTATTTTAGATGTTATTGAGGTTTCCTATACAGCATTATTTTTACAGTAGTTCTGAAGTTTGGTTTTTCTGAAAATATTTTAAATATTCATCTCAATTGCAGAGAAAATCTGAGATAAAAATGTAGCTAAGTAACGAGGAGCTCAGAATTGAAGCTGCTTATATTATGCCTAGCAATAGTACACATAGATATAAATGGCCACCGGCAACTATAGAAGGTTTAATATCCTTTTCTCCTGTTGTTTTAACTGGACAGCCATCACATCCACATTTGAAGCACATTTAAACACAAGCCTTCCCCCAAAGAATCCTGGGAACTGTGGCTACAATTCCCAGTAACCTTAACAAACTTCAGTTCCCAGGATTCTTTGGGGGGAAAGTCATGTGTTTTAAATGTATGCTGCCTTCCTGCCTCCCACCCAGCACACAGAGACAGAGGGTCCTATATGTAAGCAAGAAAGAGATCTTTATTCAGACACAAAACAGTACAGACTTGCTAATAGACAGTGTGGGCTCATCCACACTTTTGCTTGGTCCATGACTTCTAGGCATGGGTCCGAGAGGTTTTTCCTATTGTCCTGCCACTTTCCCTGGGAAAGCCCACTGTTTACTTCTGAACTGGAGCAAATGTCAATAAGGTTTTCTGCAGATTGACCTTTTTTCCGATTTAGTGGTAAATAACGAGTTTTCCCAGGGAAAGCAATGGGACAATAGAAAAACCTCTCGGACCCTTATCTAGAAATCAAATGGAAGAAATCACGGGACAAAGGGAAGTAGGTGAGCCCTGTGTTCAGAAGCTATAGTTCAGAAATTCAAGAGTCAGGCAAGATATTCAGAACTGAACGAAAGCATTGATGATGTCCCAACCATTTCCTTCTGATGCAGCTGAAGTTATCGTACAATAGGGAGAGACCTCCACCCCTGGTTCCCACCAAACAGCCCCTCTTTTGTTTCTTCTTCCTCCTCCTTCTCCTGCATCAGGGCCTGCCAACCCAACTCCATGACCACTATTGATATATGTTGGTAACTACTGTAGCCAGGACAAGTTAGTTAGTAGGCCCATACCCACACACAGGGTGTGATCAAACTTTCGGGAGCTCAAGTGAACAAGGAAAGATTATTCTAGTAGGGCCTTATGTATCTGTAGACAGAAGAATCAATCACAGCTTAAGATGCTGTGGTCATACCGGGTGGACCATTGAGGGGCTCCGTTCTGGCTGCTGGTATTATTGGGGGGGGGGAAGGCTTTGCAACTGTTGTAGCAAAGCTCGGTGGCAGAGCACATGCTCTGGGTGAAAAAGATCCAGGCTGTGGATCCCACACAGGCTTGATCCCTGGCATCTCAAAGCAGGGCTGGGAAAGACTCCCTTCTTAAACCCGAGAGGGCCCTTGACAGATAGCCCGGTGATCTGACTTGGTATAAGGCACTGGTTTTCAGCAGGTGTGTGAGGAGAACCCAGTACAGTGGTACCTCGGGTTACAAACACTTCGGGTTACAGACTCCGCTAACCCGGAAGTAGTACCTCAGGTTAAGAACTTGACCTCAGGATGAGGACAGAAATCGCACACCGGTGGCGCAGCAGCAGCGGGAGGCCCCATTAGCTAAAATGGTACCTCAGGTTAAGAATGGTTTCAGGTTAAGAATGGACCTCCGGAACAAATTAAGTACGTAACCAGAGGTACCGCTGTACCTGAATTGCAACCTAGCCTAAGGTAGATTGTAAGCGGGACCTCCCCGCTGCACCAAGGATTCCCTGCCCGAGCTGCTTCAGGTCGTGGCGGATATGCTCCTGGAGACACCTAGCCTGGTTGTCCTGGGGGATTTTAACATCCATGCCGACACGACCTTACAAGGGGCCGCTCGGGACTTCGTGGAAAGCATGGCCTCCATGGGGCTGTCCCTGAATAAGTCTGGCCCAACTCATAGCCACGGACATGCCTTAGACTTGGTGTTTACCTCTACGGATGCTGGTGATCTGACATTAACTAAAAGTGAAACAAAAGAAGTGCCATGGTCAGATCACTTCCTGGTGCAACTGGACTTCTCCGCAACCCTTCCCCTCCGCAGGGAGGTGGGACCGATTCGGATGGTCCGCCCCTGCCACTTAATGGATCCAATTGGCTTCCAGAGAGTGGTAGGGGATGCTCTATCCCAAGTTGATGGCCTTTCAGCTGATTCCCTGGTGGCCCGCTGGAATGCGGAGTTAACCAGGGCTATTGACTGTCTGGCTCCGAAGCGCCCTCTCCGATTGCATGGAGCCCGGACAGCCCCGTGGTTTTCCCCGGAGCTGAGGGTGATGAAACAATCGTTGAGACGGCTAGAGCGCCGGTGGCGGAAAACTCATTCTGAATCAGACCGGACACGGGTTAGAGCTCAACGTCGAGCCTACCAAGTGGCAATGGCGACGGCGAAGAGGGCCTTCTTCACCGCCTCCATTGCATCTGCAGAAAACAGCAGCAGGAGACTTTTTCAGGTGGTTCGCAATCTATCAGAACCACCTGTACCAACGGGGCCTGGTAGGGACCCCAAGATCTCCTGCAATGCTTTTGCAAAGTTTTTTGCAGATAAAATCGCTCAGATTCAGAAGGAGGTAGACTCCACCATGGGAGCAGGGCCAGGGCGGGAGAGTGCTAGAGTTCTGTCTGGTCCTGTTACATGGGATCAATTCCAATCTGTTACCTCCGAGGATGTGGACAGGCTGCTTGGACGAGTGAAACCGACCACCTGTCTCCTTGATCCTTGCCCATCCTGGCTGATAAAAGCGAGCCGGGAAGGGCTGGGCGATGGGCTTTGCGGGGTGGTGAACGCTTCCCTCCATGAGGGAGCCTTCCCAGACCCGCTGAAAGAGGCGGTCATTAAACCGCTTCTTAAAAAAACATCTTTAGACCCGGCCAATTTGGCCAACTATCGCCCAGTCTCAAATCTGCCATTCTTGGGCAAGGTGATTGAGCGGGTGGTTGCTGAACAACTCCAAGCACGCCTGGAGGAAACGGACCATTTGGATCCCTTCCAATCGGGATTCAGGCCTCACCATGGGACTGAAACTGCCTTGGTCGCGCTGGTTGATGATCTCCGGCGGGCTAGGGACAAAGGTGAGAGCTGTTTCCTAGTTCTGCTGGATCTCTCAGCGGCCTTTGACACCATCGACCATAACATCCTTCTGGACCGTCTAGAGGGGCTGGGAGCTGGGGGCACTGTTATACAGTGGTTCCGCTCCTTCCTCCTGGGCCGTGTCCAGAAGGTGGTGGTGGGGGATGAATGTTCAGACCCCTGGGCTCTCACTTGTGGGGTGCCTCAGGGTTCTGTCCTCTCCCCCATGCTTTTTAATATCTATATGAAGCCGCTGGGAGAGATCATCAGGGGGTTTGGACTGGGTGTTCATCAGTATGCAGATGACACCCAGCTCTACCTCTCCTTTAAATCAGAACCAGTGAAGGCGGTGAAGGTCCTGTGTGAGTGCCTGGAGGCGGTTGGAGGTTGGATGGCGGCTAACAGATTGAGGTTGAATCCTGACAAGACAGAAGTACTGTTTTTGGGGGACAGGAGGCGGGCAGGTGTGGAGGATTCCCTGGTCCTGAATGGGGTAACTGTGCCCCTGAAGGACCAGGTGCGCAGCCTGGGAGTCATTTTGGACTCACAGCTGTCCATGGAGGCGCAGATTAACTCTGTGTCCAGGGCAGCTGTCTACCAGCTCCACCTGGTACGCAGGCTAAGACCCTACCTCCCCGCGGACTGTCTCGCCAGAGTGGTGCATGCTCTAGTTATCTCACGCTTGGACTACTGCAATGCGCTCTACGTGGGGCTACCTTTGAAGGTGACCCGGAAACTGCAATTAATCCAGAATGCGGCAGCTAGACTGGTGACTGGGAGTGGCCGCCGGGACCACATAACACCGGTTCTGAGAGATCTGCATTGGCTCCCAGCACGTTTCCGAGCACAATTCAAAGTGTTGGTGCTGACCTTTAAAGCCCTAAACGGCCTCGGTCCTGTTTACCTGAAGGAGCGTCTCCACCCCCATCGTTCAGCCCGGACACTGAGATCCAGCGCCGAGGGCCTTCTGGCGGTTCCCTCATTGCGAGAAGTGAGGTTACAGGGAACCAGACAGAGGGCCTTCTCGGTAGTGGCGCCCGCCCTGTGGAACGCCCTCCCATCAGATGTCAAAGAGATAAAGAATTATCTGACGTTCAGAAGACATCTTAAGGCAGCCCTGTTCAGGGATGTTTTTAATATGTAATGCTGTATTGTTTTTAATACTGATTGGGAGCCGCCCAGAGTGGCTGGGGAAACTCAGCCAGATGGGCGGGGTATAAATAATAAATTATTATTATATTATTATTATAGTAAGCACACCACTGCTATCATGTAAATGCACCGTAAGAAATTAAGAAGTGGGTCCCCAAATGCTTGTTTGGGCTAAAGGTGCCCCCCGGAATTCAGAAGGCTCAAAACTGCTGTTATAAGGTAACTTCCTAAGCACATGCTTATCTGCCATGTCAGGCCTAACACTTTGATGTTGGCTGTGATTTAGAGTCCAGCACATGCCTATGTCTCTGGCTATCCACTATGGCAAGTGCAGCCGCAAAAGTACATGGGGCCCTTTCCTTTTTCATAGGCCACAGTGGCACAGCGTAAGTCACTGAATCATGTTCCGGACTGCTTCTCTGTAAAAATAATTCAACATATAGAGAATCTTATGAATATTTCTAGCTGAAAAGGGGAGAAGTAGGTGGAAACAGAAGGGGCTCCTTTTTAAAGGCTCTGATAAATTGCAGTGGCAATAAATTATTTTGAAATAGAAAAGGAAATATATGTGTGTGTGTGATATGTATAAAATTGCTTGCTATATCAATGTCGTTTTATCTCTTTGAATATACACATTTAAGAAAGGGTGCAAGAGGTGTTTATTGTTAATTATGAAAATCCATATCAAAACTTTACTTAAGGACCAAGTGGGCAGAGGGTCTAGGAGTTTCAATATATTACAAATGTAAGAGCCTGTCCTAAACAGCTTTGATTTTATGGCCACTATAGTCAAAGTTCTGGACTATTTCCCATATACCAGATTGCTGAGACATGGCTATGGCTAATCTATGCGTTCCTAGAAGAGACAAAACAGTTATATTAACTAATGGAGCTGAATTCAAACCATTTGTTACATGTAAACATAGATTTTCCACAGGGCTGCTGAGTATAAACTTAACCATCGTCCAACTACAGACACATCATGGCGTGGTATAATACAGGCCCCACATGTTTTATAGACTTTTACTACCAACAATTGCAGCAACCTTCCTTCAACAGAAACACTTGCTGTCCTCAACCTGCACTGACCATATAGATTAATTTCAGTTAGAATTCTGCAAAATGGGACCAAATACTGCAACAAAGAACACATATCACCACAGAAAACACACGAGGGTATTTTAAATGGGTAAATCAGATGAGAATGAGTAAATCAGATGAGAATCACATTTCTCATTCTGCCAGGTCACTATATCCTGGGGCAGCACAAGTGGTCTAACAATGGACACACTAGATTCTTCACCCATGGTGTGAGCCTGACTTCCACCTGACTTTGCAACCTGTTTTGCACATGTGTGTACCTCTGAGTCAGTTGTACCTTTCCCCTATCTTTTATCTATGTTAAGTGTATGTCTATTCATCATTAAATTTTTAAGAAATGCAAATGTTTTTAAAACAATCCCAAAACTTCTCTGGGAATTGGGCAGGGCCTAGGCCCTCTCAAAGAGGACTGGGCCACAACCAGCTTTTGAGGCCCCTAGTTATAATAAAAATGACAACACCTAAAAACAGAATAAGGCATCAAAAATAGAGAAAAAAATAGTTTAGTTTAGTTTAGTTTAGTTTAGTTTAGTTTAGTTTAGTTTAGTTTAGTTTAGTTTAGTTTAGTTTAGTTTAGTTTAGTTTAGTTTAGTTTAGTTTAGTTTAGTTTAGTTTAGTTTAGTTTACAAATGCTTTTATAGCCGGAGAGAGTATGTCACATTTTGGTCTGATATACATGAAAACAGGTTGCGAAACAGAATGGCTGGGGCAACCCAGTGAGATGGGTGGGGTGCAAAAAATAAATCATCATCATCATTATTAAAAAGTATCCAAATTTTAGACCACCTATGGAGATAGAGACCATGGGCCAAATGGACTTCTTAACACACACACATACCACATTGGCCCTTGACATGGCAGGTGTTTTTGTGAAGTCATGGGTACTAACCACTGTCCACAGCTAGCATTTCCCTGTTCAAAGAGACACATTTGGAAAAGCTGCCGTATGAGTCTTTTTATAGTTCACGCTGCCAGTGTAAAAGGTACACTTGGGCTGAAAAAGGTGACGGCACTTCCAAATTGTCGGGGGGGGGGCTCTACAAACTGTTACATCTATATTTGCCCTTCAATTTACATGCATGCCTTCATGTGTTTCAGGATAAAATAGTATCAACTTTTTCCTAAGGGTATATCAGATTTCCCACTCCCCTCCTGCAAGCCTTTTGTTCTCTCTGCCCACATGTAGTTCTCGTTGATTTCAGTGGGATGTGGGCTACAGAGGGTCTTGAGGCTTTTATGTGTTTACTGCGCTAACATTTTGCAACTGTCAATCTGCCACATTTAGAAACAGAACAGTCAAGTGTAAATTAAGTAGAAATGCTAGAATTAAATGTACTTGCAGAACCACAGACTCCAGTGAATAACCCAGAAATCTGTTTCCTAGCTGGGTTTTTATGTCAACTTTTCATTCTACATTAATTCCTCTGAGGCATCCTCCCTCTACAGCTTTCATGTGGTTGAATGTCATTATGCATCTTTGACAATTTGATCCATCCTGGATCTTTTGCTTTTGCACCACTGTACTTGTTGCTGTCTTTCTCAGTTAAGAAGTACAAGGCGCTGTGGCATTGCCAGCTGCAATCCCAGGCTGGATCATTAGTCAAAATCTGAGGTTAATCAACTGCAAATTCCATTAGCTTCATACAGAGTGAAAATAAAGAACAGACGGTCCCACATGCAAGCCAGAAGTCAGGTGCAATACAATGAAGCTCGCCTTCAGGTATAAGACTTTTTCCATTCCTCAAAGAAACATTCTTCATGATAAGAGGGAAAAGATCAAATGCACATGGGGGGAGAGTAATGGGGGCAGGAGTTTCAGAGAAACATCTGTACACATTTTGTATTAAGACACCTCTTTGCCAGTACAGAATAAATCCAGTACAGAATAAATCTCAGTTCTTCCTCAAATGTTCTTTCCATGTACATGCATATACTTTTTTTTCTCATTCTAAGAAATAGAGGTCAGATATGATTCCAGTTTTCTGATATTTATATTTATGCACTAGCAAGGAGAAACCAAGCATTTTTTTTTTCTATTTCTGGAAGCTCACATTTCACAAAGGTACATTACTTACTCACCTGTAGAGGGTCTGTATTTGAGTAAAACAGAAACAATTTTCACAATTACTTTGAGAATCAATAGTTGATTTTTTAATTGCCTTGAATTGCTGACTAAATATTCCCTCTCTCTCTCTCTCTCTCTCACACACACACACACACATTGACTAAATGCTGTCCTAAGAGCAATTTATCTGTAAGATTAATCTGTTCCACTTTGGATAAATAGTGCTTCTTTGCTAGGACATGTAAGCAAAATTATTCATGACAAAAATTAACAAATGAAAAATTAAATCTACAGTTGAAAGCAATGCATATGACATTAGCTGCTAAAATAAATGTTTTCCTATTAAAAAGCCACATAATGCAATAAGGTTCCAATAGTTCACACTTAAAACTGATTTATGTCATAGATGCAGATACTGTAGTGATTGCTTTCCCCCCCCTTCTGCAATTAACAATTCACATGAAAATGACTAATAGCATGGGATCATGTTTTAAGAACCCGTTTTCTTTTCCTTAAACTTCCTTGTTGCTGTAAACATGCTGAATTCCTGTATCACAAGAAAGTTAGACAAAAAGAAAAAAAGCAGGCTCTAAAAATATTAATAATAATTTGCTAAATTATCATTTGGATCCCGTTAATAAGGAATCAATGGGAATATTGCAACTACCAAAACAAAAGGCTAAACTATCCAGGCTCTGGGAACTGTAAACTAACAATTGCTAACACAAATGGTCCCTTTCTGATCATAGTTTGCGGTGGAATGAAAGATGCAATTGTCTGGAAGTGATGAATATGGGATCCATGCTGGCGGAAGAGTCAAAGGTCATCTTATGCAAAGGTCCTTTTCTCTCTGGCACCGTTTCCTTTGTATAGCATAGTTTGGCAGCTATCTCCTTGCACTTCGGCTACCTGCCAATGCAGCTGGTACTGTGCAACTATCTGGTACAGACTACAAAGCATCACTCAGCAACCAGCAGCTTCACATGGGGCCCCATTTGCAGGATGACAAAGAAAGATGGGCTATATGTTCTACCATCTATGCCCATTTAAAAAAACACACCTCTTAAACTGCATGGCTGCAAGTTATTGCTAATAATGTAGCGGTGACTGGATCTGTATGATCTGTTCTGGGGGCAATGGTATCATCTTTGTCATGTGTGAAATGGTGCAATCAATAGGGAATCAAATATTTGCTCCGTGTTCAGAGATATAGATATAAATAGATTAATGTTAATTCGCTGAGCATTCTCAAAAGTGAAAGAAACCTTTTCCCTCCAGGTCATCATTAGTGACCAGTAGCACAATCAACAATGACACCAATCATACTCCATTTAAGTGGGGGAAAGGGTATTGTTTTAAATCTTGTTTCAAGTGTCTTTAAGAGGCAGGGAAATAATTTTTGAAAAACAGGCAGCATGACTCCTATTTATTTGACAAAACTGAAAATCTAGAAGATAATTTGTGCAGCTATCATCCAAACTTGATTTTCTTATGGAAAAGGCAACACCATAATCATGACCGCAGGAGAAGTTTTTGGGTTGGTTTTGCCACACACAACAAACACACAGCGTGTTCCCACTCTTTTGTCTTATTTCTTCAGATCTATTATGATCTATTGAGCCAAATGAAAGGACTATTTTGGCTAGGATGACACCCAGCCGCGGAGTTTCAGTTCCTTTCCCCCAGATGCCCATCGTGCCCAATGCCTACATAGAGAGGAGTTGAAATTTTCTTTGAGTGAAAGAAATATAGGAGGGATAAATTCTCTTCCCCTGCTGCAACACAGAAAAGCAATATTTTGTGCATTTTAAAATTTTTGTGCATTTTTTTTTTTTTGTGGTTGGAGGGAGAGAGAAATTAATTTAAAGGATGAGAAAACATAGAAGGCGTTCTTGGACGCTTCATACTTTTTATTATTATTATTTGCACTGTAGCCATATTACATATATGTAATCGTTTGGGCTTTTCGCCCATCCTCTGTGTGGCTTGCAAGGTTCTTGAAAAATACACTAACTTTTAAATGGAAGCAGGCAATGACAAATGATGATCAAAGATGCCACTGAAGAACCACTTCTATTTCTTTCTTTCTTCTTATTCTTCTTCCTTTTTTTGTTGCAAATTACAGTCAAAATCTTAGGGAGATGAGACACAATAGGGGAGTGAAAACCCCCGAGTCTTTGGTTTCTGTCTTTTTCCATTTGTCCCTGATACTCTGTTTCGTCACTTGTTCCGATATCAGCTACTTGAAATTGTTATATATAATTTAACGTTATACAGAAGCATTGTCATATCAAACATAGTGAAATGGATTCCAAAAACACCATCTGGTATTTGGGAATGCACTGTGAGTTGGGAACGTGAGAAGAGATATTCTTTGCCACTTTGCTTGGGATCCAGCCATTAGCAGTGTAATTGCCAAGGAAAGGTGACAGGCTTCAGGCAAGTGGGTATTTTTCCTTCCCCAGCCTATTAACTCTATGAGTCCTAAACCAAACACAAGAGACATTTTCAGGACATCCTTGTTTTTACAAATGTATTTTTTTCTTAATGGGGCAAATTAAACAACCATAAAGGTTATTATTGAACCACTAAGACGGGGAGAATAAATTGAAGAATCAGCTTGTTGAGATAAGAGTTGAAATTGAGGCACGTCTGTCTTTAAAGCTGCAGCGTGCATTAGAAGTGGATTTGCAATGATTAGATTTTTTACAAGCTTTATCCAAACGTTCATTTAAAAGCCACCGTTGGTTTCTTCTAATCCACCCGAAATTGCAAAGTCCATGTTGTTTAGGTCATCTGTGACCATTCTAAACAGTATTTATCTGATGCAATCTGAGTTCAAGATCCAAAGCACTGTGGAAGACTTCTCCTTCCATCCCTGTGCCTTATGGGAAACTGCTTTTGAAACAGAAGGAAATTACTACAGGATTTTGTGATATGGCATGGGACTGACTATTCAAAGCAGGAAAATAAGTTAAAAGCTCTGCACTAGTCCAGTCGAAAGCAACATTTATGCATGAAACTCAGTTCTGAAATCACATAATATATTGAGGAGTTAGACGGAAGCATAAGTCTACTTTTTTGTTTTCATAATCTTCATAATGACTTCATTTTGATATTATAGTCTACAATCACCTGTCACAGGGAGGAAACTGCAGCTAGGAATCTGAGCGCAAAAGAGATGGAGTGATGTTAATTTATGATAAGTTGCACCCTGCTACTGCTACTTGAATATATAGCTATGTAAATATGCACCATCTAAATGCCTGAGCCATGATTTACATAAAATTAGAATGTGGGTTCTGCATTTTAAAATAAACACTACATGGCTTGGACCTGTCTGCGTTGCAAACCACCTCCTCTCTTCTTTCTCCTCCATTGCAGTCTTGATCAGGCCTTCCATGCATGCCTTGTGTATAAATAGGGACTCCTTCTCGCTGATTCACCAAAACCCAAACATGTGCATGTGATGGAGATGGTGCTTACCTCATTCACATTTTAATATGTTTTGTTTGTGTATATATATATATATATATATATATATATATATATATATATATATATGATAGCCCAGACTTTGTCATCATGAACAGAGTGGCTCCTTCAATCTGTGGAAGGCTTCTGATTCAGCAAAGAAATCCCACTGGTGTGGCAGAGGTGGAAGCAATTGCTGTTGATTCCCCCTTTCCCATGGAAGTCCCTGTGCACTCTGAAAGTCCGCTTCATGGAACGGAGGTGGCACTGGAGGCTAAAGGGGGAAGGGGGAATCGGCAAAAATATCAACCCAGGACCACTGGATCCATCCCAATATAATTATAACCAAGATGTTTAAAATCCTGATGCTTGTAGAATGAATTTAATTAAATGTATAATTGCAATGAAACCTGCTATTCTAAATTTACATATAATACACATGGATTTCATAAAAAATAAACTATGCATGTTGTATTCAATACTGCTGCTTCTATATGCTTGAAGAAAGAAAGTGGTGCATTATTTATGCACTCACATTTGATGTGATCCATGTGTATTTTGTCCTGGAGGAGCGGTGTGCATACTCAAGTACAAAGATTAACACACAAAAAGTGGCTATAAGGGCCTACGCATGCATATTATGACTTGTACAGTGGTACCTCGGGTTAAGAACTTAATTCGTTCCAGAGGTCCATTCTTAACCTGAAACTGTTCTTAACCTGAGGTACCACTTTAGCTAATGGGGCCTCCCGCTGCTGTCGCGCCGTTGCCATGCGATTTCTGCTCTTATCCTGAAGCAAAGTTCTTAACCCGAGATACTATTTCTGGGTTACCGGAGTCTGTAACCTGAAGCGTCTGTAACCTGAAGCATCTGTAACCCGAGGTACCACTTTACATGTATGTGAGTCTTCCTGCCCCACATGCCACAGATAGAATGTCCATGCTAGCAGCAGTAGATGGCATGGCGGAGTGGTACAGCTCACTTGACCTCCAATCAGTTGTGTTACTATTGCTTGCCAGGAGAGATTGGGGAGGCAGCAGCAGCAAGGTTGGCATGGTGCAAAAGCACCAGTGGATCGGCTCCTGGGTGGCTTTTATTTATTTTCTTTCTTTCTTTCTTTCTTTCTTTCTTTCTTTCTTTCTTTCTTTGCAAAAAGAAATAAAAGAGATTTGAAGTTTGAAAATAATGCCTTTCAACTTAGTCAGTTCACACATTCATATGCAAGTCATCAAGGCCCACTCCTTTCCTTTTTTCATTTGCTCTGGTAAGTTGTTCCCACAGAGTCCTAGCTCCAAATGATGCAGTGTATCTCTTCACACCTTGATTTATTTTCACACCAACCTTGCTGAGTGAGGGCTGTTCAGCAGCTATGAGAAAAGTAAATTCAGTGTTAAGAGATAATTAGGGGAAGGGTCAAAAACTAAAACTGCCAATATCATAATGCATACCCATAATACAGTTCTATGTGTACCACCACACTATGCTGGTTTGGGTTGTAGCATCTCAAAATGGATATTGTGCCACCAGGGGAAAAAGTGCAGAAAGGAGCAATGAAAGTGATTGATAGTGTGGAGCATAAGAAAATAAGAAGAGCCTGCTGGGTCAGGCCAGCGGTACCAACTAATTCAGCATCCTGTTCTCACAGTGGCCAACTAAAAGCAGGTGCTGGGGGCAATAGCATCCTCTCCTATAAGGAAAGGTTACAGTCATAGTGACTTCCTAGCTTAGAAAAGAAAAAAAAAATGTGTAAGAGGGACATGGAAGAGATAGGCATGACGGGGAGCAAGTAGACAAAAAGAAGTTTTTCTCCCTCACTTCTCATACTAGAACTCAGGGGTCATCCAGAAAACCTGAATGTTGGCGTGTTCCAGACTGACAAAAGCAAGTGTTTCTTTGCACATCACATGGTTAAACTATGGAATATATTACCACAAGATGTAGTGATGAGCAACAACTTGGATGACTTCAGAAAGGACTAGACACATTCATGGAGGATTGGGCTATCAATGGCTACTAGCCATGATATCTGTGTTTTGCCTCCACCATTTGCAAATTTGACTGGATTCTCCTCCTCTGTGTCTGAGTCCTGCTCAGGACTGGGGTGATGTCAAAATGTGCGCTTTGTCTATATGTTTGCCTCATTTCATGGATAATGGGTGAGTGGGATAAATTATTTGAGTGAAAAAGAGCTGGCAAAAAAGCCCAAAACATCCTTGTCTGGCTCTTTTCTTTCCCAGCCCAGGTGCTGTACTCCAACTCCCATCAGCCCCAGCCAGCATAGCCAATGGTCAGGGCTGATTGGACATGTAGCCCAACATCTGAGGGCTGCAAGTTCTGTACTCATGGCTTAAAGTAACAGTGTGTAATGCAGGGCTGTTGTTGGACTACAACTCCCATCAGCTCCAGCCAATACGGCCATTGTTTAGGGATATTGGGAGTTGCAGTCCAATGTCCTCTGGGGGGCCTCAGCTTCCCCTGGTGTAATGAGTTGAGGCAGGGTGGGGGTGGTATCCCTGCCCTTCTCTACAAAGAGTAGAATATCCAACTCACTTCCCATGTTTATATGAGAACAGGGCACCCATGGCTAACCAGTTCTGTCATGCTTAGTTCTCCTGCACCACGAGAAGGCCATACCCTTCAACATTTCTCCAGTGAAAATGGGGATATCCTGTTTAACAATAACAACAATTTTATTATTTGCACCCCGCCCAACTGACTGGGTTGCCCCAGCAACTATGGGTGGCTTCCAACGTACAGTGGATGCTTGGGTTGCAAATCTGTGCGGGAGGCACATCCGCAACCCTCAACGTCCACAACCCTCAGTGCCGCACCTGCGCATGCACAGGTTGTGATTTGGCGCTTCTGCGCATGCACAAAGTGCGATTTAGTGTTTCTGCACATGCGCGAGCTCCGAAACCTGGAAGTAACCAGTTCTGGTACTTCCAGGTTTTGGCGCGTCCGTATTCTGAAAACTCGTAAGCTGAAGTGTCTGTAACCCAAGGTATGACTGTGTATATAAAACATTAAACATTTTTTTAAAAAACCTTCCTTATACAGGGCTGCCTTCAGATGTCTTCTAAAGGTTGTATGGTTACTAATTTCCTTACCCTCCAACGTTTCTCCATTGAAAATAGGGACATCCTAAGGAAAAGCGGGACAATCAAATCAGAAACTGGGATGGCTTCTGTAAATCTGGGACTGTTCCTGGAAAATAAGTTCCAGTTACAGATAGGTAGCCGTGTTGGTCTGCCATGGTCAAAACAAAATAAAAAAATTCCTTCCAGTAGCACCTTAAAGACCAACTGAGTTAGTTCTAGGTATGAGCTTTCGTGTGCATGCACACGAAAGCTCATACCTAGAACTAACTCAGTTGGTCTTTAAGGTGCTACTGGAAGGAATTTTTTTATTTTGTTTTGACCTGGAAAATAAGGACACTTGGAGGGTTTGGAGGGCCATTAGTAGCCACAGAATTGTATGATCCAAGCAGAAGTGGCCAGCACACTGTATGCAGTTGCAGATCACCCAGAATGTGGGTGAGTTTGGGCACACTAAAAGCAATATTTGTCTAGCGCACCTATGCATGATCCATTCCAAGGGTTACCAGATGTCCACATGCTCATGTGGTTCATAAGCCCTGCATCCTCTGCTTCCCTTCACCATGGAGCACTTTGAACTGAACATAAAAAAGCAGTAGTAATCTCCCTGCTGTTCCACACTCCAATTCCTGTTCCTCATTTTATGGCAATCAGATCGTGCAGACACTCAGTTGTGGAAGATATTTTTAAAGCAGCAGCATCTGGCTGCTTGGCAGAGACTCAGCAGGCAGTTGGGTTTGGTTGCTTTGGATTTGCTTCTGGATCTGTCACATGTTTTGGCTCCGGGGGGCGGGGGGAGGAAATAGTCTGGGCAGTCTTGCTTCCTTGGACATATTTCTTATTTGACTCACCTTTTGGTTCCGAATTGTGCATTTCCATTCATTTGCCAGCAAGCAATGACTTCAGCAGATCCCTGGCTTTGTTTACAGAAAAAAATGCTCGTGTCCTCTATTTTTTCTGCATGACTCACATACAGATCTCTGCTCACGTTACAGCTGCACAAAGCTTGCCAGCAGAGGTGGACGTGCTTGCGAGGAGAGTTGTTGGCACAGCATTCAAACCTCTATCAGGCTATGATCAGGCTTATCTCCTCCTGAGAAGTAAATTGTCATCCTCCGAGAGGCCAACAGTTCCAACAAGGGCCTCTCTTCCTTCCCCTCCACAAACCAAGCTAACGCATTCAGCGCTTCCCAAACACTTTTGTTTAGAGGTGGTGGCTTGTTTTATTTTTGTGTTTTCATTGAAATCTGCCCGGCTGGTTAGATTCACAAGCGGCAATTGTCATTTTTAATAGATTCCAACAATTCCTTGCACAGAGCACTGATGGAGTACAAAACAGTAGTCCCGTGCTAGAAAACCCCTTGATCAAAATTACTCCTCACTTTGCAGTCTATTCTGTGATTCACCAGTATATGAGGGTAGGTGTGTTGGTGTCAAAGATAAGGCTTGCCACAAGTATATGTGACAAATATGTTATGACAACTACAGAATTGTTGATAAAGTCGATAGGTGTTAGGAACAAGGGAAGTACGGTACATACAGTAGTACCCATGAGCCACAGTATGCTTGGCACTGCATACCAGGTGCCCAAAGTCTGCTTTGCTTTGTGCAACTGACTAAAGAGTCATTGTGTGTTATTCAAATCACAATGCAGTGGACGAATTCTGGTCAATACCAATTGCAGACATGGGAGGGGAGTGACTTTCAATTGCAGACATGGGAGGGGAGTGACTTTCTCATTTTTCATTCATTTATTTAAGATTTATTTAAGAAATTTTGAACCTTTTAGAATTTGCATGTATTTATTTAACTTCTCATAGCAGCCCACATGATGGAAAAAACAACAACAACAAAAAACCAAGCGGGCCTTGCAACTAACAGTGGTAGCAGTGTTCCAGCCAGCCATTCACCCTTCCAGGATACTCCCTTGTATTCTGCTATGGCATTGTAGATCTACACCCATCAGATATTCAGTATCCTGAGGCCACTAAGCATGCTGGGCTGTCCCCCTCCCTTAAAGTTTTTGTTCAGTTTTGTACTTCTGTAAGCCTTGGAATTCCACTGAGCCTGCTGGTTCTCCCATCCCCTGTTTTGTTTCTCAGTGTCCCTGTTTCAGCTACATTTTCATCAGCGCTCACCTCCTGAGGTTACTACTAGAAGGAGAGATAAGTGTACAGCACAAATCAGGCAGCAAAAAAGAACAATAAAGCAGATGAAGCTTGCACAGACTGCACAAAAACTCAACATCTACAAGGCCTCAGCAAATGAGCACCAAAAGCTCACCAAGTTCAATGCGTCGCAACAGAAAGAGTTGGAGCACCATAACTGAAAGGTGTCTCATCTCAGCACTGGAGCCTGAAAGCGGCCTTCTGAAAAGTATCTAAATAGCCAGGGAGCTTCATGTGGGCAAATGAGACCCCTGCATAAATGCGTCCTCTGCATTCCCCACAAAAGGGCCATACTAAATCTTTCTGATCTGCTAATTTTCTGCATGATCCCTGGCATGCTATTTTACAAAACATAGAGGGCATTTTTTTGGAGTTTGGGTGAGCAGTTATATATGGAGTAGGATTGCTATGAGAAGGGGCATCAGCAGCAAGCATAAACGTGGCAGGATAAAAGTTTACATTCATGGTTTCAGCACCCTGTACTATGCAGCAAAGTGAATATGGCATTAGAAACATCTGGTTGTCAACCAGATATAGCTACATTTGAGCTTATTCCTTACAAGTCATTGGGTTAAAGCTACATACGTATTTGGCAGAACCCTTGGTGCTTCCAATATCTGCTACAGTATGCATAATTATGGATTTCAGAATGTGGGAGGTTGTTTTTAAAGTATCTCTGTGGTTTCACCTAACAAATGTTAGTTTCACAGAAGTTTATCCCTTTGACCTGCTGTAGCAAGTCAAGATAATCCAGAATTTTTACAACTATCAAGGGACTGACAGAAACAGGTGGATTCCCAGCAGGGAACAACAGCAAATTCTTCAGTGTAAGTTCTGTGTGTGTGGTGTTTTTTTTAAAGAGACCAAACTAAGCAAAATTAAACCAAAGTATATTTAAAATAAGAGTCATTTAGCATGTGGTTCCAGAGCTACTCTATTAATTATATCAGGACAATTTTTCATATTTGTTTTATTTCTTTGTCCTCTCCTTCAAAGTAAATAATTTATCATCATGAATGCAGAGGGCAATCCTCTTTTAACTTATGACTCCTTATAAAGCTTCCTTTGCTGTGCTTTTGAAGTTTCTTACCATGCTTTCAAACATTTGAAATAGGTTTTAAGACTGGCACACTCAAAATTAGTAGACACAACCTTTGATTTATTCACAAGCAGCCTAAATATTCTAAAACGTGTTATTCCATAAATTATTCTTTGTGAGAGAGCTTTCATTCTGCAAACTGTATATTCGGGGTAGTTGAAAGAAATGGCTTGTCCTCTCTGTACCCAAAATGGTACCCAAAAAGTTTTTAATGACTTTTTAAAAACATTGTACATACTGTATTTATGTCCTACAGAGGGCTGGTCCAAATGTTGCTACTGCCACACAAGGGTCACTAAAAAAGTTTTTCACCTTTGTGGTGTTCCATGTGGAAGGAAGAACATCTAACAGCTTATTGTCACACAGGTCTCTCCAAATACATACAAACAGAAGCAAAAGGGAAGGGTGCCTCAAAACAGTAATATAAAATATAATCTTTTAAAATGATAAAATGCCTTTATATAAGTAGTTAGATACCCAATGCACTTCAGTAACAACTTTCCACAGAGACACATGAATATAGTTCTCCTTGAGGCATCATTCCACAAGATGGTGCAATCCTGCACATCATCTTTCACCAACCAGTGGTCCTCCAGATGGCTTGGACTACAATTCACACCAGCCCTGGCTAATGTGCTATACATGTCTACACAGAGGTAAGTCCCGCTGAATTCAGTGTGACTTGCTCCCAGGTAAGTGTGTAATAGAACTGTAGACAAATATGTTTTTTGATGTCACTGCTTCTGTGTGGAACCACGCCAGTTCAAAGGGTGTGTGGCAATTTTGTACTGGCCCAGATAGTCTAGTCAAATGGAAGCTAAGGCTTCTCTATCAGAGTGGCCAATCTATTCTTTTTTCACAATAAGGCTTGGCAAACAATATAGGTATTATGGGGTCATCGAGCTTGGCTTTATTGTTATTGGTTTATCTGCTCTGTTGTCACAAAGAGACAGGGCAGCTGTGGGCCCAACAACTAAATATTAACCCACTATTTTAATTCTGTATACTGTAAGTTGCCATGGTATAGGAAAGTAGCCTTGAGGGATAGCTCAGCCAGTAGAATAGCTCAGTCGGTTTGAGCCCAATGTTGGGTGAAAGATTCTTGCAATGCAGGGGGTTGGACTAGATCTGTGGTCCCTTCCAACTATGATTCAAGAAATAAAGTGATAATGGTGATAAATGGGATGTGGGGGGAAACTAAACACTATTATATATGAATATGAATATAACTATACAGTGGTACCTCGGGTTACAGACGCTTCAGATTACAGACGCTTCAGGTTACAGACTCCGCTAACCCAGAAATATTACCTCGGGTTAAGAACTTTGCTTCAGGATGAGAACAGAAATCACGCGGCAGCAGCGGGAAGCCCCATTAGCTAAAGTGGTACCTCAGGTTAAGAACAGTTTCAGGTTAAGAATGGACCTCCAGAACGAATTAAGTTCTTAACCCAAAGTACCATTGTATAAACATAGTGTACCATGGGATTTCAGATTAAAAAAAAACAGATTTTTTAAAGTTTGGAAACCTTTAAATAGCAAATCATTGGTGCTTGACAGACTGGTATTTGTTGCTTACAGTATAGGGTCTGTTTTTAATGCCTTAGTCCAAAAGTCACCTCCAAGTCCTGGGAACTGTTCCCCAATGAAGGTGCTGGAATGTGGGGCAAGTCAGATGGAAGAGCTTGCCACCACATGCATTTATTTGAACTCTGTCCACGTGATCCCACCCTGCAGATTCCTGTTATAAAAGCCCAGGTGAATAAATAAGCTGGAAATAAATGCATCTCTTACACCAAGTTACAGGTGTTCTCTTCCCCAGGAGGACTGTCTATCTTTGAATTGCTGACCTGCTTGGGCATTAGAAGGAGCCAACCACACCTCTCCTTGCCTGAGAGGGAAAACCTCTCTTTTGCCAAGCATTAAGACCCGGATTGAGATTTATCCAAAACTGACGAAAATTGTGAGGCAGGGCTTCCTCTTGGCACAATTTGTTAGCTGAACAGAAGCCAAAACATCAGTCAGCTTCACTAATTTTAACTCTGGTCTGTGGTCCCAGCTTGGTGAGTTTGTGTTTAATCTATGCTCAATTATGGATTTAGTCTGTGGTTTAATGTATGTGGCTGAAGTGTGGAGGTTCTTTTATAGGCTTTTCACATTTGTATCCCTAGCTGGATGAGAGACTTGTGTGCTCAGTGAACAGTTCCGCCGCAGATGCAGCTGCCAGGACTGCACAGGTGCATGTCCCTATTAGAGGGGGCATGGAAGAGGCTGGAATTACAATTTCAAATAGCCTTCTAAATTGCTAAACTGAATGATTTCTGGTAATTTTGTATGTTCCCACACATTAGACTGAGGCTCCTTCTGCAGCACAGGTGATGGAGAGAAGTTCTGCAGTAGAAATATAGTGAAACCTTCCTTGTGGTAGACACTTGTACATGCAAACTGATATTACATGATGATGATGAGGAGGAGGAGTTTGGATTTGATATCCCGCTTTATCACTACCGTAAGGAGTCTCAAAACGGCTAACATTCTCCTTTCCCTTCCTCCCCCACAACAAACACTCTGTGAGGTGAGTGGGGCTGAGAGACTTCAGAGAAGTGTGACTAGCCCAAGGTCACCCAGCAGCTGCATGTGGAGGAGCGGAGACGCGAACCTGGTTCACCAGATTACGAGACTACTGCTCTTAACCACTACACCACACTGGCTCTATTTTTTTAATAATTTTTATTAGTTTTCCAATATACCCCCAATAATAGCCTAAATATATAAAAGAAGCTCAGAATAAACAAACCATGGGCTTTCCTCTCCCCAACCAATTCTCATGCTGAAGAAAATCTTATCTCAATTCAAACTTTTGATCCACGTAGCTGGTATATTCGGCCGTATGTTGTTGGAACCCTTATCCATCATGCCCCAGTACTTTAAAGCCAATTAAAGATCCCATTAAATAGAGAACCTCTGCTTCTTAATAGTGGCATATGAGGATTTTTGCCAGGCAAAGTGCATTTGCACTCAGTGCCTCCCTGCCTTCCATATTCCATGCCAGAGCGAGAACCAGGTACCGAGATGACCTGCGAGTGAAGCCCATTCCCCCCATACCTGGGGGCAATTTGTAAGGATGATTTACCCTCTGTCATCCTTGCTTTTCGTTCGTCGACGATCCCCCACTGTCATGGGGGCTGCCTCCATTCAGGCAGGTGGGACCGGAAGCCTACGTGAGAGAGCTTTACAGTTTGAAAGGCCCTAGATGACAAGATGCGGGCAAGATTGTGCTTTGATAGGAACAGTCCTGTGATCAGATAATTATGACAGGAAAGATGCAGAGAAGTAATGAGTTCATGTAATGACATGAACATTTTGAAAACACCACCTGTCCTCCAGTTGTTGCTCTTTTTAGCCAATTAGCAAAATAACTGGTCATGCTGACATAATCCATCAAGACCAGCTATTTAAGCAAGTTTGTCGTAGTAGGATATTTCTGGTTTGTTTTTGTTTAATGGCATGGGAATGAATGTCATATTTGGCCTCACCTCAAACAGCAAGATACAGTCAGTGCTGCGGAGATCAGTGGCTGCAGCTAAAATTGGCTATGACCTTTCTGTTTATGTCGTTAGATGATTTTGAAGTGACTCCCACCACCAACACCCGATAGCCTTTTCAAGAGTGAGCATACACATGCTTTTTAAGTTGTTACTTGTTCTAGTTTGTTGCTTTTGGTTATCTACCAGTTTGTTTTAATTTGGAGGCAGTGGTGGGGTGGAGCTGACTTGGTGGCATCAGTCACCAGTCAGCAATTGATGATCAGAATAGGATTAATTTAAAGCTTACCTGAGGTACAGTATTAAATATGTTGGCCACCAATAGTTATTTCAAGTGAGGAGCACAGGAGAGGAAACACTGACAAGCCAAGCTTTTCCTCCACAACTTGACCAGTGTCAGATAAAAGTTGATGAAACCTCAGCAATATAGTTTTTACATTTAAAAAAAAAAGATTATGGATGCTCCTAAGCTACCATTTTTAAAAGGCTACAATGGAAAGTGTATGATTTGCCTAAAACTGGAAGGAGTCAGGGAAAGGGGCTTGTACATTTCCCCCTATAGTTTGATCGCTGACATTGTCTAGGAGCTCAAAGAACAAAGCAGTGAGTTTGGTGAAAGTATTATTTGGCTATTTAGTAACTATGAATATACAAATTTTACTTTCAGACCTCAAAATATATATGTTAATATTAACACACATATGCTTGATTTTCTTTTTTAAGGCTTTGGGAAGTTCTTTGAAATATTTTTAAATATATCTCTATACTCAGCATCTGTTGGGACTATGGATGGAACTGGTTAAAATAGCTCTGCTGGCTTAGATTTAGCACTCTGGTCTCTGAGCAGAAAGTGGCTTTTATATAGACCGTTTAAGTGTTAATTCTGAATTTCCTATATTTTGCTGGTTCAAACCAGACTCCTGACATCATTATGTTTCTTGTTTTCACTTGGACTGCAGTCTGTTTTTATTAGCCAGAGGGGGGAAATATTTAAAGTGGAAATAAATTTTTCATGGAAGTGTTGACATGACAGGAGTTCTCTCTCTCTTTCTCTGTTTGTTTGTGTGTGTGTGTGTGTGTGTGTGTGTGTGAGAGAGAGAGAGAGAGAGAGAGAGAGAGAGAGAGAGAGAGAATATGCCACAGACACTTCTTAAAATCTGAAAAATATTTGGCCAGATAAAGATTAATTGTCCCAAACATTCTTGTCTGATGGCAAATAATGAGTTTGCCATCCGATAGGTCCATGCCTAATAATAGGCACTCTTGTGTGCTAGTAAACTTAACACCATTTTAATAGAATGGAAATTGAAACCTAGGTTCATACAATAGAAGCTTCAAGAACTGGAACTAAATCAGTATACATTAAAATGAAACTAATTAATCATCATTTGTGATTGTCATTTGTAATCATTTAATAAAATTATTATTAATCCTCATTTGTGAGGATTTGTCTTTAGGAGTAGTACAGGATGTACACCTTGCCATTCATAATTGCATTATGCAGTTGCATCTCTTGTAGGAGATGAGGTGACCATGTAAATAAATGCATGGAAAATGTCCAACTCCATTTGTTTATCAAGGCAGCCCACAGTGTCACATTTTGCAAAGAGCTGCCTAACTTAGGCTAATGCTGTGATGTCTCTTGTGTCTAATATTTCGAAGATATCTTAAGACAAGGACTTCACTACAAGGGCAAATACAAAAGCACTTACGGCTTGGTTTTGGTTTTCTAAATGAAGAGCCAATTTAAAATTGGCCAAGTTGTTTTCCAATGGAAAATAGAAGCTTCCTCATACTAATGGGAAGACTGTGTTTTTAATTGACACTCAATCAATGTTTTTATTAAGTGTTTTAAGATAAAAGTAGATTTTATTGCTTCCAAAGAAAAGTAGTTAAGCTATTCTAAAGAGAGGGATCCCAAGCTACAGTCACATCATGAATGACATGGGATGTTGGCGGGCAGGCGGTGAAGCTTGTATCAAATTTTCATTGGTGAAAATATTTCCACTTGTGCAATGGGTCTTCCCCCACTTCCTCCCCTGATGTGTCTCTAAAATCTGTTTTAGGGTTTTCCCCAATCTTCTGGCGCACATTTGGAAATGACGCAGGGTTCATGTTGGGGGAGGAGTGGGGCAAAAGTCCCATTGCACAAGCAATTATATTTGCTCTGACTGTCGCCTCATACTACATTAGATAGAAACCTAAGACTTTCACTCCATGTAATCCTTGTTTGTTTGTTTGTGATCAATAATCTTGTTTAATGCTTACATATTTTAAAAGTCATTTTTCACTGCCTTGTGACTAATGTGAAAGGTGGTATAGAAATGTGTTTTAATTTTTTTAAAAAAATGTTTCTTGATTTCTTTGATACAAGCCACATTTGCATTTTTTATTTGTTTTTCTATATGAGCAAGTGCAATTGTGTCCTCACATCTTTGCAGATGCCCACTAGCTATTGATTTTGTTAAGATTGAGCATTAAAGCTAGTGCCATTTTATCTGCAAAAAGTTTTATAAATCAATTTATTTAAAAGGACATATTGTAATGTTGTATGGGAGGTGCTAATAATAATCATTATCATCTGTAAAAGCCTCTGGCAATTGCACCAGATACATGAAAGAAGCAGTGCTTTTCTATTATGTTCCTCTAGCGTAGCCTCAGATGTACAGAACGTATCTCTTACATCACAGTGAAAAAGTTTATCATGACTTCTGTTAAAAAAGTGAGACTGATTTGAATATCTGGGTCCAAATATTTTTCTGCATTTTAAAAAAATCTGAGGCAATGACTAGGTTTTACATAATGGGAAACAAAAGCCCAACTATGGCAAAATAATTTTGCAAAAAGAAAGAAATAAATAATTTTAAAGGTCTGTTTTTATGGTCAACAGCACTTTAAATTAGTACATCTGTTATTACAGTGTTTGAACTGTATTATTGTGTGCCTGGGGAAGGTGAGTTAAGAGAGGGGAAGAGAGAGGGGCATCTTTCTTCTGGTGGAAACAGGCAGCGGTGATATGGTTGCAGGAACAATACAACACATGTCCAGTGAGGGAAAGAGGAGGGAGGGACTATTAAGTTCTGTCCCAGTCTTCTTCTCTACCTTGGGGAATGTGAGTGGTCATGCCGACTTGACAAGTGCTGCTGTTGCTTAATGCCACTAAGTTTATAATAAAAAAAATCAGTTTTCTATTATCTGAACTTGGAGGAGGGAAGCAACCTGATATACATACCAAGCCATGAGCAGATGAACCTTAAGGAGTCGCCCTCTTTCAAATGTTTCCACTTGGGTTTTGGGGACAGTACCAGCATAAGCTCAAAGTTTCCCTCACCATAGTCTCTTCAAAGGTTACCTTATGACCACCATGCTGAATGTGAGGTTGTTCCAATAAAGTCAACAGCCACAAACATGTGACAGGTCACCCTCTGGATTTGGTGTTAGTGAAGAAAGTGGATTGATAGTGGAGGGTTTTGTTGTGACCCTCTTGTCATTTCCTGAAGTCCAGGTATGAAGTTTCTATTCTGCTGTGTTAATGGATATTTAATTGTGCAGTTTGTTTATTAAGCTGAGCTGTTTTATATTTTATTACGGTTTTGCTTTAACTGCATTGTAAATTGTGCAGGGATAAATATTACGAAGCGCAGCAGATACATGCCTTAAATAATTAATAAATGAATGGCTACTTGTGAAGATATTACCACATTGGGGGGGGGTCTAATGTTCATTTTCACATTCTTTGACTTTCACATGGTTACGCCTCCCTTATACTATAACCAACTGCAAGTGAATGCCCAGAATAAAAACTGGGCATAGGAAATCAGTCTTAATCCTCAAATGGTAATTATATATTAAAACTCACATTGAAGTGAAAGGAACTTTGGTAAGATCATTCCCCTAGGAATTGCAAGACCAAAGTGGAAACATATCCCTTTGTATTAAATGTGTTGCTTAACGTTAAAGCTGAACCTAGAACCCCCTAAACTTGCATCTTGTCTTAGACTGCAATCTGCTTTCCATTTTACATGGTTCCTTGTGATGACTGGCATACTGCACCATAGGAACATGCAAGCATTCTTGGTATATTTATGTACCTAGTCAAAATCTTGTCTTGCATCTTTCGAGCTCCTGTCACCACAGTAACTGTGCCTCCCCTGTGGAAGTGACAGTATTAATAAAGCTCTTAGTAATGAAGACTCTCCCTCCCCAAGTATCTGTGTATCCACAATGAGTGATGACACTTGGAGCTTTGAAACTATCACTTGCTTAATAACTTTCCATCCTTTATTTTGGATCAAATCCATGGAAACAGAATGTGATAAGTGAAATCTAATGAGTGTCTTCAGGAAGGGATGGAGAGCTTCTGTTATTTCATTTCAGCCCTAAGAGTTTTAACTTCTGGCACTTTCGTCACATTTCCAAAGGGTAACAAAAGGTTTCTTAGATTCTCCCCAGCCCCCTCCCAATTTTGTCATGCTGTATAGCACATTTCGTCAATTAAAACACAACTTCGGCCTAGTGATTACAACAGGGGCATGGATAAAGGCTGTTGCTGTGAGATTTCTCCTAGAGAAGGATATCTGGTCTGATGCAGGTAGGATTTATGGAATGGCACATTAACAGCAACAACCTTCTGTGCAACCACTTAGCCGCTGTTCCTCAAACAGTGGACCACGGCCCATCATTGGTCCTCACGCCACCTTCAGGTAGGTCTCAGTGCCATAGCCTGCCCAGCGCCTGGCTGTGCTTAAACCTTTTGGCTAGACCAGCGCCAGCACCAGCAACACCCTGCACAATGAGAAATGTTGGCCAGGAAACCTTGAAATGTTGGGGTGGGAGAGAGAGTAGGGAAAGAAGGTCTTCCTTCTCTGAGGGGAAGGGGCCAGAGGGGGTGTTGAAAAAAACTGGAATGTGTGATAAAGGATTGTTGTTGTTGTTTTAAAAATAATAAAGTGAGAATAAAAAGAAAATGGATAAGAGACTGTAACTGTTATAGGGAGAAAACATGAATGCAAGAAAGGGCAAGGAGGAGGAATGGAAGAAACTGGTAGTTTGTGGGAAAGAGATGAGGTACATGTTAAGCACAAAAGGATGACAGAGTAAATCAAGTTAGCATACTTTGAGATACATGTGTGGAGAGAAAGGGAAGACATAAAACAAAAAGCCTTCTCTATTTAGGGTGGGGAAGTGAGTCTTTGGCTGCCAAGTTGCTCCAAGCAGCCCCCAGGGCCCCCCACAGCAAAATTCTTCTCCCTCTGGCACAGTGCCATTCCTATAGGAGGTCTTACTGTCAGTAAACAGGAAAGATTTTGGTCCACTTGAGGGCAAAGATATCCTAGCAATGATGCTGTGCCAGAGAGAGAAGAGATGCCTTAGATGGGGAAACACATGGGCCAAAGGCAAGCAGAAATTGTCCCATCACAGCGCTGTGCTGAGTGAAAAGATTTATGCTCCTCTCAGTCCAATGCAATGATTGAGATGAGTGGTGTGTACGTGAATGTGTGATGTGTGATGTGTGCCTGCACGTTTGTGTGTGACTAAAAAAGAGAGTGTGCAGCACATGTGTGGGGTGGATGTGTTTGTGTGGCACGCATCTGTGTGCATGCCTGAGTAAGTGAGTGAGTGAGACCACTTTGGCCATGACCACTCATGCAGGCATGCTGACATGCATCCCTTAAAGGTCAGCCACCCCAGATGCAGCCATCATGCCAGAAAGTTAGCCATCCCCAACTTAGATCCTCTGGATGAGCAAATTCTATAAAAAATGAGAAGTCTCGCACAAGCCAAAACACAAACAATGTGAGGCATTAATTAACGCAGGGTATAGATATGCAGCTACAATGTGACAGAGAAACCTCTCCAGTCAGCGTTACAATATAATGTGCATGAGGTCAATAATGTGTTCATCTTTCTCAATCAACTCCCACTGACCCTCATCTGCAAGGGAATGCACAGGTCATCCAAAGGGTTTTTTGTTTTGTTTTGTTTTTGTTACTTCAACCTGGCTTTCTTCTTTTCCTTTTTTGAAGTTGGAGAAATGTAGGGTGCAAACCACAACCCAAGCCAGGTCTTGGTGAAGCCATCCAAGTTCACCGCTACTTCCTATAGGAGCAAATTCCATAGTTTAACTATGTGCCCTATGAATAAATACTTCCATTTGTCTGTCTTGAATCTTCTAACATTCAGCTTCATTGGATGAACCCCTACTTCTGGTATTATGAAAGATGAGGGGGGGAGACTTATCCCTATCCACTTTTTCCACAGCACACATCATTTCACAGACTTCTATCATGTCTCTCTCCCCCCACTCCCTTGTTCTTAGTTGCCTTCTTTCTAAACTAAAATGTCTGAAGTATTCTAACTTTTCATCATAGGAAAAGGTTTGCAACCATGTTTTTGATTAACAGGCTTAGTTGGTTTAGTGTGCTACTTTACCTGTTTGTGATTTCTTCCTGTGGACAAGGCCAAAGGTTTCAAAGGAATGGCACGTTGGCATGCAATTCAGCATATCTTGCACAATAAGCAAATAATACACAATTGCCTCGTTTATTGGAAAGGCCTGGAATCTCTAGTTCTTTTAGTACGCAGAAGTTTAAATAAAAAAAGGGAGTACTATTCACACAGGATTTCTTTAAGCTATGTCTACATGAGAGAGACATTTAAAAGTGGGGGAAGCAACACACATTTCTGAGTTTAAATTATGTATGCCACACAACATTATAAGGTATTGTCAGAAGTAAATACCTGTTACCAAAATTAGACATTGTTGTTGGCACCCATCTGTCTCGAGAGACAACAGAGTATGCCTCCACAGGTGAAGCCAATCTGTTACATTAGAAGCACCAAAGTGACCTTCCTGGGACGCAAGCTTGGGAAGTGCGTATGGAAATCTTGGGCTGCCCAGAGGGCAGGACCCTGCTCTCAGCCTCGCTGATATGATCCAAAGGAAAACAGAGCAATACATTTGGCACCAGCTTGGCTGCAGGAGTTGCCAGAAGGAAGTATACAAAGTGCCATCCAACCATCCACTCCAGATTTGTGTAGGGTTTCTTCTTTAGCCTTTCCTTCTCCCGAAGCTATCCCACAACACAGTGGAAGTTTAGGATCAGAGTTTTCCTTCTCCTATATGGGCTTGTTTCCCAGGTTGATGAGCCCCATCTGCCCCTCACTTCCCTCTACAGCACATGCAGAAACCGCCTTCTTGACCGGTGGACCCAATATTGGTCCAGTCCACTCAATCCACTGGAGGCTGTGTCTGCATGCAGGGGAAGTCCCTAACTCACTGAGGGCTTGAGACCCATCAGCTACCCTCACCTGGTTCAGCCAGCAAGTTGAAGCCATTCCCGGGGTATGGCCGATGTCACACACTGACAGCTTCTAGAAGCCGCAAGTGAGAGCTGAGTGCAGGGTGGGGACCAAAGGTCGACCAACTACTCAAGAAGGAGCATGACATGTCACCCACTCCCAAAATTAGACATAATGAAACCAAATAACCTGTAAACAGCCCTTCCTTCCTTTTAAATGCCTATCCTTGATGGAATTTTGACCCGTTAATAAAAGTTGTGAGCTTTCCTGAGAGACAAAAGTATTCCTTAAGCTCCAGCGATTCTTGTGTACAGAGGCACATTTGTCACAGGTTTGCTGTTCAACTGACATTAAGACCAAGGTCATACAGAGAATAGAAATAGCTTCCCAAAGTTAATTTGAGTGAAGCTTTAAAGCTAAAATGTAGCTGAAGTCTCACCCATGACATTCAAAATTTTGAATACACTTCAGGGATCTTTCAGAATAAAAGGAATTATATTTAAAGATGGTGAAGGTTGGCTCATTCTCTTTTATAAATCAGGCAACCAAGCATCATCTTAATTGTATTGACTGCAAAGTCGATCAATAGAGGAGCTGGGAAGCAGCCAGTTAAACAGCCAGCCACATAACTTGCTGACCTAAAGAAGGTTTATCCTAGAATGTCTTGTCGTGGTGGCTGAATTTTATTATTGTCAGTAAAATATAAAATGTGTATTTAAAGAAAAAGGTTCTGTTGAGCTAAAAACATTTCTGCTGCAACCCTGCTATGCACTCTTACTCCCTCTCTTACACCCCTTATATTATGACCCCTGGTTCTTATGCTCCATTACAACGAAGAGAGGAGAACTGATGTCTGTTTTTCCTTTCTTCCACCTAACCAGAATGCAAGGACACAGCATAGCTCCAAACCACAGAACACTGGGATTTGTAGTTTTGTTACTGGGAAATTTAATTTTCTTATTTCCCTTCATAATGTATATGCCACATCAGTAGAACTAAAATAAAGCCAATCAGAGCAACTAATGCAACATAATTTTTTGAAATAAAATAATCTTGAAAAAGTTACTTAGAAGTCCAGTTCCCCTTTGTGCCTTAGTGGGAGGCAGGGCTGGGAAGAGGTATACCCAGCATCATTCTACTAACATTGGGATCACTGCCCATAGAAAACCCTAAAACAGGGTATGCCAGGGATGGGCTGAACTAGCCCAGGATCTAATGGATCCCAAGCAGGGCTAACGCAAGACGTTTTAGCACCAGATAGATGGATAGATAGATAGATAGATAGATAGATAGATAGATGATAGATAGATATAGATAGATTCTATACTTCCCTTAATCCGAGGATTACAAGGCAGTTTACATTACAGTGGTACCTCAGGTTACATACGCTTCAGGTTACAGACTCCGCTAACCCAGCAATAGTGCTTCAGGTTAAGAACTTTGCTTCAGGATGAGAACAGAAATCATGTGGCGACAGCAGGAGGCCCCATTAGCTAAAGTTGTGCTTCAGGTTAAGAACAGTTTCAGGTTAAGAACAGACTTCCAGAACAAATTAAGTTCTTAACCCGAGGTACCACTGTACTAAAACACAAAAATGCATACGTAGTAAGAACAAAAACAATACCTCCCCCCCACACACACACACTTTAAAAGGTAATTAATTGTTTAATTACCCAGAGGTCTGAGACAGGAGGAATGATTTTGCTTGGTGCCTAAATATGTGTAACAAAGGCGCCAGATGAACCTCCCTGAGAAGAGCATTCCCAAAGCGGGAAGCCATTGCAGAAAAGCCCATTCTCTTGTTGCCAACCTCCTGACCTCTCATGGAGGAGGCACACAGAGAAGGGCCTCAGATGATGATTGCAGGATCCAGGTTGCTTCATAAGGGGAGAGGCGGTCCCTAAGGTATTGCAGTACTGAGCCATTTAAGGCTTTCTAGGTCAAAACCAGCACTTTGATAACATGATGCCCCCTCCTCATCAGGGAAGAAGGAGGAAATAAAGATCCACATCAGAACCTGCTGCCCCTGGATCCTGCCATCTGAGATGGTAGCACTCCTTGCCTAATGGGTGGGCCGGCCCTGATCCCAAGTTGTCCCAATTGCGATCATATGAAGGCATCGGGCCCAACCAGTGCTCTGGCTCAAGGCTGGCACTGTGATTTGCCTGCCCCACCCACCTTCTGCCACAGATGTCAGGAGTGATGGAAGTGTGTATACAGTAGTGTCTCCATCACACCATTAATCCATTGGAGTGCAGCTTAATTCAGCAGCAGCATACTATAGAATACCAGGTTGTTAAGCACTTTGCAGTTAAAATGACTTAGCTCCACTGAAACTTGGACTTCAGGTTGATTGTAGAATGGGCAGTTTGACTCTTAGTATCATAATAAGCAGCCAAAACGATTTTAGGACAGTGCATAGGAAAGGTGCTTCTCGCCTTGTTCCTGTCCTACTCTGACTCTAATCATTTCCTGTCATATAACAGCTTTGAGCCATGTTTGAATTTCCTTTCTGGTGAATGGTAGCAGATCCTGGGAGTTCCTGGCATGGTGACAGTGATGTATCCCTGCTGCCTCAGCGCAATACCCCAATCAGGTGTTGAGGAGTTAAACATAACATGCAGGCCCAGAAAAAGTCAACATTCCATTAATGGGCTTTCTTAATTTAATAGTAAAAAGATTTGAGAACCACAGAGCTAGATTATCTCGTCTGTACATGAACTTTAAAACCTGTTATCTTTGGCTGAAAATTCGATTTTAGGTTTTTTTAATAAAAAAAACAACAACACCACAAAACCTTGATGGTATTATGTTCCATTCATTCATTGTGGTGGCTGTCTCGGTATGAACTGGATGCAAATGCATATGGATGTAACCAGAATAGGAAATATGAGCAAAGTGGTTACATCCTTTTGCAATCAACTGTTAGAAAACCTGGCCATCATCTGTTCAATTAGATGGCTTTCCCAGTTTCCACTGAGCTGAGTTTTTAATTTACTTAATTGCAACCATCTCGGCCTAGCAATTAAAATAGAATGTTACCTGTGGGATGGGATCAATTAAAGGTTTGAAAATTCAATTTAGGATCATGATTAGCTTGCTTTACATGGGTTGAGTTTTTCCTAAATCATATAATTGTATAATTCAACTATTTTTGATACATAATGTAAATGCATCCCTTATTTCATTTTTAAGTGAAAACATATTTTTAGAGTCCTACTGGGAAGGGGAAAAAGACAACTATCGGGGAGCGTTTCCCTTTTTGATTAGAAAGATCTGAAAGTCTAATACAAATATATATTTTTAAAAATGTATACTGTGCTTGGTAGCTGCATATCCTCCAGAACTAAAATCATTATGCCTTGGCTTGTTGCATTCCCCATATTTTATATCTTTTAAGTTACAATCTGGAAGAAGAGAAAATGGGCCATAGCATCATATATTTTATGCCATGTCCCTGGAACTAGCTCCTGAAAATAGACAAAGGAGCTTCATGTTCTGAAGTGGAAAATTGATAGTAGCACAAGGCTATTACAGGGGGGTTTGTGCTTCTTCCAAATTGTGCTGACTCAAGTGCTTTCTCTGTGGCTGGAGTGGGAGAAAAGTTGGTCTGAAGGCAGCTGGTACTTAAAACAAATGCAGCATGGCAGGCACAGACTCCCTAGCAGGATTTTGCAAATTTGTATGGGCTTGCCAAATATCTACCTAATGGCTTCTGCCTTATTTCTACTGCTTCCCTCCAACACATGAATGTTAGGGAAAATATGCAAAATCACAAATAAATTCCTTCTGGGAACAATAAAGAGGCAAAAAAGTAAAGAAGAAGAAGAAGAAGAAGAAGAAGAAGAAGAAGAAGAAGAAGAAGAAGAAGAAGAAGAAGAATGTAGAAGTGCTTCCCTCACGTTCACCCACCCTTGTTTGTACTGATTGTCAGGTCTGTACACAGTCTATTCAAGTATTACTGCGAGATGGGAACCTGAGATGCAGTTGGAATGCAAATGAAACATGTCCTTGTTTTCCAAAGCCTCTTGAAAATGCAAGCGTAGCCAGGAAGCCATAGGCCCTTGTTGTGTTCTTTTGCAGTTATAAAACTAACCAAGAGTGTTACCATCCGTGGGAGGGAGGGAGGGAGGGAGGGAGGGAGGGAGGGAGGGAGAGGGAGGGGGAGAGAGAGAGAGAGAGAGAGAGAGAGAGAGAGAGAGAGAGAGAGAGAGAGAGAGAGAGAGGTCATTTTTTTAGATGAGCACAACAGCTAGACTAATCTCAATAAAACTGTAGGATTTGCTGGTATGATTGTATGGCTTGCAGTTTTGTCAATCCCACTTGGTGGGGCACACAAATTGGACTATTCCAAGCTTATTACCTATCATTTAGAGGGTAGGTGGGTCTGAGATTTGGACTGAGGACTTCCAGATCATCATATAACATACCTATAATCACTACACTAGCCATTGGTCTGCCTAATGGGGCCTTGTAGTGAACCTGCCCAGGTAGATTAATCTATCTGTGATCCTTTCTTGCTTCAGGAGTCAGAATTACCATTGGTGCAGGGCTTTTTTCTCTGGGCATGCTTGTGATGGCAAAGCTTGGGTAGTAGCTTTTTTATTTGCAGAAGTTTAAAGAAATTATGGGGCCTCCCCCTGTCCTAATCTCCCAGGGCCATATCCATGGTCATGATGCAATATAATCAACACTGGAACAAATAAAGTATCATTTGAAAGTTATCAGGAGAATATAGTGGTGCCAACAGGACAGAAACAAAAATGGTTGCATAGGTGGTTATTGAAGGGGAAAAAATAAGAGCATTTTTTTAAATCTTTAAGCAATATTTATACAGTGGTACCTCGGGTTACATACACTTCAGGTTACATACGCTTCAGGTTACACACTCCACTAACCCATAAATAGTGCTTCAGGTTAAGAACTTTGCTTCAGGATGAGAACAGAAATCGTGCTCCGGCGGCACAGCGGCAGCAGGAGGCCCCATTAGCTAAAGTGGTGCTTCAGGTTAAGAACAGTTTCAGGTTAAGTACAGACCTCTGGAACGAATTAATTACTTAACCCGAGATACCACTGTACACACATAAATGCATGTAATATAACATTGCCTTTTGCTAATGAAGGGGCTTGGAAAGGTCCTGAAAACAAAATAACTATAATGTTTCAAAATCCACTTCATGTTTTCCAGTAGGCCTACTGTATAAAAACCTGGAGTAACTCCAACTCAGGTTTTACTAAGTCAGGCAGCATGAAAGATTATGGTGGGCCTCATTCTGCTCTGCACTGATTTTAATAAAACAAGACTTTGTCTTGAACATTCCTTTGCATTTTTCTGGGTGACAGTTTGTAGAATCACTGGTGTGGTCTGCATATAAGGGCTCATACTGCCGAAATGAACTGGGCTTTGGCTGGGAAATGTGTGAATTCCTCACCCCTACTATTTATATTGTGTGATGTCTAGAATCCCAAAATGGTCTGCATTCTCCCTCTAAGAAACCCATCCAAATGACAGGCCAATCTTTGGTGGTCATTTCTAGTTTTGTTGCTCCACTGTCAGCAGTAAACACACACAGCTGCATTTGCTTCAAGCCACATTTTCTTTCCCCATCTCACTCTGTTTGGCTGCTGTTCCAGCACATTTCCTCTAGCCAGAGGCTAATGAAGCAGTTTCCTTCTCAGCTGATAGTGGGAAATCCTAAGGTCCCTTGGAAGATAACCAGAGATTTCTCAATGGGAAAAAATCAGTAATGATAGGAACAGGAACTTGGGATTGTTTAATAGGGAATCAGACCCTTGGTCCATCACCAACTATATCTTGGTTTGTCAGCATACTGAAATGTTTTCAGAATACATATATGAATATGTCAGCATACTGAAATGTTTTCAGAATACATATATGAATTGCATATATAAAACCATTAAAATATTACATATATAAAAACAATTTAAAAACCTATACAGATACCAAATGGGATGTAAAAAAACTCCACTTGGATGGCTTGTTGAAACAGGGAAGTCCATATAGCTCCATATTGTCTACACTGGAATGAGGAACCAGTTGCCCACCCAATGTTGCTAGACTGCAGCTCCCATCATCCATTGCATTGGGCCAAGCTGGCTGGGACTGATGGGAATAACACTGGGAGTCCAACAACATTCGGAGAGCTACAGGTTCTGTATCCATGGATACAGTGTAGACACATGGTCTACACTGACAAGCTGTAGCTCTCCAGAGTTTCAGGCAGAAGTCGTTTCTCACTCCTACCTGGAGATGTCAAGAGCTTTCACCTGGGATATTCTGCATGCAAATCCCAATATCTAACATTAAGCTACATCCTCTCCGTTTAACTACAGTTTCTCTCTAGACCAGGGTAGCTATCCTGTGGCTCTCCAAATGGTGCTGGTGTCCAACTTGCAACCATCCCAGCCAGCATGGCCAATAGTCAAATATGATGGGAGTTGTAGTCCAACAACATCTGGAGGCCCACAGAACAGCCACCCCAGGGCAACACAATCTTTCTTAAGCTTCAGCTAGGCTGCAGTTACTAATCTTCCTCTGTAATAACAAAACAAATTCCTTCCAGTAGCACCTTAAAGACCAACTAAGTCAGTTCTTGGTATGAGCTTTCGTGTGCATGCACACTTCTTCAGATACACACATTACTCCTCTGTAATACTCTGTTGGGTGTGTTCTAGCTTGCAGTCACATTTCAAGCAAGACAATAATGAGATCCAGCATGACTGGTAGTGTTGAAGGAGGAGCATAATCATGTGCCATGCCTATTTACTCTTTGTGTCAGATGCATTTGATGCAGATAATTTTAATAAACTTTCCATTTTGCCAAAAAGGTAATGCTCTTCATTTTATATTTGGAGAGATACCTCCTGGCTTCCCTTTTCACATGCAAAATCGCTTTGTGTTGAGGATGGTAATGTACAGGTCTGATAAGCTAAAGGGTTCTGATAAGTTAACAAAAAGTCTGTTAACTTCTTTAAATGTTCTTCTTTTCTACCCTCTGGCAGCTTGGGCAAAGAAATGCTTTTCCTTTTAAACAGACTTTGACTAATTAATTTATTCCATCTGTTCTTTCCTCCACCAGTGCAACCATGACATAGAAATTTCCGAAACAGATTTGGTTCTTATATTGATAACCAGGTCATAGAAGAATGAAAGGGTATGGAGAAAGGGGGAGTGAAGACAGAGGGGCTGAAGAGGAAAGAAGTGGGTAATTATTTTCATTCTGAATGGCTTTAATCCAGATTGCTGATATCCACAGTATGGTGAATACATTAGAGCAGTCAACACGTCTGACATCATTCATGCAACTTAAACAAGTAGGGAAATCTAGAATGCCTTAGGAAAGGGTCTGAAATATATAGTGCTGTTTAAAAGAATTATAGTTTTGTTTTGCATCTGCCATTAGGTTTCTGCCTTGGGGTAAAAATGAATGGCTAACACTCAACAAGGCCTAAATGTGTTTTCAGACGTCATTGTGCATCCCATATTGATGACAGTCCATCAAAGAACACATTGAAAATTTGTATCCATTTGGCTACTGCTTTACATCACTGTAACATTCTAATATATCTGTATTTTAATCTTTCCCCTGAGAGGCAGTGTGGGGTAATGGACTTGGTGTAGTGGATTTGGACAGCGGAGATCTGGGATCAAATTCTCACTTAGCCATGAACCGCACTGGGTTGCCTTGGCCAAGTCACAACACAACAGCCTAGCAATCCTACCTAACAAAAATGGGATAGTCATCTTTACTTGCATCTCATGACATCCTTGAAGGGACAGCTCTATATACGTCGGAGAAATTGTTTACTTGTTTATGGCACCATATTTCTCCTATGGCATTCCACTGAACTGATCTATTTATGATACAACATCATGGTCTGTAATCCTGAGAGCATTCTATATGCAGTCCCAATGAACCATGAGTTTTCCTTGAGCCTCAGAATACAGAGAGAAAGAGTCAAGGCCAGACCATTATCAGCTTGTTTCTGGTCTGTGTTGATTTTGTATATTCCATCCTTTTCCATATTAATCTGCAATTGTTTTAACCTGCATTTAGCAAATCACATTTAAATATATTTAATATGATATACAAGAGCAAAGACCCAGAAATATTTAGTGGAGTATATAACACTGAGTAAAATCTGAATAGGTATAAGCTGTCAAAAGCAAAATATACCTCTTTAATCTAAAACACTGAACCGCCTTACCCTTTAAGCATTTTCTCTGTCTTACCCTTTATGGTGAATTTTTCTATGTCCATGAGAGATTTCTCTTATTCCTAATGGGTCTACATACATGTTCACTAAGCGAAACTACAGTTTTGCATACTACTCTAGCCCCTTTCAACATGAGACAGAGTATCGTCATGAAAAATGGCAGCCTAGGCTTCTGACAAGGAAGTCAGGCATTTTGCTCATCACAACCATAAACAAATGAGTCCAGCGCACCAGCCCTGAAATCATACATTGCATTGTATTCTGACTGCTCTGGATTGGATCCTGTTTCTGCAATGTTCATAGGAAGCAATGGGCAGTTACAACCCGCCTATCTCCAAATTGTGTACCAACTACAACCAGTGAATTTTAAAATGCAGCTGCCAAACCAGATGAAGCTGACTTCAGCTAGACTAACCAGAAAGACAAGGAAAGCCTCATAATGGGTAGCCTTGATTGTGGATAATCAGCTGGACCAATCCAAACCATTAGGTCATCCCAAGCAGGCAGGTATATCTTACATACCCAGAGTTTATGTCAATTCCAAAGTAGAACTTCCAGATTGCACACAGTTGTACATCATGCAAGAACTGTGAACCAGCATTCTTTGCAGCATTAAAAAGCATCCCAATATGTACTTCTTAGGTGCATGTTGCTTTATAAATGACAGGCTTCATAATTTATTCACCTGAGGTATTGCAACTCCATGTGACCACTTGAGTTTAATGAGTACAGTTGAGTTGGCCATGATAATGGGGGGTTTCCCTGTGTTTGCACAGAACTAAGTAGCATGAATCTGGTGCTGGAAAATGCCAGTTTAAGTTTAGGAGCTGTTCATTGGAACTGACAGCAGGTAACAGATCAAATATTACTGAGTTTGCCTTTAGGTTTGAAACAGGGAGGTTTTTCAGTGTATGGTGTTTTAATGGCGTGCAATGCTTTGTGACAGAACCAAGCAGTATGGCAGAACATAATGCAACATGACAGGCAAAATTCCTGTTCTCTTACAACAATTAACTATCTTGCAGGTACAGCATGACAATGCAATTCAGATCATTGTAAGGAATTTAAAATTTTAGCTAAAGGCATGTGGCAACAAAATTGTATTGCTATTAATTGGACTAGTGGAGACAGTAACCCAGGAAGAGTGGCTGAAAAAAGACCTTCCTCAGTTTGCAACAAGTGTGCACAGTAATTTTTTAAGGTAACATTAAAGCAAGAAAACAATTTAGTTTTTCTTTTCTGTCAAAAGGCTTCTGATGGTTTTCATATCTTTGGTGAAAAAAATGTGTTTTAATGCCATAATGTTTTTATAATGCTATTATGCTGTATACTACTTCAAGTACCACTTTAGTTGCAAATTAAAGAGTGGCATAGAACTAAATAAATGAATATTTATCTCAGTGTCAAATTATTTATCCTGCCATTGTGAATTACATTGTCTGGTCAAAGCTGATTGGTTACACAGCAGTCTTGGTGCCTCCTGGTGATCCAGAAGCATTCTATGCATTCTCAATTTCATCAGTTACATCATCAAACTCTTATTGGCTATGTAGTGTTGTGTCATAACATTCATTACATTAGCCCTGATTGGCTGGGATCACCCAGGAAGGAGAAAGAAGCAGCAGTCTGGAAAAACAATGACACTGAACAGGATTGGGGGGGAAAGGAATATTTACATATAATATAATGTATGTGGGAAATAATTCTGCCCCTTCAAAATAACTATTTTTAAGATCAAAAACTTATAATATTTGACACAATCTTTTTTCTTCTTGGTATGTACCAATTTAATTATATAGAATAATAAACTGCCCAGTCTGTGTGACATACACTTTCTCCTTGTAGAAAGCACGGCTCCTCTGTCAGGCATGACAAGGATCAAGTCTGTACCTGCAGTCAGATACTAACAAATACTAAATACTAGTCCCTTAAGCAAAAATCCAATGTTGATTGGCCTTGCTGAATAATGTGGTACCTATATATGCAACCTCCCTCATGTGATTTGCCCATCAACTACTTGAATATGTCTATGACGTGATGACTTCTAAGCTGTTCATTCTGTCTGGCAGCAAAAGAATGGATGGCAAGCAACAGACATATACCTGAAATTAAGAGAGGACACAAATTGGAATGGGGTTTTGTTCAGACATACAGAAGTTGGTTCTTTTGTGCTATTCTATCCCACATTGCTCTTCCCAAGCAGAGTGTATTTCTGGAGTTTGTAGAATCTGGAAGGTGATCTAGTAAATGGTCTCATGTGGACAGCAAGTCCATACCAGACATCCCATGCATCTTACAGAATAGACAGAGCCAACAATTTAAAGTGAAGATGAGCTAGCATGTAAAAATCATATCTGCCAAGATTTCCAGGTGTTCCATTGTGCTATGATACAGAACTAACTTTTTTATTTCACTCTCTCCCCTTAATTTCTGAAGAGATGGTCCAAAATGTTTCAACTACATTTTGTTGCAACATGTCAGGCTGGGAATTTATTATCTCAGCCCCAATAGGTCTTAATAAGCCTTACACAACTGTTTAGGCGTTTATTCTATTAACGGCTGTTCATTCCAGTCGCTACACCTGAATATTCATGATCTTGCTATTCCCAGTGCTTCAGTGTAGCAGCTGTTTGAAATCCACAGCAAATGTTCAAGAGAGTTCCACAAATATAAACACCCTCACAGCTAAATGTTCGGGGCCTGTGCATCACTAAGGAGAGACATGAAACATTTATGTGAAGCGTTTTTTAAAAAGAGAGAGAGAAGAAGAAAAAGAAAAAAAGGAGGAAGAAGACAGCATTTATAAAGCTTAAATGGTCCTTGCCCTTTGGGGAACACGTCAAATGTGATTTGGGAGCATTTCACCATGGAGGACAAAGAGTCTGGAGAAGCTTACATTCCATTATGATGTTACTCACTCGACTAAACATTAATTCTGTGTAATAATGGAGGAATTCAAGTTTAATTCCTTTTTGAATGGGTAGTATGCAATGATATAGGTTATTTCAGAGTTAATTGAAGTGGGCTGACTGAGAAAAGTAGTTCAAATATGTGAACTTACCCTGAGATAAATGTTCTTGTTTCTTTAGTGCACATCCCCTCATACCAATGAGCATATTATTAATTTTGCCATAATTGGGGCAACCCCTCATTTTACAGATTACTACCTAATTGCTGTTCATCAGTGTTAACATTAATATTTCCTGTGTAACACAAAGTATGAGCAATAAAACAGCTGTGGGCACAAGCCTGGGTACCCAAATTTCTTGTGTGTATGTCAGGGAATACAGAGCCTCTAACCTGTATGCTAGACACTGCGTAAGTAAAGGCTTGGGATTTTTTCCATATTTGTTTCAATTGTCCCCTCAAACCCCAAGCAATATACTCTGTTTATGTTTTGAGTGTGCTTTAAAGTGTGTGTTCCAACAGCCGATTTCCCCCATCTCGCCTATCACCACACTGAGTTCCACCTCAAGATTTTTGGAAGAAGCGTGTCTTCTGATTTTTCCTTCAACACACCTACCCGTCTGGAAGTTCTGGTTCTGGTTTATCACATGTTGCATTTGGACACGTGCTCAAACCATCCTTTGTTAAGTGATGTTGGCCCATAATCAGAAGACACCTTGGATTAGACAGACTGATCCCAGCACAATTCAATTCTTTTTACAGTCACTAGATTGTGGAGCCTTATGGGTTCCTCTTTAAACTATATTTCCAGTTCTTCATGAGATGTAGACCACTTAAACCAGGCATGTCCAAAGTCCACTTCGGGGGCCTAATGCGGCCCGCCAGTCAGTTTAATCTGGCCCCTGTGGCAGTTTATTTCCTGGGGTAAAATCATAAAAAAGCTCAACAACTTCAATTGGTCCTTTGGTCCGCCCTCACGGCCCTTCACTTCATCAAATATGGCCCTCCTTGAAAAAAGTTTGGACACCACTGACTTAAACTTAATACAGCTATTTCCTTTCTGACCGTTTCCTCTCCCCCCCCCCCTTACTTTCCTCTGTCTTTGATTCTCAAGGTCTAATCCCTATTCTTTGGATGGTTTACTCTCATTCACCTTGAATTTAACTTTGACTGCTGCAATTCAGGGCATTAGCTTTGCCTTTACTTCCTCATAATTCCACTTCCATTCTCTCCAGAGGCTTTGAAGTTATTGTTGTTGGGGTAAGTTTCTTTTTTTTGCCAACAGTGTATGCTATCATATCTACCCCATCATCATTCACATCAGCCATTTTTAAAGTAATGCCAAACTCATGAATTTGGAGCATTTAAACTTTTGAATTTTAAAGGTTCCCACTAATGAACAATTCTGTCATTTCTCTACTCCGTAACATTCATAGTAAGGAGGTTTTTTCCAGTGCAAAGAGACATTTGGTAAAGTTAGCTACCATGCTGATCTCACCAACAACAAGAGTTTGAGCATTTGTAGCAAAGTTTATAGCAACCCTGGGATTAGCAGTAATACACCGGGGAAAGAATTGTTCATACACAGACCTGATCTCTGTGAACAATAACGGTTCCAGGCTAATAATGAAATAATCCATTTTTTACCAGATGAAAGAAGAGGGATCAGAAACGTAACTTGAGCTGAAGCTCATAATGGTACCAAAAGCTTATAATGGAAAATATCTAAAGAATCCGAGACTCTCTTTGTTGATATGAATGATTTCTTTTTTCTTGTGAAAAGTGGATGAAGAACTTGAGAAGAAGGGCCTGAGTGGATTTTATGAGAAAAACCTCTGTTTGGGAAAGAACGGCTGGTGTCAGGTTGCAGGCCAAACACATCTCACTGTTACGTAACAAGAGGCACAGATGAAAGATGTTCAAAGAACGATGTGCACAGCAAGTTTGAACTTTTTTCATCTTTTGTCTCTTTTGTGGCCAACAGAAAGAGGGGGTGGCAAATTAGATCATTCAACATTCAATAAGGGGTGCTTTCCAGAATAAAGCAGAATATAACCATTCATAATATAATTTGCCACAAAATATATGGCTTCAGCACCTCACTTAAGCCTGCAATTCTCACTTATGTGTGTAATTCTTACTCAAACATGCATCACATTGAAATTATTGGAACTTCTCACCTTCAGTTTATGATGTGTTGCAGTTACATTTCAGGTGGTTGCTTCATTCTTTCCCCTTCTCATGATTTCCCCCCCTCATACATACAAGAAACAAAAGGAAGGCAGGAAGTCTATATAGGTAGGATCAGACATCTGCTGGAACCACAAACTTTTAAAGCATCCCCATTGAGCTCTGCCACTATTTTCTTCTGATGGCCCACATTCATGAGAAATGATATCCCTTGTGCCCTAGCCACAAGAATCTTTGGTGTCATCTGATAGTCCCTTTTCCTAACTTCAGAAGTTTGAAAGCCAGTTTTAATTAAGAAGTAGGAAAGGGAAATGACTTCTTTTTAAAACAAGTTTGGAGTTAAATGGGAAAAGGGGTACCACTTTTAGTTTCAGGGTACAACAACCTGCCTGATTCTGCATCTAAATTCTCCCTGGAAGGCTCCCAGAGAGACTGTATGTTGGAAATCACATCTGTTCCATGGGGGAAGCCATATTTTTTTCTCTCTGACAGCAATGGCACGGCATCCAGTCCAGTTGCTCCTAGGGAGAATTGCAGCCTGTTTTCAACATGCATGGCAACACTTGCACACAGTAGTCGCATCAGGCTTTTCTAAGCATGTGATTTTTTTTAAAAAAACCTAAATAATCTGTGCAGATTTTAAAGAATTTTGTATATTCCCACCCTCTTTAAAATCTGCACAGAAATAGGACAGGATAGACTTAGGTTTGAGCACAGGCAGAAGCAGAATGAAACAGAATAGGCCCAGCTATCCCTATCTCCACATGGTAGTTCCCTCCCCAATTGTGAAACTCCCCTTCCCAGAAAGACCTGCCTAGTGCCTGTTGTAATGTCCAGTTGGCACAAGACAAATGCCTCTTAAATGACATCATTGTTTTATACTGTCTCAGCTCTCTGGATTTTTATCCATCAGCTTTCTGTTTTAAATAGATCTGTCTCTGTGGATTTATTTCGTTGTTCTCTGTTTTAATTTAATATTGTGGGGTTGTTTGGTGCCTTCATTGTATTTTTATTGCAGTGTGGTTATTTCTGTTGCAAGTCACTCTGAGAACTTTTGTTATAGGATTCTGTAAGTAATGCAAATAAATCAATAAAGTTTCATATAAATAAGTAGTCATACTTTTAAGGGGTTTTTTGTTGTTGTTGTTTTGAGAAGCTAAATGCTAGGGCAAAGAGACTAAACTGGGGAGCAATAGGTATACAGAAAGATGTGCTGGCTTACCTATCCTTGAATTGCACCTAAAATCTCTTCTTTGGTAGAATTCTGTCTTCATATTACAGTTGTACCTTTGTTCTCGAACACCTTGGCGCTTGTACATTTTGGCTCCCAAGCACCAAAAACCTGAAAGTACTGTACTTTTCCGTCTATTAGACGCCCCCATGTATAAGACCCGCCCCCCCTATTTTGGGGGACTCAATTTTAAGAAAATCAGGGGAGATGGCCCAAAGTTGTTGAGCCTCTCCCCCCACGCAGCTGTGGGGAGGAAACACTCCCTAGATCATTTCCTGTGCACAGGTAGGGAGTGTTTCCCTTGCACAGCAGCATTGAGGGAAGTTGCGCTCCAGCCAGCCAGCCAGTTGGCCAGAGGGCACCTTCCCCCATGCCGCTGCGCATGGGAAATGATCCAGGAGTGCTTCCCGTGTGCATTGGGTGAATCTGCGCACTGCCAGCCAGCACCCCCAGATTGGTCCCTTGCATGCAGCGGCATCTCCCCCCCCCCATGCCACTATCAGTGTATTGGAGGACCCCAGTTTTTTTATATGATTTTTGTGTCAAAAAACCTCGTCCAATACATGGAAATATATGGTAAGTGTTCCAGTTTTCGAACGTTTTTCGGAAGGTGAACATCCAACGCGGCTTCTGCTTGCGTGCAGGAAGCTCCTGCAGCCAATCGGAAGCTGCACCTTGGTTTTCAATCGGTTTCAGGAGTCGAACAGACTCCCAGAACCAAGGTTTCACTGTATATGCAATGATACCATATGGAAACACATTCCAAGGCGGCAAACTTCAGAAACAGAAGGTTGTTCATGACTCAAGACTGATTGTAATTGTCCATGTTTTCCAAATTATTCAGTAATTTCCTTGTATTTTTCACACATCTCCACCCCCCCACACACACACACCCAATCCCCCTGTTAGATCACTCTAACTTCTGGCTACCTGCTTTCTATTTTTCCCTTTTATTTAAAACATCCAGACTGCCTGTTTCTTAAAAACAAGAACTCCATGATCACTCAATCAATGTGATAGTGTTCCCTGCAACACCCAAGCCCAGCCCTACCATCAGACAGAGTGAGGCAACCACCTCAGGTGGAGAATGATTGAGGGTAGGAACAGCAGTCCCTGAGCACATACACTTCTGTTTATTGCCACATGGCCTCTCCTGAACCCCCCAAACTAACCTGCTGTCTCAGGTGCTGTGGGGAAAGTCAGTGAAGTCAGTTTTCGTATATGGAATGGGAGGGGTACCTCCTTCTTCTTCACCTTAGGCAGCAAAATTTCTTGGGCCAGCCCTGCCCATAGCCCTTGGTAAGAAAGCAATGAGTGAAGAACGGAAGGGAGAAATACTGAGGTGTCCTATGAGCCTGTCACTTTACATCTCTGAAGGCCCCTAAGGTACCCCTGACCATTAGGTCCAGTCGCGAATGACTCTGGGGTTGCGGCGCTCATCTCACTCTATAGGCCAAGAGAGCTTGCATACAGCTTCCGGGTCATGTGACCAGCATGACTAAGCCGCTTCTGGCGAACCAAAGCAGCGCACGGAAACGCCGTTTACCTTCCTGCCGGAGTGGTACCTATTTATCTACTTGCACTTTGGGGTGCTTTCAAACTGCTAGGTGGGCAGGAGATGATAGATAGATGATAGATAGATAGATAGATGATAGATAGATAGATAGATAGATAGATAGATAGATAGATAGATAGATAGATGATAGATAGATGATAGATAGATGATAGATAGATAGATGATAGATAGATGGATAGATAGATAGATGATAGATAGATAGATGATAGATAGATAGATAGATAGATAGATAGATGATAGATATAGATGATAGATGATAGATAGATAGATAGATAGATAGATAGATGATAGATAGATAGATAGATAGATAGATAGATAGATAGATAGATAGATGATAGAGAGAGAGAGAGAGAGAGAGAGAGAGAGAGAGATAAAACCCTATAAATTTGGTCCCAGGTTGGCTAAGGAGCCAGGTTTATAATTTGAATATAATAGGTTTGAGCACAATTCAATGACTTGTGCCAAGAATGAATGATGGCAAATTATTACGATTGCTCTGCAAAAAATAATAATACATATAGCATTTAAGCACCTGCCTGCTGCCTCCTTCTATGCTGTCACCTCTTTATTGAATTTAAAGTATGCATACTTGGCCCCAGTCACTTCCATTTTTTTCTATCCCAGGAAACTGAATTTGTGATATGCAAAACTACATTGTGTTAAAGGGAACAAGTGTGTGTGTGTGTTCATTTATACAGGTAGCTCATTTCACTTTCAGAATCTCCAAGTGCATTACTGTATAAACTAGTTAAAACCTTGTGTGCAGGCAAATATGTATCCGTAAGCTTGCTTGCGGACACATGTTTATGAGGACAAATACATGATTTATATGTACACAGAGGCAGATAAATCTTTTTTTTTTCAGTGACTGCTGCAGAGAGAGTGAAATAAGAAATAGCTTGTTGATTAGTAAAGTGATTAAAAGGATCATCTTATTGATTCCCACCCAGCTAGGCCCAGACCTCAATAATGAACACTGACTGGTTTAATAAGAAGAAAGGCAAGATTTACTAGACACATGTGCTTTTCATTAGAGAAAGCAGAAAGGAAATAAAAATGCTAACCTATCCAGTCATGGGCCATTGTGCCTCTTATTCCAATAAGGAGCTAACAGACAAGTACTAGAAAGTAGGCCTTAGCTGCAAACGAGGGTTGCCTGTTGAAATCATTGAAGTATAGTGGATTAAAAAAAACATTGTTCTGTTTCCAAATTTTTGTCTTGTGTTTTATTATTTCCGCACAATCAGTTGCCTGTTAGGAGTGTGCAAAATGCTCAGAGTAGAAAGATATTGGAAGGGAAGATTGCAGCATGGCGTCTTTAGCTTAGATAAACTGTCAGCTGGTCTGGGAGATATATAGAAGAATTGCCTGTGTTATCCTTCCATTCCCATAACACACATACCAAGATGTCTTTCCTCCCTCCATCTAGAAATGTAACTCATGGATGGATTGCTAGTGGTCAGCCTTTTCAAAAGTGGGAGACACCTTTTTTTCCAGACATGCATTTGGACATGCGCTTTTTCATTTTGCCATATCTGTAATGCTGTTGTGACCCACCCAAGTTAGGCTATGGACCAGCAGCAGGCCTTCTCCTGCTCCACCGACTGAAGACCAAGGGGAAGGATTACAAGTCTTGTGTAACCAAGGTTGCTCAGGTCCCAAAGGTCCAACACTAGAGGTTTTAGATGAGTCTACCTTTTTCTGGATGCATAACTATATCCTGGGCTATCAATTGCTACACACAGCAGTTGACATACTACAGCTGGATTGGTGACATTCTCTTTGTATACTATTATGCATTTTTAAGCGCGATTTTTTTATTCCATTATGTGTGTGTAGGTACTTTCATGAAAATATAAAATTGCCTTAAGCCTAAATATTGGAAAGGTTTACTTTGACCACAGGTGAAGCATTTCCCCCTCTATTGATATAAATTTAAGGATTTGGGAAGCATTTGAGTTATGCTATTAAACTGGTTTTAACTTTTTTTTCTATACCCATCTACCAGCGCAAAATAGAATATTTATGGGGGTGGGGGCATCTTGTAAAAGAAAGAAAGAAATCCATCCTGTTCTTGAAAGCTCTGCTTGTTCTGCCTACATATAATTTGCCACATGGGCATTTGATGACATAAAGTACATATGTTGAGTTACAAGTGGGGAAATGCTTAAGATGGTGTGATGTACTATCTAGTAGTGAAGAAATTCACTTTACAAGTGAATTAACAATACACTCAAGCACCTTGAAAGCCTAGCACAGGGTTGCTACAGTCAATGCTTCTATCTGCTCTTACACAAAAGAATGTGCTAACCTATTTTTGAAATTCTCTTATCACAGAAGTGAATTCTGTTTATTCCTTTCCCCCGAATCTTCTTCATAGGATATAGTCTCTGAAATTTAGATTGCAATATGATAGTTGTGTAAGGTAAAGGACCCCTGGACGTTTAAGTCCAGTCAAAGGTGACTATGGGGTGTGGCACTCATCTCGCTTTTCAGGCCGAGGGAGCTGGCGTTTGTCCACAGACAGCTTTCTGAGTCATGTGGCCAACATGACTAAACCGCTTCTGGTGCAATGAAACACTGTGATGGAAGCCAGAGCTCAAGGAAATGCCATTTACCTTCCTGCTGCAGTGGTACCTATTTATCTTCTTGCACTGGCATGCTTTCAAACTGCTAGGTTGGCAGAAGCTGGGTCAGAGCAATGGGAGCTCACCCCACTGTGCAGATTCAAACTGCTGATCTTCCAATGGCCAAGCCCAAGAGGTTTAGTAGTTTAGATGACAGTGCCACCCATGTCCCTAGTTGTGTATAAGTTGAATATAAAGGGCCTATGCCAAGAGTTACTAATATAATATTTTAAATTTAACAAGTTGTATTTTGCTATATAATATTTTTGACCATTTATTTCTGCTGCTGGTTTTTAGTGCATGGCTTTGAGTCTTCCTGATAATTTTATTCCCTGCTTACTTAAAGTATTATTTGTATGGACTTATATGCTGGTTGTTTTTAAGTTAAAGGAAAACTCATTTTATCCATGCCCTGTCTTTTTAAAATAAAGTCTCTAAATTCTATGGACAACACCTTGCTTGAGATAGAGAAGATTATAAAGAAAAGCCACAAACTCTGATGGGTTTGTTTGTTTGTTTGCAAATCTTAAGTAAAAGACTAGTATAGAACATGAGTTGTTACTCAAAAATTGATACTTCTGTATTCTATCGAGCTTCTTCATTCAACAGTCATTATAATTTCTGGTTGAATACATATTGCTCAGTCTTTAATCTAGCCTACACAATTACTAGGTTGTTGGTTTGCCTCTGCCTTCAAATTGTGGCTGTTCATAGTTACTGCAACCGCACTCTTTTGGTATGCTTAATAATAATGCTACTATTAACTAGATCCTGTAGAAGAGAAGAAGAGTTTGGATTTGATATCCCGCTTTATCACTACCCAAAGGAGTCTCAAAGCGGCTAACATTCTCCTTTCCCTTCCTCCCCCACAACAAACACTCTGTGAGGTGAGGGGGGCTGAGAGACTTCAGAGAAGTGTAACTAGCCCAAGGTCACCCAGCAGCTGCATGTGGAGGAGCGGAGACGCGAACCCGGTTCCCCAGATTATGAGTCTACCGCTCTTAACCACTATACCACACTGGCTCTCTGTACAGCATCTCTTCATATGTGTGTGTGTGTGTGTGTGTGTGTGTGTGTGTGTGTGTGTATCTCTGTCTCTATTTCTATCTATATCTATATCTTCTTCCAAACCCAATTTTCTTCCAATTCCTAAATATCTTTCAAACTGAATTCCTAACACAATAGAATTGCTAAATGTACAGGTATTAAGGGGGGGATTTGGCCCCTTCTCTTTGCACATTTTTATTAGGTGCAGCTTTGCATTTTTAGAGTTATTATATGAGCACTACTCCAATAGGTGTCATTGTAAAGCTGGTGAACTCTGCATAAACCCCCCAAATATGCTGATGCTTCTCTCTGAAAAAATAAAGTGAGTATTATATGATTGTTCAATCTGCTTCCTGCATCTTAGCAAATGTGATCTAACACATCACATGAGATTTTAAAGCGTTCTGCAGAAGTCTGATTAACAGCAAAGCACTAGGAAAAATTATAGTATGCCATTTAATTGCACTATGTACTACTGCCCAAGTAATTTTCTTGTGGGCTAAGCTTTACTTACCAGCTAGCCTTCCCATATATTATCCGTATACAACAAACCATGAAAATGTTGACATTGCTTTCAAAGAACTCAGGCAGCCTAACCATGAAGCTGACTAAAATTACATTCTTAAACTAGTTTAGCTGTATCAAGTTGGTCTGTATCCAAGGATTCAGTATCAAAAGTGGGAGAGGGTTGCTGTGAAAGTGCTTTCTTCTCAGTGGGTTTTCAAGGGGGCTGTGAACAAGAGCAAAAAGGAGGGAGCCTTAATTCCATCTTGGAATGGGTTTGGTGCAGTTGGCACACACAGTTAAGTCAGATTAGCTACATGATGAATTAATGATACTGTAGCTACACAATCCCCAGTTACCTGAAGTCACACAACCAGAAAGAGAAGCCCTGATTTAAAGAAACAAAAATGGTGCTGAGGTTACCTCAGCTCTTGAATAAGGGAACAGCTCTTGAATAAGGGTTACAATAATAATAAGACATCAGGGTTTGAATCTCATTTCCAAAAGTGAACATTCAAACAACAAATGGTTTACATTGTGAATATTGAGACCATTTACAATTGCGGATCTTAACCCATCTTTAAAAAGTTGGCTTTTGGTGAAACCTTTCCACCTGCCATAAGAAGGCTTCTATGCGTATTGTTATTTTATCAGTTGAAACCATTTAGGTATAAATGGATGTTTTAGGTACAATCAAATTTAGGTGCAATCAAAACAGGGTAATGCAGAAATCTGGGTGGTGTCACATAAAAATGTGAAAGAGATAAAAATAGAGGTGATTCAGAAGGGAATTATTTTTTCTAAAACCTTTGCAGTTGCAAAAAGTGTCTCCTTTTGGTTATTTCATAGGGGAGCTGTAAATCGTTGTGAGTTCCTGATAAAAAAAAGAGGAGGTGATATTTTCCATGAACAAACATTCCCACCACAATCACACAGTAAATGGGAATGACTGTTAAACCTTGTTATATATATACCTTGTTATATATATAAATATGGTGTAGATGTGTCCTGAGTGGATAGCAGACTACAAATTAAGTGTTCTTTCCCACAATCAAGCTACAGTTTTCTCCCCAACAACTGGATACTAGTTTATGCTCCTGTCTGAAATACACTTACCTGAATATGCCCTGTTGAACATTGTGGGACTTTCTTATAAATAAAGAAGCATAGGACTGCAGTATAAAATTTCCAGTGGTAATTTCTAAATGGTGGTCAGAGTGACTGGAATGTGGAATGGGCTGATCAACTTACTGTAAAAGATAACAAACTACCGTACTTATTGTATGGAAGTTTTGAACTGAAGGGCAATATAAAAACATTTTGAATTAAACTAGTTATCTCTGTTACACATATATGTTGAAGGAAGTATGCAAAACTTCCAGATGACAGGGAAGCGTGGACGGGAAAACTTTTATTCAGCTGTCACACAAGCATATGGGCACGTATGCAGAGCTGGTGAACAAATAGACAAGAGAACACTTGCCATTTTTCTTGAGGTCCATTACAAACCTTTACACAAATCATCCAAAGCAAGGAAACCACATTTGTCTGAAAAGTCATGAGAAAGTATGACAGGAAAGGGTTACTCTGTGTCATGCTCCTGTGAGGATGGAGGGGGGGGGGAGAGAACTGTCTTAGGTTTACTATTGTCTGCAGGTTTGTCTCGGTGAGAACAGAAGGTTGAGCCCAAGGTGAAGTGTCAGGAGGAAAAATTGAGGGAATCATAGAGAAGATGGGCCTTGTACATAATTGATCTGACACAGCGCTGCCCACTCTATCATCATGGCTGAAGTATGGCTGGCCCCCTGTGCAATAATGCATGTGCATTTGACAGCACAAGACTCTGTGTATTAGGGGCTTGGTTTAATCAGGAAGGCTACGCTGCCTGTCAGCGCTGCCATATCATTGTAAAAGTGAGAATGGGCTCCCAACCGGCAGGAAAAGCTCTGTCATCTTAAAACAAAAATGAAGTAAAAAACAAAAACAAACCCGGGGTGTGGGGGGAAGCACACATTTTCCAGAGGTGCTGGTATTTTATTCCTTCTTCTTTGTTGTATTATTTTTCCTGGCTTGTTTCTGCTTTAAACTGGGGCTGGGAGGGTAATTGCACTTGTACATAACTTTAATAACCTCAGCAATACAGAGTGCAAGGAGTCCTGAGCTCAGTTTGAGCCAATGAAAACAGAACTGTCACAACTGTTACTTGAAATAACCAGTCTGAGAACATGACTGGAAGTGTGGTATATATACCGGTAATACCTACAATAAATAATAAATAAATTATTAAATACAGATAATTTAATCATGGAACATCAGTGGTTGAGAAGGGGATAAGAGAAATTATGGTTGTACAAATTAAAATTTCTCTCTCTCTCTTTTTTTATTTAAAAAATGGAATTAACTCCATGCTGAACTCAGAGCATATATTTACAGATTACTTCACTGTAGAAGCATTTCATATTAACACCAAGTTGAGAGGCTACCCCAAGGTAAGTGATCAGATTAGCATCTGTTGAGATGACGCACAACTGTTTGCAGCAATTTCCAGAGCTAATCCAATTATGCAGAGGATTGAGGAGGACACTGGAATAAGGAAGATAAGCAAGGAAGGTCTCAGAGATAAAGCAAGCCAGTCAAGGACTTACATTCTCAAGCAAGTCTAATCAGGATGTCTGGCAAGTTAGAATAGGACAAGAGCTTACTGTAGGAGATATTTATTTCTGAATAGAAATTAGCCACTAGTTTCAAATTTTATTCCAGACGCTGGATGAGGCAGGCTGATTGTGAAGGCCTGTGCATATCTAGTCAGAAATTAAGCACTTCAAGACCCCCAACCAACCCCCAGGGAAAATAAAGAGACAAGGACACAGAATTTAGGTTAATGTTAATGGGCAAAATTTAGGCCACAACTTTATTGGCTACAGAATGTGAGCGGTATTGGCTTAGGCATTGGCTTCAACAGACTATATCTGACTCCTGCCCGCCTTGTGGGAAGTCTGGAAGGGTAAACCACCAGTAGGGGGAGCGCCACTGTTGCGAATTGACTCGAGCAGCCAGTGGTTTAAATTGGCCCAGCTACGCCCCCCAGTGCCCTGATTGGCCGCCTGACAAATGGTGTGGCCGAGTCACCCTCAGCGTGATGCGGGATGCTATCCCGCTCCATGCCTGGAGGCCTGAGCACAACCAGGTCCCACTCAGAAGCGGAACCGATTTGCTGCATTCAAGAGACATTTGTTGTCAGGACAGAGAATATGTCCCTTTGCAATCCATGTTTGGTCTGCATGGTCTCCTTTGCATGGAGTTCACACACATACATTGGTATGCATGTAGGGCCCTTCCACATACCAGCCAGGTGTACAAGTGACAGAGGATGCTAAATGTGCATGTCAGGATACAGTAACTACTGTCTGCCCTCAGGGAACGATGCAAACTGTAACGGTGTGAAAGTCTCTAACAGAGAAATTGCTGCACTGTTTCCAAATTACAATTCCCAGGATTCTTTCAATAATGACAGTAGAACTGGAAACAGAATTAGTTTTGTAAAGTAGATCTGCACTCCACTGAGTATGAAGGAGTTATTGTAGAGTTCCTTAGTGCTTGCTTGATATATGTCCAAAAGAACCTGATCTTCAGTGCATAGTACTGTTCCCTGAATTGCTCAGAAGTTATTTCTTCAGCAAAAACACTCTGCATATATCTAGCAACAAGTTTCATACTCTGAGGTCCCACTAAAAGGAGCAAATCCCAGGGCTCAGTTCCTCATCCATGGATAACAGGAGCTGATACAGTACTTTATTTCTTATCCAATCTTGATAGTAACCACAGAAGTTATTTATAATCCCCTGGCCACTTTGACTTACAACCTATCGGTCTCTGATCTTGCAATGTATCTCAACTCCTAATTGTTCTTTGTGTATCAACCAGAATCTCTCACCGTTGCACAACATGACCCAAGCCTACTGTCCAAGCTATAGATTTGCCCCAATGGGAAATTTACATGGTTTCATCCCTGAAAATGCCAAATGCTATGGGACTTAAAGAGCAAGAGCTGAAAGTAATCAACCTTTCACAGACAGTTCAAGTCTTTAAATGGCATCATATATATTGAAAGAACAATACCTAGTATAAGAGAGCAATTTATACATTTTGGGTTGTATCCACTGCTACTCAGAGTAGACCCATTGACATTAATGTACCCAAGTTAGCAATGTCTAGTAATGTTGACGGGTCTACTCTTAGGACTAGAATTGTGATAATCAACTTTCAGTTGCTTGCTAACCATTTTCACTCCCATTCTGCCCTTTGATGGTAAAGATCAACTACATCTGTGTTAAAGTGGCTGGTTAACAATATTAATCCACTACAGTTCATGCATGAATCTATTTATACAAAATAATATGTATAAAAATACCAACAAAATAATATGCATATTCTTGCTATATGCTGGATAAAACTAGATAAACAAAACAGCAAATCAACTAACATTTTCTAATTTAATTGGTTAGGTGTGCTTGATTCAGTAACATTTTATTCCATCACAAATGAGACCTAGTGGAATTTGTCTGAAGGGCATAGGTGCCTTTGATCACAGATTATCATTTTTATAAAGATTAAGTTCTTTATTTTGGAAAAATCAACATTTGGCCTGAATGAAATCTCTCATTGTGGGATTTGTTTTTAAAGTAAATCCTATTAAATCCTGTTTGCTTTGAAAAATATGAATTTATATTCTCACAGTTCCAATCTTGTACAACATTCCTAATTTTGGATACTATTATATTTAGAGTAAACAGTGCCAGTTCTCCCATTAGGCAATATCTTTGACCTTTGGCTCAGGTGGCAGATCATGAGGGGTGGCAGATGAGTATCCCTGGACTGTCTGCTGCTGCAAGGACAAGCCCTAACATTAAACAGAGTGAGGCAGCAGAGTGTGATGAATGGTTTTGGAATGACGCCTGCCTGTACCCACTAGGCTAGCTTGCTGCCCTCAGGAGGACAATGTCCCATCACGAGTGTCAAAGTAAAATTCAACTGCCAGTCCAATCACCTTTGGTATCTGAAACTTGCCCTGTGCCTCAGGCAGAAAAATATGTTAGGTTGACCCTGGCCACTGCCTCTGGCCACTTACAATTGGTTGCCTGCTGCCACCACTAGCACACACACCCCTTCTCCTTCAGGCCTAGCCATTGTTCCAACTTCAGGGCACATTAATATGTGTCAACTAAACTTCCATCCAAGCCACACTTTCATGGAAATCAGTCTTCAACTTTATTGGTAAATTGAACACAACTTGAACAGCAAACAAATTACAAATGCAGATTACCAAATACAGTGGTACCTCAGTTCTCAAACATCTCCGCTTACGAACGTTTCAGAACCCGAACGCCGAAAACCCAGAAGTAAATGCTTCCATTTTCGAATGTGCCTTGAAAGTCAAACGACTTCCACTGGGTGTTTTTCAATTTTCTCAACTGAATTTGTAGACAGCCCTTGGTGCCTCAGTTTTTGAACGTTTCAGAACTCGAACGGTTTTCTGAAATGGATTATGTTTGAGAACCAAGGTACCACTGTACTTAGCTTTAGAAGCTTAAAAAACGGAATGAATAGGAAGTAACTGACTAGGATAAAAATGGCGGTATGGAAGAGGTAAAAAGATAACAAAAGACCAGGCCCTCCAGGCTGCAACTCAGAGTGGCAGAGAACAGGACAGAGTGAGCCTTTTCTTTGTCTGCAGTATTGGATATTCTACATAGGAATAGCTGATCAATGCATGATAATAAGGTTTGATCAGTTGATTAACAATGGGAAAAGAAAACAGTTCTAAATGCAGAGAGCAGGGGCAATATAACAAATAAAACAATCCCCATTTGGGACAGAACAGCAGCTGCTGCCTAAACCCTAAAAATGCTAAGTGGCATTCCTGCAGGTGGATTCCTCAAGGTTGCCAGTGCTTTTAGTCTGAGAAAAGGTGCTTCCTCAGAGTGAAGCACTGTGTGGGGGGTGGCAGTTCTACAGTTCTCTACTGTAACATTTTAAATAGCATTTATTTGCCATAACAATCCATAATGGGACCACAGAGGGGAAGGATTACAGCTCCCTTACCCTATGCCACAATTCTGATGCAGATCAGTAGCTGCTTATGGCTGCTACTAATTTCATTAATATCATAACTTCCAGTTTGGGTCCTAAATTTGGGGAAGAGGGCAGATGAGTAAAACCAGTGTCCAGAAATGACTTCCAGGTGAAAGTTGTCTCAGGTTGTTATGAGTGTGGCTTTTACAAACAGGAATGTTTAATAAGTTGTATGAATGTTAAAAAATGCACTTTTTAGGAAACTCTAGCTTCAGCAATTGTAAATTAATGAAATGAAAATTAAGGTACAAGAAGTCAGAGGTGGAATAATGAAATAACTTTATTATGTTTAAGCTAAAACGTATAAGATTTGGGTTACAACATTTTGGAAACTAGGTAACATGATAAAATGAAAGATACAATAAGTTTTGAAATAAGTTAACAAATTGCTGATGTTTTGTATCACAGAGAACGCAGGGTTAGGAGGATGCGGGGAAGTCCATTAGATTTGCTGAAAAAAAGAATATGGAAATTTGCAACTTTTCTATTTTATTTTTTATATCTGTCTTTTATTCTTTTTTTCTGTATTTCATAAACTCAATAAAAATATTATAAAAAAAAAATACAAACAGGAATGTTTATATCCAAACCTACGCACTCCCAAATTCCAAAATTCAGCAGGATCCCTACTTTACGAAGGGACGTGGGTGGTGCTGTGGGTTAAACCACAGAGCCTAGGACTTGCCGATCAGGTCAGTGGTTCGAATCCCTGCGACGGGGTGAGCTCCTGTTGCTTGGTCCCTGCTCCTGCCAACCTAGCAGTTCAAAAGCACGTCAAAGTACAAGTAGATAAATAGGTACCACTCCGGCGGGAAGGTGAATGGTGTTTCCGTGCCCTGCTCTGGTTCGCCAGAAGCGGCTTAGTCATGCTGGCCACATGACCCAGAAGCTGTACGCCGGCTCCCTCTGCCAATAAAGCGAGATGAGCACCGCAACCCCAGAGTCAGTCACGACTGGACCTAATGGTCAGGGGCCCCTTTACCTTTTACCCTACTTTAAGAGGTCTGGAAAGCTTTTATTTCCCTATTGGTTTATTTTATTTCCTTACTTTCAACAACAAACATTGAAATGTACTTGTTTTAGGTGCCCCTTAGTGTTGACTTTCAAACAAAATATATAGCAAAAAATCATGTTTGTACAGTTTCATAATTTCATTTCATTCCAGTGCTGGTCTCCTGAAAACAAGGGAGAAATATTTTTTTGGTGCTGTGTGGGGATACTGTGGCCTCCCAGTTGTCACCTGACAACTGAAGACACTGGCTAGGCTGATGGCATTTGGAGCCCAATAGTACTTGGGTGGCCAAAGATTCCTCATCCCTGATTTAGACATTCTGATAAAAGTTACCTTTAATAACAAGTAGCGAAGAAAGTTGTCAGTGAAAATGAGAGAGATTACGGTATTTTCTATACCTTTATATCATTTGATTATCATGTTGGTTTCTGTAACAATACCAACTGAAGCTACAGTTCAATATGTATTTACATGAGAAAGCTGCATGGGGCTTAGTTCCAAGCAAATACTCATAGCTGTTTTAAGATTTATTTGCAATGTAAATTGCCACTTCACACATCAGTCCAGATTAATTTTAAACATATCATATGTTATTCTGCTGTTCTGATATCTACAGTGGTTATTCTGCTCTCATCATGATGTCTAGCAAATAAACTTTGCAGGAGTCTTCAGTGATATTCATTTTAGAGAGTATGCAAAAGTCTCTGGCAGACAAGGGTTAACAGTCTCGGTCTTCCCTCTTTGTGCAGACATGAATAAATTAGCATCCTGAGTGTAGAACATTCCCTTTTACAGTAGGTGGTGTTCTTGTTACACTTTCATACATGGCAGGCTAATTAACTATCTGAAAGAGAACATCGTTAAAATTATTTCTCCTACCTCTGCTAAAAACATTTCAACATTTTAATGTGCCCAAGCAATTCAATTATATTTAAAATGAACAGCTTAACCACAGTTTTCTTCTATAATGACATTCAGAACAGAGTTCACACTTTACTCTGGACACAGACAAAATTTTATAGAAGGGTGGGGGAGCCTATATTTGATTCATTATATTTAGCTAACATTTTCAAACTTACAAATGGGTCTTTTTCCTGTTCCGAAGGTGTTTGATGGTTGCAAAAGTATTCTTTCCCATGGATCTCTACTTTGAAAGGGGAAAAAATGACAAGATATTTGGAGTTGCATTCTTTTTTCCCTTCCGAAAGTATATTGCAAGCATTCTTAGTGCTTTGGGAAGAAAAAACATACAAAGGCTCCTTGTTTCCTGCCTAGTCAAAATATCTGAAGTTAAAGCACCAGTGAGACAAAATGGGATAGTAATTATTCTTTCTTTCTTTCTTTCTTTCTTTCTTTCTTTCTTTCTTTCTTTCTTTCTACTGCCCTCCATCCGCAGATATCCGGGAGGTTCACAACATAAAAATGCAACATAAAAGCACAAAATATATGATAAAAACAAGAACAAAAAACCCTACAAACCGGTAACCCCTCCCTCCCCCTCCAATGCTAAGTATTATCACATTGTGGTGCTTCATTAATGTTATCAACAACTGAGTACATTGTGGCTTGGCTGTAGGGCAACATGGTTTTAATTTCAATTTTGCATCTGTAGCAAAAGGGAAACACACAACATACACATACTCCCTTTGTATCACACACATGGAATGGGGATGGACTTAAAAAATTAATGGGACATGAATTAAAACAAGCAAATTTGATGGTTGCTTTTTCATGCTTACAGCTACCTGTGGAACTCATTGCCAAGGGACATTATGAAGTGTAGTAGGATATATGCCTTCAAAACTTCTGCATATCCCTCCAAAACATGTATCAATCCAGAGCAAAGGCGGCAGCAGGGGCTGGTACTGAGAAACACATCTTCAATTATTTGTATGATGCCGATGACTGTGTGGCATTTAAATCACTTTCAAAAAAAAATTAAGTAATTCCGTATTGGGTCAGCATAGCCTTGTGTTTATATATGTATAACAAAAATATATACAGTATGTGGCTGTGCATTATAGAAGTCTGAGCAAGTCCCACACACCCCTCACAAACTCAGCACCCCAGTCTAAAAACACACCCTAGAGGAACTTTGCCTGGGGAGGGGAGCAGTGGTGCTTCTCTTCCAGTATTTAATATTACAACAACCCTGTGGGGTGGGCCATGTTGAGAAATAGTAACTGCAGCAAAGCACCTCTGTGAGGCACAGGCCAGGTGTTAAACCTTTCCAGTAGTCCAAGCCCTAGAGGGGGACCACAACCATGCATGTATCCCTCCCTGTAAACCCACAACCGCACCTCATGCCACAAATACCCAAACACCCGGCAACACACACCCTTCGAAACCCCAGACATTGAAACACCCACACTACCGCTCAGCAACGGAACAGGTCACCTCTGTACCAGGGATGCTTCAAAAGTGAGCCTGGGAATCATAGAATCATAGAGTTGGAAGAGACCACAAGGGCCATCGAGTCCAACCCCCTGCCAAGCAGGAAACACCATCAGAGCACTCCTGACATATGGTTGTCAAGCCTCTGCTTAAAGACCTCCAAAGAAGGAGACTCCACCACACTCCTTGGCAGCAAATTCCACTGTCGAACAGCTCTTACTGTCAGGAAGTTCTTCCTAATGTTTAGGTGGAATCTTCTTTCTTGTAGTATGGATCCATTGCTCCGTGTCCGCTTCTCTGGAGCAGCAGAAAACAACCTTTCTCCCTCCTCTATGTGACATCCTTTTATATATTTGAACATGGCTATCATATCACCCCTTAACCTCCTCTTCTCCAGGCTAAACATGCCCAGCTCCCTTAGCCGTTCCTCATAAGGCATCGTTTCCAGGCCTTTGACCATTTTGGTTGCCCTCCTCTGGACACGTTCCAGTTTGTCAGTGTCCTTCTTGAACTGTGGTGCCCAGAACTGGACACAGTACTCCAGGTGAGGTCTGACCAGAGCAGAATACAGTGGCACTATTACTTCCCTTGATCTAGATGCAATACTCCTATTGATGCAGCCCAGAATTGCATTGGCTTTTTTAGCTGCCGCGTCACACTGTTGGCTCATGTCAAGTTTGTGGTCAACCAAGACTCCTAGATCCTTTTCACATGTACTGCTCTCAAGCCAGGTGTCACCCATCTTGTATTTGTGCCTCTCATTTTTTTATTTTTTTTTTTGCCCAAGTGCAATACTTTACATTTCTCCCTGTTAAAATTCATCTTGTTTGTTTTGGCCCAGTTCTCTAATCTGTCAAGGTCGTTTTGAAGTGTGATCCTGTCCTCTGGGGTGTTAGCCACCCCTCCCAGTTTGGGAAGCTGGGCTGATTCTAATGATTACATATCTGCGGACTAAATAACCTTCTGTCATATATTTCCAGGCTTTTCTGGCCTACTTCAGTGCTGTGAGGCTGCCTGTCGCCTGACACATCCAAAATGGCCTCTCTCTCGCCTCCTTGGCCTGCTCTGCCCTTTACCCTCAGGGATTGTGGGCTTTGGTTTTGGCCTTCTGCCTAGGCTAGGAAGCCTGTCGTATTTGGCTTTTGCCTCTGTTCTGCTGAGGGTATGAGGAGAGGCAGCCGCGTTGGTGCCGGCGTCGGAGAAGGGGCCCAGGCCAGATTCAATGCCACAAAGGCCCACAGCCAGCAATTTTGTGGCAGAAAGGATTATTCGAGGAGTTCGTGAAGGGGGACAGAGACTCTGCGCAGAACACCAGGCACTTAAATGCAGGTAGACTTGGACTTTTAAAGTTATTTAAGTATATTAAATAGGAACACAGTTGATTTATTATTAGTGCATAGCCTGGCATGGTTGTGGCCTAGTCATTTTGCAAGGCTGAGGCCTAGTGATAAGGCAGAGCCGCTAGTGGGGTCTTTTTGTTGGAAACAGGAATATACAGAAAAACCACAAAGGGATCAAGATTTATCTGCTGTTCCTCCTTTGGCAAAATATTTACTTGAAAAGTGTAATTGTTGAACGGTGTGTTAGCAAGTGTTAGCAAGATTTCAAAACAAACCATGCACCAACAGAGCATTTCACCACACACACCCCCTCTACTGATGAACTAACGACACATTACATTAAATGCATAGTGTGCAGAGCCATAAGCAGTGTTTTTAAATTAGTATTTGGGTGGGGGGGGGGAGAGGTTTTCATTACATATGAAGTTCACAGAGAGGTCCCAGCTGCAGTCCCTCAAAATCAGTCCTTTTACAGAAAAAAAGGTTCCCAGTAACACTGCTAATGTACAGCTACTGTATATGCTTAGAAGTCTCCTGTCATCATTCTATACACTCATATAAGATATAAGTTTATTTCAATTCCAAAGTATCTGTGGCACAGTTAGTACAAATCACTCTTTTCGTTTGCTTAGTACTGGTCTGCCTTGAAGGAGTTCAACAAAGGGCATCGAAAACTGATAAACTATCAATAGAAGCTGGAAAAATTAGCAGTTGCCACTAGTAATTCTCAGTTAAGGCTATTAAAACAGCAAATAGTCATATACTAGATACAACAGAAAAAGCAAATGTAGTATTCATCCTTTTTTGGGGGGGGGACTCAAGTTCTCTTTTCTGTACATAAGGTTAATTAATAACATGCAGAAGCTCATAGTTTATGTAGGAAAATATTGTAGACATTTATTAGTATGCTAATAGAGAGCTACCTTCATCAAATTAAATAACAGACAGCAATGTTGTATCAGATAGGATAACTGAATTATCTTCTATTTACAGACAGGCAGATTCTGGAAACCATACAGATTTGCTTTTGTAGTACTTTCAGTGTGTCTGAACAAAATATCCTATTTCTCTTCTTTCCCTTAGCTGGTATTTCCTTTCAGTTACATCCCTTTCATCTGTAGCCATAAGACAGGCCTAATACTAGGTGGCCCTTGGCAGCAGATGTTTGTAGTGGCGATGAATAAAAAGTTACTGTTTTGGGTTGGTATATTTGTTTGTTTGTCTTCATTCACAATAATCATTTACTTGGAAACAATAGCAGTAGAAATAGCACGGAGAAGCCATATTGGTCTGTGTTAGCTGGGTGGGTCATATAGCGACCAGAGCAAATTCTGTCATGCAGAAGGATGTTGTGAAGATTCGCTTGATCTGAAAGTTTGCTCACTTCCATGTAGTCTTGTTTACATGTGTCTTGATTTCTTGGTCATGGAATCTCTTTAGTATAGACTCTTTGCCTCAGTTTTTCCTATCTATAAAATGGATAAATGTTTTCTAAATGCTCACTTTAATAATATACTGCACATATGTGTCTTTGACATATGACTTGGCATGGAGTATACAATGACAATTTCTTATTTCTTACTTTGTGCTTCTGATATTGTTTGAGCCTGAGTTCTCTTAGGGTGATATATTGGACTTGTTGCATCATATAGTGCTTGATGGGATGGGAAAAATGGATCCTTTGGAACAGATAATATGCCTACTGCAAAGTCACTATTCTACACTGAGTCTACTGAGTGCTTGCTAGACCTTATCTGGAGTAAAGTATTTAATTTTTAGGAACACAAGTATTATGTTTATGGCGTGGGCATCAGAAATTTCAAGCTGCAAAATTCTGGTTTTCCTTATAGATCCTTAGAATGTATTTATGATAAGTTAAAAACATGTCATTATTTGCCATTTTTAAGACTGTTTTCAGTATTACAATAACGGTCCACTGAAAATATCTCAAGATGCTGAGGATACTATTTTAATACACATGACATATGCACACTAAAAACATCAGATTCTCTTGCGGTTCTTTAGTGGCCTTCTTTTCAAACTGTCCTTTGTCACTGAAAAGTGAAGCCTTGCTTTATTATCAGTTCTGTAGGGTTGTATTACACCCTTTGGCTATGCCAAGTTCACACGTTTTCTTCTTACTGTAATCCCCCAGAGGTCACAGTAAAGGTCAGGGTAGAACATAAATGATACTTTGTGGTCTAACATTCACACAGTAATCAACTCATAAATCCTGGTCATACTGTAATGAGAGTGTAAGCGATAAGGAAATGTAGAGACTGAGTCTTCATGAAGGAATAATGCTGAAAAGATAAGTAAGCAATTAATGTTATTGTTAAATGTACTACAAGTTGGGGAAAGCATTCTTATTTCTCTGTTTTAGTATTTCTCTGTTTCTAATATTTGGCAAGTATCCGTCTGAGTGACTATATTAATGTGAGCATATTAATTTATTGGTCATACCTAAAAACATATTATTGTTTGGAAAATGGCATTTGATGAAAGGACACTTTTTCAGTGGTAGACCGTATGCTTAGCATGAAGAATGTCTCTGGTTCAATCCTGGACATCTCAAGTTAGGCAGTGGAAGGTTCAAATTCAAAACCCTAGAGAGCTGCTTCCAATCATATAGACAATGCTGCATGAGATGGAGCAATGGTCTGACTTGGTACAAGGCAGCTCCTTATGAAAATGACTTTCTATTCACAAGTAATGAGTGATTCCCCATATATGGCTGTCATGTATTAGTTCCTCGATAAAACACATCAAATCTCCCATTTATAGCTGAATGGAATGGGCACAACCATCTTCCATAAGAACTTACAGGGAAACCTGGATAAGAACAAACATTTAACAACCATCAAACTCAACCATCACAATTTTTATTTTATCTAAAATATACATCCTACGCTGTTTCCAGAAAGTAAGCTTTTCTTATTAACAAACTCAGTTTGTCTCAAATGTTTAATTAGTCACCTAATGATCTTTAAGATCATATGCATTCACCCTTTAACATCTTTCTGCTTGTGATGTTTGGAGGGCAAGGGTACCAACCCTTGGCTATGTTACAACTTCATACCCTTAAACTCAACAGATCTTTCACTTGAGCAAATATTGCATGTTTTGTGGCATTATTTTATTCAGGATAAGTTAGAGTAAACCAGTGGAATGTGGTTATTTGTGGTCAGTTACATGCTTTTGACTGCTGTGATGGATTCTAAGTTCAATTTGATAGAATATTTACATTTACATTAATCTTTCACTATATATCTATATTCAGTTAGCTGGTGTATGAAATATTATGAGAGAGGCAGGCCCCTCTCTGTGTACTATATGAACCCTCCCTCCCTGTTCATAGGTATGAAAACTTGTGATAAATACATGCTAACGAATCTTGGCTAAAAATGGATGGTAGGCGAATGTTTCCCATTTGCTTTCACCTTTCCTGTAGTGCCTCTTATGTCAGTCTAGTCTCCTTGGAGGAAAGACATAATATATAGTTGATATATAGAGAGAATAAAAAAAACTTCCTTCATCTGAGAAGAATTTTCGCCCTGACCAATTAACTGATGTACAGATAATTGTCTCCAAGGTGTAGCATGGGTTGCCTGTGCCTGGGGCCATGGGGGGGGGGAACAGGAGGGAGGGAAACAGACGGTGTACACATGTGCATTCAGCTGGCTAATGGCATCCGCATCACCCAGGAAATCACAGCTGCAGAGATAAAAAGAGTCATCCCGTTGTCTGGAGAGGTCACTTCCTGCTTCGCATGGAGAAGCCGTTTTCAACGGAGCCCAGCAATGGAAGCATGCAGCTGTATTGAGGCAGCACTGGGTGTTGAATTTTTGTACTCCCTAAGAATTTTGCGCCTGGGGCAAAGCCCCACACTATGCCACTGCTCCCAGGTATTAATAAAAGAACTGAGCATGATTTACTACAACACAGGTTGTTGTGTTGTTGGCATCCATCTGTCTCGAGAGGCAATGGAGTATGCTTCCAGGAGTGAAGTCAAACTGCTGTTTTAGCAGCACCAAAGTGACCTCCCCAGGGCATAAACCTGGGCAGTGTGTATGGTGGTCCTGGGCTGCCCAGATGACATGACCCCCTCTTGGCCTCACTGATGTGGTCCAAAAGAAAGCATAGCAATACATTTGGCACCAGCCTGACTGCAGGCATTGTTGGAAGGAAGTGTACAAGGTACCATTCAAGCATCTTAGGGACTCCAGTCCAGATTTGTGTAGGGTTTACTCCTTAGCCTTTGCTTCTCCAATTTAGGAACAGATTTATTAACATATGCTTAAAGACCAATCCAGACTGTGTCCCGTCCCCCCCCCCCCCCATTTCATCAAATTATTAACACTTGGCTTAGGGTTACTGAATAAAAACACCAGGCTATGAGAATCGGGGCTTGGGATCCCCATTATTGTTTAAGAATATGGAGACTATTCTGGAACGAAAAAGAAGCCTGTTGGGGTGAGGAGAAACCCCCTAATTTGCCTGATTTGGGAGAACTGAACATTTGCAACTGGCATTTTCTTGTCATTTCAGGGCGAGATCACCATTTGACTCTTGCTCTCTGAATTATCCTAGAAGATTTGCCCACAGCCTTTACATTATTTCTTTTGCGTGTTCTTTTTGTGGGTGAATCAGAGCCATGAGAAAGGAGAAAATGTGAGAACTTAGATTATCTGAAACAGTTTCCATCCTACCTTGGGAATCCTGCATAGTGTATTGTGAAGAGACTATTGTTTCTGACACCTTTTAGGGGGTAATGATATCTCACACTTCTTAAATAGGCATAAACAGACTCTGAGGTAATTTGATGAACAATTGTTACATCTTCTAAAACGGCTGTGAAGTTTGTTCCCTTACCCCCTCCCTCCCACAGCATTCTTTGAGTAATTCACATACCAAATGTATGCTTATGTAAAACAGCTTGTGCTATAGGCTGCCAGTACTTTTTCATATGACCTCTAGTGTAAAATGCAGTATGTCTGGCCTGAGTTATATTATTCTGTCAACATTTTGGTCTAAGCTTGAAGCAGCTCTCTGCACAGCTGGCACAGGAAAAGTGGACATCTGTGCAACTAGTCCAATAAACCAAGAAAAAATAATAGAAATTCAGTGGAATATTATTCTAGTCTTGGGGAATGAAAAGAATTTCTTGCTCTGCAAAACACACACAAATGCTGAGATTTCTTATTCACATACCTCCAGAAAGACTAAATCGTAAATCAGCACCATGGAAAGGTGAGAAGTTTAATATGGCTTTTATTCCAAATGTAAACATATTCATTCATATGCCAAATAATGGGGATTAATTTAAAGAGCTTTAGTTTCCTAGGAGTTAAGGTAATTTATCCTGCATTAGGGATTAGTTGTACTTCATTATGTGATATCCCGCCCCCCCTTTAGCACACTCTGCCACTTTTAAATAATACAAATAATAGCAGCAACCACTATTATCAATAGGCACAATCAGTCCTTTTTTTCAAAAAAAAAAAATGTTTAGGGGTACTCTCATTTTCCTACTCATATTGAAATACTGCCCCTCAATGAGACCAAACTTAGATTCACAAAATGTTTAGGGGTATGTGTCCCCCCAGAAAAAAAGCACTGGGCACAATTCAATCAAAGAGATTTATGTTGCAATCTTATATCCATTTACCTGGGAATAAGCACAATTGAAAGCAGTTGGACTTACTTCTGATTAGTCCTATATGGTATTGCATGTAAAGCATTGTGTACAAATCGTTAAATGATAACAAAGTGCTTAGTAAATAATGCTACCTACAGTAATGATCAGTCAGCGATTTCACAACAACACAAATGAAAAGAAATAGGAGTAAATGCCAGCTTTAAACAGAAAAAAAATCTAGCATCAAAAGTTTTCAGGCTGATTTTCGTTTACAAATTTATAAAAGCATGGAAGTCATGGAGGTGCTGTAAGAGAGAAATGATTCTCTTTTTGTCTCAGAACATCGAAACATTCAAAGAAACCAGTGGCACAGTTTTCAGAACAAATAAAGTGTTTCTTCTATGATAGATGCCACAGGTTGTTGTGAAACCCATTACTGTTAATGGTCTTTAAAAACTACCAATATATTACATAAATTAATTGAGGATAGTATCAATCTTCCTATTCATAGAGTGAATGCCCTGCTTACAGATGCACTAGGAAAAGGTAAAGGGACCATTAGGTCCAGTCGCAATTGACTCTGGGGTTGCGGCGCTCATCTCGCTTTACCGGCCAAGGGAGCTGGCGTTTGTCCGCAGGCAGCTTCTGGGTCATGTGGCCAGCATGACTAAGCAGCTTCTGGCGAACCAGAGCAGCACACGGAAATGCCGTTTACCTTCCTGCCGTAAGGGTACCTATTTATCTACTTGTACTGCATGCTTTCTAGCTGCTATGTTGGCAGGAGCTGGGACCGAACAACGGAAGCTCACCCCGTCGTGGGGATTCGAACCGCCAACCTTCCGACCAGCAAGCTCTGTGGTTTAACCCACAGTGCCACCCGCATCCCACACAGATGCACTACTATCACACAAAAAGGAACCTTTCATCTGTGATGTAGAAATCCCTTAAAGAGGGGGAGGTTGCTGTCTGTAAACCACAGGATGTGATCCATTAACATTGCATTGCAAGTGCCGTTGCATTCAGTAAAAGTTCCATCTGAATAAACATGCTTAATATTGCATTGTAAGGCACAGTATGAAACTATGATATCTATTTCAACCCAACCGGCCGTTAATTTCTTTTTCTTTTTTCTGGGAAAGATGGTGTGTGTCAAATGGTTAATTGAATAATGATTCCCAAAAAGATTTCTTTCCAAAGATCAGAAATCATATTTTTGACAGGCTAATGATTGAGATTTCTTCAGCTGTAAATTCCAGAGCTCCTCTAGTCTTAATCAGATGAGTAAGAACAATTTAGTAAACTATTCCATGATATCTAACACAATATACCTAACACTTCCAACACTGTGTCATCACTCACCCTGATGATTATCTGCATTTTAAAATTTAAATTTAATTTGTGAAATAATGTTTTTGATTTTAGCATTTTGACATTTTGTGATATGGTTGTATAGAAATATTTCTATAAATAAATAAAATATTCTGTGGTTTGTATAAATGATTTCCATTGTCCTTGTTACCCTCTTTTTCATTACAGTATTTATGCAGTTAAGCTATTAGAACCAATTTATTTTCATTGTTGACAGAAGTTGGTGAATATCGTCTTAATCCTTTCAAGTTTTCCATTTACGAAATTCAGTGGAGACTGTTTCAATTAGGGTCATCTGGTCACGTATCCCTTGATCCTTTGATCGCTAGAGCAGCAATACTGTGTCAGTAATCTGTAGGCCACCATTTGGGTTAATGAATCGGCTTGGCTTTAATTCTTGCCCAGATGTAATCTTTTATAGTTTTAATGATTCGGTCTAACATGAGTTCCAATTGAATGTAAACAGCTTCTTGGATATATGTGAAAATTCTCTTTTTAACATTTTGCCTCTGTTTCTAATTAATTGTAGAGCAATTAAATCGAACCCTGATCTGTTGGGATCAAGATTAAATCATAGAATGGACTGTGCTGCTTATATCTTTGGTGAGATCATTATTGTCAAGACTAATAGTAATCAGGAAAAGAGGAAAGAACCAATGTAGCAGGGGGAGGGGAACCATTCAATCCCATTTTATTTCGAATATACTCTTCTCACTAGACATCTGGTTTGGCTTAATGCACAATCATAGTTTCTCTTATATAACAGCTTTACTGAGAGATCTCAAAGTACGTATCTGCCAAAATAAATGTGAACTAGGTTACAGATATTTCCATTATAGAGACATGCTGAAGGAAAGACAAGGTATATAAAATAAATGTCTATGGGTTTGCAAAATGGTTCTTTAAAAGTCAAGGAGGAGAAAGATAACTAGGAGAAATGTGGGGATAGGTGGATGTGTGCACAATTACACTTAAATAAATATAAATATAACAAAGCAACTCTGAATGGTAAGGGGGAAAGGGCCGGTCAACAGCCAGGATAAAGGGAAGTACAGGAATGTCCGTCCAAAATAACATGGACAGTTGCAGGCGGAAGGGGGAACAGTGGGAGAGGGTGTTTGCCCTTCTGTGCTGCCTGTGGGTTTCCCATAGGCAGCTGGCCAGCTGCTTTGAGAAAGAGGATGCCAAACTAGATATGCCTTTGGTTCTGATCCATCAAAGTTCTTGCTATATCCTTAAACCTTGTCTTCTGTTATTGTGCTATGGGGGCAGCACCTAAATTAGTTCAGAGCAGCAACAGATAACAAACACCGTTACTACTTGGAAAAGAGTTATTCATGCTTCACGTACATTATAAAAGGTTAAGGAGAATAATCTTAACATTAGTAAGGTAAGGTATACATTTGCATGAACCTTACGGCAGAACTGAAATTGTATGGGTTAGATTTTTCCTCTATCTGTAACCTCAGCACCTTAGCAGTAATTGCTAATTTGCTGTTTACACTTTCCTTGAGTAAGTTGGGTAGGCCAAGGTCTCTGCTGGAAATACTGTAGGAACCATCTGCTATCCCTTGCTGTCAAGGGCTGGGCAGCTACACAAACAAGCCAAGCAGTCTCTTAGGAGGCCGGGCTTTTAACAGTGCCAGTAAAGCAGCATGCATTCTGAAAGATGTAACACGCACACACCCTGACTCCCCTCAGTGCCACAAAGATGTTAAGCCACAATTTTTGCAAATTCAGGAGCTGCTCCGGAACATCTTATACAATATTATGCGGGATCTCCGCTCAGCACAGCTCTTTTATTGCATGAGGTGGCAAAAAAATTCAGGCTTGGTCCTGAGGCTGCACACCTCAGCTACAATCCTGAATGCAAGCATGGGATCAAAATTGTAGGTGTGAACAGGCAGTACTAACACAGGTTTGCCCTTATGATGAGTTGTTCAGACTAAGGACTAGGCCATTGTCAACAACTTTATAGAACCACCTTCTTCTGCGAAAAGCTGCCTGAACGCTACAATCGTTCTTCAAAGCTGTCAACAGTAAGGTGAGTGGTGACCTGTGACAGGGTGTTGTTGTTGTTGATTATAGTTCCCCATCTTTAGAAGTCCCTCTCTAGAGAGGGCCATGTGGTACCAAGTCTGCTTTCTTTTCTTCCTTGGTGTCAGGTGAATTACTTGCCCAGACCAGACCTTTTCGAGTCAATAGCCTTTTTTGTTTTTAGCTGGGATATTTTTCTGCTCTGCTGCTTATATTGCTGTTGTTTTTACTGAGTACTTGTGTTTTGAAAAATATTTTTATGTAAGCTGATCTGGGAGTCTTGCCAGCTGAAGAGCAGGATAATATGGTGGAACCCCTTTTGGCCCCTTGTGTCACCTGATTTGTTGGCAGCTGCAGTATCACCCTTTGGACAGAGTGGTACAAAGAATGAGGCATCTGGGCTGTGCTCCCTGAGCCTCCAATCTGAGCCTAATGGCACTTTACAATAGCCCTTTGTAAGGTGGGCCTGTTCTAGAACTGTTTTCTTCAATGAAGCAGACCCAATTAACACGATTTTCCCACTCTACAGCCAATTAACTCAAGCTAAGTAGGAAATGTCAGGTCCAGGTGGGGCAACTGGATGTTTTCAGGATGCCAGAAATAGCATAGCAGAAATTAAATTTGGTTCAGAATAAAGAAAATTTATGTATGCTGTGGAGTGTCAATTTATACTTCAGCTCCATATTAGCTTGCAAGGGGAAATAGAACAGTGCCATCTCTCTAACTGAATGTTATGATAAGAAAGGTTGTAAGTTAATTAGAATTCTGCCATCTTTGTGCCAAGTTTACCTCAATTAATGATTATTTTTAAATCTATTTCTCTCCTTTGTAGTACTTGTTCTTTGGTAGAAAGGAGATGTTTGAGTCTTGCTGAAATTGTGTTAACAGTCTTCTTCTCTTTTACCTCTTAAGGTTTTCAATTAAACTGCTGTAATTTGCTTTTCTTCTGCCAAGCACAATAATGATTTATTAGGCACTGACAATGTTAGTGTAACCTCTTTCTCCTCCTCCTCCTCCTCCTCCTCTTCTTCTTCTTCTTCTTCTTCTTTAAAATACGAATGAATTCCAATCACAATCTAGGCTTCCAGTGAATCAACACCCCTATTGTTACACCTGCAAATTGTACATAGAGAGAAGCATACTTCAGAATTAATGAGCACAGCTGCAGTCTCTTACATTCAGCACTTGTAAAATAGACTTCTTTAAAGTGCCATTATCACAATATTGATAGAGTTATTTATAGTACTGCAAACGTTCCCAGTCATAACAGACTCCTTGTTATTCCACACACACCCAAATCCCCCAAAGTAGTACATGCCGTTGCCATCTTCTGGCATCTTTCCAGAGCCCACGAGAAGGCAGCAGGTGGACAATCCTTCACAGATGAACTCAAAAAGACATGGGGGGGGGGAGTTGTCATCAGCAAATGTTATTGGAGGGAATAAGCTGAAATGTCTGGGCCCCCAATCTGCAGCAAACCTATTTACATGTGTTTCCAGTGTACTTTCCCCTCCCATTTCCAGGATGGAATGTGGAAAGTGGTCAGATGCAGTTGCCAGCTTAGAAGTGACCTGTTCAGTGTTGTCCAAGAGTGAGAACTTCCATTTCTGCTTGTTTTTACCATAACTCAACTAAGCAGATGCAAGTTCAGACTTTCAGCTATGGTTGTTGAAAACAAACATCTCAGGTGCCAACTTCTGTTGCTTCGGAATAAAAGAAGTGTTGGCCTTGTGTTATATGAGTGCACAGCTAAACGTTGCATGAGGCACCAGCACTGTTGTCACTAGTTGAGTTTCTTCATTTCTAGGAATGTGTGGCAACAAAATTAATCCTAGTAAACTCAAGCATTATCCTTTGTCTAATGGTTTGGAAACTCAATATGCAAACTGCTTGCGTAACTACAGTCCTGTTGACATAGTGACATATAGATTTTAATGAAACCATTCTGCAGGAGGAGTTAGTGTTCATCAGTTGTATTCAGATTTATCATATCTGGCCTTGGCTCAACGCCCGTCAACATACCACATATTTGTTTGTATGTCATTTAGAATATTGAAATCATAGACCATCCATTAAGTGTGTCTTCCTCCTTCTCATGACTTGCTGCTGCCTGTTCGTTTGCAGTTCCCTCTGGGCCCAGTGGGGATCAATAGTGACCTCCTCAGCAAGTGTCCAGCCTTGTTCACCTTGATGCCAACCCTGGCTGAAAGGATTTTAAGGATAGAGAAATCAGGCTCAGGAGACACACCCTTAGTGCACACCCACTGTGGTTAGTTCTCCTCCCTCAGCCCTTATGGTGGCAAATACAAAACTGTGCAATGTGTCCAAGCCTAAATCTTGGACCTCATGTGTCCGAGCCTAAATCTTTAGTCATGAAATAGCAGCCTTCCTTCACCACCAAACCCCTGCCATCTAGCAGCTTCAGGTACCCCATTTACAAGAGAACTATGGGAAGGCTGGCAAAGCATTATGGGAGCTGTTGGGAGAGTTGTCCCAGGAAACAGCTTTGTGTGTTACATTGTAAATAAATACGTATTTATATACCACCCAATAACAAAATGTTCTCTGGTGACTTACAAGAGCTTCCTGTATTATAGGAAGGGATGAACATTGATTGATCTACCTTACACTGGGACAGCTGAAACCCATTCTTCGGCTATTGTTGGTGTGCCACCCACTTCTTGGAAGCAACATTTTCCATTGGTATGAGAGAAGTGCGTATGCACAACTTTCATTAGGGGTCATTTGCAGTAGAGAGGGGCTCAGGAAGATCCTGCTTGTGAGTTTCCGAAAGTGGCTTGGTTGGCCACTTTGAGAATAGATGGTATTTTGCCTGATCCAGCAGGGCTCTTCTTAAGATGGTGTTCTAGCCAACTCTGTATAATTATATAAGGGCAGAAGGTTGGTACTGCTCCCATTTCTGACCCCCAACTTTTCAGTTTTCACCTAGGCTTATCAAAGTGTGTGTGCGTCTTTACACATACACACAGAAATAGAGAAAGAGAGTGTTTTTCCTTGGCTTTTTTTGTGTGTGCAAGTGGTGGAAACAATAAGATTTAAAAGGAAATGGTTATTTATTTCATTTTTATCCTGTTCTTCCTCAAGGGGCTCAGAGTTCTCCATCCTCATGCTAGCTGGTCTAGGCATCCTTAGCATCAGAAATGGAACGTGTGATATATTTGCAATATGTTCTGTTTCTATTGAAATCCTCTTTTCAAACAGCACATAGCTTTCAGCATATACGTTGCAAAATTAATACACTTAAAATCAGAGTGGGAGTCCTCATAATTCATTTGGAGCTGTTTTTAAAAGTTGGACATTGGTCAAGGACAGCTTATTGATTGAATTTAACTGCATATATTTTCCTACCCATTTTATTGAAGCCTATTTTTCACGTCACTTGAGAAGGCTGCTAACATTTCAGTAAGGGGATATGCCAAAGCATTGCTTTAATTCATTATCTTTTGGACACACAGTAGTTGTGGCTTGGCCTGAATTAAACCCTATGGAGAATGTGATAGTGTAATTACTTTCAGGTATCCAGAACTGCTTTTAATTGAATTCTCTAGGAGATTATTCTTATGATTTGTTCTGCACTCATAACAGAGATAAATGTCAGGTATTTCAATGATATATAAATATTTCATCAACTAAGCAGAGGTTTCTTTTGGTACCTTATGAATTTGAAAGGTCAATGATTTGGTGAAACATTGCTCAATTAAGAATGACTAATTATATAAATGAATCTGCTACGAATTGCTTGTCCCCTTCTGTCATAATGAATAAGCATGGTGATTTTTGAGGGAACAATCTGTGATTTTGTTTGTCTGCCTTCTCTGAGCCATTCAAAATCCCTTGAGATTTTTGTAGACAAAACTGAGCATTAGCTAGATTGCTTCAATAAAGTAAAGTGTCATGTGCATCCAAAAGTTTATGTCATCCTACTACAAACTGTAGTTAGGATCTAGATGTTCCCAGATTAGAATGAGTTATGAACTGTAAAAAAAGGTGAGGTAATGTTGACAATTATTGCAACTGTGTAATGGAGCAAACTCTGAAAAAAGTCTCTGCCAAGAGCTTGCAGAACTTTCCAAGTTATGTAGAACAATGGTATCTCGCTGAATTAGCTTTCCAGACTGATTGGGGGGCAGAATCTGTAGGTCCATTAAGAGGATACCTTATGGTGCTTGGATTTATTATGGTACTACAGTGGTACCTTGGGTTAAGAACTTAATTCATTCTGGAGGTCCGTTCTTAACCTGAAACTGTTCTTAACCTAAGATACCACTTTAGCTAATGGGGCCTCCCGCTGCTGCCACGCCACCACTGTGCAATTTCTGTTCTCATCCTGAAGCAAAGTTCTTAACCTGAGGTACTATTTCTGGATTAGCAGAGTCTGTAACCTGAAGGTTCTGTAACCTGAAGCGTCTGTAACCTGAGGTACCAGTGTATGTCATTATAAGCTGTCTTCAACTTGTTGGCATTATCATCACCTTTAATCTTTCAGCTTGTCCATACAAGAACAAGTCAGCACTGCAAATGTTTAGACCCCAAGTTAAAAAACCAACTCTAATAAGCAGAATTTGCCAAGCCACCTCGTCATTTTACTTGTCTCTCAAAGAAAGCAATATATATAGCAAAATATATAGGTGGGTTTATTCGGGACACAGGTGGCACTGTGGTCTAAACCACAGAGCCTAGGGCTTGCCGATCAGAAGGTTGGCGGTTCAAATCCCCGCAGCGGAGTGAGCTCCCGTTGCTCGGTCCCTGCTCCTGCCAACCTAGCAGTTTGAAAGCACATCAAGTGCAAGTAGATAAATAGGTACCGCTCCGGCGGAAAGGTAAACAGCGTTTCCGTGTGCTGCTCTGGTTTGCCAGAAGTGGCTTAGTCATGCTGGCCACATGACCCGGAAGCTGCCTGCAGACAAACGCTGGCTCCCTCGGCCAGTAAAGCGAGATGAGCGCTGCAACCCCAGAGTCGTCTGCAACTGGACTTAACGGTCAGGGGTCCCGTTACCTTTATATATATTTCAATTAAGCAGTGGTGGGAATGTCCATATTTTAGTCTCCCCTCCCAGTCCTGTTAGAAATAAAATAAAATAACATTTTCAGCATTATACAGTCAACCTGTTGTGCCCTCTGCTAACTAAATCCAAAAAATAAAACCAGTTTTAGCAATATACAATTAATCTATCGGGGGGGGGGGAGGAGAGAGATGGGCTTCACCTATAGGTAATGAAGTATTTAAGCACCTTTGATTGAAACAAATTGGACCACAGAGGATGTGTGATTTTCAGGGCCACTGAACATTGACAGTTCTCTCGCTGAACCATACTGACAGAATAGACGTGCATGGCTGCGTTTGCAAAGTCAGCTTAGTGGTAGGTTATCAGTAGAAAACCACTTGATACAAGATATAACTGTAATCATTTTGCACTTTCATTTTGGTTTCAGAAAGTCTGACCTGAAACCATCTTAAATCCCTATACATTTCTAAAACCATAAAGCAGCATTCCTTTGGTCAGTTGTTTTAGCTTAAATACTACTACAAGTGTTAATTTCATCCGTGCATATGCCTGTCTGTGTGTTTCTTTAATAGCTTCCCTGATCTATAAAAGTAGTTTTGTGGTTATATGTCCAAAGTTCTAATCACAGTTCTTCAACTAAGATGGTCCTAAGACATTCTGTGGTGAACTAACATAGTCTGGCTATCCAGGCTTCTCTCAGATCATTATCTTTGGCAACATTTATTGTTAATAAAAACATACATCACATTGCAATGCACTTGTTTGTGATGGCTTCAACACTCAGCAGGTAGCAGAAGCAATAGGAAAACTTTGAACTGAAGCTACCATATGTTGGTTTCATATTAAGACCACATCATTAGGACATTTTCTTGCCTCTAAATCTCTTGTTCATACTTGACTGCTATGTCGCAAAGGACGTCAGAATGGAATCACACTGGCACCTCCATCCTAGCCTGACTGAAGGCTTCAACCAGCAGCCACTGTTTGAGCTCCTTCTTAGTTCAACGCAACTGTATGGAAAGCATGAATTGTGTGGTTTACTAAATAAGATGTATACCTGGGAGTAATACCTAGTGAAATCAGTGGAACTTCTGAATAAAAATTTATATGATTGTGCACACCTTAAATATGTTCTGGGGGCTCCTTACCCTCCGGAACAGTTTCGGAGGAGAATGAAGGGAAGTTCTGTTGCACAAACGGAAATCCTTTTGCTAACATAATTTCTTGGATACTGCTCAGTATGTTTTAAATTGCATAAATCTGCACTGGTTCTTTGGAGAATATCAGTTTAATACTATAATTTTAAAAATCAGTTGTACCATCCTTATTTAAAATGGAAACTTTATTCACATAAACATAGCAATATAACTATTTTTGATGGAGTGCAATGACTAAGAGTGATGATCATTTTATCATTCTCTTATACTATGCAAAATATTCTGTAATGTAATACGAGTATTGTATGACAATTCATTGCATAGATGCTACTGCACACACATGCATGTCTATGCAATGTTTTGTCCATCTTGTTGCTCTGCAAAATGTTAATTTTTGTAGCCTTTGCAAGCTGCCTTACAAATATTAAAGCACAAGCACATACAAGGGACAGCCTCTGTTAATTCTGTGATTCCTAATGATAAGTGATCTGAATCCATATTATAGCCATTTAGTCAGGAGCACAGCAAGGGGCCTATTCTCCTGTCTGTACTCATGTGTTAACTCCTATTGACAGGCATTAATGGGAACTGCTTGCACATATGGAGAAGTGAATAGTCCCTATGGGAGTTGTATAAACTAGTCTGTGCCTATAGAGATGTTGCTTCAATGGCCAGGATTAATATGAGCGTTGAGGAATGTTGTGGTGAAACAGAGACCTTTCTGCTTCTGGTGATCAGGTGCGAAAGGGGGAAAATACAATGTCAGAATTTGTTACTTAAGAATTCTAGTTTCTCCATATATACAAATCAAGCACATCAAGAGCATAGCATATTCCAGAAAATATTTTTTAAAATTGTTAGCAATTTGAAATCAGTGTTGCTTTACTCTTTCTGCAAGTAAAAATGCCCCAAGAAATTTGCTGTGGCTAACAGAAATTTTACTTAAGCATTCTTACATCTGAGTTTATATGTTTTATTGACAGTCTCGCTAGTTATCCAGTCCAAGCCCATATCAACTCTTCTCTGCTCAGTTAGACGTTTGTACCCACCAAATTTTGTTCTGTTATAACCACACATTGGCAACCCTTTATTTTTGAAGGATTTCCTATAGTGAAACTCAAGCTGAAGCATTTGGGCATGTTTTGATATAAGCAATAAATTGTGCAGAGATGTTTGAGATTGTGTTAGCAGCTACTCCACTAACATAACACGTAAATAGTCCCACTGAAATCATATGGATTTAAATACATGGAAGTGGGCACAACTATGCTTTATATGTTTGTACTAACATCTTGAATTGGGCCCAGTAGCTCGCTGGCAGCCACTGCAGTGCTTTTGGGACCAATGTCCAGGGCGGGCCCAATAAATTCTGGCACCTGAGGCAGACCCTAAAATGGCACCCTCCTGCTTGCCAGGGAAGATCTACATGAGGAACAGGGGCAGGGGGGAAAGATTGACACTAGGATCTGATGTCCCAGGTGGATCCTGCCACCTGAGGCAGTTGCCTTGCCTTCCCTCATGGGTAGGCTGACCCTGCCAACATCACATGGTCCCAGCCGGCAGGCCTACTTAGCAACTGAGCAGCCCCATTCTGCACTAGCTGCAGCCTCCGGTTTGACCTCAAGGACAGTCCTGCGTAGAGTACAATACAGTTGCTAAAGCCAGAGGTCACCAGAGTATAGACAACTGAGGCCAGGCTATCCCAGGCCAGGAGCAGCTGTGGCTAGTGAACCAGCCTAAGCTGGTTATGAACAAGCCTAACCACTGAAGCTGCTTGAGGAGGACTCCCAGGCTATGAAATTGATTATTCAATGGGAGTGCAATGAAGGCGTGACATCCTTTTCTGGCAGAGCTTGTGGTCCTTCAACAGCTCTGTGACGGGCCAAAATTGAGTAAGTGAAGCTTCCCTCTCCTCTGCCTATCCATGCAGGTAAAGAGCTGGAAAAGGATGGGTCTGAAACACAGAAAAGGCAACAGTGATAACATTTTTTGTCAGCCAAAACCAAGGTGGATAACCAGATTAATTAAGAGTACAGACAGAAACTGTGCTGAAAATGATTTTCTTGTTCTTGATTTCCAACTTTCTTTCCCCTTTGTGCGACTATGCAACTGTTTTATACATTATATAGAGGATATTTTCTTAACCACCATGCCATTCAAAGGCTTAGATTGCTTCATACTGGTCTCCATGATTATATTTCTTCTATGTTTCATTCTGAATTTTTCATTAGGCATGGACTATACACCTGACTTTCCTTTTCCCCATATTAAGAGTGTTAAAAATACATCACTGCACCAGAGATGCTGACTCAATACTCCTGGTGGAGACTTGATCTGATGTATAATTTTAAAACTACTGCTATACATATATTAGATTTTTTTTCTTGATAGTTAGTATGTGTGTGTGTGTGTGTGTGTGTGTGTATATATATATATATATATATATATATATATATATATAATGATAATATTTTTCTACTATGCTGCTGTCAAGTTAACTATGCCAGCATTAAAATACCTTGAGCATGACTATTACAGATACTAAGATCACAAAATGTAAAGGGTTCAGTGATTGTAACTCAGTAGCTTGGTTCATGGTTTGTCTGTCAGGGCTGTGCTGACTTGTGTTCTCTCCCTTCTTCATGTGCTCAAATACCTTCCCTCACAGGAAATATGAGAGAAAATTGGAGTGCATGAGGAGGAAGAGAAAGGAGCTTGTGAGCCCCAAAGCATGGCCCCATTGACCAAATCATAGTTCAACTGAAGTATCTGTAAAATTGAGTTTCGTGGACTCAGTTAAGGTCAGCTAAGAGTGGCAGTTTCTGATTGGCAAGGCAATTACCAGTGTGTATTCTGCAATTGCACTGTGTATGCTTGGAATTAATTGTTAGATGCAGAATTTGATATGCTAAGAATCTCTGAGATCTTTTATTTCTTTAAAGCACTAGTCCTTCTGGTTCTAAAACTTCAAAACGTGGGTAATGCCTGGTGAAAACTTGGATGTCAGGTGGACTGTGCAAGAATTCCAGAGTTCTGGGGACAGAACTTCCATGTTTTGCATTGCCCCATGACTAGCAGGAGCATATAAAATTGTTTGAAATTAGGAATTATGTACATATTTGATTGATTTCTAACATTCATATGGATTGCATAACTCAACCTTTTTTATCAAATTTTTTATCAAATTTGGGTTATCAAATTTTGCAGAATTTATATTTATCTTAAAATGCTTATCCTTTCAGCCAAGAGTATACGTAGCTGTGACTTTGTAAAGGGTCAGTAGTAGGTGATGTATAAGGTTCTCTCAGGAACTAATTAGAAGCTTGATTCCACAAAGACACATAAAGTTTTCATGAATGCAGTTGGTGTTATTGATTCAAACCAGTGAGGTGCTTGCTCTCTGCAGGGTTTAATTCTTCTCACACCTGTGGTTCTACAGTGTTGGATACGCGCGCGCACACACACACATGCACACACACAAACACAGTACCCTCACAATACTCCTAGTGTTAAAGCAACAGCAACACTGAGGCCTTTCTCCCCCCCCCCCCCCATTATTACTTATGTACTCCCATACATTGTGGTTATTTTCAGCTTTCACCACTCCAGATAGCAGTGTTTCGCTTGCTATTTCACTAATCCTAATGAGCTGACTCCTCGTGGTGTGTTGCTGTCATTGGCAGCAGACCACTATACCAACAAACTTGGCACCTTTGCGTTTCCTAAAAGCAGGAAAGGGTTACACCCAGCACAAATTTAACTTGCAGTGTCAGCCTGTCCCAAATGCCTTGTGAAAAAACACAGTGGCAATGCATGCTGCAATGCATGTTTGTCATGCAGGAACAACAAAACCAACCATCATGTGTTGTTGAAAACTCCCATTGAGCGGTCTTTTAGGTACAATATCATTTTTTTAATACAACACATGCAAAATGATATCAACTTTCCATTGCAGTGGACCTAAAGAGAGTGAAACCAGCATAACTGACTGCTCACCCAAACTCCAACACACATGCTGGGGATAGTTCCCACGAACTACCCTTTGAATATCTTGAATATCTACCCTTTTTTATTTATCTCATTGCATTTCACTTATACATCAGTTCCAATGAAACATCTCAAAGCAATTTAACAGTAAAAATAGTTGCACTTGCCTTATTAATATTGGCAGGAGATGGTCTCATGCATATTTGTAAAATATCCAGTCATCTAGTCCGCTGTGGCCTGGAGACAGGTACTACAGCAGTGTTGCTGATGCTAAGCAGATTTGGGTTTGGTTAGTGCCTGGATGGGAGACCACTTGGAAACTTGATGCCTGTTCTCTTGAGCTTCAACATAGGAAGCTGCCTTATACTGAGTCAAGCAGCTGGCCCAACTAGCAGAGTATTGTCTACTCAGCCTGGCAGTGTCTTTGGTTTCAGACAGCAGTTTTTCCCAGCTGTCTCTAGAAATGGCGGGGATTAAAATGGGGCCTAATGTAATTAAATTTATAATAAATCACAAATGACCTCAGGTAATCACCAAGAGAAGCTTCTGCAAATTGGCTGGTAGTTCCTCTCCACTCACTTATGGATGTGGGTGGTGCTGTGATCTAAACCACTGACCCACTTGGGCTTGCTGATTGGAAGGTCAGCAGTTCAAAACCGCACAACGGGAGCTCCGTTGCTCTGTCCCAGCTTCTGCCAACCTGGCAGTTCAAAAGCATACCAGTGCATGTAGGTAAATAGGTACCTCTGCAGTGGGAAGGTAAACGGTGTTTCCGTGGGCTCTGGCTTCCATCACAGTGTTCTGTTGCGCCAGAAGTGGTTTAGTCATGCTGGCCACATGACCCGGAAAACTGTCTGTGCACAAACGCTGGCTCCCTTGGCCTGAAGCGAGATGGGCACCGCACCCCATAGTCGCCTTTGACTGGACTTAACCATCCAGGGGTCCTTTGTTCCTTTTGTCATTTGTCTTTCCACCCCCTTCCTTTCAGGCTCTCTCTGTGACACAATGTCTAACAAAGCAAGAAAGCTAGTAAACATTTATCAGGACCAGTAAGTTATTTTCATAAGGTTTCTTGAGTCCAAAATATGCCTCAGCCCAAAGTCTCTCCTGCCCCTTAATCTAACCATGTGTATTCTTTTAAACTACAACATAGGCGACCTCAGGCTATTTGTCAAAAGAGAACATGACAAAACATTGGCTATCAGTGTCTGCATTTCTGAAAAGTGAGTCTGCCGAGTCATAATTGAAGGTTTGAAAGGCAAATGATTTGAGTGCTAGTTTTAATTACCGCTTGGTGAACTTTAGCGTATGAGGATTGTCACAACTTTCCTTGAGGATTAATTTCAAGCCAGGCATTACAGTGGGAAATTATTAACTTGTACTTTGGTTCAGCAATTATCTGCATTACAAGGTTTATGCAATTAGCTGTTTAAGATGTCATTATATTTTGCCATCTGGTACACAGGAGTTTATGCATATGAACAGGCACGTGTTGAAGTGATTCTGACTATATGACTCTTGTTCTCACCCAAATCATCACTGTAATGAGTCAGAGACACTGTGTACAATACATTAATGGCAGGTGCATATCATCAAGCTTCATTTTAATAAACGACATTCTTTTTCCCTCATCACCCCCCACCCTAGTTTTAAAGTATGCCAAACAAGTGCTAGAAAATTAATTACTAATTTGCAGTTTAGCAAAGACCGAGGATATGTTATTGCAAGACGTTAAGGAACATCAGTTTTCAAACAAGAGCTCTGCAATATTTAGTTTTTTGCTTTCTTCACTAACTTAGGGCCATATTCTGTTCTGGATAGCAGCAGGAATGACCCATGAAACGTCATGGGAAGCAAGAGCTCAGTGATTTATACAAGCAATTTTCAAAGGAGTAGTGAAGAGTAAATAACTGGAAACAAGTCTTCATGATTAAACAGCTCAGTAGGGTCATTCAGTATTAGCTCATGTTACATTTGAACATGTGTAATAAAACATGTTGCATTCTGAATTTGTTTGCATCTATTTTCTAGCGCCTTTAGTAGCTACATGAAAGTTTACATTCAACAACAAAGTTTAAAATTCAAGCTTTCCGCATCACATTTCCAGGATGGGAAAAAGTTCTGCTGGAAATTAAATATGACTAAAAATTAGCTTCTCAAAATCATTTATTTATTTTATTTATAGATGTATCTCTATACTGCCCTGTTGCAAAACCGGGTGGTGGTGTACAAAAACATAAAACATCATAACAGTTTGGGGTGCAGATTCCAAATAAATAAAAAAGAACCAGCTGTCAGTCAGCTATTAACAGAAGCCTTGCTGATTAAAAAAAATGTGGCAACTACTCTGATTCAAAATTGTTCATCCTTATCTTTTGAAGTCAGAAAAATGAATCTAGATATTTGAATCTTCAGTGAAATCTAGAATGGACTCTGACTTTATTTGATATATTGTTAAAGTATAGAATGCAATTGATTTTAATATTTGAACCAATAGGCTCTATACATAATGGTTTACGTATTTTGTACCAATTGTATACTAGTTGCTAAACAACAGATCTGTGCTATGCAATCTTGTTGACACCATTTAGGACAGTTGAGACCAAAATATTATCCCTTAAATGAAATGATTACTGAACAAATCATCCCATTCTATACATGAAGTGTATAGAAACTCATTAACCTCACAAGAAGCCAGAATTAGATTCATGCACACCTTGATAAATCTCTAGAGACTGAACTTAATCTCTAGAGACCTACTGCTGGCATATTTACAACTAGTCCACTGGAAAATGCCCATCACCAAATATATACTTAGATGAGAAGCAAGGAAATATTCTGTTCAGGATGCCAGAACAGCAGTTATTCACAGCAGGAGGTGTCCCTCGGCATCTTTCAGCAACTACAAATCAATCACAGCCAAGCATCCCTCATCCACTAACACTTTTATTTGGATGGTCTGCTTACCATTGTTCACATCCCTGCAACTGGAATATTCTGCTGACATATTAAATGTGCCCACATAGTACTGTATACATTTGCCAGGCACCAACTGTGAAACTTTGATGGTTCCTGATACATTTATAAACATTATATTTTTTCCTTTGCTTCTCATTTTAGGTCTATAGTGCAGCACTCCCATTTGCTTAGATCAATGAATTATGCTTTAGATCGCCTGGGAGGCAAAAGAGGCATCCGGGCAAGGTGTGTTTCCAATTAGAATCCCTGAGAGCCACTGCATAAGAATTACGTTCTGTGTATTTGTGTCCAAGTGTATTCAGTACTTCACTACTGAATTACATTAAAAGGGCGCCCTCTACTGTCACATTATATTAAGTGTGTAAAGGGGAGAGACACTAGAGTTCAAATGGTTGGTTATTTATAACGAGCATTTCTTCCTCTAGTCTAGTTATACAGTTCCACTGGTATGTAGCACTCCTGTGTAATACACTTAGAGCATTCTATCAGATTTGACCATCCAAAGTAACTTGATAATCTACTAAGGCTGAGGGTTTTGCACTCTGGGAAATCAGTGAAATATTACTTAAAATCAGAACGAACACAAGGTATGCACCTTGACGCTTATGAAAAACTCAATGGAATTCGTTTTCCAAGTTGGAGGTGTGTGTGTAAAGTCTTTCTTATAATCATGCATTAATTAAGCTGTAGTCGATATCCTGTCGCTTTGTGCATGTATAAGTTAAGCAATATAGTGAAACTGAAATAATGGAAAAGATTAATGCCTTAAACTTTGAGAAGTTTTTGAACATACATGCAAATGCTAGCCAAGAGGTTCAGTTTACACTATAATGGTGAAATTTGCATGGGTAAAGGCTGGTTATGTGAATAAAGAACATTTGCTGTGGAAATTTTAATGCAGTATCATTTACACTGCTAAGGATGAAGTTCCTTGGCAGTGTCTGGGAACACGTCATGATGTAATACTGTTGAAGCTCAGCAGCTATAGAGCTGGTTAGTTCCTTGATAGGAGACTGGGGGGGCTCATATGAGCTTTATAAAGGAAGAGCCAACATGTCAGCTGCCCAGAGTGGCTGGGGAAACCCAGCCAGATGGGCAGAATATAAATAACAAAAGTATTATTATTGTAAGTGTAACAAGAAGGATGTGGCTCCTTTTACATGTTTTCCTAAATAAGATAAAAGTCACTTCCTCTTTTGGTAACCTTTTTTCTGCAAGTGGATTTTATCCCTTTCTTTACATGAAAAATCCCTTTAATATTTGCAGAAGTGAGCTGGAATTTGTACATTATTACCGTTATGTCAGTTTCAAACTGGACAGCTAATAAAACGTGGTAGCGATAAATGAACAGTGGGAGATAGCGACCTTAGGAACATTGGGTTGCTTTAAAAAAAAGAAAAGGAAAAAGTTTTCTTCATAGTAGAATGATATTTCTTCTCTGATTCTTCTCTTTTATCATTTTCAAAAGTTGAAATAGGGACAAGTAACTTAACATAAATACCGGGAAACACTTCAGTAGTTGAATTTCTGCTTCTCATTGTCGGCACAGGAACATTACTACAGAATTGTAGAATCAGAGAGGTGTAGAGTTGGAAGGGACCGTGAGGATCATCTAGTCCAACCCCCTGCAATGCATAAATCCTTTGCCCAACATGGGGCTTGAACCCATGACCCTGAGATTAAGAGTCTCATGCTCTTCTGACTGAGCTATTTGTGCCTTGGACACTGAAGTCTGATTTAAAGTTTCAACCACCTTCTTCGGTGTCCAAATGAAGTGATTGCCAGTGGAGTTTGGGACACAGTGATGGCCTCACTCTCTTAGTCACAATTCACACATGCTGTTTACAGTTATTTCTGCTGATACCACTTGCACACCCAATATTCTCATAGTGAAGTCATTTCTCCAAATAAGAATCCAAAAATTGTATCACCTGAGCTGAAGTGGAAAGTATCACACTTTAGAAAATTGGTTTAAAACTGCTTTAAAGGGGAGGATGGAGTTGGAAAGCCAAGGCCTGATTAATTCTCAGTGGTCACAATTCCTCACTGATGGTTTAAAGGGTGATGATGGAAGGAAAACTAGAAGCGAATGATAATAGAATATAGGATCCTAGAAAAAGACATGGCTGACTGGCTGAAACCCTGTACAGGAACACTCCACACCGTAGCATTGTGTTGCCTGCTCCACTTATTATTTTGTTTCATTTGCTGCTTACACTTACATCTACATCCCACCTTTCTTGCAGGAGCTTAGGTGGTGAACATGGTTAATTCCCAACCCATCTTAGCTTCACAATAACTCTGTGATGTAGGTTATGCTGAGAGATGGTGACCAGCTCGTGGTCACTTCATGGGTATGTAGGGTTTGGACCAGAACAGACGTCTTTCCCATAGGGCTTAGTGGTGCATTGCGCCAGGGCGCCGGCCTCTCAGGGGTTCCCCAGCGAGTGGGGGAGCTGTGCGGCTTTGCTGGTGGCCTCCCCTTTCCCTGCACGCCCGTCAGCTGCACCCCGCCAACCATATGGCTGGCAGGCAAGCAGCTTCCTTCCCAAGCCTCTGCGGGGGGGGGGGGTGATCCCTGCAGAGGCTTAGGATGGAAGCTGCGCCCCGACAACCATATAGCTGGCAGGCATGCAGCTTCCCTCCCAAGTCTCCGTGGGGAGGCTTGGGAGGGAAGCTGCGTTCTCCTCCCGCAGAGGCTTGGGAGGGGCGCAACTTTCCTCCCAGGCCTCTGCGGGCAGTTCTCTCCTGCAGCAGCATGGGGGGAGTTGCACCCCCCCAATGGCTGGCAGTGCGCAGCTTCACCCCCCCCCATCCATGGTAATTTGGGGGCGATGGGCAGATATTTGCACCCTGGCGCCGCATCTGCTAAAGACGGCCCTGGACCAGAACTAGCGTAGTTTTGTGATTTGTTGGAGCAAGACCTAGGAAATCCCTGCTCAACCATGAAGCTTACTGGGTGACAGTGGGTCAGTCACTGTCTCTCAGCGTAACCTACCTCACAGGGTTGGTGTGAAGATTAAATGGGGGTTAGAAGAACTATGTATGCCACCTTGAGGTCACTGAAGAGAAGCTGGGATATAAATGTAATACTAAAAAAAAATTCCTAAATCTTCCCCATCCTAGTCTCTAATCTCTATACCATGTGGCCGTGTATCTGCCAGATATCATATGGAGTGTACAGTGTGTGCATTGTTTGATGAACTTTGACTATGGAATTCAGGCTCCAATAGATGTTTATAATTTAACTAATTTGTTAACTGGGCTCTATGCAGTTCCTTGGCAGGGCTGTTAATACAGGACCAGTCCAAGGGAAGAGAGGGAGAGGGAGAGGAAGGCCTAGAAGCTGAATGGAGCTTAAGTGGGTAGTACGCAGTTAAATTACTGTTCCTGAAAATGCAACACAGTGTGAACTAATGGAACATAGATATACTTTTGCAGTGATTTCAGTAATGGTTGCAGTGCTTTATCCACTGTCGCAGAAGCAGGATCATATGGAGAAAACGCAGCAAGGAATAACTGGCTGCATACATTCTTGTGCAGTAATAATCCACCTCCTTTACACAAACTACACCAAGGTGTTGATCTTGACTGCAGAATTGTTCTCCAGGTGTTTTCAGTCCCTTGATTTTTGTGTCTTTTCCCTGTCACTGTGCAAAATGGGAAGCATAGAATTTGCTCATAGCTGTAGACAAAATACACATCCATTCAGTTTGTATCAGTTAATGCTCCATGGATGTTCTATCATCTGTACTGGCCCTTACCTTCAGGTGGACATTTTTTAAAGATGCCATGAAGGAAGGGGGAGTAGAAGAGATGCTGTTCCAGAAATGAGGAATGGTTTGCATGGAATTTGGATTTTATTATTTGTATGCCTGTCTGTTTGAAAAATATGTATGCTTGAGAATGTTCATCTTGTTAGATGTATCAGCCCTGTTGTTATTTTAATAAGTTTGAAAACTGCCTTTTGAAATCCCTTTTCCATTTCCATTTAAATGTTGCTGTTGTTACTAATTCATCAGTTAATACATACCACTTATTTTGTTTTGATTCAATGTTCCTTTGACTTTGATAAATTTGCTTATTGCTGTTTTCATGTTACTGTTTCAGGAAAACTAAGCTGTAGCCTTTGAAGGGGCATTACTATGGGTTCACCTCTAGGTGGCGTGCCAATCGCCTAGCTCAATTTTTCAAGTGCTAGATAATAACTCAAAGCATTCCTTTGACTGTCCTCTGCATGCATGGCTTCAGAAATACTTAGCTGTTTCCCTTAGCTTCCACTATTGATTTTTGTTGTTGTTTAAATATATAGATACATCCAAACCCTTTGGGCCTAGAGCTGCCGTTGATGAAGAAGAATGTTTTCACTTCAAAACACAGTTATTTGTAAAGTGGACTGACACCCTGACTGCTAAAAGCCACATTAATATGCAAGCTAGCTAGCTTTTGCATACCATTCACCATCCCAGACAGATTTCCTGCTTAGAGCTAGAAGGGGGAAGGGGAGGAGGGAACAGAGATTGCCCGGAATCAAATGAACAAGACTGTGTACTTTAGAAATCATCTTTATATGAACTAGTAGAGGCAGGAAGAGAAATTAACAACTTTCAACAATTTGTTAATACCTCAAATTGTACATGTTTTCCCCATTTCTGTATTAGTATACCGAGTGGACTGAGATCTGTTTCCAGTAGCAACATAAGAAGTTAATAGCAAATCTCTGTTTGTACTGCCTCCACTGAAACACCTGTAGAGTTCCGTCTGTTACTACTAGTTTTCAGTACTGTATTCTTAGGAGCAATTCACTTGCTCTTTCTCACCTTTTTATCACAGATTTCCTCCAACATACAATTTTGGAAAATCCAGATTCTATTTTACTTAACGCATACACAACCTTCCCCATTCCACATCTTTGGCAGGACTTGTCACAAAACTTAAGGCAGCTCAAATGAACATGCACGGCTATTTTTGCTTTCAGTATCAGTCCAATTAGACAAAAAAACAAAAAACACAAGAGTCCACACATGTGTGCCTCCTTTTAGTTTCAGGACAGCAGAAAAACTTTTCTGCAAAGTTGTAAAAGTCCAAACTTTCCATCTCTTACTCAACCCCCCCCCCCTTCTTTTCAGTCTATGAAAGATACAATTGTACTCCTAATGGTTTAATGATAGATTCTTCATAATCGTCCACAGGCAGGCAGATCTTTAGACCTGATCTAAAGCTTCTTCAGCTAATCCGTTAGCTTCAGTACCCCTTGCTGAGGTAAGCTGGTAAGCAGGTAGTCCTTTCTGCTTCTCCATAAGTCGGCTAGCTATTACAGTCATCTGTGTGAAGCAATCGCCGGATGAGAAACAGAGCCATACAAAAGAGACAAGGAGCGTTTCCTGCGCTAGCTGGAAATTTAATTTCAGAATTACTTTTTCTACTTTTGTGTTTGTTTGTTTGTTTGTTTGTGTGTGTGTGTGTGTGTGTGTGTGTGTGTGTGTACACAAGTGTCTTCTCTTTGCATATTCTGTGTGTGAATAATGGTGTTTACATCCAAATTAACTGCACAAGCCCACCTACAGAACACTCAGAACAGAACACCCCTTGTAAACTACCGTTGTTTTTTGTTTTTTTTTCTGGTCTATGACCGTAATAAATTAATTTCATTTCATTTCAACACTCAGAAATAATTTTCTGTTCATTCCCTATGCTATGTAGGAAACTTTTCTCTTTTTTAATCTGTTATCTTAAGTGTTAATTCACACTATACTGTTTTTGTCTGTGCAAGCAGACTCCACTCATGCACACCCACACAAGCAGACATTTATAATGTGTAAACTAGACATTTGTGAATACAGTCAGCAGCAATTCAGGTTGTAGAGGATGGTGTGACCATGATAAGGCTATTCTGTTCCTTTTCTTTCCTGGCTGAAACATATGCATACTTACCTGAAAGTAAGCCCCAGTGAATACAGTGGAACTCGCATCTGGGTAAACATGCATAGGATTGCACTGCATTTCAAGGCTGCTACTGATAGCAATGGAAGATACTGTTGCCTATCTCATCAAGACTATCTTTTGCATTGAATTTGTTAAAAATAATAGCATCAGCATTTTCCATCCGTTTAAAAGTGGGTTGAAATTACTTTGCACAATATTGTTACAGCCTGAAATTAATTTGGGCATGATTTATCTCAATAATACTCTTTGGAATATGCAATTTTCAATGTTAATTTACCTCAGCTGTGTTAGATATATTTTTACACAAGGTTACCGTGTCTGAAACAGTGACTTAAAAATAATAGTATAAAGATTTTACTATATTTATTATAATGTAGAATAAAATGGTTAGTAAATAAGATAATAGAGGCAGGTTAGGCTAGAAGGCAAATAAGTTATCGATCTGGTTGGTTGGTTTAAATCAAAAAGTTGATTAGCTGTGCAATAACCCCCCCCCCCCTCAAATTTGTAGTCTCCAAAGTACATATTAATATTCCATAGCTAATAATTATTATTTTTACTATGTTGTTTTGGTACTTGTGTTAATTTAATTAATTCAGAATTATTATTTTAATTTTAAAGGACAACACAATTTAATAGACAATATAATTTAAACATGATTGTTAGGCAAATCTTTTGTTCTAATTTTTTCTGGATTTGCATCCAGTTTTAAGGTTGTACCTAAGTCATACTCAGAGCAGACATATTGAAATCAATTGACATAAGTTTGTCATAATGCTTAACTTAAATCTATTAATTTAAATGAGTCTGCTCGGATAAGAGCTTATTTGGATACTACTCAGATAGTTTCTTCTGGTGGTTGATGCTATTTTAAATGTGTTTTCAGTGGTTTGTATCTTTACTACTGTATTTCTTTTTGCATTCATATATTTTTATGATTCCAGGTTGCCTTGAGAACCTTTATTAAGGCCCCCAAAGACAAGTTATAGATGACTTAATTAATTAATTAATTAATTAATTAATTACTAGGTTTTCACCTGAATTTGTGGCAGATCATTGTGGTTCAGTTTCTCATGGTGCATCTGCAATAAGGTTTACTTCACTTGTCCTGTACTTCACTGCAAAACAGAAGTACTATCTAGAAATAGGAGCACAGTCGATCCTTGCACAGCCTACAGTTTCTCAAGTCGGTGATACAGACAAAGAGACAAATGCAATTCATATACTGATGTTATACAGTTAACAACAAACATGTGGGCACATCCTTAGGCTCCAAAATTACCTTTTAGTAATGTATATTAACAACAGCAACATAATGTAATTATAGGAGATCATCAACTATAATTTATACATAGTGATATGTTAATGCAAACATGCAGTGGAACTAAAGTGCATATCAATTATTTTGTAGACACAATGATCAAAAATTAACAATGGGGTTTTTTTTAATGCAATGAAGAAAGTATTTCATTTTTATACCTTTTCATAATTCTTTGGCCAAACTCCAGATATTAATTGTTATTAACTGTGGGTCGTGTTTAGTAGTCAACCTTGGAAGTCATGCAAGCCAGCGATTTTTCGGGGCTTTCTAGCTTTTGAAATAAAGAAAGAATGTTTGGGCCTTTAGGGAAATTTAATATTAGACTACTGCTGTCTATAAAACGTGAGTTTCTGTGAATGCTTAATTGTGCATCTGTAAAGGAAAGATTAATGTAATGTTGTGTATAATATATATACCTCAAGTCTGCCAAACTTTTCTGTTCTGAATACGCACAATAAAAAAAAGTGTATCCAGTTTCTCTTTAAACAAAAGTCTTTTATAAGCCATTAAGGTAAACAGAAGCCTTGCAGTTTGTCTTAGAAACAGTGAAACCATAGTGGCCTGTATATACACTGATGTATCACAATAAAAATAAAAATTGGTATGCCACTAGTGCTGTTTGAGGCCATGAAACAGGGAAACAAAGCCAGCACTGCTTTGAGGTATGTTCCTGTGTGTGCTAATGTGTACATGCATGTGGGCAAAAACTTCATACCTGGGGATAGAAGAGAGTTTGATGATCTGTTGTGTGCATGGACAAGTTGGTCTCAGTACTGTTCAAGTGGAAGTGGAGGATCATCCTTTCAGTGCAGGTTGGTGCTTCGAGGAGCAGCATATGTAACCTTATTTTAAAGAGGCCATCTTATTCATGTCTACTCAGAAATAACACTCACTGAGTTCAGTGAGATTTCCTCTCATGGAAGCGGATATTGGTTTGCAACCCTGTCATCTGTGTGTGAGAGGGGAGGGGGAGATTCTATTTTCCCCTCAATATCTGCCTTGGCTTTTTTAATCCGCTCAGGCATTTTTAATTTGATCCACATAATTCTCCAGTCTTGACTTATGCATTGAGCTTGGCAAACATAACTAAAGTCAGTTGAGAAGTTGGAATGAAGCCCTCGCATATGTTCTAGCTGTAGGCTCCATCATAATGCTCAACATACACGTAGTGTTGAGAAGCCAGCTGGAAGCTCCCCATTGTCGATTAGTTTGAGCAGGGTTCTTTATTCCAGTCTTTTGGAAATTATTTCCATCTGCCCTGCGTTCTCCAAATCCTGTGATAGTTCGTAAGAATAGAATTATTGGTTTAGGCCTAGATTTACAACCTATGGTATCTTCCTGTAGAGTGCTGTAGAGTTCTGAAATTCCCAAGCAACTTAGTGTCTTTGAAAACGACTTTACATGGATCCCAAGTCTAGCAGCTAAAATGTAAATCAGGAAGTCTCTTCTCCAAAACTTGCCACAGCCACAAACTCATCAGGTGACATAGGGAAATTACTTTCAGATCCAGCCTCCTTAATAGAATCATGAGATGCCAAACTTACTGGCCTCTTTTAAGATTCCACAATTATTTAAGGTTATTGTTGCAAAGCTGACCCTCCTGCTTATTAGGCAGAGCATGGCACAGCAGTAGCTCTGTTGGTGCAGGGGGGCAGAGACAGTGGAGATGTTGCACTTGTCAGGATGGGGATAGCGGTGGCGATCAGGAGAGCCTCATGGTGACAACCCCACAGGTGTGCACATACCTGCTGGGCAACCGTCACCAACTCAAAGCTCTCTCAACCTCGCTGCCAGTACCACCACCCCCACTCTTGATAAGCATTGGGGCACTGGGAGGATGCCACTGGCTCCACTTCTCTTCACAAGCTGCCATTGGTGAGGCAGCTGCCTCAGATGGCTGATGCAAAGGGTCGGGGGGGGGGTGAGCTGTTGGAAGACAGAGCTATGTGTGCTACATGTGCTACACTGTTTAAGGTGAACAAATATTCTACAGACTTTACTACTTTCAGATGCAGTGTAGGACACTGCTTGGTGGGCACGGCAGGTCGGCGGAGCAAAACACACACCCTGTCGGGGGGGGGGGCTTTTGCTCCCCATCACCAGTTTTCCCAGAAACAGGTCTTCTAATTTGGGGACAGGGAGAGATAAACAAGTGAGATTGTTTAAAGTTTTTTGAGGGGTACTCACAAGTACTTTAGGGGAATTCTCACAAAAATCCAATTATTTCTGAGGCAAAGAGGAAGGTGTTTGCCATTCTCTAACTGGAGGGCCTATTTTTCCCTAAAGAGATTTTAGGGGATTTCAGAAACACAAATTGCAATATCACTGGAAAGCAGCCTGCATTCAAAAGCAGAACTATAGCAGGCACATTTTTTCTGCTTCTAATTCTGTATTATTTTCAAAATTAGCTGTGGGTTTGTGTAGATGAAGGCATCTAGTGGAGAAGGAGCAAACTCTGAATACTCTCCAACAGTGGGAACTATACAGTATGCTGTTTTCAGTTGCATATTACAGTATATAAATCACCCTTTCATATATGTCAGGCCTATGAAATCTGTGGGCCTCCAGATTTTGATGAACTACAACCCCCATCAGCCTCGTTCAGCCAGTATGGGCTATGGTCAGGGAAGATAGGACTTGTGATTCAGCAACTTCTAGAGGGCCACTTACGTTACCAATATATACCGTATTTTTCGCCCTATAGGACGCACTTTTTCCCCTCCAAAAATGAAGGGGAAATGTGTGTGCGTCCTATGGGGCAAATGCAGGCTTTCGCTGAAGCCTGGAGAGCGAGAGGGGTCGGTGCGCACCAACCCCTCTCGCTCTCCGGGCTTCAGGAAGCTATCCGCAAGCCTTGCAAGCCCGGCGGGAGTTCCCGCGGGCTCGCAAGGCTTGTGGGCAGCAGCCTGCAGTCCACAAGCTCGGGGGACAGCGGGGAGGCGGAGCGCCGCCATCCCGCTGTTCCCCGACCTGGTTTCGATTCCCCGACCTGGTTTTGGGGGGAAAATAAAGGGGAATTTTTTTTCCTTTATTTCCCCCCAAAAAAACTAGGTGCGTCCTATGGGCCGGTGCGCCCTATGGGACGAAAAATACGGTATTTAATGCATTTGGCACTATTAATCATACTTGCACATTTCTAACTCATTCCAGTGGGGTTTGTGCCAGAGAGGATCCCAGGAAAATGTGTCCATGTATGGTTGAAATTAAACATGGGCCAATTGGGTTCATGTACCATTTTGCAACAAAATTGTATCAAAAATATTTGGAAATGAGAAAAACATAACTATCACAAAGCATATTACTTCAGATTACATGCACATTGTACATTTAAACCACATACACCAAGAATCCTGGGAATTGTAGTTTACTCCTTACAAAGCTACACTTCCCAGCACCCTTAACAAACTACAGTTCCCAGAATTCTTTGGGTGGGTGTGCTTTAAATGCATTGTTTGTGGCAGCCTTCCTGCTGGCTTCCAGTACTTAAAAGTTACATTTAGCTGAAATTTGTTCCCTTTCCTATGCTGGGAGGCATAAATTATATAAAGGCTTGTCATTTCAGACACCAGTGATTTATTCAATGCTTACAATGCTCTAGGTTATCAGAGTTTTGAAACTTCCCCAACTTATATTAGTACTCATAATTATTAAGTATGAGTAGTAAGAATGTAAACTAACTGTGCACCTGTTTGTAATTAATGCAGAGTGGCAGTTTTTAGCTGCAAATAGCACTTGTGGCTCATTCATTGGCACTAAAGACTAGCAGGGACTTTACTTATCCGTTAAAAGATAATAACACAGCACTTTATAAATGAGCTACAGTATAAGCATATGTATGCGGAGAGAGAATACTTTCACGACTGTATCCTGAAATCACTAGCTGTATTCTCACATTCTTACTGAGGCCAGAAACAGAGCAGAACAAGAACCATACTGATAACACATGGTTTATTTGGGCTGGGATTGTGCTGATTCAGAACAACCATCCTACTGACTACCAGCCTTTCAAGCGATAAAGCCTATGTATGTTTACTCAAAGGTAAGTCCCACTGAACTGAATAGGCCTTACTCCTAAATATGTGTGCATGAGGTTGCAACCAGGCAGCCTGATCCTATTCGGAGTTCAGCTCAGATTTTCCTCTGATGTGTTAACTTTAAACAAGTAGGTGTTTATAAAGGAAGGAAACATTTAAAGCAGCTATGTGTAATTCTGTATACCTAATTGTATTAATCTGTTGTACAGTCTCTTGTTTCCCAGCCTTACCTTTTTGTGAGGTTACTTCATTTTATCCTCACAACAACCCTGTGAGCTAATGTTTCTGTGGGCTTTACTGAGAAGGAATTTGAACCCAGGTTTTGTTGACTTCAGTTCATTTCAATGCTAACCATTACACCATACCAGCTCTTCATGGGAAACTTGCATTCTGAATGGCCCTCTTCTGGGAATAACAAATGATAACGAATATGTGCTCTATGCGGGGCTACCCTTGAAGACACTTCAACTCTTTCGAAACACAACAGCCAGATTACTGGCTGGGGTTGTCTTTAGAATTTATACAACCGCTCTTCTGAAACAGCTGCATTGGCTGCTGGTTCATTTCTGAGCCCAGTTCAAGGTACTCATTCTAAACGGCTTAGGCCCAAAATGTCTACTTCCCTACAGACCCTCTTGGACAGGGGTCCCCAAACTAAGGCCTGTGGGCCGGATAAGGCTCGAGGGACTTGTTTATCCAGCCTGCGGCAACCCCCGCCGCCTGCTGCTGCCACCCGCTCTTACCGGTGCTGCGCTGAGTGGCTGCCCACTTCCGGGTCGCAAGCGTTATTTCCTGCACACATCTGGGTCGGAGGAGGCCCATGCACATGTGCACAAGCTATTTTCGGTGCTCCTCCAACCCAGAAGTGTGGCAGAAATAGCGTGTGCACACACGTATAGGCACGCACTCCCCCGCCCTCCGGCCCGCTGTGTGATCAGCGTTGGAGACACCGGCCCAGGGGCGGTAAGTTTGCTGACCCCTGCTCTTGGGTGTTAAGATCAGCAGATAGGGCTCTCTTGGTAGTTCCATTGCTCTCAGAAGGGTGGCAGAGGCCCAGAAGAGGGCAGTTGTGCTATTCACTCCCCATAGAGGTGCATCTAGCACATGCATTATACATCTTTCTGGGATGCTGAAAGACACACCTGTTTACCCTGGTCTTTGACATCTGAGATGTGTGTTTTCAGAATCTACCCTACTCCTGTGACTATAATTTGTTTAAACTGTTTTGATTCTGGATTTTAGATTGTTGTAACCCGCTCCAAAACCCAGTGAAGGGTTGGTAATCAGTATGATGAGGATGATGATGTACTTCCTCCAAGCACCAGCATCAGGTGTTCTTTGGGCTGGCTCTTATGTTACTCAACAAAAGTTGACATTGAATCCTAATGCAGCCTTGCAATTAATTAGCCACTTCCCCATTTCTCCATGGTGAGTAATGATTCCTTCTGGGCAAGCAGTTAGCCAGGTGCACTCTGCAAAGCACACTGTGCTCCCAATTCCTCCAGTGCATTTAAAAGTTTTTGTACTTATCTGGAAGGTTGCATTAATGAAACTAATGTTAACTAATAACAGACTTAGTGATATTCAAGGATTTGGAAGTACCATAAACACATTAGAGTATGTGCAGTATTTTAATGCGCCATTAATAGGCATTTACCAGTAACTGCACATACAGTGGTACCTTGGGTTACATACGCTTCAGGTTACAGATTCCACTAACCCAGAAATATTACCTCAAGTTAAGAACTTTGCTTCAGGATGAGAACAGAAATTGTGCGGCGGCGGCACAGCAGCAGCAGGAGGCCCCATTAGCTAAAGTGGTGCTTCAGGTTAAGAACAGTTTCAGATTAAGAACAGACCTCCGGAACAAATTAAGTTCTTAACCTGAGGTACCACTGTATTTGAAACACCTTTCTCTCCCTCTTTCCTCTTCCGGTGAATGCCCTGCCCTTTGCTGATTTTAAGTGGCTTACTGCTAGGGGCCCATCTCAGCTTCTGTGGGTGAAAGCGAGTGTAGTGGAAGTGGCTTCGACACATACTCTGTGGCAGAGAACGCGTGTCAAGACCATGTCCGCCACATTTTGAATGTGTGTTTGCCTATTGTTTGTACAGTACCAGGTGCACAGCTGGTGCATTAGGTGATGGTGGTAGGCATGACCCAGCCAAGGCAGGAGAGAATTAAGCTAATCCTTATGTCTCCTTCCATTGAAATCAATGGACCTTCAAGAGAATAACATAATGCGTAGATGGCCTAGAGATGATGTTTATTTCTAAGGGATAATGACATTAATGAACAATGTTGATGCAAAAATAACACTGAACAAGTTTATGCAGAGCACGTGTGTATTTGTAATGTGCCTATTCTTTTCACACATCCTGTGGTTATTTTCCTGTGTGTCTGTTTTGCTTAAAACACAAGTCCCTGCTCTCTTTTCTTCCCCATCCACTTCCACAACTCTCCAATAACCCCGATACATTTGGAACACACAGTGCAGCGGTAACACAAATGTGGTAATGATGGAGGTGGTTTAAAAGTCTGGCGATGGCCCCCTTGGCATTAACAGGAGGAGGAGGCGAAGGCTATTGGGGCAAGCAGCCTTGGAGCACCCCTGTTCTCAGGGACTTTCCTCCCCAGGCTCAGCGGCTGCTTACCTTCGCCAGCCCGTGCAGAGCGTAGATTTTGTGCCTTCCCTTTGCCCGTGGTGTGTGTGTGTGTGTGTCTGCTAGAGACAAGCGCGCTGCAGCAAAGTCGTGCTCTGCTTGCAAGTGACCGGATTCCGGCAGCCGCGCCGTGAACGTCACTTTCCCCCTCCTACGTGCCTCGCTCGCTCCGTCTAGACTTTTTTTTTTTCCCGCCGCCGCCGCTTCCCTCCCCCCCCCCCGCCCAATTCAACCTGCATTACAAGGCGCTTGCCCACAGTAAGGAAAAGGACTGTTTTCGTGTTTTTCTCCCCACTTTTAAGCTACGTACTCGGATTCCTTAAAAACAACAGTTGTTTAGAAATCTCCAGAGGGAGCACTGCGGGGCAGGCGCCCAGCCGCCCGCCCTGTCCAGCGTCCTCGCTCTCGCTTTCTCCAAAGCGACCTGCGGCGGGAGCGATGCGGGACTCGCTGCTGCGATCAATCATCTGGGCGATTCTCCTCCGTGCTTAAACTTCCATTATTCAGCTGAATGTTGGCGGGTGGGCAGTGGTTTGGGGCTTTAAATATATATATATAAATATAAATGCACGATGGACTGCGGCAAAAAAGGCACTTGATGGAGCCCCCTGAATTCTGCAGCAGCAGGAACGGCTGGCAGTGAAGGGGCAAACCAGCAGCCCGGACTGGATCCTTCCCTTTCCTCGTCCTGGGTTTTCTCGGCTCTGCCTTTCCAAGGGACTGCAGAACAAGCGCTGGGATTTACACGAGGATTCGGTTCTGTACCCGAAGCTCCGTTTTATGTGTTTTGCAATTGTTGTATGTGCGTGGCGTGTGTGTGTGTCGCTTATTGTCTTTTGCGTTCGTTTATGTTCTCTGTATCGCTTTTCCCCACCGATTTTGGAAAATATTTCAGATGGTGGCAATTATATGTTAACTCTATTTTTTTAAAAAAAATGAAACCCACTCTTCTCTTGGGGGTTTGTGATGGGGTGGATCGGGAGGCGATGGGATCCCAAGCACTACAATTCTACACACACACACACACAACTTTGAAGGAAATGTCAATATAACTGTGTGTGTTAAGGAGCGAGGTGTTTTATTTGCTGCCTGGGGCTGCAGGGCGATCGATTCAAAATGCCCTTGCTGCACATCCAATGACTGTGTAATAAAATAAAATAATAATAATCATATGCTGTGACCTATGCGACTCCCTGGTCAATATCCCCTTGATGCTGATGATACTAGGGAGAGGCGCAGAGGTTATGGAGGATAATGCTGACCCAGCTATTTACCCCTCTCCTTTGAATATATACCACTCTCTTCTGACATGCGGACTAAAAAGCTGCTGTTTTGCACTCCCACTTTCTTTAATACTGGCCATGGGGTGGGCGGCGAGACCTAATGGGAAAGCAAAGGATGTTGAAAAGGATCATTCCGTAGAAATACTTTAAAGTGACAGGTCAAACCATTCTGGAAGGTAGATCCTTGAGTGTAGGGGGAAAAAATCCAGTGGATAAAAATGTCTCCCATTCACAAAAAAGAATGGCAGAGTCTCTCTACTAGGTAGATAGCATGCCGCAGACTGCCAACCGCAAGAGCTAATTGTGGTATCAGTAAAACCTAATAACACACTGGCAAGTCTAATATTAAACCCCACCTCATTGTTCACTTCTATGTCAACTTCCTAAAAAAATAATGTAAGTATGGCTTTAAGAGAGTTGAACTGTAGAACAAACTAGAAGCGAGCACCTGCCAGTTCTACCCATCTGCAGGCTCCAAGGCTTGCAGCGTTTCTTCCTCGAATAAGCGTCCAAAACTGAGGATTATAATTCATGGCTGAGGTGTAAAGAAAGACATGGGGATGGGGAGTGGGTGTCCCCCTCCTGCTGAAAAATAAAAAGCTGCACATTCTCACTTAACCATTTTAAAGGATATGTTTTGCTGCATGCAAAAATTGGAAAACGGATTCTTGAAGTTAATAATAATAATAATAATAATAATAATAATAATAATAATAATAATTGTTATTTTAAAAAATAGACCCAGAAGATGAATTCTGCTTGTATGTGGATGTTGGTGTATCAAATTTAATCAACATACACAAATTGAGCCAAATTGTCCCTGTTTAATTCCTATGTGGCCCATTCCTAAGACTTGCTGCATCTGCAGGTGCTTAGCACTGGATGAACCAACACCAGCAACCTCATAGTGCTGTACCAGTGGTACAACTGTGTTGCACTGGTGTAGCCAGCATCTATGGTGGTACACAGGGGCCTGTCATTTTGCATATTTATGTTGTTTTTAGGTATTTTGGGGGGATGTTTTTAAAATTATGCTTTCACTGGAATATTCTACTTTGAAATGAAAGCTAACCACCAGCTGATACTTTCTTTCTTTCTTTCTTTCTTTCTTTCTTTCTTTCTTTCTTTCTTTCTCTGTCTGTCGCTAGGTACTGATACATATTCAAAAAGGATAGCTTTGAAATTAGTTTAAAATATGTTTCAAAAATGCAATAGTCCGTCACAGAATGCAATATTGCGTATGATGCAACTGCTGTGTTTGTAGGCCAGACCATGACCGTACCAGGCATTTCAGTGCAGCAGTTCAAAGTATTCTATAGCTCAGTTGTATGCATATTTCCTCAGTAGTAACGTCCATGAAATTTAATGGGGCTGACTAATGTAGGTGTGCACAGGAATGCAGCCTGAGACAAACATTTCAGACCCAGAAATTAGCATGCATTGATTTAGATGTTATCTTGTCACCTGAATCCTAAGAACATTTAAGTGGATGCAAATCCCATTGATTGAGATGGGATTTACACCTGCATAATTATTCTCAGGATCATAGCCCCAGGCATCATTCATTTATAAAATGTCTTAGTCATGATCTTAGCTACTGAAGGAGATGCATATATTAAAATATAAATATTGAATCTTCTGAAAATATATTTACAGAACAAATCTGTACGGAAAAATTGAATGCGACTTTTTAAAAAATAGACGTTTAATTCTTATTTTTATGTAAATGCATTAACGAGGTCATGTGAAGGCAGAAGGCAGAATAGTATGTCCAATGATGGTGGTTGTTTTTTTTAAGAAACCTTTATATTATAAAAATTATTTCGTCTTGCTCTGAGTTACAGTGCAATCCTATACATGTGTACTAAGAAGTAGCTTCCATTGAATTAAATGAGATGTGTATTGGGTGTGTATAGGAATATTATAAATTTTTTTGTAAGTGTCCATGGAATCAAGTGTCTATCTGTAAAAGCTGTCTGTGTTTTTCTGCTAATCCTAATCATCATTAACATGTATATTAACTTTATTAATTTAAAAAGTGTAGCACATTTCAAGTTTCTTAAACTCCACTGTATGGTAAACTGTTTTTCTTTTCTATGCACTGAAATTTGCACCAAAATTTTATATTTCTGTTTATAACTTAGGTTCTGAATTAGAGAAAATAAGACTTCTAAAATATATAATTTTCCCTATTTCCGTAATGGGGTGGGGTGGGGAATATACGCTTTTTCACACTTTGAACGTACACACTTCCTTCATGTTATACATCTCAATATATAGGTTTGGTTCAACTTCTAGTTTTAAAAGCCAGTTTAGAGCCAGGCATTGTGATACATAACCAACAGTGATAAAATAACTGCTGGAACTTAGTACCTTATCTCTCCCGGAATATACAGGGGGTAGTATCCGCTGTATCATACTCTCAAGTAGACAAACTGAAAACAACTTAAGTCCTTTAACTTCAATGGAAATACTCTTGAGTATAATTTATTACCCAGTTTCTTTAGGGCACAAGGTTTGCCCCAATAAGATATGGTACTTAAGGAAGTTGAAAATATGACTTGAAGATCATTGCCATTGGAAAAATGCTCTGCCATTTCTCATATGAATTTTGTTGTCTATTTTTGAGAAAGTAGCAAGTATGGGGACAACTAAATAGTAACCCACTAGGTTTGTCACTTCTTTGTCATTGGCTGGGATCATCATAATTAGGGTTGAAAGGTAGCATTCTAGATATTTTCCAGTTTTCACAAACCCATGTTGCTCTTCCATACTGTTTTGTTGGGTGAGATTATCTTGCTTATATCAGTTATCTTGTTACAATCTACATTTTTGCCTTAATTCTAGAATTTCAGATTCAATAGCATATAAAGTAGCAAACAACTATAAAAGGCAGACAAAACTAGTCGGTTCGCTTTTTTGACACTGTAGCAAAATAGTCACATAAATCAGCCATTTAATCACCATAGTCCATAAATACAGTTTGCAGTAATTATGCCTCTTAAAAACACTGTGCATTTTGAAACATATTTTACTGCAGTTTTTCTGTTTGTTTTCTTTTTGCAGTGAATATATATAAGAGCAGGCCTCAGATTATCTTATTATGTATAGATTTGTAAGCCAATTTGACAAATTTGAGTTGTAACTTGCTTTTAACTAATAAATTAAAAAATGTAAAATTTATTATTAAATAACACAACATTCCATAATTTTATCCTGAGGATATGATTTCTATTCGTGAAACAATAGCAAATTCTATGTAAAACTATCAACCCCATTGCTGGACTCAAAAGATTTATAACCATGCTATATGCATTGATCTCCTTTTTACAGGGACAGTCCTGATTAAATACCCACATTTTTTTAATGTGCAATGAAAGGTTTCATTGATTATTTGTACCAATAACTGATAAATGCTCTTAGTATAGTAATAATTAGCTTTTAGTGCTAATTATTTATAACTTGACACAATATAAAATTATTGATCTGGAAAGCAAGACCTATTGGTAGCGTAAGAATACAAATTTCTAAGTGCAGATAAATAATAAATTGTACCCATTGATATGGTAGAGTTGTTTGTGAAATAGTACAGCCCTTGGCTGGCTGGTTGGCTGGTTGTTTTTAAAGCCTCTCCAAAGAAAGATGGCTTGGTGTATTTTATTGATGGTATGGTTTAATGAAGAATTATTATATTCTCCATACACCACAATTTTTGTTCAATCTTCAAATGTTTTTATTTTTCTTTGAAGCTACAGTTTGGGTTTATAGTTTTCCAGATGGAAACTAATTTCAAAATACTACCCAAGCAGCACACTACATGTTAGACAGCAGCTGTATATTACAATGCCTCTGGAATGCATGATTTGCACTGAACAAGGGGCAGAAGTGAGAGAGTGCTTAACTCTTCCCCATTCAGTTGCTTTCTCCCTGAAACTCCCAACTGCTTTCATCTTTCAGGGATCCAGACACTTGTTTTTGAAAAACAGAACTTCAGCCCTTCAGGGTTAAGGGTGGCTAGATAGGGCTAGGTTTCAAGGGAAGGGTTCTCCGGTGCAAATCACCTCCTGCTGAGAATGCATTGCAACAGAGGAGGGACAATCTTGGGTCCCATGTATGTGGCTGCGGTGTAACATGTAGTTTGCCCTTTAAACACACAAATAAGTCATTTATTAGAGCTGCTCCAGGGACTGCTGCCTACCTAGAGAAGGCTGCCTGCTCTATCTTCTAAGAAAAGGTTGGCATCTTTTGCTGGGTGACGATGATAATCTCCACCTTAGAATGAGGGATGCCAAGTCTTTTGATCATAAAGGATAAGAATGAGTTTCTTTGTAAGTTTTTCGTGAAGTTATGAAGGAAGACGTGTCTGTCCTGTTACTACAAAGGCCTACTGTTTCCTATTTTGTTTGTTCCCCAATCTGGTTATTTAAGGCTGGAAACAAATGAGACCTTTATTTATAGAAATATCTCATTTGTAAGGATCAGTGCCAGCCTTCCCATAGGATAGTAGACTTTGCAAGGTTCAGTGCTAGCTACTAATACCTGCAGTGTGAAAGATCAGTGCCACCATTAGCTACACACCCAAGTTCCAGGTCTGGAAAAAGTTGTTTAAAGATGGTCCTGCTAAAGCTTTGGGGCACCTCCAGTGTGATGGATCTGGATAACTATGAGGATATATAAAAATCATTTCAGTGTATTATTGTCATAAGAATGTGATGCATCCAACGGTGGTGCATTGAAAGAGCACTGGCAGCTCTGTGGATCATGCCCCTATGTTTATAGGACTCAGTTCACATGTGGCAGTGGGAAAATACCAACTCTTCTAATGGTGCAAATTTGTACTTTCTGGAGGAATCTGATCCAGATCAAGAAACGATCCAGATCAAAGGCCTGGAAACGATGCCTTATGAGGAACGGCTAAGGGAGCTGGGCATGTTTAGCCTGGAGAAGAGGAGGTTAAGGGGTAATATGATAGCCATGTTCAAATATATAAAAGGATGTCACATAGAGAAGGGAGAAAGGTTGTTTTCTGCTGCTCCAGAGAAGCGGACACGGAGCAATGGATCCAAACTACAAGAAAGAAGATTCCACCTAAACATTAGGAAGAACTTCCTGACAGTAAGAGCTATTCGACAGTGGAATTTGCTGCCAAGGAGTGTGGTGGAGTCTCCTTCTTTGGAGGTCTTTAAGCAGAGGCTTGACAACCATATGTCAGGAGTGCTCTGATGGTGTTTCCTGCTTGGCAGGGGGTTGGACTCGATGGCCCTTGTGGTCTCTTCCAACTCTATGATTCTATGATTCTAGGATACAAAAAAAGATAATAATGGGCATTGGGCAGCATTAGTAATGTAAAAGGACCCCTGACCGTTAGGTCCAGTCGCGGACGACTCTGGGGTTGTGGTGCTCATCTCGCTTTACTGGCCAAGGGCAGTGGCGTAGCGTGGGTTGTCAGCACCCGGGGCAAGGCAAGTAATTTGCGCCCCCTAACCCGTGGATTTGCGCCCCCTAACCCGTGGATTTGCGCCCCCTAACCCGTGGATTTGCCCTAACCCCAGATGTTGCGCCCGGTGCGGCCGGCCCCCCCTGCACCCCCCACGCTACGCCACTGGCCAAGGGCATTAGAAAGACATTGATAATGGTTCCTAGGTATGAATCTGAAATAGTAAAATACATCACCTGCTCCTAGCCACAATTTATTAAGTATTTCTTGCCATGTGAATGCTGCAAGCCTGCAACTTTGTTTTGTACCCATCAAATTGTTGGGTACATCAGTAAGATGCAGTAATTTGATGTAATAATTTGCTGTACACTGCAGTCATAATTGAACCAATAAGTCTTGGGTTCAAATCCCGGCTTAACCATGATGCTCACTGAGTGATCTTGGGCCAGACATTATTGTTTCTCCTAACCTATCTCACATGGTTGTTGTGCTGATAGAAAAATGGAGTAATTCCTACTTAGGAACACAGGAAGCTGCCTTATATTGAGCTAGACCCTTGGTCCACCCAGTATTGGATACTGTAACTGAGAGCAAGCTCCAGGGTTTTAGGCAGGGATCTCTCCTGGCTCTCCTTGGAAATGCTGAGGATTGAACCAAGGAGCTTCTGCATGAAAAGCAGATGCTCCACCACTGAGCACTGTCCCTTTAACTTACCTGAGTTCTTTGGGAAAAGACAAAATACAACTGTAATAAATTTATGTGTAAGTCTTGTGAATTGAACTATGATTGATGTAGGTTAGTATGATTGTTATGGTATGCCCTCCCCCTTTTAACACAAACTTTTATTTACAAATGTAAATACAGGCAATGAAAAGGAAGGGCACAGCTTAATTAAATCACTAATATGTGGGGAAAGGAGTCATTAGTATTTCATGGGTAGACTTGTGGGACAACTATGGTAAGCAAACCCTTCTTATTTTTATATCTCCACTTTGTTGAGGCTGGAAAACCTTTAACTGTTACAAGTGCATTTGGAGCTGGATTAAGTCAAGACGATGTAACTTCTTTCATGAAATATCACATATAAGACATGATGCAACAGTGTTTCTTTTCAGCTGTGCAACTTGCATTGGCCACATTCTTATTTTATTCAATAACTACTTTATCACAGCAGTCCATGTCGCTTTGACTATTGGTGTTGTTATTATTTTCAGTAGTGGTACCCCATTGTCCTCAATTTCTACAGAATTTCTGCAGCAGCATAACTGCTTATTAGCTTGAGAGGAAGTGGTCACATTAGTCCAGCTCTGTGCTCTTTCCATTGGCTTCCTAAAGAGTGGCAGATTGAATTTAGAATGACATAGGTCCTAATAAAGGCAATGAATGATTTGAGCACTGGCCATATTTGAAATTTGCTTTTAAGCCTCTGCTACAGAAAATGTGTGCCACCCAATGTTAAGAGATATTCACTGTCTCATCTGAAGCCAACCTTTGTGTTCGTATCACCCACCAATGAAGCTCTATTTTTTCTGATATTTAACTTTGTCACCTTTCAATCTCCCAGCAGTCTTTTAAAATGTAGTTAATATTTAAGTTTTTTTTAATTATAATATGCCTTGTTAGGGCTATAAACACATGGGTTATATGTAAAATTATGTTGCTGTTATTATTTTTTGTAATATTACTTCCCATAAGTAACGTTCACTATGTGCGCACAATGAAGAAAAATACGTTGATGATTATTTCCTAATGGCTGCACTTACCAACATGTGTGCTGCTAGGACCCAGCCTAAAACACAAAAACCTACAAAACCAGTTTGATTAGAGATTATACCTGGAGAGAGAGAGAGAGAGAGAGAGATCAGTATTTATATGATGGGTAATGAGCAACACTGAGGCTTCAGCTTCTCTATTACAAAAAAAGAAATTTACAAGCCTGCTTTTTTGTTTAAACCTTCAGAGGATTTTTATATATTAGGAAGCTATTGTGCAGGGAAGTCATAGTACATAGCTGTTTTATATTCCTTTATACGGAGAAGGCCAATAAAATGGTAGCATCATTGCAAAGGGGCTAGCTAAATATTTAGAACTCTTGTCTCCTTTTGGTCCGAAGATCTAGCAGATAACATCCATAATTTGAGTGCTGTAGTGAGGGGTTCCTCAGCCTTTAAAAAATAAAATATTTAAATGAAATAAGGAGTTTAAAGTGTACAAAATAGTGAAGTGTGCCACTTATAATTGGTGATGTCATGAGAACTTTCAAATGGATGTTCTAATAGTTTTTATTATTAAAGATTGTTGTGACACATTTTATTGTAGATGGAAATAGAAGTACCATCTTGAGTAAAAATAACTATCTGCCTGTTTAGTTTTTCAGTATGTACATATATCTGGAAAAGCTCTTAGTTTCTACTTTCTGCTAACAAGCATACATCAGCAAATCAAGAACTGAATGCATTATTTACTGCACTTTTGCAGTGTTAAAGTAATGAAACTAGAATATTTCTCACTAGTAAACTCACAACGCATACTATTTTCATGTAGCTGTCTTCTATCACCAGATCTTTTGATCTATCCAGACCAACGCTTTCTACTCTGGTAGTGTCACTCCAAGATATTGGGCAGAGATCTTTTAACAAGTGATGCCAGGGGTTAAACTGGAACCTTCTGCACATGAACCATGTGTTTTACTACCAAGCTATGGGTTTTTCAGCTTAAAACACATTTAAACTGGTCAGCTGATTTCCATCAAATTTGACTTTGAATTAAGGGAGCTGTCCTAAGCTCCCATGTAGAACAGCTGAGGGGCCATTTGATGCTGTGGACCTCCCTTATCAACAAAAGAGAACTGCTTATGCTGCTATATCTAAAACTGTTGTTTAAGCAGTCCTTGTGCAAAATTATGCTATCAAATCTATAAAGCAACATGAATTAAGGGACAAGCAAGTGCCTTGCAAGCAGGTCCCTGTAGCTATTGCACATTATAGGCTGCATCTCACATTGTAGAATTTGGACCTAAGTCAATTGATTATAATGAGTCTATTCTGGCTATGAGTTAGTCACAAACCATGCACAGAATTTAGAATTAGCCTCCATAGAATGGCCACTCTACTGGGTGATAAACCCAGAGACCCTCTCAGATTAAAACAGTTTTAAAATGTTAATAAATAATAGAATTATAGACCATCAAAAGTAGAATTTTGGAGCACTGATAATGTTCAGTATGACTGTAAAGCTGTTGTTTTTCAATTGCTTTCTCTCTTCTCCCGTTCTCTGTCTTAAAATGAGATAATCACCATCATTTGAATGTACAGTTATGTTTAATCTATTTAGCAGCTTTGCTGAACTAGTGCAATAACCCTCCACAACCTCCATATGTTTTAGACTACAACTCCCATCAGGCATTGCAAGTTGTAGTCTAAAACACCTGGAGGATATCAGGTTGGCAAAGGATGCTCTACAACTTTGTGCAGTGATATCTTTATGTGGCATCCTCTCTCAACTTATTCTCCGCTATAAATGCACAACGTTAAACTGATTCTTAAAAATACAAAACAAATATGGTTTTAAACTAATATAGGTTTATCCCCAGCAGAAACTTGTGTTGCTTAATATGTAAATTTATCTGTAATGCAAGATAATTTCTGTCTAGACAGGCCCTACAGACATGTTCTGAAACTCTAGCCCTACAAGAGACTTATTTTCATTCGAACAGAATCATGTGCAACAGTTTGTTTCATTAGGCAAAGTGGCACATGTTGTTGGTAGAACTGTGGGGGCAGCAATTGGCCAGTGTCTTCAAAATGTTGGCTAAATAGGGACTGTTCTTTGGTTTTTATAAAATTAGAAATTTCAGTTGGCATGCCATAGCTATGCTGTGCATACACAATGCATGTCCCCTCTGATTTTCAGAGCTCTGAAATCCCTCAAAGGTTCTCAGCAATAACCTTCAGCAGCAGCTTGGTGAAAATCCTTCTTTATATGCCTTAGCTTTCCCCAAGCCCCATGGTGCAAGGCTTCATTTCCTTGTAACAGTTAGCATAGCTCCATCAGAAGCAGTAGGGGTAGCAGGATGAGTCAGTGGAGCTACAGGAGTTAAAAGTGCAGCCCAGAGAGCCCAAGAAAGAGTGGTGAGAGAAAACAGTCTGGTCCAAGCTATGCTGTAAGAAAGGCTGGAAAGAGGTTAAGTGTGGCAGGGGATAGAGGACATTGGTGGGGCCAGTGGCTACTAGAAAGAAGGACCCAAGCCTTCGGGTTCACATTCCCTTGTAGGCAACAGGGACCACAAGCAAAAGTGCATGGAGGAAAGGATAAAGGTGCTTGAGTTTGGAGGGATCTTGACACTGGAGTTGTTGCAGTTCTGGTTGAAGTACCCAGGGCCAGAATCAATTATGTGTTGTGGGATCAGTTGTAGCTTAGTCTGCTAATGACGACGAAGTGCTGGCAGCAATATATCTGACCACATGGCCTCTTGACTCATGTCCCTCATGGCTTTAAAAATCTAGCACAGGGGTTCTGATTGGTTGGGTCCAGAGCATGGTTAATGCTACATTGTGTGAGGGGGTATTCCCTCTGCCTTGAAAGGGGCAGTGGCGCAGTCACTCTGCAAGAAACCAGCTCTGGATCCTTAAGACTGGAACAACTATCAACCAGTTACAAATGCCCCCGGGGGGGGGGTTGATGAAAAAAGTTGTGGTTTCCTCTTGTGCTTGATCTAAAAGCTGCAGTTAGTGCAGAATACCCTAAAATGATGGCTGACAGGAGTGAGACTTTATCAGCATATACAGTGGTGCCCCGCAAGACGAATGCCTCGCAAGACGGAAAACCCGCTAGACGAAAGGGTTTTCCGTTTTGGAGGTGCTTCGCAAACGAATTTCCTATGGGCTTGCTTCGCAAGACGAAAATGTCTTGCGAGTTCCTGCAGGTTTTTCTCCCCCCCCTTTTTTCTAAGCCGCTAAGCCGCTTATCCGCTAAGCCGCTAAAAGCCGCTAATAGCGCTAATCCGCTAAGCCGTCAATGGGCTTGCTTCGCATGACGAAAAAACCGCTAGACGAAGAGACTCGTGGAACGGATTAATTTCGTCTTGCAAGGCACCACTGTAATACTTCTGCTCAGAGACCTGCACTGGTTCCTGATACGCTACCAGGTGAAGTTCAGAGTGTTGCTATTAGTATATAATGCCTTGAACATCTTGGGACCAGTTTATTTGTTGGATCATCTTGCCTGATTTGTGCCCACTTGACCACTTAGATTTGTGGAACTGGCATGGTTACATATGCTGCATAATACTTGTTCGGCATCTGTAAGAAATCAGTGCTTTAGCATGGCAGCACCTCCACCTTGGACCTCCCTGCTGATGGTACCTTCACTGTACAGTGGTACCTCTGGTTGCGAACGGGATCCGTTCTGGAGCCCCATTTGCAACCCGAAAGGAACGCAACCCGCTTCTGCGCACATGCGGGTTGCGATTCGCCACTTCTGCACATGCGCATGATGTCATTTTGCACGTCTACGCATGCGCGAGTGGTGAAACCCGGAAGTAACCCTTTCCAGTACTTCTGGGTCACCGCAGAACGCAACCTGAAAAAACGTATCATGAAGCAAACGTAAAAAGAGGTAGGACTCTATTCTTTTCAGCCCCTGCTGAAAACATTTTTGTTTAGGCAAGCCTATCCAGACATGCAGAATCTTAACAAGTGTTTTAATCTGGTATTTAGCTTATTGTTTATTTTTATTCTCTGAATGTTTTGAATAGTTTTAAACTGTTTTGAACTGATAATTTTATTGTTTTGTTCTTCTTGTAAACTGATTTGAGTGCTTATTACATTCAAATGATATAAAAATCTTGTGAAATAAATGAATAAAATTTAACCTCCCGTACAAGAACTATCACTTTGCTCTATAGTGTCCTTCTTACAGTTTATAACAGAAGTTTTAATTCTATTTTTTAATTGCTGAAGTAAAAGAAGTTAACAAGAAGAATACACATTTTGCTCTTTGGATGGTGGTGAGCTGACACAATTTGTACCATACCTTAAAGTATATTAGCAACAATCAAAACTTTAGACTAACATTTTGGATAGTGAGTTTAATTTTTTAACAATGCTTGCTTGATCAATTCAGTAGAGGATGGCAACATTTTGATCCCAGTGGGCAGAAGATATAAAATATGAGCAGCTCAGGTTGGTGTGATGTATGTGCAAACTTTGGAATGTTATTGCACTCTTAACCTAGGAAATGGAAGGAAAGTTTCAGGAATATATAGTGATCAATGCATATTGCCAGTTGTGCAAATAGCCAATTATCAACAATGTAACTTTTCATCCATGTAATTCAAGATTCTGCCACCACTCTAATAATTTTACATAAGCCTAATTGCTCCAGTGGGCTTTTACCTATTTTTGATCTTCCAATTTGATTAGAGCTAACCATAGTAAAAAAAAAAAAAAATCTCTAAACATTTGAGCTTCAATAACAATTTCTTTCAAGATGAAAAAGGTGTCCTGAATTTGAAAGTATAAAGGTGAACATTACAATGCCTTTAGTCCCAAAACTTGCCAAAGTTACTAGGGCAACCACATCTCCCAGCCTGCCAATCTACTCCCCCCCCCCACACACCTACTCTTCAGCCATTCATGAATCCCCCTGTGCCATTTCCTTTGAGTTGCGCCAGCAGTGCACCATCACTTATGCACACCATCCTCATATTGCAGCATAGTCACCAATGCTTTTTTTCTAACCTGGATATGGTCAGGCTGGAAGAAGATGCAAAGCACACTCCTGTCATCCATTCTTAACAAAAAATACTGTTGAAACAATTGCCGTCACAGGAATCAGCATTAACAGAAACAACAACAGTAGCAGGAACAAACAGCTAGTGCATGTCCAAATGTCCTCATGCTCTACTTCCAAGAGTCAGACGAATACCCCACCCTGCATGTCCAATAGATGGGACAAGCTCTGGACTGCAGCTGGTACTCTTTGTTGATAAACAAGACCTGCTTACTTTCAGTAACACATAGCAATTTAAAATAATAATAATAAAAAACAGATCAAGAACAATTTTACATTTTAAATATTGAAGGCAGGATACATATGAGATATGAGAACATAGGAATTGTCTCCTAAATCAGATCTAATGGTCCATCAGGTTCAGCATCTTGTTTCCACAATGGCCAATTAGATGCTTCTGGGAAGCCCCCAACACTTTGTGGCCAGTCGCAATGGGCCAATTTTATTTTATTTTTTTTACCTTTGGGATTCTGCCCCCACCCCACAAGTTTGTTGTTCTGCACACAGTTTTTCCTGTATCTGTTGCTAACTCATTGTTCATAGATGGTGCCTACATAAGGATCCACACTTGTAGAGTATATAGCAGGGGTTGGCAACCTAAGGCCCATGGGCCACAAGCGGCCCACGGGGGATGTTTAACCAACCCACAAGCCGCCCCCAAACTGAGCCGCCCGCTCAGCGAGTCCCCCGCACTGCGCTAAACCAGTGCAGTGCAGTGCAGTGTAGTGCAGTGCAGTGCAACGCAGGGGCTTGCTTTCACAGTGCCAGAAATCACGCCTGCACAGATGCAGATGCCAGAAATCGCAGGCATGCACACTCAGGCGCACACGCAATCCGGTCCATGAAGGGATCTCCACTGGAGTGAACTGGCCCAGGCGAGGTAAACCTTGCCGACCCCTGGTATATAGAATAAATATGTTCAAGTTTTTATAACTAGGATTCAGCAGAACTCAATATTGAGTTCGTGGACTACGATATAGGACATTATGCTTGATTGCTAAATCAACTTTCATCATGACAAAATATTGAATAGTCTCCATTTCAGTGCCTGTTACATTAAAAATCCAAATTATTAAATGGGGGGAAAGCAATGAAACATTCAGAATTCCTTCTCTCCCCAACAGACTGCACTTCTACATTGTTCCTTCATAATGTGAACATAGGTGCAGACAATGCCTTCATTGCTATATCTAATAAGAACCTATCAGATGCCAATTCAATCTGTTTGTTCATGTAGCACAGTATTGACCACTAGAGGACAGCATGGTGGGGTAGTGGTGCTTCCCTGACCTCCTTGCACCTGCATCGCTGCTACTTACTGGGTGGGATCAGCGCATGGCAGGGGGGGAAATGGTGTTTCTGCCAGTTTGTTCACCACAATGCAGTTTCCTATTGCCTCACCCCTCTCCTTCTCGGCAAGCAGCAGCAACTCAGCAGCCAGAAGTTTGGGTGAGTGCCACTGCCTCACCACGCCATCCAATCCAGTATTGGTATTGTCTCCCCTGCTGGCAAAATCTTAGAGCTGAGTAGGGCTAAAAGATCCAAGATCTAAGAGGAGGATCTAAGAATAATTTGCAAATGATCAGTGTTGTGTTTTACAATGCCACTGAAACAAGTTAGCCAACTAAACAGTATTTTCTGCATTGAGGTTTTCTCTCTATTCCAAAGCGAGAAAACCTCTATTTCTCTCTATTTCCCAGATGTCATCTATTCCAAACTCCTAATGCAGGGGTCTTCCTGATGTTGTAGGACTCTTAACTTATACCAGGCCCAACTAGCATGGTCAATGGCCAACGTTATCTGAAAGGCCACAGGTTCCTAAGCTCTGTCCTAGTGCAAGGCACAGCTACTCCATCCACTCGTATGCTAGTCACAATCAAAACAGGATCATATGTCACAAGCATAGAACAAGTTTTCTGCAGAAGGCCACTTGCAAAGCAAATTTCTGTGAACAAGCCAAACCTCAGATTGCAGGGGCAGACACAGAAGAAAAAGAAAAGACAAGATTTAACTTTGAACAAAATTTCTTCTCATAGAGTTGCCTGATTTTGCTGCAGAATTCTCACTGCTGGAGAGGAACAAGCTGCCATGCAATTTAAGAAAGCATTATATTTGCATTCTCTCCTAGATATGCATGCCTCAAGCCTTAAATATGCTGATCTGTGAGACTGTACACACAAACAAGACTTGTCCACAAAGGGAGAAACATTCCTGATTTAAACAGGCCAAAATAGCATCACAGAAACTGAGCATAAGGCACATTGCAAGCAGTAGTTTTAAAATAATTTCAGTGAAAAAATTGTTTTACACTAGCAGATGGTTGAGATCCTTTAGTGGTCTGTTTTTACAGGTACTGTAGATACTGGACATTTTGCAACTACTTTTCAAGTTGAATGGTGTAATGAATGAATGAAATGACCGAAGGATTTTGGAAAGACAGAAGTTACTCCAAGGACTGCACGATAGTGTACCCATTGGTTTCACTGGTGCTTCTTCCCAAACACTTGCGCTTAAAATTTAAGCATTCAGACACAGTTTCCTCAAACACACACCATGTGAATTAATGGAAGCAAGTCCATTAATTGCAAGGAAACTTACTTCCAAGTAATGGGTAAACTGATCGCTTACTTCCACCGGATGGGATCCTGAGTCTAGGCTGTAGGGTCTATGGAGCTTTCTTGTGCAAGAGAGGATTTCTGACCCCTTAAGTGGCAAGCCTACGCCTCCTTACCTGGGAGCAATTCCCAGCGAACTCAAAGGGGGCCACTTCCGAGTAAATGCACCTAGGATGGAACAGTGCACGCACTATTCAGCTAAGGGAACCGGTGGCAGAATATTACATTTCGGGAAAGACCCGTCCTGCGCCGTGCAGCAAACCTGCAGTCGCCCAGTTACATCCCCCCCCCCGTGCCTCCTGCTCTTCCCCACCCCCTTCCATTCATCGCGGCGTCCGCCTGCAGAAAGGGCTCGCACTGCGCAGAGAGAGAGCTCGAGCTCCCCTCCTTTTCTCCTTCCTTCCTGCTGCCGCTGCGGTGTTTGGAAGGAGGCCTAGTCTGCTGGCAGCGCTTTCCCGGCCGGAGCGCGCGCTGAAAGGAATTCCTGAGGCCGCGATTGGTCCAGCGCTGGCCTCCGTGAGAACGGACCTCCTCCCCGTGTGTGTGGCTCCTATGCAAATTGCAGCGATTGCGGAAATCAGCGGGCTGGGAAGTGGGGGAAGGGAAGTCTGTCGAATCGATTGCAACTTCTGCAAAGTCTAACACAATCCAACGCACACAAGGCAAAGCCAGGGAGAGAGAGAGAGAATCTGAGAACCCAGCCAACCCGGCTTGGATTGCTTTCAAAAACAGAGAGGCTAGAGAGAGTCCATCACAAATCGTTTTGATTCGGAAGGTGTCATTTATTTATTGATATTTTAAAAAGCTTACCCAGCAGCTTGGTAATTAACTACCTTTTAAAAAAAAAAATTCTTTATGATTCTCAGTTGCTACAAGTTTAGTTTATTTATTTTTTATGGAAAAGAGCAACGCGTGAGAACTAATGATGAACCCCATTGACTCGACCTTTTAAAGTTTCTCACGTACTCTTTATTTACATTGCAATGGTACGTGGACGCGTCTTCTTCAGCCTTTTATTTCCATGCTTTCAAAAACGGAAAAGATAATGTGGTTGACGTGAGGCTTTAATGGCTATTGTATTGCAGATGTTTGCTTTGTAACCTGTTTTAATTGCTGCAAAGTAAGGTTTAACGGACTGCGTTTGCCCGTGTGCGCACTATATACCAGATAAGAGGCAGAGTGGGTGGGTTTTGCTGCGTGCACTAGACTTTTCTCCCCCCCCCGCCCCCCAGCGATCTGAGAAAACCGCTGAGCTTGCTCGGTGTAACAACCCCCCCCCCCAAAAAAAAAGTACGTGCTCAGCTCTGTAAAAAGACGTCTGGGATCGGCAGCCAGCCCAACACAAAAGGAAGCGTCTAGACTAGGGATGTAATTGACAAGCCCATTCTCTAATCAATGTAGCAAATGTCTATGATGGACTAGAGCGCCATCCAATAAGAGAACAGGCTGGATGTTGTAATGTTCGAAATATCCAAAGTGGAAGGAGGTGGAAAAGAGCGAGTGGCGTTCGTCCCTCCCTCTTCTCTAAAGTTCTCTCTGCTCGGCGCACCGAGGGATAGTTGGTAGCTGTCAAACCAGCGCAGAGCTATATAATACATTTGGATTTTGCTGAGAGATCTGTAATAACAAAACCAAGTTTTCTCTCAGTGAAAGTGCATGGCGCGATCAGTTCTGCTTAACGTTGCATTCACCTTTGTGCTCTGTGATTGAAACCCTTGAGCGTTTCTGCAGCAACCTTGTCCCAAATACTGTATATACTCTGCTGTCGATATTTCTTATGCAGGAGAAGAGATGACACCAGTGAGGCCCCCCCTTTTCTGACTGCACTGTTGTTTTTGTTTGTTTGCTATTTTATTCTGGTGTGTTCCGATCATCGCCTGGTTCGAACCACTGTTACTCGTGATTGGGGGCATCCTAAGATATGAAAGTGCTTTGGAGGAATCGAGGGTGTCCCCCCCCCTTAACATGATTACAGGTCCCACTGATTGCACGGGGATTTACTCCCAAGTAGGCATGATTAGGGCGGAAGACTTCAAAGTGCTTTGGAGGACCCTGCCCTGTTGAATTCTTCTTCATGATCTCTGTTGCAAACTATGCTTCTATGCTTGACCGTTGGATGAGTCCCTCGAACGTGTGTATGCACTGCGTATTGGGTAGGCACTCTGGAGTTTGTGACCCCCCCTCTTCATTTACTGGGACCAGTCAAAGATAAACACTTTGAACTCTCGTTGTTGATCTGAGCTGCAGTTTTAGGCACTCACTTGACTACCGTTTAAATCAGTGGGACTGAGAAGTGCTGAACTCTGAATCTCACCCAGCGAGTGAAATTTGCTTATGTGAGGAGGGGTTGTGAGAATTGTAAGATCCGTGTGTGTGTGTGTGTGAGAGAGAGAGAGAGAGAGAGAGAGAGCGCGTAAACGCGCGCACGGGTAGGTAGGTGACATGATATATATTCCCTCTCTTCTCTTTCCTCCTTCCTGCACTGAACTCCAGAGAATTGGGAGAGTTAGAACTTGCTGGTTGGGAGCCAGGCTGGCTGTCTTTCTCTGGACTGGAGCTCTCAGTAGAAACCAAGTCCAACATAACCAACCACACACTTGCGCTCGAAATAGCCTCTGGCAGCCCTTTCCGGTGTAAAACCCTCGCCTGCAGCCATGCAGGAGGTCCTTGAGTCCTCGAGCTGGCCAAGGCCAGGGCTTTCCGAAACGCTTCGGGAGCTTCATCGCAGACTCCTTAAGCCCGCTCTTCTAAAGCGGAAGTTTGGACGTCTTCTTCGCGCCGGGCAATGGACGCCAACGGGGCCCCCAGTTTCTCAGCGGCCAGGGCGCTCGAGTAGGCAGATCTCGCTTTAAGAGCCAAGGCAGCGAAATCCCCCCTAGAAAAGTAGCTGCGAGGAAACTACCCCGCTCTGACTTTTTTTCCGGGCGGGGGGGAGACTTCCCCCAATTGCTTTAAAGTAAAGAAAACTGCAGTTGGGGGAGGGGAATGGCATGGAAAGTATCGACTAGTCGTGACTTCACTTGTCATTTGCCGGTGGTTGAGCGAGTCTGCTCCGGAGCAAGCTCCCGCTTTCGACCAGCGGATAAAGATCTCTCTTGCCTAAAAAGTTTTTAAATCATATTAATGCGATTTCCCGTTAAGTCTCTCCTTGATATATATTCAAGATGGTCCGTATAAGTGAACCCTCCGCGACGTAATTTATATATCTAAGAGGATTTCACCGAGGCTGGCGAGGTAAAAGTTTCTGCAAATAAAACATGGCAAATGCAATGCCGGGCAGCGTGCCAGGTAGAATATGGATAGGAGGAGGGCTCACGGCAGAAAGTCTCTTCACAGACAGACATATACCATTTCACGGTAGCAGCAGCAGCAGCAGCAGCAGCAGCAGCCTATAGCACTTTTCGAAGTTCCCCTTTTAAAGAGACAATGTTGGCTTCAGCCAGATCTTCGTCTGCAATGTTTTTAATGAAGCGGGATCCTCTAAGTGTATTTGACCGCCTTTCTCCCTCTCCCCCGCCTCCCCCGCTTCTTGCTATATCTCTTTTTATACCCTCGGGACGACGGACTTCCCCTCCTCCCCTCTGTGGGGGAATCTTCCTGAGGAAACCTTTTCGGGGGCTTGAAGCGAGGTTTGCGCCTCTTTTGAGGAGGGAAGCTTAAAGTTTATATGATGTTTGTGCCTTGCCCAGCTACACACTCGTGTGTGTGTATGTTTATGGGGGATCCAGAGGGCGCGCGCGGATGTGAGAGCATTTTTGTGTAGGCTTCTCGGGAGGGGGTGGGGAAGGCGAGGAGGGAGCGGATGTGCAAAGGCTCAGTGCCTGAACTTGGATGCAACGTCTGCCTAGAGGGCGCAAACAAGCATCCCACGTCCAAAAGTCTTACGAAGGGCGCCAAAAGTTACTTAAGATAATATTCCTAACCACAAAGAGCTGGAAATCGTACGGCAAAGCCGTCTGCCAGCGACGGTAGCGAAGCCAAGGGCCCGATCCTGCCTCGCTGACAAATTAGCCTTCCCCTGTCTGCTTTGTGGATTAAGGGAAATCTTAAAACATCTCCCTAAGCATTCATAGGGATGCATATGTGTGCGCGCGCGTGCGTGTATGTATGTATATGGGATGAATACACACAGAGAGGATTAATGTTTTATGGCACGTGAGACTGGGAAAAGGTGAAAAACATTAGTATATGTGTAAAATGATTGTGTTCTCTCTTGCTAAAACATATCCCACAGACATTTGGGTCTTATAAAGTACCATTCCCAGCTAACTTGTCTGCCTAGTCATGCCACCGTTCACACTATTTGCACAACTATGCTGTAAAGTCAGGCTGGGCTACAAGTCTGTGGCTAAAGCAGTGGTGCATTTATTGCCCTGTTCACATTCTGCTGTCAGTTTCAGGACAAACACCCCTTTCTCAGTGTTTGTAGCAGCATCTCTGTACATTTTGAACAACTTGTGCATGGTGGCAAATGCGGTGACTGGTTGGCTTAGCCTGGTTAAGAGTAGGCACATGCAGGACTATCTGGTGACTGCTATGTGCTGAATTGGTTGTGGGAGCAGGCAGTATGTATACAATATGTAGGGAGCACAAAGGAGGTCGAGGTATGACTACCATTGGACCACCAGCTACTCTTGGGAGAGAGGGGCAGATGAGTAAATAAAGGAAAGACATAGCATGCTAGGGAACAAATTGAAAGTCATAAATCGTAAGTGAGTTTTTTTTAAAAAAAATCTGTACTTTAGTCACTTCTTTTTCCTCAGTGTTTTAGCTTTTTGTAAGACTGTCAGCCAGAAAGTTCTGTCAAGGAAACTTGGAAAGCTGAGAGATCCCAGAAAATGTTTAGTTGGGCGTGTTTCCATGTCATTATATCACTGACAGGTATTGGGCCATTCTTTTTATTCTTTTTTTAAAAGGTATGAATGAAAACTGAAGGTGATTTTGCACTTAGCTTAGACATCTGCAATCCACAAATGATAATTTTAGTGAAGCACTCAACTTGGGAAAAGGAAGGGCCTCCAGGAGATAAAAGTGATATAGCGACTTAGGCCTCCTCCCTTAATAGCCTTGGGCAATGTATTTTCCTCTAAAAGTCCTTGCAGTATTTTAAAACATTCTTAAATTCGAAACACCTAGATCTCTGGTCCACATCAGAAGTCATGCATGCTGAATGTGGTATGTCTTGTGGTATTCTCTTCCTCTTTACGTGTTTTTTTTTTTTTTTTTAATATGAATGGTTGTGGATATGCAAGTGTCTGAAAGCTGCAGCATTTGGGGAAATGAAAGCAAGACTAGAGAGGATGCCACTTAGGAGACTGAAGAAAGACTAGAGAGAAAATGTAAGACTCAATAAAAGAAAAGTTGTCTGACTGGAAACTTTCCAAACCCCCAAAACCAAAACTTTCTTGTGCCAAAACAATGCATTATAAGATAAATAAAGGACAGAAGGCTCAATTCAAAGTTGAGCAACTTTAAGTAGTAACTTTATTGCTTGAGGGTTGCAGTGCAGTTTTGAAGCTGTGCATTATTAGTAAAATAAGCATCCTTGGCTATAAAGTGCCCCAAGTTTTCTTTTTTAACCAACATTCATATGCCAAGAGCTAGAAAGTTCTGAACAATTGTGTTTGGCTCTGCTCTCAGCTGGTGATCATGCTCTCATACAAAGCAGTCCATACAAATATATCCACAATTATTAGAAGCCGCACACTTAATGCCTTATTAGCCTTCATATTTAAACAAAACAATGTAGAAAGCCCCACCCATTAGAGCTTTACTTGGGGACACGATTTCTGGAAAAACAATTTGCAAAGTTTCAAATCCACAGTGCGCCGCGACTTGTCTGCCAGCCCTTAGAAAAATGCTCTGTATCTGTATCTATATGCTTTCTATGGGTGCTACTGCTACTGTAAGATTTCGGAAAGCCTCTTTCCGCATGAGACGAATGGCGAAAGTTTAGTCCAAAGTCCTTAAGACGATCTCCTTGAAGGTCTTGTGGATGAGTGTGGGGGTGGGGAGAGAAGTGGGGGTGGGGGAGAGCGAGAGCGTTCGTGGAGGGGGAGGGGAGCGCGAAAGCGGCAGAAATATGGAAAAGTAGTTTTGTTTGCTTAAGCACATCCTGCAGAGCCTCTCGCCGCTCGGGAGCCCTGCCTGCAAACGGCTCCTGCTGCCTGCGCTACCCAGTAATGCACTGAGAGCCTGGGATCGGGGATCGGGAGGGCTGGCCGAGCAGTAGCACCGCAGCCCCCCCTCCCCCGGGCAAGGCAGCGAGCGAGCTGCTGCTGCTGCTGCTGCTGCTGGCGGAGCGGTGCAGAGCGGAGCAGGAGCAGGAGCAGGAGGCGCGCGGGCAGGTTCCCGGGGAAGCTGGAGGGAGCCGGGCGCTGTCGAGAGGCTGCCCGGGCTGCGAGCGCGGGGGGAAGTGCGCGCTATGCCTTTAACGCCCGGGCACAGGAGACATGTCTAGCGTGTAGGCTAGGGAAACTCTAGGCGGGGTTAAAGTTCAGCTCATGGAGCTGATCAGCGCTGCTGGCTGCAGTTGAGCAGAGTTGGAAATGTGAAAGCAAGAAGCAGGCTCGGCTCTTCCCCCCTCTTTCTTTCTCTCTCTCTCTCTCTTCTCTCTCTCTCTCCCTCCCTCCCTCTCTCCCTCCCTCCCTTTCTCTCTCTCTCTCTCTCTCCCTCTCACTCACACACCTCCAAGCCACAAACCCCCCCGCAGCAACCATGTATTCTCCTCTCTGTCTTACCCAGGTAAGAAGCTTCTTCGGATTCATTGGGGGGGGGGTGGCGAGGAGGAGGGCAAGGGGCTTCTCTGTCTGTCTGCTCGTCTGTCTGTCTTGGCCGGGGGTTCGGGGGAGCCTGGCGGCGGGAAGGGGGCGCAGAGGGCGGGAGGGCGAAATCCCGCGGGCGGAAAGTAACTTTTCTTTCCCACTCGCTTGCATTCCTGCTCTTGCACGGCCATTTGTAGCGACACATGGCTAATGGCGCCTCGTTATTAAGGGTTTAATTAATATTGGGGTGCGCAGACGTCCCTGCCGGAGGGAAGGGGGATCTGCCGGAGGGGGTCGCGCCGAAATCCCGTGTGTGCGTGTTCGTATGCGCGCGTTCGAGGACGATCTGCACGTGTTTCGCAGTCGTGCAACCCCATTACATGCTTGGTCATCTGAAATCAATACTCACTGTTTGTGCTTCCGAGGCGACGAATGCATGCAAATGGAGCAACAAACGACACAGATACAGTTAGATGCTTTCTGTTTTGTTTTTAAAGTGTAGCATTGAGTAGCTGCGTGCTGCATGCATCTCTCTCCCCCCCTCCCCATGGCTCGAGCTGCATTGCTATACCTCCCCAAACTCCTCGCACACTTTTTGTTCAGCAGCCTCGAATTTGTGTGGCTGGTGCTTTTGCAGCGGCTCCCTCGGTTTGAGTCTCAGGCGGAGACGTAGTGCCAGAGAGAGATGCATTGCACCTATGCCCAGGGCTCTGGCCCTTCCAGACATTGCACGGGGTTTTGGCACGGCTAGCTGGATGTTTCAGGAACCCCCCGGCGTTTCTTAGCCGGAGCCCCTCGTTGCTGCTGCTTCGGTTCCTGCTGCAGCGCCTCCTGCAGCGCCTGCCCTCCCGCTCCTCTCGTGCACCAAACCCAGCTCGGGATCCTCGGCGGGCACTGCAGCCCTTGCATGTCCCTGCCCAGCGATCCCAGCCCAGAGCTGCCTCCCCGGCTGCCTCCAGTGCGCCTTGTCACTTGCTCGGGTGTCACGTTCGCCTGGGGTTGTTTCCTTTGGGAAGTTGGGCTTGCAACGTCCTGCTTGCAGAAAGGGGAGGCGGGGAAGGCAGTTTCTTCTCGCATAAAGTTGCTCGACCCCTTTTGTTTGCAACGCAGCAGCTCTTAAGTTCTTCGTGGGCTGGCAATAATTTCGGACCTGATTCCCACCCTACCACCCCCACCTCGCACCCACCTCTCCAGATCCCGTTCCGATTACACTGCTCTGAATCGGAAGGGTTCTGTTCCCGACGCCTATGCAACACATGGGAAACTGCTCTCTAAGACTTCGGACAACTTTCCTTTCTAACCTCAAACACGATCCTACCCACCCCCGCGTGGTTCCCCCCCCCCCCGGCCAAAGAAAACTTTAGGGCAGCGCCAAATCTTCAGATAACAGTCACACACCCTATCTTCTTTCTCGGATTTATTTCCACAATTTAGAAACATAGCCCCAATATGTATTCATTTATATATATACGTGTGTGTGCCTTCCCTTTCCCTTCTCTTTCTGCAACTCAGTAATCTTGGTTGGAAGTTTGTTGCCTCCCAGTCTTAAACGGTGAAAGTTTCTAGAGGATTTAGATAAAGTTCTTTCATTACCATTTCAAGACGTCTTTCTGGCACAGAGTGCTGCTACCCACCTTCAGTTAGCAGGATGTGATGATGATTTTGGGGTGAAACACTTGGGGACCCAAGCGTCCAATATTATTTCCTGCCTTTGTATGGGTTTTGAAGTGCATGTGTGGGTTTCTTTTAAAAGAGGGCTTCACAGTGGATTTTGCAAGATGACCAAGTAAATGCTTAGGTGTGGATAACACTCAGTCACTGACAGAGCCTTGCTGCCTAACCTGTAATGCATGAACTTGCAACCAGAATTGGTACACAATGCAGCTTAACTATGTTAACAACCTCAAAGTCGATTATAGGCAGATGCCACAAACATACCCTGGAATGTGTTTGGAGCTTCTGTACATCGTCCGAAGACTAGATCTAGTGAAAAGTTTTCTCTTACTTCATGGAGAACTCAACCCAGTTATCCCCCCCCCTTGATTTATTTACACAGGGTAGTACAGATCTCCCACTCTTTAAAACACATGCATACACCTACCTCAAGCTGCCCACTCTCCCCCTCACCACACACACACACACACACACACTCGTATGCATACTGTATCTGGGTATTCTGATTTTTAGTAGGCCCAACCATACAGCATGCAGATTTCAGATAGTTATAGCACATATAAAAAGGAAATCTTAACATAAGAGACATTCTGCTGCAAAGTGCTCTGCATTCTCATTGCACATTTGGAAATAGCGTCTAGGTATTCAAAGGCGTCTTTATGCAACCCACCAAGAGTGTTTCGAATATAGAACTAGATACATATAAAACATAAGTTATACTATTAGGAAAGGCTTAAGTAGTTGTATTAGCATTTCAAAACCCTTGTCTCCTTTAAATTTGTCTAGTATGATTTAAAACATAATCATAAAGCACATATACCCGGCTAATGGAGCTGGAAGACTAGGACAAAGTACCTGTTAAAGGGTTATCTACTCCGTGGCCCTCTCCACACCACTATAGGTGATTTACCTACTTGCTGTTTATCTGACATTGTCCTGGCTTTACATTAACAGCTCATCATTGATGTGCAGGCAAATATACGTTGGCCTATGGTTTATAGAAGTATTGATGCTTTGAGAGTTTATAGAGCTGACTAACTTTCAAACGGAGCAGCGCAAATGTGTTTCCAAAGATTGCTATAATGTTGCATGCTTTTATTTGTAGAGGGGCTCAGATTATTTTTCCGGTCGCCTTTTCTCATTTACGAATATACACCAATTTTTTTTTTGTTCTGTGAGCCAAACTTTAGCTGTGCAGTTGTGGCAATGTGCTTGTTGAAGCGCAATACTTACGAGCCGCAGAAAGGATTTATAAACTCACTTTTGTTATCTCCCCTTACCCAGCCCCGGCAAATAATAATGGAAGATGCATATGCTCTTTTTAAAGCAATCTTCCTTGTTCAAAATGCAACTTACTAAACTTTATGAGAAGTTTTGATTCTAATCCTAACTTAGGACAAAGACCCCATTACCACTTTTTGAATTGGCTACTTTTAATCTTTTAAAGTGATTATGCACACATACCTGGACATTTCTTAAATTCACCAGGAAAACCTTGGTAATTGAAGAAACCATAATGTAACATAAAATATAAAGCTGTAATTCATCTCAGTTGTTGGATATATATTATTGCTCCTAATACCTTCACAGTGAGATTTTGGAGGCTGTCTTTTTAAAAAGGGTATATTTGTACATGAGGTAGAATTATTTTGAAAAAGCAGTAAACCTCCCATCTACAATCTTGACAAATCCTATTTGTCAAGGATTTAACAGTCCTTATATCAGCAATGATGGACCTCTTCACTGTATCATTATTTCAAGGCCATTTGGTGGTTTTTGAAGCTTTTACATAAATCTTTTAGCTGTTTTTTACCTTTTTCGACCATGCGCTATTGACTCGGCTTTACAATAGAATAAAAGAAGTATAGTTGGGAAGGAGTTCAAGTTAGAGCCAGGAAGGACTGCAAGCATACAAGGTTAGTTAATAAAATGTAGAAAACAGTTTTTAGGATAAAGCCAATATCTGAAGTGATAATTTATTTTGCAGTGAATTACTTTAGCAAATGTTTTATACAGCATAGAAGATAAAACATTATAAAAGGCCCCATTTGTGATGCTGTTGACTATTCTGAACTGTGTCTCTGTGTGCGTGTGGAAAAGGCCTCGGTGTGTTGTATCCTGCGTAATAGTTTACTTTGCTCTTAGTGGCAGCCTCTATTAGTGATACATTTGGTGTGTGTGTTTTTTTTTAAAGTTCATTTTTGAAAATGCAAATAAGCATTCTGCCTTTGATCTACTGCTGTTGAAACTGCTATTCTCCCAATATGTCTTTTGTACTTCTTTGACATATAAAGCTGGGTTGTTTCAAGGGAGTGTCAGAAATCATCATTTTGTGAAATGTCTATTTTATATATTAGACCCAGCTAAACATTCATGGAATAAATGCCTATCCCTTCCATTCCCAGCAATATGTTTTGGCCCCTTTATGTACTTTCTAAGAATCTTTTCTACCGAAATACGTAACAAATTGTCATTTGTCTGTTATATTTTAGATACAGTATACAGCAATTAACCATTTGCGGTCCAGAGAGGCCCACAGTTTTTAGAATCATTTGGGCGGTTTTTCTTTCTTTCACACCTGTATTTAATTGAGTAGAAAAGAGACCTTGCAAAGCATTAAATAGAGATGCTTCTTCTTCTTCTTTTTTAAAAAAATGAAATTATTTTAGTAACGGTTATAGTAACACATTTCATAAATTAAGGAATTGCACGAAAAATAAGTTGCCAACTTCTTTGCTACATAAGTATGTGTACTTTTATGCATAGGAGAAAGTCCATGTTTATAAAAACATATGTTGACAGTGATAGCACCTCTTCCAAATGCATGCCAGTTTCAGTAGGAGAAATAATCACATTTCACAGCTGTGTGTTTACAGGATCAGATATTTTAATAGCATATGTTTTTCTATAGGTACTTCCATAACTAATTGCATGCATATAAATAATATACATAATGATTATAATACATTTCCAATGACCTGTATGGCCTTTGCAGCATTTGCAGTGTGCACACCTTTATTTAAAAGTTTGATCCATGACCTCTCTTTCAATATGTTCATTGACGTGGGAGAAACGTTTAAATGTCTTTTTCTATTTTTATAAAAGGGCAAATTAAAGTAATACGTATAATGTCAATGATTTATTATCCACATTTTATTACACTGTACAAATCTAGGTGTTTTATTTAATAGCTTTCTGGATCTGTATACAAACTTTCTAGCTTCCAGGGTTCTTTTTATCATTTAAACAAACTTAAGTAAAAGAGAATTGTACTCGCGATGTGTTATATACAGTTTTCGTTTTATATATAAAGATCGGAGAAACCTTTCAGAATTCCACATTTTGAGGATTTTATTGCATAGGTTTAGAAAATGTGATAGCATTTTATGTTTCCTTACTATTAAAATAATCATATATTCGATTCTATTTACATAATCCTAATTTGAAATTCTGTTACATTACAGGTCGATACTTTAAAATACATTTTAGGAAAAGTTTGTACTGTACATCAGGTTTGACATACCAGTGCTAATTGGCATCCAGATGTTTAGGTTTTGCCAAATCGGTGGGCATATGCTACAGTGGCCGCACCATTCACAGAAGGGTCTCGGAAAGAGCAAAGAAATATATCCCTGCTTTCGGTTGGGATTAAGATCACAAAAAAACTTATTGCCAACTTCAGGTTACTGATTCTGGACTTATCTATTGACTTAAAGGGAACTATTGTAAAGTCAGTGGTTTCAGGCTTATACCCTTACATCCTGATCCGAAGTACATTTGCTTAGAAGTCCATCCCATGGATTTTAGGAGGACTTATTTCTGAGCGAATGTGATTAGGATTGGCATGCCAGGATGTTTTCAACACTTGTGTTTAAGCGGTTTTGCCTTATTTTTTCTGAATGAGGCCTAGTGACTACAGAAAATTGGGTTATTGGATATGTTTATGATTTTACCTGGTGTATCCACTACAATGATTTGGTCCTCCCTGTGTTCTGATGACTTAAAATTGTCTGTTTGTAAGTTATGATGACTATTAGTGAAACAAACAAAGCTTTTGCGATGCTAATTATTCCTTCTTATAATTCTTCGTTTTAATTCCTTCCAGGATGAATTCCATCCCTTCATTGAAGCACTTCTTCCCCACGTCCGAGCATTTGCATATACATGGTTCAACCTACAAGCTCGAAAGCGAAAATACTTTAAAAAACACGAGAAACGCATGTCAAAAGAAGAAGAGAGAGCTGTGAAGGATGAATTGCTAAGTGAAAAACCTGAGGTCAAACAAAAATGGGCGTCCAGACTTCTGGCAAAACTACGGAAAGACATCAGGCCTGAGTATCGGGAGGATTTTGTTCTAACTGTCACGGGGAAAAAACCTCCATGTTGTGTTCTTTCCAATCCAGACCAGAAGGGCAAGATGAGAAGAATTGACTGCTTACGCCAGGCAGATAAAGTCTGGAGGTTGGACCTTGTTATGGTGATTTTATTTAAAGGTATTCCGCTTGAAAGTACTGATGGCGAACGCCTTGTAAAGTCCCCACAGTGCTCAAATCCAGGGCTGTGCGTACAGCCGCATCATATAGGGGTTTCTGTTAAGGAACTCGATTTATATTTGGCATACTTTGTGCACGCAGCAGGTAAGTGCCTTTATCCCAAGTTGTTCAACTTTTAATGACTTTTTCAACCAAACAATTAGGCTAATCTGTGCTTGCATCCACCATGCTGGTTGGCAGTGTGGCTGTGATAGTGGTTGAAGTTTAACCAGTAGTGGAGAGGATATAGACATCCTGTGTTGTATTGCAAAGCTGTTAATAAAAGGTGATTGCAAAAACATGAGGGTTTTTTTACATTGTAACCTAACATTCTGCCTTTTTGAAGCTTTTTCATAAGGACGGAACTGTAGTATGAAGATGGAGACTGTATGTACAAAATATTTCTAGGCCTGGTTAAAGATTGGAAATGAGGGTACTGTGTATTTCTGAGTGATTATTTTGCTCAACATGTTCAAAGTTCACTATTTTGTGAGGAAATCAGTAATAACTATAAAAAAACTTACAAGCCCAATCTGTAATACAGTATGGTTAAATATCCAAAATTTGGCCGCCTTAAGAAAAAACACTGAGCATGCAGTGATGACTCCTCACAGATACACAAACTGTCAATTTTAATTGCCATTGGTAAGAAAACACCTGCCTACTGAAAGAGGGGGAAACAAAAAGTTCCTGGTAACCTCCGCCTGTGGGTAGAATATTATTGCTTTTAAAGGATGGGTTGCTAGTTTAACACGTGAGATTCAGGAAAATGGATCATGCATTGTTTGCAACTGTACTTCTGGCTGTGACTATCATATACCTGCCACTAGTAACAGATAAGTGCTGTTACTGATGAAGACAGTGTGCATTTTCCCGTAACCTTGTTTTAGTCAAATTCATAGTTTCTCAGTAATTAGGCCTAGCAGTTTCAAAGCAAGGCACTTGTCTGTCTGTGACTCAGACATTTCAATATTTCAGTTTGGATCAGATTGGAGAGGAAATTTAATAAGCTTAACAGTTTTAATTTGATCTAGCATTTTTAGGTGCTAGGTACATTGGTGGCTGTTGGATGGAAAATGGTAATTGGTCTTTGTTGTGTGACATCTTGTCATTTAGTAATGTTGTTGAAATCATTGGCATGTATGATTATGAAGAGGTTTTGTGCTTTTCTCCTAGAAAGGATGGCTTGCTTTAAGTTTGCAGATATACGTGATTCTGTTATTTGCATTGTGTACTTACGCTGAGTGACACGTCCAAAAATATTGGTGAATATGCAATGTGTTTCTGAAGTGCTGTGGTGTGGATGCTTTTTCATTTATTTTTTAAAAGAATAAATACCAGTGTTCAATTTGTTAATTAAGAACTGCCTATGATAGACTGTAGACCCAACTTCATTGTAGGATTTTCTGTGAGACTTTATGGAAAGCTGATGAATCAGTTAAAGATTTAAAATATGGATGCTTTCATTAAAAATGTTTGGTGCTAACAGCATGTTGCAAACTATCTTCATACATCTGTTGACTCAGGACATGCATTATAGATTGATTTTTAAAATAATCCATGGCAGTTAATTGAAAGTAGTTGTTATATTGATTACAAATACTTGTAGTATCACCTTAACAAAGTTACTGTTATATATTAATGCAATCAGGCATAATATAATCAATTGCTTCCATTATGGAATATATATCTGGCAATATTCTGTGGTATGGTTATGTTGCTATGCTAACAATATAGCCTAGTAAATCTGGTAATGATCACCTTTGTGAGCTTTGACTCTCTCTTTTTAAGGATGCCAGTGGTATTTTCATATATAGGTAAACTGCTTTTGGGGGAGTATTTGTGTTTGCAGATCCTTATAAAATGTGTTTTTTTACATCTTAACTTACTTTTTCTGCAGGTGTAATATATCACACTCTTTTTCAGTTCGTTTGTGTTGTAGAAAATATTTCAATGACGCTGTGTATTTGAGAACGTAGTAACAATTTGCATTACGATCGGACAACCTTCATTGGGGATAATGGTTGTAGTTTCTTTCTTTTTTGCGCTGATGTATCCCAGACTCCTTTGTTAAACCTGAACGTTGGCCAAGTTAATAGTGATTGGCTCTTGCAGAGCTGCAGTAATGGAAACTTGTACTGTATGCGCAACAAGAGCATTTCAGAAGAAAATCTTAAAGGCCCTTTGTCTTCAGATCAACCTGATTTGCTTTAAAAGATTTACTGACCTTATAGTTATGCTGCGATAGTTGCCAATAAAAATGTATAAAATAATAGGCAGGTTGATCAATGTATATACAGCTGAGCTGAGGAGCGTCTTCTATATCCCCAAAGGTCTTCAAACAGAAAATGTTTCTTTCTACTTAAAAGTTTTGAGAAGTTGCCAATGTTGGCAAGAGGTTCAGACTCCAAAACGTGCTTTCAGATATTTGCCAAAACCATTGTGGCCTTTTCACTATTATTTCGTGTACTGTTCCAAGATACTTTAATTCTTGATGATTTCTGCAGTATGATGTCCCTTTCCTTCTTAAATATGTATTTATAATAATTGTGTGGAGGACTCTTTCCCTCCTTCTTCTTTGCCCCCTCCTTGTGCCCGGACATAGTCATTTGCAAGAAAATCATGTGCTCAAATCTAAACAATGCTCCTGCTTGCAAAGTAAGTCTGAGCCACAAAAACAAATTATTCTCCTAAGGAAATCATGTAGAAACAGGGATGTAAAATTTGACAATTATGTGAACTAGCTTGCAAAGATTGAAAGAAAACTGTGAATAAAAGAATTTATGAGCAAAGAGGTGGCTAAAGTACACTGAAATTAAAACATTGGTTTCAATTCGGAGTTTTAGCTTTCTTTTTTAAGGCCATCAAAATACAGTAGTGCTACCTTTAACTTTGGATTGCTTTTCCCCTCTTAGTTCTCTAGCCCATGTATCAAATGACAACTTGGAAACTGTTGTGACAAACAGTATTCTTTGTGGGAGTATAATACCAAAGTAAATTTATGACCAGCCCTTTACCAGATGATCTGTATCAGAATCTGCAATATACTTGGCACGTGGCAGGGTCACCATTTAAGTTGTTAGGGTCATAACCTTCGCCACCAGGCATTTGACCTTTGAGATAAAGTTAACCTTTGTTCATTAGTAGGCACTCAAGCGAGAACTTCCTTGTTTTTTACTGCAGCAGAGCAACTTCAGCTAACATGATCACATTGTAAAAGGGGATTCTAAGCTCAAGCACTGGGTTCTGTGAGAGGTTAAAGATTTCTCTTTGTTTTTTGAGAATATTTTAAATGGACAAAGCTAGCTTGTGTTTTGTCTGCCACATACAATAGCTGATGTTTTTGACCATTATCTGTTTTAGGCATGGTTTTAACAGCATGAGCCTATGCATGTTTACTCAGAAGTAAGTCCCACAACCTTACTCTCTAGCAAGTACATGTATATTAAGGTTTGCAGCCTAAACATAGCAAATGCTTTGAAAACACTCTCTCTCTCTCTCTCTCTCTCTCTCTCTATCTCTCCGTGTGTGTGTGTGTGTGTGTGTGTGTGTGTTTAAAAATGCTGAATTAAAATCTAAAAATCTGACCAAGATATAGTAATTGAATTAGACCTTTTCTTATAGATTGTAATGCTATTAAGAACTGAAGCCAAAGGCATGACAAGGCTGATTTTGTTTTGGTAGCTGTGAAAAGGTGTTTAGTTCTGGAGATAAGTGACAGTGTAATATAAAGAGCACCTTTTTTCATCTATAATAAACCAATATTGTATATTATTTTGGAGGGTGGTGATATTTACCCCATAGCTGGTAAAGAAGCACCATGTGAGTTAGTCGGTCATGAAGCATAGTGAGCTACCTTTGCAAAATTTTGGGCACCTTTGTTCTAAATCTGAAAGGTACACTGTATACTTCGAGTACAATTGATCATTATTGCAATCATCCTGCAATACAGAACATTTGGTATTTATCAGTAATGTAAAAGCTGTTGTAATAATTCTGAACACTTCAAACAGAGCTGGCACAAGATTTTGTAACCCTTGATAGCTTCCTGCAAAAAGTATATATATTCCATATAAAGTATTTCTGATCACACCACATTATTCCATATGACTGTGACAGTGCATACTTTATTCTAATTACCGTATGTAGCCTTTAAAAAAATGTTCTTTTTAAAAATTCAGTGTTTATTTCATTTAAATCAAAGGAAAATAATGTCGTTTAGGTATGATGTGCTTTCATTAGTTTGTGACTGCTGTTGTCATTCTTTCATATGACTGTACAGTTATGCATGATTTGCTGATTAACCAGATGGCCATAGTAACAGATTGAGAACCTGCTCCCTATTACTAAAAAGCATGTGTAAGATCACAAAGGTTTTGAGTTAGAATGGTATGTGTTGGGTAAAACAAGACTCACTAAAAAGAATTTCATATTGTATTATAAACCTAATCTATAGTTTTAGTGTAATACTGCACATGTCTACTCAGAAAAAAGTGGTTTAAGTTCAACAAGATTTACACCCAGATCAACATGTGAAGTTGCAGCCTAGGTGTGCCGACTTCTCAGTATGTAACCCTGTTTCATAGAGAACTTAACTTACACTTCAGCATCAAGTGCATTGGATCCTCAGTAATGGAACCTTGAATACGTAGCTCTCTTTACCAAGATTCACTGTGTCCCCAGTGGAACTCCTATCTAGCATTCCCTTCATAAACAGCACTTGCTTTGATGCAATATCTTAGATGCAATATATTAGATGCCTTCTGGGCGGTCAAAACTTCATGAAGCACTGTTGAGCATGTGTAGCTCTGTTCTCTGCATAGCTGGAGAGAGTTCCATTTGTGAAATAAGGTTGTGTACCTAGAGCAGGTGGGGGAAACCTCCAACCCTTCAGAGGTCATTGAACCATGTGCCACTGGCCAAGCTTGCTGGGGCTGATGAGAACTGTGGTTCAGCAGCCTCTGTAGTGCCAAAGGTTTCCCACATCTGACCTTGAGCACTCTTCATTATTGCAGAAAGTGCAGCAGCCCTTGGGTGGTATCTGTGTGACACTACACAGCAGCATCAGATCAGGGAGTATAGCAGTGTATATCAGTGCATCAGATTAGGGTGATCAAGTACTCGTTGTGCTTGAGTGTGTGCTTAAGCCTCATTGATTTAATCAGGACTGCAGTACGCAATTTTTTTCTGAGTTATTCTGGACTTGTATGCATGTTCCACAGCATAGGAATATATTGTCCTCAGTACTTAAATGTATTTATTCCTTATATAAAGCTAGCTCCTGTCTGCCTTAGTTAAACTTACACAAAACCAAGATGCTGAGTCCATGTAGTGTGTTTCTATTGTTGCAAGATGCTCTTTTGCTGTCCCTTGTTCCCTTATTTGTGAGAAGTTCCAGCTTCTTATTTCTTCGTGGGAAAGGACGTGCAGACCCCAGCCAGCATAGCAGTTCATGAGAGAAGAGAGTTGCATTGATGGTTTGATATGGGAGAATCTTCCCTCAAAAGAAATTTTAAGGGTATCTTGTCCCTTCAGAGATTGTTATCTGGCGTATTGAGAACTGGAAACAGCTGTAGGGACAAAACAATAGCAGAGTTGTCCAGTGTCTTAACACTTCAATCTCTCTTGATTATCATCCTCCCGCCTTCTAAGATCTTTGTGCTGCACTATGCAACTGAGGCGCTTGCATCTAACTCTTCTCCAGTCATACTGCTGAAGCTCTTTCTGCTGGTGCAAATGATCTTTGGGAGTTACTGTTTTATGATTCACTGAAGCAAGGGATCCCTGTTTTTATAACCCCGCCATGGATTCCAGTGTTCCCTGTGTCCAGTTGCCAGATCCAGCCCTCGACTTTGATGTGACAGCCAACTATGTCTCCAACCATAACTGGTGAAGAACTTACATTGCACTCTCAGACCCATCTGAGAATAACTGCTTTGCAGTACAGTGTAGAAAGGGATCTCTATTCATTGGGACTTTCTGTTTCGGTCAGTGGAGGAGTAGTTTGTATTGCTGGCTTTAACAGACTGTGGTTGACAGAAGCAGGATTTAGATGGGGACAACTGCATTCCCCTGCTGCTGTAACTGAGATGGTAAGCATCCATGCTAATTTCAACCCTAACGGTAGTGGAACTTATGAGTGTTTGCTATATCATGAACTGCTGGCACGAGTTCAGTCATGTGGCTAAGCTTTCTCCAAAACAGAAACAAATAAAGCAGAGCAGCATATAGCCTTTTAATGTTTCTTAGAATACTTCCAGGTGTTTTCAGGAAAGAAGTATCGCATGATTTAAATGCTGTTTCCTGTATCCTGAAATAGCAGATGTACCCAATCAGTAAGAAAAAAGAGCTCCTAGTATAAATGTAAAGAGAAGTATTTGAGTGGAGCCCATGGCATTTATAGCCATGAGGCTAGCTCAATAGTATGAAAACTGCCCAATATTGCTGGCCAGGCCTAACTTGTCTTAAGTTACTGTACTTTTTATATTTCCTTTCTTTTCCACCCAGTGATGAATAGCATTAATTTAAATCTATTTAAGGCAAGTGTGGGAGAAACCACAATCTTTGTTGTGGTCAGTGGTGTACTTAGCAGGGCTGGATGTTTCACTTGATTGAGGCCTGAAAGCTGACTGTAGAAGACCTAAAACATCATGTCAGCTTTTTCCAAGTATTGCAAAAGAAGCAGTGTACGGTAAATTCAAATATTCTGCAATGTCAATAACCATTATTATGATGGCTACTTACTGTCCCTTCAGACCCCTCCAAATTTAAATGTAAAAGACAACAACTGCAACAGCAACAAAAGCAACCTGTGAAAACAGCCACCTTACAGTTTAAAAGAGCCCATAGTCAAACTAAATCAAATTAAGGTAACCAGCCTATAATCTAAAGCAGTACTTGTGGAGACGTGCTCTCCTTCCTTCAAGGTCTAGGAGTGAAATGTTCACTATAGCACATCACAAATACCAACTGATTTTAGGGTTTTGGCCAAAGTTTAGGATAATAGTCCTAAACTTTGCCTTGCCAATGAGTTATTTACTATCCTCAAGGGATTGTTGCTCAGACATGAACTATAACTGAGGCTCCACTGGATGATCAGAAATAGATTTGTGCATTGGCAAAGGAGAGTAATATCTTGATATTATAAAGCTGTTTCAATAGCTCTGATAGAGATTGAAAGGTAGTACAGTACAGATTTATCAGAGTTTTCCCCAAAGCCAATTGTAGCTCAGTGAAGAAGGATCAGGTCTGTGTTCCAAGTCCTGTTCAAGCAAATAACATGCTATGCACGAGGTCTGCAATGCCTCTATTCATCCTGCCCCAAGCATTGCTATGCAGCAGTCAGCCATTGCTTCAGTTGCAGGGAAAACCTGGTGGTGCAAGGCAAGTTGCTGCTCTTCTGCTGTTCCTGGCACCTTTAAGTGTGGTCCTGTGAATCGCTGTCAAGCATTGGGCCAGTATTAGGCTATACGGCTACCATCCTTACATCACCCTTTCTAGGATTAATAGTACCTTTCTGGCAATGAGTAGATGATATTCAATAGTGTCACAGTGGGGCTTGGTAGAGAGTGGTGCCAGAGCCTCACTAACTGTTGTTGTTTACCAATTCTGATGTGAAAAATGACAAGGCCGTCTCAGGCTACGGAGATGAATGATGAGAAGGACATGAGCAATGTTTCTTACATTAACGTTAACTGCATGTTATGTCTGCAAAATTGGTGAAAATTTTTTGAGTGGTTGTAGGTGGACAGTCTTTGGCTAAGGACATGAAGCATTTGCTGCTTAGAGTATATTTTTGGTAGGAAGCCTGGAAATGTATGTGATGATTAGGAGAGTGGTATTTAATCCCACATACTTAACTTTTTGTTTGTTTCTTTAAGGGTTGAGTAAGTGACAGGAGGTGCTTTATAGTAGTACAACCAACAATAATTGGTTGTGCGAAACTGAGACAATATACTGTATTGTAGTGATTGACTAGTAGTTCCACACATTCAGGTGATCAAGGGATAACTCACACCGTGAGTGCAGTTATCTGTTGTGCCAGTTCTTACTGAGTTGCCAGGGAAAGCTTGGCCAACTGCAGGGAAGAGCTGCAGTGGATAAGGAATTAAACATAGCCAGCAAATACCGGTAGTCTAGACCTTTACCAGAACCGTCTTCCTTTTTGCTATCAAATTATTAGTTAAATTGTATGAAACTTTATGTAAAATAATTTGTCTATCGTGTTTTGTTGAACTATTTAATTGTATGGCTGGGATTAGAGTGGGGTAGTTAGTGTTGGTGGATCACAACTTCCATCATCACTTACCATGGCTATGCTGGAGGGCACCATGTTAGCTACCCCTGAATTAAAAGGTGCCATCTCTTGTTCTTCCTAACTAGTTGGACCCAGGTGGACAGTGATTGTCATTCTTTTCATTTGATTGTTGTGAAGGTTCCACAGTTACCCATTTTCTCTTCTATCCTAAATTTGTATTGTGATGTTATCGCTTTATGGATAACATCTGATTCTGCATTTCATTTCCCCTCTAATCCTGGGAGCAATGTTCTTTTGCCTTTAACTGGAGGGCTGTTGTTGAAGTAGACAAGCATACTGAAGCAGGCATACTGAAGCAAAGTCCAGACAAGATGGAAGTGATTATGGTGGGTAGCCTGTGTGATCTGGAATAGGTGAGTCTGCCTGTTCTAATGGGATTTCGTTGTCACTAATAAAGAAGGTTATAGCCTAGGAGTACTCTTGTATCTGGCTTTCTTCCTAGAAGCACAGGTGGCAATCTTGGACAAAAATGCTTTTTATCAGTTTCATTTGATACTCCAGCTGTGCCAGTTCCTGTGGAAAGAGGACTGAGCAATAAACATCAATGTCTTTGGAAACTAGAGGATTGAGTATTGCAATATCTTCAGTGACTGTCTTTGTCTGAGGTTCTCTTCTGGGATGCTCTCACCTTCTGAGAAGCACTGGCTGCTTACTCTTTAGGTCATGGTACTCCATCTGTGGGATGTCCTCCCCAAGGAGGCTTTCCTCGCACTTAGTATACTATCTTTTCATTGCAGGTGAAACACATTTTTTGTTCCACAGGCTTTTTAGGTCCTTCTAGACCTTTTGAGGCAACGTAAGTTTAATAGATCTCTCCTGGATTAGAGGGTATTGGTTAGTGTGTGGTGCCGATTACACCAAGGACGCAGGTTTGATCTCCGTATGGGACAGCTGCATATTCCTGCATTGCAGGGGGTTGGACTAGCTGATTCTAAAGGTCCCTTCCAATTCTACAATTCCATGATTCTATGATCTGGTATTCTTTGATTTTTAGTTCCCCCTCCACTATTTATTTTTAATCAAGAAGTGGTGTTGTTTTCAGCTGTTAGTAAGCTGCTTTGAAGTCAATGGATTTAATAATGATAGACGCTAATAAATGCAGTACGAAAATGTGCTCAACATGGGTCTGCCCATGAAGATTGGCATCTCATGTAGATTCATAATATAGTATTGTTTCTTTCTTTATGTAATCTCATTGATGGGATCTATAATGTGATCTGCAACACAACATTGCTGTGTATCCTCATCTGCTAAGAGGAGTTCTCCTTTTCAGTATTCCAGATGACCTGAAATCTTGTAGTCTTCATGTATCGGAATGGGTGGTGTTCTAGGTGTATGTGATAAAGGACCCCCCATCCCCCAAGATCTGCCGGGAAACTCTACACTTGAGCATTTTCTTCCTTTCAAGGGGAGCATGGTTCTGGGCAGTGGGAACAGGAAATGTCATCCACTTTGCTTTCCTTCCTCCTGAAAGATCCTTGTACAGTGGTACCTCGGGTTACAGATGCTTCAGGTAACAGACACTTCAGGTTACAGACTCTGCTAACCCAGAAATATTACCTCGGGTTAAGAACTTTGCTTCAGGATGAGAACAGAAATCATGCTCAGGCGGCGCGGCAGCAGCAGGAGGCCCCATTAGCTAAAGTGGTGCTTCAGGTTAAGAACAGTTTCAGGTTAAGAACGGACCTCCGGAACAAATTAAGTTCTTAACCCGAGGTATACTGCTGGGAGGAGAGAGTGGTTTTTTTAACCTCATCACATGTACTGTAATCTCTCTTCCAGAATGCACACAAGAAACTGTTAGGTGTTCAAGGAGTTCAATTCCCCTTCTCCCTATGCACCCCTATTTCTCTCTCGTTTTTGTTTTCAGCTAGCACTCTAACATTCTGTCTCAATTGCTGTCAGCCATAGGCTAGATTGATAGATCCACACAGCCTGACTTGTAATTCCTTTAGACCAGTCTTCCTCAGCCTAGTGTCATTCCCAGATGTGTTGGATTACCATTCAGATCGTACAGTTATGAATTGTGGTCAAAAACATCTAGACGGCTTGTGACAGACTGCTTTAGACCACTAGGTCCCTATTAAGCTGTTTTGAGGTTTTTTAAGAAGTTGCTTTCTCTTAATTTACATTAAAGTGGTACCTTTGGTTATGTACTTAATTTGTTCTGGAGGTCCGTACTTAACTTGAAACTGTTCTTAACCTGAAGCACCACTTTAGCTAATGGGGCCTCCTGCTGCCGCTGCGCCGCCAGAGCACAATTTCTGTTCTTATCCTGAAGCAAAGTTCTTAACCTGAAGCACTATTTCTGGGTTAGCGGAGTCTGTAACCTGAAGTGTATGTAACCTGAAGCATATGTAACCTGAGGTACCACTGTAATATATATCTTTGCATACCTATGGAATGTCTGTATATGTCTGTATATGTAGAAACCACTGCTTCATTTTTTGTTGTGTCAATTTCAGTCAAAATCAGTTGGTACCCAAACTCCTCATTATTGTCAGAGGGAAGGATTGGGATTGAATCCAAATAACTATGATTGGGTGTAGAAAATGTTTTAGTGTCACTCTTTGAACTTTTGTGTAAGTCAAGATTTCTTATGTACAGTGTCACAGTGTGTCAGGGGTTTGATTATGATATGAGAAACACATTGAATAAGAAGCAAAGAAGGTGAAGCATAGACCATAAAAAGGTCTTGAGGTGAGCTTTCACACTGATAGGCAATATTAATTCTGTATTTACTATAGAATCTATCGCTGTTTCATTGTGTTACCATCAATAATAAACCTTGCCTATATCCAAGGTCTCTTAAACCTCATTGAAGCCAACGACATTTAAGCAACCTACGTAAATCCAAGAAGGATTGCAGGCCAAGAGTGAAATCCATTGTGCTGTGGAATGTCTAAGGTTCCAGCGTCCACTAACACAGACAATTTTCTTCAGTTCCCCCTTTTCTCTGTGGCTACCTGCACCTTTGAAAATCTATGCTGGAAGGCAGCATAGGACAGGGCTTCAGGTGGAAATGGATAAAATTACTTCCTTTTATCTTACTGCTGTGTGTCTCAACTGGATCAAACACCGTTTTGCAAGTGGAACAACAGCATTGCATTCTCCCCCTATAGTTTTTATTATTACAGTTGCCCACTCTAGTTATTTGCACATTGTTCATGTGCACCAATGAAATTTTTCTGATGATTTAGCCCTACATAACCAGTCTTTAGAAGGCTCTTTGTAACATCAAACATTATAAAAGTAAATGATTAATATGATAATCTAATAAAAATGGGTATTTTGAAATGCCATCATATAATTCTGATCCATAGTGCAAATAAAAGCTTGCATACAGCTGCGTTGTGTTTAAACTAAGGTCTGTAACTTCAACTTTTGATTTTAATTAAACCTGGAGGGTAAGCAAATGCTCTTCACATAGTTATGTTCAGCTAAAAGTAAAGTTGGCATGATGGACCCACCCCCCATTTTCTGCTTGCTATTACCAGTACTCCAAGATAAATCTTTTTAATTGCAGTTGTACATAACACATGAGGAACTTTTCAAAAACCCTACCATTTTAGGCATTAATAGAGTTGAGGGATCTGTATTTTCATCAAAGATAAATACAAAACTCAATGAATATTAGTGATTTTGTAGGTATTCTTAAAATTTTCATTCTGGGAATAATTGCCTGATACGTTTATGAAGTATATTAGTTCCTATGATAAAAGTGGGCTAATGAAGTCAAGGAATTATTTCAAAGTAGTGTGTGTTTGGTGTTACTATCTTCTAACTTTTCAGTAATAATCATCAAGAAGATGGATTGAGTGAACTAGTGCCACTGACAATAAGCTGAAACGATGTTTGGTTATATGTTCCTTTCCTTGGTAGAATCCTGGCCTGATCCAGAGGTTGAAGAATATGGATTGCATTCCTAGTTCTCCCATCACTTCTGACCTGGTACTATGGTCCATCCTGCTCACTTCATCCACCATATGCTGTAATTTGAATGATCATAGAGTGTATTCATCCCTTATTGTGTGACTTTCTAAACAAATAGAGCCTGCTGTGCAGTTCCCTAATGCACTGTGCTCAGGCATCATTCACCAAGTGAGTGCTGAGGTAGGCTGAAAAGGACCAGTCAGTACAATCCAGTGACAGGTTGCCTAATAGGTGCCAGATGGGGGCATTTAAAGTGCTGCATCATCAGATTTGCCCAGTAGACTCCCTTTCCCCCATCCCCAAAGCCATTTGTTTCATGCAACTGATACCTTAGCTTTTCTGAATGAAAGTAAACCTAAAAGGCAACAGTTGAGATTTAAAAAAATATTTAATTTGTTATCATTTTGGGTTGAAAAAAGTCACCTAGACTATTTAAAAATATACATATATGTGTAATGTTTACTCTGAAAATAATCAGCATGTCTTACATGAATATTATGTGACCTGTAGTGCTTTAAAATATAATTGTGGTCATTTAATTATGGTTGAAGAGAGCAGATAGGAGGATATCCTGCAGAACACATTAGCTATTACTCCAGTATGCTAATCTTGTTAACTTTGCTTTCCAGTTCTTAATTTTCTTTTATATTCTGTATGTATGTTTGTATATAAAATATTTGGAGAATGATGTCAGAGGTCTGCTATGAAATTTGAAGTGAGGGCAATGATGGTTTGTGAGCTATAGCAGCAAGTGAGGGGTCAATGTGTTCAGAGGGGCAGGGACTCAGGAGGGGGAAGGCTACAAATGTAACAGTTTTTATTATTTGCATATATGTAATGTACAAAAGAGAAGGGGGAGGGGTTGCCAGGCTTTATCAAACTGGTCAAAATGCAGCCCACGTATTCTTTTTAAAAGAATATATTTGTGCATACACTCACAATAAATTGTAGAAAGATCACTAGGAGTCAGATCTTGAAAGACTGGATTGTCTTGATTAAAGAACAAGTCTTTAAAGACTTTGCATACCCCTACTGGGTGGAAAACAATATACCTTAAAATGGGAAGAAAATTGTTACTCCCAAGTGCTTTCATGGTCACATAGCTATGATGACTGAGTTTATGCACGAATGGGTAGCACTTGATTATTGCAGAATCAAGTGATGACTTGCATGCGTGAACAATATGATATAATAAATATTTATTGCTTGTAGCCATAGGCCATTGCATGCAATACACATAAAAAGCAAATGTCTACAACACAGACATAAAATATGAGTAATTACGTTACCCACTTCTCATTTAACATGCAGACATGTGTGAACAAGCCAACATAGTTCCCCTCTCATGTAGCATAGGAACCACGGTAGCATAGCACATTCCTGTGCTGCTGGGGTTACTTGAGAAGCCGTGGGCCATGAGGAAGGAGCACGCACTTTGTCCTTCTGACACTAGAACTGTTCCAGTTTCAGATTGAGGGAGGGAACAGTCCACACTTTTAGGGGTGAGCCAACAAGTGGTGTGTTATGGAAGGATTTACATGCATACATACATTTGCTGAACTTATTCTTTCTAGAGGCATATTTGCCCAGGATTTTCAAGTTTGTGCCTTAGTACGGTATTTGTCAACATTTCGAGGACCCAACTAAGTTTCTAAGTCCATAGTGGTACCAAAACCGTGACCCACCTTAGATCAGGTTGATATCTAGTAATGGGTCTCAACTCACCACTTAAAGGCTCAGTGGTTTATGGCTTGTGTGTGTGCGTTCAGATGACCTCATATACAAATTATGGGAGTTGTGTTCTTTTTTTGGAAGACATACCGTTAAATGGGCTCCATATTCCTAAACTGAACTGGAATCACTCTTACTGATCGTTATACTATGCAATTTTTCTGTCTCCCACAAGCATTACTTATTTTCTCTCATTCACACACTCCATTGTTTCGGTACTGTGCCATCCTGCCTTATCAAAATATTTTTCATTTTGGCATGTTAGAAAAGTGACAGCTGGGTCAGAGATGCAGACATGAATAGACATAAGGAAGGGCCAGGATCTGTGTGGTGAATAAACGCCTCTCCCAGGATCTGCTCCCTTTTGTTTCCTAATCTTCAGCATAAAACTGCCATAACCATGTGCTCTGTCTGAGTGTGACCAGCCCTTCCCCCAACCCGAGCAAAGACTGAAGTCTCTTCTTCTAAATAACCTTTTACGTTGCTGGACCTGCACCCTAAGAGTTCCATGCATTAGTCTGCCTTGGATCTCAGTGCTGCTATTTCCCAGTGTCTAGTTACAGATCTGTCTGTAATACTTATCTGTTCCTTTATTGTCTGTGTTGCTTAGCTCCCCTTAATCTCTGTCAGAATGCAAAAAATCTGTGTGTCCGGTTTCAGTGTCGCTCACAGTACTTTTAATAACTTTGTGTTCCCTTTGATTTCAGTTATCAGAAACTGCACGGCTGGGTTTTCCTGTATCATGCTCAGTGGCAGGCTCATAATGGATTGTTCCTCCAAAGATGAATTTGCAGTAGCTGAATTTGCCTAGTTCTTCCAAGCCTCTTCTCCCTGAATATCCTTTTTCATTTGTTTTTGTTTTGTTATTGGCCCTACAACTTCAGGAGATACATTTTGTTCACTTGCTAATGGTTTGAACACACTGGCTCCTTGGTAGTTACAAATCTTGGTAGTTACAAAATTAACTATATACCAAATAAATCTGCAAGTTATACAAAGATTATTTGATTGCTTGATCGACTGTGAAAGCAAACCCCCACACAGTATAAGCAGAATAAGAGCTTATGTAGATCTTGTTGCTGATAGAAGGTTAGATACTCTATTCTAATTAAAATAATTTCCAGCAGCATAATATAGAACAGAATAAGGGATGTTGGTGGTCTGTAGGAAAAGAGCCATAGATATAAATAGATATGTGACCTGAGTATGTTTTCCTTCATGGCTGTATGATTCTCATGCCTAGAACACTTTTATTCTCAAAATATTAACAGATTTTGTCTTCAATATTTAACAAAACCTTTCTCTGAATTATACCCTTTTATTTTTAAAGCCAAATCTGGAGTTTTGAGGAATCTGAAAGACAACACCTGATTCTCTGCTGGAAGCTTGCAGCAGTACAATAAGCCATTGTGTCTCAGGATAACAGTGGCCTATTGGTTTAGACTGAGGTTTCAAGAGTCCATGGAATCTCCAGTTTGAATCAAGCAGGCAGTTTCCCTCCTTTTAAACATATTATGCACGTGCCTCATCCCTGATTGGCATGACCACACAAAAAGGCCATTTGTAGTTGTTTCCACATGCACATCTAGAACTAGTACTGTGGCATTTTTTCAAGTGTCAACATTGGGCCTGCTACACTGGGCCCAAATGCAGATACATTTGCTGCCCAGCGTCCTGCACTCTGGGGGAGCAGTCAATGGAGCACAGCTGCTGATGGGCTGCATTCCAGATGTTTGCAGTCTCCTGCGTGATTTACTTACACTACAGTTTGCCTAATGATGTTGAATTCTCGGGAATGACAGTTACTGTGGTCTCCATTTGTACTCTGGGGCTGTTGTGCATGATCATATGAACTATAAAGGAGATTATTCCAGAATGCAACACTTGTGGATTATGGTTTATATCTCTAGATATAGCCAGTAGGGAACCTTTTTGAACCTGAGAGCCATTTAATTTAATGAAGAGAGGTTGCATGCTAGTAGTGGATTGAGCAGAGGCGCAAAGTGAATGACGCAACATATAAGACTTTCGTACAGAGGCCTACATTCCAGCCATGAAAAAACTAATAGGTTTCTACACCCCCCACCCCCTACCTTTCCATCTGCTGCTGCATTATCACACTCCAGCCAGGCAAAACCACCTGAGAAGGGTGCAGAGCAGGGCTGGTGTGGGTGTGGCCTGGGGAGAAGGGATATAGACAAAGGATAATGCTAAGGGCTCATGGGGCATATTTGCCTCCTGGACCTGAGGTCCCCAAACTGATGTTATAACACTTAGTAGAAAGAATCAACTTGATTTCAACTGTGTCTGAAGTTTGTTAACTGCAGCTTACTAACCAAGACCAACAAACTTCAGACACAGTTGAAATCAAGTTGACTGTCAACCATATTCCTCAGGATTCAATTTTTTTAAGTCACCCCCTCACCCACATTCACATTGTGTATCTGCTAGTAAATTAATTGGTTCCAGGAATGTTAGCATGGTCGCGTGTGTGAGGTCACATAGAACATATATGTCTAAGTATTGTAACAATAGAAATCAATATTTTGTAACTGTGCTGCTCAGCTCTGAAGATAGGTACCTCTGATGCCATAATTTCACTTTTCAGTGAATATTCTGTGAGAAATAAAAGTAATCTGAATCTTAGTTATCTGACAGAACTGCTTCCTCCAAGGCACCATGCGTCATCTCAGTTCAACATAGCTCTTTTAAGCCTCATTCCATTGTAAAAACATATAATCATGTTTTAATAGAAATCTTACTGTAGTAAGTTGGACCAAAAGTCCCTTTTACCCTGTAGTGGCTGCATTTTCTGGCAGCTGCTTTTCATGATCACTCAGGCAAATACATTTCCCAGCTCTGCTACTGTTTCTTTTACCAGGATACTAGAAATTGAGCTCATGGCAACTATTGAACACATTCAGGTCTATGAATATCATTTGGTGCTTTAATAGAATACCTTAAAGAGATTTGTTTGGCAGGTATTGTTTTGTATTAATGTTTTACAAATGCATAGCAGAATATCAGCCCTGCTTCTCCACAATAGGAGAAGCAGTGAGAAGCAGTGACCATGGAGGGATTGTATTCTGTGGCCTTGGCAGTGTGTGTGTGATCAAATGATTCCTATTCTGGAGCAGAGCTTTCCAAACTGTGTGTTGTGACACGTTAGTGTGTCACACGAATGCTCCCTGTGCTCCACCTGGGGATGGAAAGGGGTTAGTTGAACCTCCGGTTTGCTAGTAAAACTGAATTACTGTGTCACAAAACAATGCATGTCTAAAAAGTGTGTCATCAACATGAAAAGTTTGGAAAGCTCTGTTCTAGAGCCTCAGCACATTTTAGGCTTCCCAAGGGACACTGATACTGCCTTTCAACCATGGACCATGGCTTGGGTGCTTCAACAATAGGGACTATTACCAGTCTCCTACAAGACTGTACTTCTCCTTTCCCCTCCCTGTACCTGGCTGCAGAGCTGAAATAGGTTGTTTTGGTCCCCTACTTCTTTTATCCATTCCTGGTGATGGACATGAGCATGTGGTCTGGGCCTTTAGCCAGATATGCATTACAGCATTTTTTAAAAAAAACCAACCCATGTGATACCAAAAGTGATGACTTTAGTTTTGCTTTAGTGACTTTTGTTCAAGTTCCCAGTTTTGTGGAATTGCATTCTTAACACCTTCTGTCCAGAAGGCTAGCATCTAAGATGTTTGGTGCTCTTGGAAAGATCAGTACTGCAGTGTTGTTGTTTTTAAAGCTTTTTGCTGTGATAACCTGTTTGTTGGGATGGTATCTTTTCATATTTGTGAAGAAGACAAAGGAAGTACAGTGCGAAGCACTGAACAGTTTTTAAAAACAGTTGGAAAGCATATAAAAGGTTCTGTGTGTGTGAAAAACAGGACAGCTGTGATGGTCTATTGGGAAAGTATGTACAGATGGTGGTAGGGAGGAGAATGATGACGGCATGGCTGATAAATGAAATACCAAAGAGAGAGAGAGAGAGAATATGCATTATGTTTGTGATCTTTGTAAACAATATATTTTTGGGGTAGATCAGTAGAATTTTTGGTCTGCCAACCATTTAGCCGGGAAGTAAAACTGTCTGCACATTTTTTTCAGGTCTGGTTTTGTTTACAAGATGAAGATAGTGTTTAATAAATTGTATGCCTTGTAATTATTAGAGGAGAAAAGTAAACATATGGTTTTCTTCACATTTAGAATGTCATGAGATTGTCATAATGGTGTCCATAGTCCTCCAAATAAAATTGGCCATGAATTAGTCACAGTAACATGTGGGATTTTTGTAAAACAGATTTGTTTGTTTTGTATTGCAAATAATGGAAAAGATGAATTAAATTTGTATTTGGCTAATAGTGATACTAGAATTTTGAAAAAGAAAGGATTTTAAAAATAATGAAATCTCTAAAATATATATTTTTTGATTATTTAAAATATTTCTCTCCCATCTTTCTAGAAATGTACACATGACGATTATATATGAAAATTACATGCATGTGAAATGTATATATATATATGTGTGTGTGTGTGCTACAATATAAACTATTGTTTGTACCTCATTCAAAATACCACCTCTGGGACTGAATCAGGATAAAAGGAAAGTTGGCTAATGAAGAAAGAGAGAGAAAGTTGCATGGGTTCCAATGCTTTACATATATTTTTAAAAGGACACCTGATATTCTGAATCAAAATTCCTTACCCTACCCAGATGCTGTGAAGACTGTATCTACAAGATGGCCAGGTGCTCAATATTGTCCTGCCCATTCATGAAGATCTTTAAACTTTTCTCTCCTTTAGTTGTAAGTCACTGGCAGGGGTCTATTGTATATTGTGTAGAATAATTGCAGACATCTCAGAAACCAATAGTAAGTACCACTAGACTTTTCTCAGAAATGGCATAAAGCTTCTGTCCTAATGCCCTTTTGTTGACCTTGCCTGACTCCACAATTTCAATTATCAGTTATCTACATGTGTATTGACAAAGTTCAAAAATGGGTTATATATTGCTAATTAAGATGTTGATTGTCACACAGTCATTCTCCTGATCAGCCAATCAATGCATATATTTGTATATTGCTTTTCCATATGAAAAATTCACTCATGGCAGTTCACAGCAAAAGTAAAACCCTATGCCACCTCCAAGGGTTGGGGAAAACCCCAGGACAGTATTCTTTGCTTGTGAGTTATGGACTCAAGATCAGGCCTGGATGGTTTCTTGCTTATCCCTTCTAATAATTATTTTGCTTTGCTAGCTTTTGAAACATGGTCCCTTCTAACTCTACAATTCTATGGTCCCTTCTAACTCTACAATTCTACGGTTCTAAGTCTTGTGCATTGCAAGCCTTTGAACGTCTGCTTAGAAAAGGGATAGCCAACATGTGCTGTCCATATGTTTTGGCCTACAGCTCCCATCAGCCTCTTGCCAGCATGCCAATGAGCAGGAACAATGGGAACTGTAGTCCATAAATCTGAAGGCACCACCTTGGCCACCCGTCTTAGAAGTAATCACCCATTTCCATGATCAGTTGTGTATAGGATTTAAGCTTCCATTTTTGTTAGCAAATGCGTAGTTAGTCCTATTTTATAATAGCATATTTTCAGCTAGGCAGGAAAAACAGAATTTTCCCCGTAGTCCAAAACAAAATCACTGCAGACGGCCTTTCTTCAGTTCTCCTTTTCAGTCCATTACTTGGTGCCTCTGTGCACAGTTGCAGATATGATCAGCAGATGAAAGCATTTTCCTTAATAATAAATAGGCTCTAGTTACGCTGCACCTTTCTACAAACAAACATTCTGTCCTACCGCATTATGAGATCCAGTGATGTCATCTTATTTGTCTTCTGTTTCCTCTCTGTGTTTTGCTTCAGAGTGAGTTGCTCTACAATAGCATATTTCCAGCCCCCTGCCTTACACCTGGAGATTGATTGCTTTTGTTTTAGATTGGAACGCATCCAGAATTGCATAGCCTTGCCTGCCAACATGGCAGTTCATTATACTAATGCATCAGCTTTAATGTTTTGACTTTCTGATCTCTGGTACTTTGAGTTCAAGTCAGAGATATGTGCAAGTTCAGAGCAAGATGCTGAGTTTCAGTTATGGAGGGTCTAATTTTCCCGCTAACTTTATGGTTCATATGCAAAAAAGTGCACATAGGATAAAAAATATTTTCTTAGCCCATGAAAGTTGGGTTTTAAAATGTCAGTCTGGTAGGTAGGCTAAACGGGATGAATGATGTAGCTGTTCCACACGTCACAGTTTTACTATTCATTCTGCATCAGTCAGCCAGTCCTACTTGTGCAAATGGAAAATGAAACAAGTTCTTAACAGCAGGGATGGGGAAACTGTGGCGTTCCAGATCTTGTTAGACTTTATCTTGCATTAGCCTCAGCCAACAGTCAGGAATGATGGGAATTATAGTTCAGCAAAATCTGGAGGGCCACAGGATACCCACGTCTAAAAGAATAACCTGTCCACTGGAGTGTCATATGAACCTTCATTTATTACAATTTGCCTTTGTCCAGAAGCATAAATTAACACACAAATGTTTATAAGTTTTCCAAAACTCTTGTCACGATAAACCAAGGACGGGGGATCTGTAGCCCTCCAGATGTTGGACTACAGTTTCCAGCATCCCTGACCATTGCCCATGCTGCTGCTGCCTGAGGTTGTTGGGAGTTCAAGTCTAGCATTTGTAGGGCCACAGGTTGCCCATTCTTCTAATGAACGTAGGTGCAGTCCACGTAAGTTCCCTGAAGACAACTATGAAACAATGGGATTGCATGTTTAGATAATACTTCTGTCTGTTTATAAAGTCCTCATTATTCTTATATGCAGTTAAGGTGAAGTGCAACTGTTATCTTTTTATGCAGCTGAAAAACATCTATCCTTTTGCATTTTTTTAGAACAGTTAAAGTGAGGGAACATCCAATAATACAGGCATGGCCAAACTTGGCCCTCCAGCTGTTTTGGAACTACAACTCCCATCATCCCTAGCTAACAGGACCAGTGGTCAGGGATGATGGGAATTGTAGTCCCAGAACAGCTGGGGGGCCAAGTTTGGCCATGCCTGCAATAAGAAGAACGTGCATGGCAACTGCTGAAAAACTGTTTATTATTCCAGCACAACAGTTTTCTAAAAGTAAGCTGCAGTTGGAAAGAGGGGTAGAATAAAACAACCAATAAAACAGTGAGAAAGAATAATTACTCCCTACAAATTTGTTCCAAATATCTGTTACAAAATATTACCAAGGTTGTGTAGAAGAAGCATTGTGATTTTTTAAACTCAAGCAGGTCTTAGATCATTTATTTTTATTACAGAACAGCCCCATCAATTAATTTTAACTTCAGCAAAGAAAATATTCCAGTATTTTTTTGTAATTTATTTTGTACTGAATAAGCTTTAACATTGTTTGGTAGACACAAAACTCTTTGGGACATATAATGGTTTATTCAAACAATATTTTGTTACTAGTCCACATTAGTTTGTGGCTGATAGCCAAAGTTCTAAAATGCTTCTAGATAAGGTCTGGTCTATGATACAGTAGAAAGTGATTCAGCTACAAACTGAAGGTGAGAGTTGTTGAATGTTCCCCATATAAACAGTTTTCTGCAGTTAGAAAACTAGCATAGTTGGGAGAGCACTGTGATAGAACCCTGCTCCTTTACATACTAATTTGTTGCAGGGAATTTCACACATAAGGAAGCATTAAAAATGGTCTATCTTCTTCAGGTAAAATGATACTATCATGTCATCTGCTGCACGTGAAAACCACATCTCAAATTATCACACACTGATGCGTAAGAGATAGATTAGATTTAGTGGAAGACAGGAGTGCCTGGCGTGCTCTGGTCCATGGGGTCACAAAGAGTCGGACACGACTAAATGACTAAACAACAACAACATGCAGGTTTAATTTGTCTCACTGTACTAACTAAGTTTATGTCTTGACCTTCAAAATGTTTCTGAACAAGGGAAGATATCTAGTCCTTTGTAGGTGGGAATATGCCTATTAATATTTAGCTGTGTAGCAGAAATGTTTGTATAGAAAACAATTACAGTGGTACCTCGGGTTACAGACGCTTCAGGTTACAGACTCCGCTAACCCAGAAATAGAACTTCGGGTTAAGAACTTTGCTTCAGGATGAGAACAGAAATTGTGCTCCAGTGGCGCGGAGGCAGCAGGAGGCCTCATTAGCTAAAGTGGTGCTTCAGGTTAAGAATGGACCTCTGGAACAAATTAAGTACTTAACCCAAGGTACCACTGTAAAGCCTAAGGACTGGTTACGTTCCTTAGCATAGTTGCTGTCAGTTGTTGATTCCCAGAAACATGCCATATCATGTGTGACTAGCTACTGATGAGTGTATTTTGCATTGTATTGGTTCTCTGACTGGAGAGTAATGTTAGTATGAATCCTCAACACTCTGGATCTACCCCAGAAATGAGTCGCTGAGGAGGCTAGTTATGGTGGCAGCTGGGATGTTCTGCAAAATTATCAAGTGCAGTTTTCTCTTATAAAGGATCTAGTAGAACTTGTCAACATAATTACAAGGTCATCATCCATGGAACTGTGAAACTGGTTCATAAGCTTAATGGGTTTTAGCCTCACACTCCAACGCCACAGTTATAGAGAGTTTCAAAATAAGCTTCTGAGATGTTAGAATCAGTTGTTAAAGGTCAAAAATGTCATTTTACAATACATTTGTGAGTCTAGCAGCTCTTGGTATCCTGGCCAGGATTTCTCCGATGAATAAGCCACCTTTCTGAAAAATGGGATCCTTCTGGATTAGATGGACCTATCCTGTTGGATCAGACCAGAGACCCATCTAGTATTCTATTTTCACACTGGCTAACCACATGCCTATGGGAACCCTTTTCCCACTACTGATCTTCAGCATCTGGTGTTCAGAGAGATATCTCTCTTCTAATGTTGAAGGTAGTATCCAACCATGATGATTAGTAGTCATTGACTGCCTTATTATCAATGAAGTTGTCTAAACCCCTTTGAAAGCTGGTGGCCATAGATGTATCTGGTGTTAGTGAACTCCACTTTCATTTTGTCTGCCCTCAATTTTCCAGCACTCATATTCATTTAATGTCCCCAGGTTTTTGTATTAGGGCAGAGGAAATGCTGCTGTCTATCTATTTTTTCATGCTGTTCGTAATTTTATACAGATTCATCTTCTCACTGTTTTTTCTAAATTAAAAAGGACTCAACTGTACTTTTGTTCATCCTGTGAAAGAGTGGAAGTGGTTAGTCTTTTAAAAAAGAAAAAGAAAGTGGGGTGTAAAATACCAGAATAGTGATTACCATGTGTATAATTTGTGGTGTTGTAATCTAAAGGTAACTTTGAATATATGGTCTCTCCCATGCATGTTCTGCTGCAGAAATAATAGCATTGACTGTTGATGGAGGTCTTGCCTTCCAAGGAGCTTAATGGGAGAGTGGAATGAGGTGGTTTTGGCATGCTACTTATTTGGATAATCAGAAGTTTTATACAAACCAGAAGTGCTGCTTGCATAGTGTACATAGGCTGACATACTGGGAAATGCCTTGTGAATTCAGATAATGTAAGCATTTTGGGCAATCACATTTTTGACAACGGTTGCATTTCTGCAGTTGAATAGCTGGTGCAAGGAAAAACATGGTGTGGACGTTATACGGCTGTTCTCTCTAAACCACAAATTTTTCACCATCTAGTTCACCAAAGATAAAGGCAAGCAATGGTTTTAGACCAAAGGAATGTTAGTGTTAGCTTAAACATTAGGAGGAGCTTCCTGATCACTTTAACTATTGAATAGGCTGCTAAGCAAGGCATTTTGTGGGCGTCTTTCATATGAACCTCAATTGAGGCTGAAGAGAAGAAGAGAAAAGATATTTGGCATTCAAGTCTCAGAGGAAGAGACATCTTGCAAGAATTGGACAAGTTGGACTGCTCCCTTGAGGCCTTTTCTGCCCTGCCAATGGAGAATTGCTTCACAATTACCTTATGATGAAATCAGTTATGGAGGGCTGGACTGTTTTATCTGTTAAGGAAGCCTGAAAAAGTGGGCTTCTTCATCTCATAATGTCAAGGGAGCTAATTCCTTGTCAGATCCAGTCATACACACCATCTCACAGGTGCAGCCAGACAGTTGTTTGATTGTACCTATGTAAAAGTGAGTATAATTTAACTTTTGATTAACTACTTTCATACATCAGTGCACACACATAACATACATATAGCATTTTTGAGAGAACTATATGAAGACTATTAATGTTCACTTCCTCTTCAGGAATGAAACATGGAATTATATATCAAGTATTGATCCACAAAAAGGATTTTCATTTTATTTATATTTTAAAAGTGCTTCTAATTGAGGCACTGTGGTAATTGAATCTCAACTTTTTTAGAGCCTAAACTTTTTAGATTCTAACCACAGTTAGCAATCAAAGTGTTTTCTAAAATTATTTTGTTATGTGATACAATAAATCCCACAAAAGGAAGATGAAACAATATGTCTTAATATATATGTTACTCTTAAATATTCTTACAGTGGAATGCAGTTTAAGGACATTCTTTAGTTGAACAAAAAGAGAGAGAGAGAGAGAGAGAGAGAGAGGAAGATTTCATTACATTCAGCACAGTATGAGATTAAGTCAAAGTAGTTTTGCTAATTAAATTCAATTGCCATCCATTAGACCAATGGAATGAGATGAATCTACTATACAGCTGACACAGCACAGGTATGCAATTTGGCTAAATGGCTATTTCTAAACGACAGCACACACATTTCTCTGCTTGTTCCCTTTTTTAAGAGTTAGAATTTCTGCACGCACTCTGCCCCTGTTTCTAAAAAAGAAAAAAGAAGAAAAAGGAGCCTGCTGAAGGGCAAAGATATCAGTTTAAATAATCAGTCTCAAAGGACTATATGATAGCAACGAATCAGCTTGGAAGGGTGTACAAATTTAAGCTTACAAGGTTTGGAGTCAGTGAAAGGGAGACATAGGGTTTCTGGTCCCATTGGCTGTTTCTTTTTTTATCATTGATTGATATATGTTTTATTTATTAAAGGGGTCTTAAGCAGCCCATAAACTTGCTGGGGCCAGGTTGTTTCTGCTGCATTTACCAACCCAGTATTATTAGCTGACTGTTTGCATAATACTGAGAGAAATGATTTCAAATTCAGATAGTAGGCTGACGTTCGTGGCTTAACTTGATGTTTAAGGACATGCTATATTCTAGGATGAGGAGTTTCTTACTCTGTTGAAATGACAGGAATACCATTCAGGCATTGGCCAAGACAAAATTTTGACAGCCAGCAAGCCTATAATGTTTCCGAGTGCGCAGATTTACACGTCCTGCCAAGATGAAAATTGGCTAAAACCAAAAAGGATATTGGGGATTGACACTTTAGGAAGAAATAACAGAGTAGTACTTTGCATTGGTTTAAGAAATGTGATCCCTTGAACTGTTTTACTTCCTGGAATCCTATGAGCTAATGTGTAGTAATCAATCCGATTCCATTGTGAATGCTAACTGCCTGCAACATAGCACAGCGGAAGAAAAGTTAACAGAGTACTTGCACAATACAGCTGGCTATTCCCTACGTTGAAGCTGGATGCTGTGAAGTCCAAATGTGCATGCTTGGCCCCATCTCCTTGGAACGTTTGTGGGATGGAAGACTGAACCATTGCATCTACAAAATATGAATGCAATTGAGAGTTATACTGGATTTTCATGTTACCTATTTTTAGAACACAGCAAAGACTTCAGGGCAAAACTAGCACAATATAGCTGCTGGTGGGGAAAGCCCTAATGAAAGACATTAATTGGAGGGTGCCATTATTTTATAGCAGTTTTTCTTCGATGCTTTCCCTTGATGTAATTGTTATGCTGATATTTGTTGTTGTTCAGTCATGAATCTTTTGCATTGGTTATTTGCGGCTCACAGCTTGTGTGTAAACCAAACCACAAGCCCAGACTCGGGAGGTACAGCAAACCAAGGCTTGTGGGTTTGTTGCTCCTGGCATGGAGCAACCTAGAGCAAGGAGGACTTTTCTGCGTCAGCACACTGCTCATTCACTTTAAATCATAGATAAACATTAACTATATACTTTAACTTGAAGTGAGAACCAGGCCTTTGCTGCTCACTGTTTTCCCCGACCCCTCTTCTCTTTCTGAACACTGTTACAAGTTCAGATGAAAACAAGGAACAATATTATACATGAAATGCAACAGCAGAATACAGGGGCTGCAATTCTTTATGGCCCTCAGATTTTGCATCCCATTAAGTACTGACACTATGATTAATTTATCTTAAAGGGTTACTTTTTGTCAAACAGTGGTGGTGATGGCGGTTGTTAACCCATATTCACTAGTGGTTAAGAGTGTGTACAGCATTTATCAAAACTTTCTGCAGCTTCTTTCATCTCATTAGCATCTCAGTCTCTATTCAGTAGTTGATGTCCGTTACAGCAAGAGTGCTCAGTTCTTGTTTTCAATAAGCTGGTTGTAAAATGTCAGAGTGTCACTTGCAATATAAAAAAGCAAAAATGATGGTATTTGAAAAAAATGTTACACCTCATAAAAACAAATTGTAAAGACATGAAAGTGATCTTGGTATGTTTTACTTTTCAGGACAGTTTAGCACAGCTGCTTTAAATACCAGTTGTCTGGATTCCCACACTTCCCTACCAATGGAGAGGTTTACACAAGCATAATTTAAGTTACAATTACCCTAATTAACATCTTATTTGCATAAATACTTGAAAGCAGAGCAACAAAGAAATGCCTTAGAAGCTGAACCTCAGTGGAGAAATGTGTTTTCACTGTGTTTTGGAAAATATAGGCCATTATGTTTAAAGTTTCAGGCATAATAAAATAAACTGAAGTTCTATGGTTAATATTTTTATTACAATTTGGCCATGCCCCTTTTTACCTACTAGGTGTTAAATTTGGGAGGGAATCTTGCAGGAATTCAAGACACCTAAAACTGTCACACTTTTTTTTAAACTATTCAGAGATGACAGAAGCCTTCTCGTTGATCAAAAATAGCATTAATTTTCTTTTCTTTTTTTTGTATGAGCAAAAATACTGTGGGTGCCAGTCTAGTTCCAATCATATTAAGTGGTTGGACCATGAGAATCATGTTTGAAATCTTTTATTTCAAAAAATATTCATAGGAACTGAAGCTCAGTATTTAAAATGATAGTACAATGGAGTTGTTTTCTCTTTTCTCAACTCTTAAAGTGAGATGTTTATAGCACTGTAGGCTGGGGCCCACTTTTGATTCTGAAAGTTTTTTCAGACTTCCTGAGGTCATTGCAAATACTGAATCCCACCTATCATATATCCTTACTCAGAAAAGGCTTTTCCAAAAGCAAAGGATCAAAGGATCTGAATTGCAGAAATGGAACAGTTTGCTGCTTCTGGGGCCAAAAACATTAATTTTAAGTGTGACTTTAAATTTATAAAACTTGAAGAATACAATTGGAAGTAGGTGCAGATGAAAAATGTTAATTTTGAACTTCAGTGGAACCTCCTTCTTGTACATTTATATTTTGTGATTATTTCTTGAGTTAGCTGGTGGTACTTCTGATTTTTCTTTTTTTATATTGCTGATGTATGTTATATTATTACTAGGTTTCCATTTAGGTACATTTTATTGTAATTGTTATGGCCTTTGACTAGCATGAATTTTGTGATTATTGCTCCTGAGATACCTAACTTAAGAGCAGCAGCTCAATTATAGAAACAATACTTTGACTGCTAATACAAACTGATCACAGGATTTTGGGGGAAGTGCTCAGTGGTTGAGTATCTCATTTGCATGCAGAAGGTCCTAGACTCAATGCCTTCAATTTCTAGGTAGGGCTGGGAATATCTTCTGTCAGACTCTGGGGAGCCAGTGCCAGTCTGAGTAAACAATACTGAGGTGGATTGACCAAGCCATTATGCTAGATTCCTACGTTCCTAAGAGTTTGGATTTGATATCCCGCTTTATCACTACCCTAAGGAGTCTCAAAGCAGCTAACAATCTCCTTTCCCTTCCTCTCCCACAACAAACACTCTGTTAGGTGAGTGGGGCTGAGAGACTTCAGAGAAGTGTGACTAGCCCAAGGTCACCCAGCAGCTGCATGTGGAGGAGCAGGGAATAAACCTGGTTCCCCAGATTACGAGTCCACTGCTCTTAATCACTACGCCACACTGGGAGAGAAACAGACCTCTAGTTTGTAATGAATATACTGCCCAGGATAAAGTTAGAGTTTAATCAAAGGCTCCTGAAATAAGTAAAAGTGTTCCCTGCAGATTCTCACTTACTTCTAAATCAGGGCATCTTATACTTTTATCAAAATAATACCTTCCCCAAAGGAAGAAGGAAGACAAGGAGAACTCGGTATGGGACTCCCTATACTTAACGTAACAGGTAGCCTTATCCTGTTGAGATATAGGAACTCTTTAAGTAGTAGCTTGTGCTGCCACATCTAGTGCAGTATTCTGGCAGGCTGGCTAAGAGATTAGTACTCCATTGCAGTGACTCATAGGATTAAGGTGAAACAAAGGCTCAATTCACACATGCAGACATCTGTTTGAATGGCTGCTTGTGGCACAGCTCCTCATAGGCATTCCATGTAGTCATCAGAGGCCCTTCTTCAAGTGCCTCCTCCAATAGAGGTCCAGACTAGGGTAGTAATGTGAGAAACGGCCTTTTCTGCAGTAGCTCCCCATTTGTGGAATGCTCTCCATAGGGAGGTTTGCCGGGCGCCTTCATTACATATCTTTAGGCACCAGGCGATAACACTGCTCTGTAACCAGGCCTTTGGCTGATCAACATGGGTTTGTGGGAGGGAGGTTATTGGGTTTGTTTTTGCTCTTTTTTAATGATGTATTTTGTGTTCTCATTTTGTATTTTTATGTTGTGAACCACCATGTGATGTTTGGATGAAGGGCGGTATACAAATTAAATAAATAAAATTGATTGATTGTGTGAAGTGGCTTTCCATGCTGTTCAGGCATGACAAAGCCTCCAGGGTTGCAAGAAGGCCTGGTTACTTCACACATATGGCTTACTATATGGACCTGTGTCTATGCTGATGTCTTATAACTAGCCACCAATTTTGGTGGCTGCATGTGTGAACTGAGCCAAAGCCAACCCCAACACAATGCAGTTGGTAGAATTTAGTATTGGATGAAGCAGGAAACATCCTAGGAAAGTGAAATTTTTGACTGACTATTTGGTAAAGTCATACAGTTCTTAATCCTGCAGAGTTAGGATGTAAAGCTGATTCTTTTAGCTTCTGGCCTGAACAAGATATACACAAAAGATTTGCTGAATTCAGAGTGGATAAAGGAGGAGTCTGTGCTTTGCCTAGCATCTGTTGGTACTTCCTTACAGAGACTTCCTTACTATTTGAGACTGCTGATTCTAAAGATGTTCTGGGATGAGATCTGACCATTTAAAAAATCTAATTAATATTAAGCTTCAGTTGCACCTTTTCCTTAAGGGTTATAAAATCAGTTCACTGAATGGATAGGGTAGCAGCCTCTCTCTCTCTCTCTCTCTCTCTCTCTCTCTCCCTCTCTCTCTTTCTCTCTCTCTCTCTCTCTCTCATATATGTTAATGAAGTATTGATCCTTTCCGTAACTGATTATAGTGTCTGTGCAACCACTGACCTGGTTAGACTGCTTTTCAAAAAACTTCTTGCCATGTGAACTGGCCTGAATAACATCTAATCACATTTATTCCACTTCATTTCTGATTAATTCCGTTCAAGGTACCATATCAAGGTAATAAAAATGAATGGATTAAGAATTGGGGCTTAGTATATTAAAAATCAAAACATAATCACAGGGCTTTTTCAGTGTTTATGTCTAAAGGGAGGTATGTGTTTTTCATCCTATGCAAGTACAAACCCTTTTTTGGAAGTTGATCTCTTTATGATGGCATTTACTCTTGATAAGCTGTCTGCTAGAGGTGTTTATAGTTACAGACGGTTATGATATTGCTAAATGTTTTAAGTCCTGTATTATCTTGTTATAACTTGTCATTATTTAACGTAATAAATTTTAGTCTACCTGAAGAAAATTGTGGTGCATTGAAATAATTCAATACCTACCCACTCATTGGTCCCAATTTAACATTATTAACTATTGGTTTTCATGTATTGTTCTAAGTAACAATTGCTTGGTGCAGTCTCTGCTTTTAACTCACAATTTAATCATACATTGTGTGAATTTAGTAAACCAAAGATTATAGTGAATTAATAATAGTGAATCAGCTGACCAGAGCTGAACTGCAGTTCTATCGCTATAAAACTTAATTTAAAACATATAATTGTTGTTATATGTTATGTTTACAGGGTATTAGTTTTGATTTTTCTCTTGATTACACATCATTAGTCTGTAGTACCATTCATTAACAGCATGATCTTGCATATGTCTACTCAGAAGTAAGTCTCATTCAGTTTCAGTGGGTCTTATAGTTAATTGTGCATAGGATTGCAGACTTAGTGATGGTCGTTCATTTCAAACATGTAAGATCTGAAATTAAGGAATATTACCGGAAAGGTATATATAATGAAATCAGACTAAATCCCAGTTTTCCATATCTGTACTGTTTGTACATAGAACTACACTCCATTTAAAAGGGACAGAGTGTTTCCATTAAACTACAAATCCTTAATAGAAGAAGTTTGATCTACACTATTTTCCTATCTTTTTGAAGCACTGGGTGAACATACCATATGCATTCTAACCACTGTTATTACTAGTGGGAGTAGAGTACGTAAAGGTCTGGTGCTTTTAAGTCCAAGTGCTTCTAGTGCCTAAATGTAATGTATGAGTCTGATGGTCATCAAAGCATCTGCTTCAGAAATGTTCATTCTTTTGTTCAGATCTCAAACTTACAGCCTGTTAAATCCCCAATAAAAGAAAATAACTGTCCAATTTTCTATGTGTTAACTAAAACAAACAAGGACAGAAGATTCTTTGAGCTGTTTCGGCTGGTATATTGATATGCAGGAACAGGATGCACAATCTCCCTGTGCTTCCTATTCTTACACAACATTATCATGTCTCAAATACGAACTTTGTTACTTTTATTATTACCAGGGACATGCAAAAACTGTGTGCATGTGAGGAGCTTGCACATCTTCCAGGTTGGGGGGGGGATGAATATTGGGTGTGACATTGTCACAGATGAACAGGAAATATGGGAAATGTCTGCATCCTGGCCTGTACAACAAGGTATTATCCAAAGCAACTCACAGCCTGGGGATAAGCAGATCAAAGAGAAAACGAAGAAGACAAGGCATACTGTATTGGTACTAGAATCGTATGTTATGATGTTACAGTAGTAGGAGATAGATAATTAAGAATAAAAAGGAGAGGCATTGTATAATGGTTCCAAACAACTCGGCTTCAGATTCTGCTTCGTCATGTATTCAGCTCATAAACTTGTATATGTGCTAGAATGTAGGCAGTATATTGTCCATGATATCCAGGTTCCTGTCCTCTCCATATTTACATACACATTTTCCCTTTAAGCCATTAGGGAAGCTAAAAAGAGAGTAACCTAAACTGATTCTAAATAGTATTCACACTTTCCAGGTTGGTTGCAGCAACCAATTTGGAGCTCTTTTGGCCTCACCATGGCCCATCTTGGTAAATGCCCTGCTGCGACTGCCAGGAGGGTGCTGCTGCTGCTGCTCCTACCCCAACACACACACACAGACACACACACACACACACACACAATGGCTCGGCATCACCATGCTTGGCACTGTTTTGACAAATGCAAAAGTGCCCACAGTTTTGCGTTACAGTTATGCAGCAACAAGCAAGGTGTGAAAGAAAGCTGCTGGAAGAAGCTGACAACAGGAAGCAACAAGGAGGAGGTAATTCTTAACATAATCAAGTGCTTGTGGTCTTAAGTAAAGTTGATGTCCAGCTGAATTGAAAATAATCTGCATGAAATTAGAGAAATGTTTATTTTTCTATCACATTTGCATCCCAGCCTACTTTTACCGCCTTCAGGACAGCTTATATGGTCTTATATACTGATCTTCACAAGAACTCAGGAGGGTTATATTTATGGCAGATGTGGAATTTGAACACAATTCTCTCTGGTAATACCCTATCTACTCTGTTATACTGACATGCTTAAGAACTCAAACTGTCCAAAATGTTTGCCTGTAGTATGCTATTTCTTTTATTCTGACCCAAATTTATGAAATTGCATGTGCAAATCAAGTCTTTATTATGGCTAGCATCCTTTCCTAAATGTCCAGACTAGATTTTCTGGGTGGCAGTGCAAAGCATCATTGCTCTTCCTCTAGGCTTGATAATTAAATATTGGTTAATAGATTTGGGTATCGTTGATCAACAGAACACTACAAGTGAAGCACAGTAAAGTTAAGTGATGCTCTAAAGTGTTTAGGAGGGTGAAATTTCTGTTTGTCCCTCATTAGAAGCAGCTGTAAAGGAATACAACATATAATCATTTTACTGAAATAAATTGTCATTATGGTACACTTTTATTTTTATTTGGCTTGAGTAGTCTGACTTTTGTTAATTTAAGCAATCAGCATACCTGAAAAAACTATTTTTGATATTTAATTATTAGCAAGGGTTTTTTGTGTAGAAAAAAAGCAAAACCATTCATCCAAAATTATAGACACCAAGTACCAAACTGCAATATCCTGACTCACAGTGCTTTATCAAAAGCATTGCCAGTTTTCTGCTTTAGACTTGATTGGGCATAAAAATATCCCTGTACAGGGACATTTTTATTACCTCATTTGGTTTTAGAGAACTTTGCTTGCAAGTGTTTATAGTGGTGTATAATAACTGGAGTTGCAAATATCTCAAGAATGGAGATTAGTTGTAAATATGACATACCTAGTATTCCCAGAAGTGATTCTCATCATCCACCTATGTAATGTCTCCCACCTCCCAATACTGTATTTGTAACTCTCTAAACTGCAAAGCACCCATTTTCGTAATATCTAGTAATCAGCTTCTTATTTCTGCCTCTTGCGTCCCACAGTTCTCTTGACAGAAGTTTTGGCATGACAGAGTGCAGAAGGCCTCCCCATATTTGGACATTATGGCAAGCTCATCCACTGGCTCCCTTTTCTCCAATAAAATTTCTGGTTATTGCACTGCTGCTGTAATTTCCAAAGAAGACTTGTTCAGCCAAGTTTCACGAGTTAGATGTATATCTGAAGATAGGCAAGCCTCTTTCAGACATTTCTGCAGAAGTGCAAAAATTGGACACGAGATACTTGCATGTGCAAGTGGTTGTGTTTGCTCTCTTGTTTTAAAATTGAAGTCTTTAGGGCTTGATGGTCTTTGAGCAACTGCAGGCATGGACTGAATGCTACCCCTTACAAATAATAATAATAATGCATATATGGAAGACTAGATTTTTGGGAGCAGGATTCCAGTCTATCCCCCCCTACCAATACATAGGAAAATGTTTTTCCAGGGGTTCTGAGGTAGGCAACAGGAGAGGTGACCATGGAGGGAGATGTTCTGTAAGCATTTGCTTTGAATTGTCACAAAACCCATGGGCCTTTCTGGATGTTCACTTGGAGCATTCACAAAGACTGACCCCATTTTCAGCAGTGTATTATGCTGGATAGGTTATTTCCTGGTTTGGGCATTGTATATGGCAGACATCCCTGGGAATGACAGATTTGACCAAATGCAGTGTGCAACTAAGTATTGGTGAGGAAGGGAGAAATGAAGTTACAGTGGTACGGTAACTCGAGTTACAGACGCTTCAGGTTACAGACTCCGCTAACCCAAAAATAGTACCTCGGGTTAAGAACTTTGCTTCAGGATGAGAACAGAAATCCTGCTCCAGCGGCAGCGGGAGGCCCCATTAGCTGAAGTGGTACCTCAGGTTAAGTACCATTTCAGGTTAAGAATGGACCTCCAGAACCAATTAAGTTCTTAACCTGAGGTACCACTGTATATTGCTCTATTCTGTCAGGGAAAGAAAGTGGTAGTAGCCACTTTTGATTTAATTTCCCCACCATACTATTCTAGTTGTTGTTTTTTAAGTGCAGATAACATTGTGTTTGCATAAACCACGTGTGTGTGGACTGTCTTGTTCTGAGAAGTATCATCGTACAGTGTTGTCAAAGATGTCTCCCCATACACACGCACACCAAATTAGTAAGTGGGAACATTCTGTTCCATAGTTTAGTCTTTTGTCTTTGGTCAATTCATACACTTTCTCATTCTACTTCTAAATAGCCACATATGCAAAGAATACTCAAGTTACAGAAAAAAATCTCAACCATATGTAACATACAAGAAGATTAGTGGTAATAAAACTGAATTAATTGTGGTTTTGGCAGTCAAGACAGCATAAGGGCCATATTTTAGAGTTTTAGGCAAATCCACATGTATCTCAGAGTTCGCTATAGATCTGCAGTATGTGGGGCTACTTAAATGCACATCCTGCTTGGTAGTCTGGCCTGTCATTCAAAATGAATGGCAGGAAACTAACATCTCGAGGTGATGATAGTGCTATAGATTTTAATTCTAATGCCAGTCATACTGGTTGAGACATGTTCTGATAAATGAAAAATGAAATTTTCAAACATTCTTTACTGCCTGCTGTGTATCTTGGCAAATAATCATAAGGGTTTAGCATAAAAAAATTCCAAGGAGCACTCTGCCATAGGTTTTTAAAATAAATGTTTCATAATAGCATACTGTAAGTACGGACTTATGCCCTTAGACCTAAGAACTGGCTGTTTCCTGTACTTGTGCAATGATAAGGAAAGTTTTGACTTTAAAGGATGGTGGTGGTGAGCATTTTCTTTTCCATATATGATTATGGGAAATGTGCGTGCTCATAGCTTTCGGGATTATGGGTTATTCTCCTGTTTACTTTTTTGAAAAGAAAATGTTATTCATTTTCTCTAAGGCAAATAAATTGTTTCTAAATCTCTACATATAGATAGCCCAGCTGATAAACAGTTTCATAAATAGAGAATGCTGTCTGCCCAAAGCCAGCATCAGATATGCAGTGTTAGTCAAACGAAGAAGATGAGAATGAGGAATAGAGAGAAAGAAAAGAAAGATATCTGTTGGTTTGCTGTTAAACTGAAGTTCCAGATTCTTGCTTGAACATGTCTGAGTTCAAATGAGGCAACTTTCAGTGCTTCACCAAGTGCTTAAATTTAGGTGACGGAAACACTACTTTGCTAATTTGAGCGGAATGTTTAAAACAAAGTGTTACTGTTTAATCTGGGCACATGACGTGCGAATGAATGTTTGAATGAAATGACATAATTGTTGGTTAGTCTGTATAATTTAGAGAGGGGGCCTATCTCAGCACAAGTTTCAGTTCATAAGCATTGGGAAGAATTCTCATTTTGGAGGGAGAAATTATTTGCCTTCAAAAACAAGAAGTACAGCTTTCTTCTTTTCTCATATTTGTCAGCCTGTAAAAAATAAAGATATATCTCAGACTTGCTTATATCCATGCCTTTCAGCTGAAGAGCATTTTTCTTAACCTCTTTCCTCACATTGCGTATGATATTTAATCCATCATGTTAACTTTAAACAATAATACACAAGCTGTTGCTGGCAGTAGCATGAAGCTGATGGTCCATCTGGAAAGCAAAAACACTGATCAGGGAAATAAGAGAATTAAAACTGTTTAGGGGTATATTTGCATGAATTAAAAGAAAAAGAACCCAGAATGGAGAACATTGTATTTAATAGTTTTTTAACAGGCAGTTTATTAATTGTTTTGTGTTCTCGCTGAGAGGAATTCCTAACACAAAATATACTTATTTTCCAGCTAGCCATTATTCTTGGAAGGTTGCTGTTGTTTTTTAAAAAGTAAAGTAATAATGCTTAAAAACCACAGTCAAGAGAGTTATTTTAGCTCGTAGAATACATAGTCAAGGATTCTGTGCAAAATGTTGCATTTTGTATTCTTTCTCATGACTCATAGAGGAATAATAGAGACAAGATCCATCAACCAATTTGACTCTAAAGTTTAAGACAAGTAGTTACAGGGGGCTTTAAATACCAGCTGTAGGATAAGTCAAGTTTCATATTGAATAGTTCTTTTTAACCAATCAAGAGGCTTGACTTTAGAAAAAGCAGCACAAGAGTACTGCCCTTTAAACAATGAGGGGGCTTTGCATCACAACCCACAATGGTTCATATTATGCCTATGCAGTAGACATCAGAAGAAAACACAATTATGAGATTAAAATCTTTTAACATATTAATGTTGGGCACAATCCAGCAAAATTTAAGCCTCAAGTGCCATGGATTTAATTTAGAATAATTGAAGAACATGTATAACTCTGGTATCAATACAACCTAAAAAGTTTCATTTATGGTTGTTAGGACTGTCGCTGATCAAAAGTGAGTGTTCCCATTTTCTGGAATAAAATACATCTTCCATTCCTTACATTGTTTTGCCAGTAGATTTCAGGTTTCTTGTGCAGTACATTTTATGAGAAATTTTTTGCCAATAGTTTATTTTGAGGGCATGAAGCGGCACTATAATATTTTGCTGATATTTTTTGTATCAACATGTATGGGGCATGTATTTGTGTAAACCACCCCTTCCAAAAAATACTACAGCTACAATTTTAAAATTTCTTCTGTTAGGAAAGTTGTTAGCCTTTGATTTTATGAAGACATCAGAAAGCAAATAGGCAAATTATATAAATAAGGAGATTTTTTAATAATAATAATAATGAGACTTGCTAAACATCTCTGATGATTGTACTGAAATATATGCTTTTAGCTTTAAATGACTATACATACAGTGCTGTTGAGATAGTGGAAAATTTTACACTGAGGAATGGCAGTAACCCAAGTTACCTGTAGGATTTGGAGTCATATGGAAACACTTAAGGCGCAGTGGAAAACTTTTTGAAATACACTGGAATGAGCTAGCAGCATTATTCAATAGAAAAAGGAATATGGATTGCACCAGTAAGAAATATTACACACACACACACACACACACACACACCCTTTGAGATATATACTTCAAGTCATATGCTGGTATTTATCCAGTTTTTCATTTATATTTTACAAGCAGCCTGCCTATAGAAGTTACACACTTTGAAAGGTATAACTTTTGTGCTTCCTAAGACTCTAGAAGAGTAGATAATGATAATATAATATAATATAATCCAAAATGTTTATGGTGCTAGATGCCAGAGCATCTGTCCTCTTCACAATAATTAAAACTGACTTATCCATAAACAATAAATAACAGGCTACCCACTCAGGCAGCCAGAAACTCACTGCCACATAAGCTCACTAGCTGCACCCATCTGCCAAATAAAATCCTCCTTGCTGCCTTCTATTGTCAAAAAAGGCCTGACTAAATAAGCATGCCCAGGACTGATACGGTCTGATTCTTTTCCGTAGGTCATTCTTCAGAAGGGAACCTTGGCCAGCTCTTCCTTTTCTGAGGGTAGTCATAAGTCCCTCTGCTTGACACCCATTCTGTGTGTCCCAAAGAACAACAAAAACTCCATTCTGTTTTATTAGGATAAACCAACAAGTACCTCTTTTTTCCTTATGTAATTTAATTAAGTTATTTATTACCAACTTTTTGGAACACAGGAGTGTAGGGGGGTGGGAGCTACCTCTTGAACCCTAGGGAAGAAGTGACTTAATGACTAGAAAATAAAAGAGAATTTGCTTGGGAAAACTGTGGAATTAAAGTTCCAGATGAAACATGCACCAGTGATGCATAACATTTTTGTTAATTGGGTCTTAACAGGTTTCCCACTCACGCTGCAATCATTTTAGAAATGGGTCACACTAGGCAGCGCCGGCAGGGTATCCCTGCAGCTTATAGAACATTTGCCTTGCAGTAAAACGGCATCTAAATTTGGGCTCATCTGATTGCGTAGTGAATATGCCTGACTTCAGGGGAGCTACACCAATTTGTAGCCATTTGATGAGCTTGTTGCCTCTTTACAGCTGGAAAACCCAATCCGCAACATACTTGGCCTTACAAGCCCCATTAGTGTGTGTAGAGTTGGCATCTGTACAGAGCTGCTTCTTAAAAAAAGAGAGTGTCTTAAGAACCTGTCTGCATACATCCAAACCATTTAGATAATAAGAACGGTTTGGATAATTAGACTCGATGAATGAGAGACCTGGGTCCATGACCTCACAGAAATAAATAAATAAATAAATAAATAAATAAATAAGCCCCTTCTGCAATCATTACAGGGTCCATGCCGCTAAGGGGAGAATGTGTAATGCCAACTTCATGTATCAAAATGAATTCAGATATTCAAGTAGGCATCATCTCAGAATACACGTGGAGGATAAATTTGCCCAGATAATGATTTCAGTCTGTGATTACAAGTATATTAAGAGACAACTGTCTTTCCATGTGCAGGGAAGCATTGGTTTGAAGGCTTTATAGAAAACCCACCAAAACAGCTCTTAGGCATTCAGGGATAGTAGAGTTCCACAGAGGACCATAGCACTCGCTTGCTCAAACAGTTGAATCGGCTGACTTGCTACAGCCAGTATGAAAATGTGCAATAGATGCCAATCCCACAGTAGGCATCTTATTTTATTATCCCAATCTTTCCCCACTGTGTGTTCTGAGTTTCTGGGGTAAACTCCAAATATAAATTCTGAACTCAGAGGAGTTCAGAAGTTTCTGGCTTTTGCAATCCCTGCCTCTTTCTTACATTATTTAAAATGTTTAAAATGTTGTATTAGTTACAACGGTTGATAGGAGTTTGTATGGTTAAGATGCCAAGTCCACATCTCTTATTATTAGAGTGAATGAAGGGCTCTGGTTCTATTACTGGCTTATATTTGTCCCAGTTTACATATGCATCCTATATATTAGCCTATACTCTGCCATAGGAATGATTGAGTAGCCATTTTTACCTGTTAGACTTCGTTCTCCCCAAATGATGTGCCTGGGCTACATTGCTTAAGATTTTAGAGATGGGGTTTGTGTCATAAGATTTAATGCCCTTCTGTACACACAAAAAATCTGACGCTACGATTCTATGATTCTATTTTTCTATGTGCAGGGATGTTTTTTGGTAGATGCAAGAAAGTAAATCCCCATTACGTTTATCATTTCAGTTAACACCACACTCTAATCCTGTTGATTTCAGTTGAGTGGCATTGCTTCAGTGCCCAGTAAATTGTCCACTGTTGAGAACTAGCATTTGGGAGAGAAACTTAAAATAAACGACACTTGCCCTCATGGGGCTGTCTGTAGAGTGGTGGCAGCATATCTGTATACCACCATTAAATCAGCTGTGGGGAGTCTTGTGATAGTCTAGCATTAGAATCAACTTGTCTGCTAGTGGAGCAACATGGCCATTTGGTAGCCAGAAGCTAGTGAGGAATGCAGCTCACATGTACTAGGGTGATGGAATTGACCTGTCACCAGAAGGACTTGTGGAAGGTATTGCAAGATTTCCTTTAAGGTTAGTGGGAGATGGTAGAAAGAGCCAAGCTGGGCAAACTAGTGGCATTTGGAGGAGCCATGTAATTGTAAAAGCAGGAAAAAGACTCCTATAATTTTAATTTAATGAAAGATATGAAAGCATTACAAGGACTGGAAAATATTCTCTGTGTTACTAGAGTGTAAGGCAGGGTTCTTGATGGGCCCCAGAGTGATTTGGGATGAAGCCTGGGACCCCAGGAGATAATTGTGGCAAGACAGCCACCCTAAGCACAAAATTAGAAATTAAACAGCACCCCTCTATTCTGGTCCTATTTTCATTTCCGTGGTAATGTTTTGAAGTTAAATTAAGTTGTCATCTATTTTAGTCCAAGTTACAGTGTCCAACTGTTTTGATTCATTTAAGCAGTGACAATTCACATGAGTCAGAACCAGCTAGGATAGGGTAACATTGTCTAGTCCCAGTGTGTGGGGAAACGGTAAAATCTTTCTGTTTAACCCAATGCCCAAACTATCCAGGCAAACAATTGCGTTGATGTAGAGGCATCTTGAAAATCTCTATCACCTTTTTAAAAGAAAGAGTGGCTCAAAAGATGGAGGTGTCATTCTCTTACTTTTGTCTGTTTGAGTCGGTCAGGCTGGAGACAAAGTCCTATAATAAATTAGATCTTAATCCTTTCCCCTAAAGTAAGATTAGAGCATTAATTGGTATATTAAAAATTCACTCAACTGTGGTAATTCCTCTGTTTTAAAAGTGAAGCAGCCTGTGTTTCACTAAATCCTACCCTTTTTCTTTCTCTCCAGAAGTATCTTCACTAAGCAAAATTATTCTAATGCTCCGAAAGTTACCATGATGTTATCTTGCTAATTAGTGCCGTGGAAAAAAAGATCAATTAATGTTATAATTAAAAACTGTGTTTAGAATGGTTGTTTGTGGTGAATGAATGTGACAACTACTTTGTTCACTGGTGATGTGTGGTGTTTCTATACAGGCCTTTGCTGTTATTTACATAAAGGTCCTCAAGAGGCACCCTCATTTTCTGTCAAAGTGGCATAATGTACATGTGCATGTATGTGTGCACATAAGGAAACAACTGTAGAAAATGTTTGTCTCAGTTGCTTGGAAATATGCTTAATTCAGTGAACAGTTGCTCAGCATTATGTTATGGTGCACTGTGATGAGAGGCAATGTATTCAGATCAGTTTTGAGGGTGAGACTTTCCCCAAAAATCAAGTAGATATTGGACACTTCATACCCCTGTTAAACCCCAGAAAGAAATGGAATTGCCCTCACCTATGTCCTATTTGGCACAAATGAACTGAGATGCCTTAGGAAGGGGACACCTAAGGCAGATGGAGAACCAAGTTGGGCACTTGTTGCACATATGAGTAAGTTAGAACTAGTAAGAGCCCAATGTTGTGACCCTACCCTAGGACCCGTGTTTCAGTTAATGGGGGAAGAGGTTGGAAGGCTCTTTATGAACTCAACAAACCTCATTGATGACTCCCTCTAGTTTTAGCCAAATAATGAGCCCTGTAAACTTTTAAAAACAGTGGCTGAGAGGGCCAAAATAAAAGGTAAGGGAAGTGCCCAGGATGTTTGGTATTTCTGACAGTTTCCATTCTTTCTCTGTGTATCTCCCTTGAACTGACTGGCAGTCATCACATGCAAGGCTGGAACAGCTAGCCAGTGGTTTGTACTGCCATTTTGAAGAACACAGCTGCCTATATTAGCAGTGGTCGAGTCTGCTTCTTAAGACGCCTCCACAGTGCTAATAGGTATAGCCAATGGATAAAGAGAAAGATAATGGGGAGCATGGTTAAATTTGAATAACTAAGTCCTGCATATTTTTCACAGCTGAACCCTTCACTGGGAACAAATTTTTATTTTGTACTAAGTGTGATTAAGCAGTATGCTAACTGTATAAACAAACAAACAAACAAACAAACAAACAAACAAACAAACAAACAAACAGGAGCTTCCCTGCAGATACTGCTGAGGAACCAAGTGATGCACCGTGTCCTTAGTTAGTAAAAACATTGTTTTTGCTCAGTTGCTGAGTGCATGTTTGAAACAGCGTAATAGATCACCATTCACTGTTAAAAACTGCAAAGGAGAGCTACACATTTGCAGGAGTTGGGAAAGAACATCCTAATGTCTGGGTCAACTTATTTTAAAGTGTTTGAGACTTTTAAGTGGAACATACCCTTGCCTTAGCAGGCTGTATACTGCAACTGCCGCATCCCCCGAAAGGCCAGTATTTTGGCTCTAAACTGAAAAGTACTTAGTCCAGAGTTGTCCTATTAATCTCGGTGCCATTTTTCTGAGGTAAGTTACTGCAAAATAGCAACCACTATTTTTAACTCGTTTATGCTGTCAAAATTCAGACTTTTAAATGTTGTATGGCTGTCGAACCTACTCCATTTATATAAGAGTGATGTTTATTGCAGTGCAGGAGGGTAGTATGTATTTTTGAAGTTCTGCTTGGCCTTTTTCAGGGATAGAGCAAGCTGTTCTTCATATATTGTATCCTGGGAAAGCTCTGTTACAGTTAAACGTGGAACAGTATCTCCATAGGAGCTGTTGCCAAGCAGATACATGGTTTTGGAATGTTCCCAGCAAACTTCCACAGTTGATACTCTAGCGACGAGCTCGCCTTTCTTTTCCTTTTCCTTTTCCTCAGTTAAAACTCTTCAAATAGCCAAAGGGTAGAATTTTGCATTGGCCTGCATCCCTAAATCCCCCTCAATAACCATAATTCACTGTGGGTGATCTGTATTCATTCCACCATGATAACCACAATTAATTTTATATATATTTAAAGCTGACACAGAACTATTTGTGAGAGGTGGTTTCTGTACAATTGTAAGGGCACAATTTTGTGAGACACTACACTGAAGCATTAGATCCTAGGATACCAATTCTCTGGGGCTGACACTCGGACCTAATCTCATACCAAGAACTGCAGCAGTCATGTGCATACCTAGCATTGTAGTGCTTTGAATCACATGGGGTATTGAGGAAGGGAATAGCTACAGGATGAAAAAGCACTTCTGGGGCTGCATTGTGGAGCTGCCATAGTACACCATGGACCTGTAGCAGAATATTGTCAGTGGCTAATTGGACAGAGCTCCATGTCTTTTCCCTGAGTCTTACAGCTGCAGCAGCTCAAATGCTGCAGCACTTGAAGGAACCCCATAGGAACAGGCTGCCACTATGTCATGGTCCATCCATGACATCATTCCTCTGCTGCCCATCCCATGATACAGTATATTTTACCACAGCCAGAATTAACTATGGTCAGTTGCAGAAGACCTACTGTCCTTCATTTCCCCAGTTTCAGAAGGCTATGAACTTTGGCAACAAAGCAGTTCAGATTGGGAGCTTATATCGCAGCTGGAGAATCCACTCTTTCCTTGCTCTAGTGATCCATGCGCTTCCCACTCCTCTTGAGTAGCTTCCTGTGCAATTATCCGAGCACTGCCCTGACACTGTCCTTACATTGGAGGGTGAATGTTTGCAGCCGGAAGCCTGCTGTATTTGTGGAGATGCCCTGCCCAGTTAAACACTGTGCACTGGGTTCTAAAGCACACAGACAACATCCAAGAATACAGGAGGCATCCCACTGTACACATTCACCCTCCAGTATGTAGGGTGCAGCTGGGTTGGGCTGAAGGACAGAATTGAGGAACCTGGGCTAACAAATGTATTTTCACGCATCTTCACAGGATCCTAATGGTGTGGGAGAATGCAAGTCCAATTAGGACTAGATGAGATATCTAGATTGGTCCAAGTTGAAGCAATGCTGTGCTTTAAAGTAGAATATGCTTACCTAATAAATTGCGCCTTATTTTTACTTTCTGATTGGTGCTTATCCAGAAGAGATAAGGAAAATCAGATCACTACATGTAGAAAAACAGTGAATTCTATAAAAGGTTTATAAGAACTCTAGAATATAGCAAAAAGTATGGATGCAAGGCTTCCCTACACAATAGAGGGGCTTTTGTCTCAGTTCACTCTTGGCAAGGAGTTCTAAATACTGTTGTTAATTTCCTATCTTTCACTAGACACAGAGCTAAAACAAGGGAGCAATTTATTATTATTATTATTATTTTGTTTAAGCTGTGTTTTTATTTATTTATATATACATATATTTTCCAAGCCCAGTTCCTAGCAGGATATCCTTGTTTATGCCTCAAGTTCCGGGACTTTTTTTCTTTAAAAAGCTAACCTTAAAAAGCCTTACTCACAATACCTTCTTTTATTTTTAAAAGCCAGTTTCTATTCATAAACACATGTGAATGTTCTTACTAGTTTTCTTCTTTTAGAGATACTGGTAGTGACATTGGCATTTGCCTTAGATCGACTTTGTGACATGCACACTGCCATAGAGCATTGGGGGGGGGGGGGAGAGATCGAATTTAGTTGTCACAAGATTTACACAGGAAAAGGCAAAAGGAAAACTTTGAAACTATAAGAGACCCAGTTTTTCCCTGTTGAACATTTTTGGATCTTTACAAGATTTAGATGGCTGGCCAGGATTAGATAGTGCTTCCAGCCCTTCAATGAGATTTGATATGTAAAGGGTGCTGGATTATTACAGTACATAGCTGTACTGATTTTTATTTCCATTGCCTAATAATGCACATGGAACTGATTCAGTCTTTACAATTCAGTGCAGTATTTATTGTACTGGATGCAAGAAGGAAGGTGTCTGCATGTTCACAGAAACTCTAATATGATTCCAACATAGATGTGACAATCATAGGGCAGTGTTGTGCAACTTGTTATTTCTTGTTTTATGTTGATGGTTTTGTTGACTGATTGCTGTCATTCTTGTAGTTGAACTGATAGTGGAAAGGCAAGGTAAAAATATAAAAGGTAAACAAAATTAAGACTTACTCAGCTTGGATAGCTCAGTTGGTGAGAGCATGGTTCGATTCCTGCTTATTCCTGCATTGCAGGAGGTTGGACTAGATTATCATTGGGGTCCCCTCCAGCTCTGTGATTCTATGATCAGGTGAGCAGCTTCCCCGTTGGTCTGGGAACTTTTATAAAATGTTGTTTTAAACAAGAAAGGATAGGGGGAAATTAACTGTGACCTTTTGCATAGGTCTATTCATATTCTGTCTGTAAAAGCTGGTTGTTCAACATTCACTGCGTTCTGTTTTTGTCCCCTTCTTGTTTATAATACCTGTTTCATTGCCTTCTGTAAAGGGTGTACCTGAAGGCAGCAAGCAAGCTGATGGAATTTTAGTTAGTTGGTGGTGTGCTGATCCTGGCTCATCAGTTTTTGACACTAAGGTACAGCTGTTTATTTGGTAGTGTCCAGACTATGGATTCCCCTCCCAGGGAGATTCATATGGCCACACATTACAGGTCTTCTGTTGAACTATAAAGGGTTTTGCTATTTTTCTGTACCTTTGTTTTGAATGACTTTTTATGCCTCTGTCTCTTTTACCATTTAACTTTTATTGTGGAACTTTTTACTGGGTTATTTTGAGGCATCTTTTTTTAGTTCTATAATCATGTTGCTTTATTGTTCTTATATTTACCCATTTTATTATTTTAAGTCACTTTGAAGGCCTTAGATGGAAATACATCCTGTAAAAGTACATACATACATACATACATACATACATACATGCAATGACTTCTAATTTAAGGACATTGTCTAATCAGCCATTTCTTTCATACATAGACATTCTGTTTTTGGACACATATCATGTGAATACATCAAGTTTTGTTCTTTGCTACAGTTTGTGGTTAACTGTGAGCCTTGGTTCAGATGACATACTAAGCCAAACCTTGTCTTAGCTCAGCATGGCATAGGAATAAAAACCTGCATGTTCACATCCCAGTAAGCAGTAGTTTGATTTACTGTGTTGTGTGATTGTGGTCTATAGCTTAGTGAGCTGGAATTGACTATCTAGTTTGAGCAAAGGTGCAGAAATCTAGGCAGCCAATAGATATTGGTGCCTGAAAAAAATTGATGATGAGTTGCTGCCTAGGTCAGGAATTAGACTCCTAAGCTTTGCACCCTTGAATATGAGATTATGACTGTAGTTATACCAGAAAAGAAGGTCTCACTGAAACCAACTGATATGATAAACCACCTAAAAGTTCCATTCAAGTAGACATATTTTAACAATGTAATGGAATAACCTTGCCACCTTGACCTCTCAGCCTCAACTTCTGGAATTTAAGAATGTGCTCAAATGGTTTCCTGTGCTGGGTTAGACTGTAAGTGCCACATATGTTGGCGCTACTACTCCTACCTTTTATCTGAGTTCTTGTTTCCCCTCTATTTTAAAAGGGCTCTTCAAACATTTCAAATGAATGATTTTTTAAAAATGCACATCTTTGATATACTGTTATGCTGCTATGTGCTTGATATAGTGTTATGCTATATTAGTTTAGTAGCGGTATAGTCTTGATAACTGCAAAGCCCCCAATCATTGTTTTGCTTATGTGTAAATAATGTGTTAAAATATATATGGAAATATAACACTAGGATTTTTCATTTCTGTAACTTATCTGCCTGGATATCTCTTGTATGCAACTTATGCTTGCAAGTGAAACACTAGATAATAATTAAGGATAACTTGAGTGTCCTGCACTTGAAAAGAGGCCTTTCGTTTCGAATGTTACTTCAGGTTTTCATTAATCCTCAATCACCTTTCCAAAACTGCATGGGGAAAAAGTCGAAAGGGCACTGTAAAATGGTGTGAATACCACCTGCTTGACATTAAATCAGACCAGGAATGTGATATTCACAGTAATCCGTTTTTATTTAGATTTTTAAAGCCCTTCAGATTAACAAGTAAATGATAAGTGCAGGCTGTGAAACTGATTACCACTTGCATACTTCCAGATACAAAATATATCAGTTGGTTCCATGTGCATCGATTATCTTGGTCTGAAGGAACAGAGCACCCCATAATACCCTTTTGAGTTCTAAAAAAGTAACCAGACAGGGAGGGACTGGTTTGGTCATTTATTTACCAAAAAGAAAATCTGTATGTAAAAATGAAACATTTCAGCAAACAAAAATTTATCACACATCAGTCGGGATCACATTTCTGTCCCCCTTTCCCAGATAGCTGAGGCTAAGTTAATTTAAACATGTTGGACTTCTGCTTGACTTGCCATTCTTTTTTTCTCTGATTAGCCTTAAACCCTCAGAGTTCCATGACCTTAATAAAGCTATTTTTCTTGACAAGTTAAAAACTGCCTTAACAAGCAAAGCTCATCTGGCTGAAACTGAAGCCAAGTTAAGTTGGTGTTTTAGATCTTCATTAAAGTCCACAGCATGAAGCACAAGGTGTATTGTGTGTGTGTGTGTGTGTGTGCGCGCACACACGGACGTGTGAGACAAACTGTGCACTATGAAGCATATTGGCTTTACATTTAATTAGACAAATTATATGCAACCCAGTAAATACCCTGGGAATGTAATCAACATTAGGGTTAATAAGGAGTGTTTGGAGGGCGAAAAACCCTAATTTTTTCACCAAGAAGAAAATTAACACTAAGAGCCAAAAAGGAAAAGCTAACATGAATCTCAGTATTGATTGGGATAGTAATCATATGGTATTCTTACAGAAGTTGGAGGTGTGTGTGGAATTACTATGACCTTCCTCAATTCTGTTTGAGGTTTGCCTATACTCGGTGCAAATAGATTGCTCTGAAATATGTTGTAAAGGAAAGTTGTAGTTGCTGAGTTTTTATTCTCTGTTCAGTCCTTGCCCTCAGTTGATGCTGACTCATGGAGAGTCAGTGAAATTCTGGCTGCTTTGGACAAGCAAATGGGAGAATGAAAGCAATGAAGGAAAGCCCCTCCGAGTAAATGCTATGACTGGTTTGGCAATATGCTGGGAAATGCAGACAAAATGTGGTCGTGCAGCTTTCCATTTGGAAGATGTCCCTCAGATTCATTAGCATTGTGTCTGTTACTAGGCTTATCAGCTAAACAGCCAACAGACATAATCTGTGGCTTATATTTTTTCTAATGCTTTTTTTTTTCCAAGGGGCTGCTGACGGGACATAATCCACTGTTTTTTATTGCATTGCCTCTGGATGTGTTGTAGCTCAAACAAACAGATAATTCAGGGGCTCCAAACTTCTTTCCTTTAGGGCTAGAGTGGTGGGGTCTTGGCTACCTTCTCACAAACTCCAGGGCTGTTTAAAGTAAACAAATGATTTGTTCATGTTGGAAGCATCTTATTGCCCAGCCAGAGATACAGCGACAGAGTAAAATTTGATTTCAGGTCATGATGAATACCCTTGATAAGGAGTAAATCAGTACATTATAATTAACTGTATTTCACTGCAGGGCTGTATTTGCTTTGTGGCTTTTACTAATTTCAAGAATAAGGGTGTGTGTGTGTGTGTGTGTGTGTGTGTGTGTTTTAGTATTAGCCTACTAAACATACCAGATTCCATATGTCCAGAGTAGAATTGCAAATGTTTTTCTCCTGTCAAGAGTTTCTGTACTTTTAACAGCTGTATGCCAAATTCAGTAGATCAGGGTATGGTTTGAGAAGCACTCAATCTGACCACTTTATTTTTTGCCTGCACAGCCAAATAGGATCCTAATGTACAGATTTCATGAAAACAAGGAATATTTGTGGATAGGTTTTCAAGAGTCTTTAAAAGCTGAGTACTGTGTCACTCAGGACTGTGCCATATGCAACAGTGTACTATTTCCATTATGGAAAACCACATGTAGTCTCATTCTGTGTGACACGTACAGCACAGCCTATAGTAGTTTGTATATACCAGGTTTTCATGTGCAAGTAAACACTTTGTCATTGGTGATAGATATGGTCTAAATGTGGTTTTTCTACATGGAAGTGATATCCATGTAGAAAATCAATTGGTGGTGTTCAGCTAAGTTTTACATAGAGTAGACTTAATGAAATTAATGAACATGACTAAGTTGGGTCCATTAATTTCAGTAGGTCTACTTTGTGGAAAACTTAATTGAATACCACTTACCATATGTGGAACGGCTCCAATATTATTCTGTTACAGTGGTACCTCGGGTTAAGAACTTAATTCGTTCTGGAGGTCCTTTCTTAACCTGAAACTTCTTAACCTGTGGTACCACTTTAACTAATGGGGCTTCCTGCTGCGCCATCACCGTGCAATTTCTGTTCTCATCCTGAAGCAAAGTTCTTAACCCGAGGTACTATTTCTGGGTTAGTGGAGTCTGTAACCTGAAGCGTCTGTAACCCAAGGTACCACTGTATTCTAGATAGCCCCTTGCCCCCAAATACTCCATTGTGCTCTAAAAGTGCACATATTGTACATTATGTACAACCACATGTTAGTTTTTGATAAGCTTCCTCTGTAAATACATCTTTAATCCGTGAAAATTGTGAGATTGTTCTGGTGAAATCAATGAATATAGAAATCATTGCCAATCTACTGCAAATCAAGCAGAGCTCCAATTCCCAATTGTTTAACATTAGCAGCAAAGTGACTCCCATCCCTCCCTGCATTATACTGTTGAAATGAAGAAAGCAGGAGTTTGCCAGGAATGGGTTTTTATGTGGAAGGACATTGAGCTCCATTTAATTCTGGGCTTTAAAACAAATTATTGAACTCAGAATTCAGAAGTATTAAAGGTCCAACTGGTGCATTTTAGGGTTAAAAAACAAAGTATATCCTGCAAGTAGATTCCATATGCCTAAAGCCTGCCCTCCTCTGAGCTGAGTCTATGCATATAACCGGAGACGTTGTTTCTTCTTAGGATGTCCAGTGCAGTTATTTTATTACTGCAGAATTTTTCAGTTGGAGAACAAATTAAATTGGCCCAGTACTGGAAAGTTGTTTCTTTTCCCACAATTACAGAATGACTGAGCAAGGCCACAGAAATAGCAGACATGGACAAATTGACCAATATTGTATGTCAAAGAAATTGAATGCATATTCAGGTTGCTTTAGTTGTAAATGGGCTCCATTTATTATCTATTGGAATAATAATTATGTATATGAAAAATTGGAAAGAGATTGGGTTTTATTATATTCTGATATGTTTTATTTAATAAGACCAGGGCGGGGGGTGGGGGTGGGATGTAGAAGTAGCTATGTGCAAGCCAAGCCACTCAGCTTTGATTGCTGAGAATTCTGAAGCCTGGGAAAAGGTAGAGGATGCTAGGGAATCATAGGCAAACAGGCAGGGAAAGTGGAGCCTCTGGGCACCTTTTTCTGCCTGTTGTTTATCTGTGCTTATCTTTCCTTTAGTGGCTAATTGCTCTACTCCTCCTCCTCACAGCTTCTAGATACAATTAGAAGACACAACAAAGAGAGATATGATAAGCAGGAATAAATATGGAGTGCAGAAAGGTGGCCCACAACTGATTTGCTTGCCTGCGATCCCTTCCTGCTTTCTCTCTATGTTATTTTTTTCCTTGTGAAATTTGCAAATAAAAAACTAACAATAATAAATAAGGAAATGGGATGCAGCTTCTGCAACTTGCAGCTTGTGGCTTCTTTCTTGTGGTTTCAGAGCAGGAAGAGAAGAAGGTTGGGCTTGTTGAAAGAGAACAAGTTTTGCACTTTCTTGAGTAGAATGAGTTTTGGAGCTCCTATCCCCACAAAACAAGAGGGCGCCTTTAAGGCACAACTGAAACACAACTTGTCAACATTTGTTGTTTTCTTTAGTAATTGTTCTTAGAGCACCAAAACAAAACACATACTTGCTTATGGTGTTGCATTATGCTTCTGTGCTGTCAGGGTCAGAAATGATGTAATTTATTTCACAAGAAGCCTTCCCACTAAATGCAAGCTCAGAAGTGCTAAATTTAATTAAAAACTTTTATTTTTCAAACAAACAGTTATTATTCCTTCTTACCTTCTGAACTTTAAGACATCTGAGCTGAATAGGACCTGGATAAAGCAGGGAGAAACTGTTTCTCCTTTCAACAGATGCCTGTTATTACTTTATCTGAAACAAGGACTCTAACCCCCCCCCCCAATGAACAATGCAAGCAAGCAAAAAGTAAAATAAAAGTTAAATTGGTAAACTTGGGTTTTGTTTTTAAATTCAAGCAGCTATAAAAAGCCTTGAATTTGTTAAGAATTTGCTGTTTTGCTGTGGAAGTAATTACAAGTCAATAGCATGTGTCATTGTAAAGTTAGCCACTATATTAGCAGTTTGGGTTTTTTATTGGTTCAGATATGACTAAGCAGGATTAGTACATGAGAACCTTATGAAAAATAGTAGTGATAAAAGCAATTTAACTGTCAGTATATTTGTGTTGTGGTTTTGCTATGTGAAACATAATTGCCTGGCAATGGAAAGGACACTGAGGATGGATTCCCCCTCCCACCCCCACTTATTTCTGTGTCAGTAGCCGTGGAAGATTATTTCACTCTTTGGAAGGGATAAATACAACAGATTAAAATTATATTTAAAATTATGCAATGAAAATTTGCAGCTGTGTTCTTCACTGGCACATGTGTGTGCAAAGGCAGAAGAAACTAAAGATCAAAAATATTATTGAAAGTTCCTTCCCACTTTTGTGGACATTATGGTCACTCATGGTAAAGTCTGTGGTTCAGACCTCTTACTCTGAAACTTATTGTGGTTTCAGCCACTGAATCAGCAATTCAGCTGCATCAACTTCAGTCTTGCTGATTTCAGTGTGCATATCAGAATATAAGATTGAAGTTTTAGTGAGGAGAAGCCACTGACCCGTATAAACTATGGACATTTTAGGGAGATGAGTAGATAGAAGTACTAAAAGACTATCAGCTGAAATAAAGCATTAGAATTAGTGCCATGATTTAGATATTCCCACTGATGTCATAAACATTTTTCATCTTCCTTCCATTGTTTGCGATAACTCTTTGTTTGCTGTGACTTTGGCTAGTGTTATTTGAAGGACTGCCTGCATTCACATGAACCTACCCAGGCCTTAAGATTGACATCAGAGGTCCTGCTCTCTGGTCAGTTACTGGAGAAGATTGGGTGGATGAGTAACAGGGGCAAGGTCATTTCAGTGGTGCACCCCACCACATTGTTGAATTTTGTTTCCCTGGAGCCCAAGCCCTCTCTCTGTCAATTTTTAGATGTGGTATTAATAGGTATTTTGTTCAGCAAGGTCTTTTGAACTCATTATGTGTTGGTTTTGTATTTTAATAATTTTTATCTTGTACTATTTTTCTGATTTTATTATTTTACAATGCTGTTGTTAAATATCTTTGAGCAGTGTTCATCTTAATCATGGGATATGAGCAAACAAACCGGGAATTTCCTCAACAGCATGATCTGAAGCCATGGTTGGAAATTAGTTTGGAAGCCTTGGTTTGGACTTGGAAAGCAATCCCTGGTTAGTTCTTACCATAGTTTGAGTGGTTTGAATGTCATGGAAAACTATGATTTTTGCAAACTATGGAAGACAGAAGGAAACTGTATGGGTGTGGGCATAGTTTTTGTACTGTATTCACTTCAGCTTAATCTGTTGATACTGGCTGTAGCAAAATAGGGATCCAATAATATATTTCCAACCCTGGCAGTGAAGATACAATACCTTTAAAATGATATGACCAATATCTTTTTTAAGTGCGATGAGCATGAAAAGCATATTATTCTTATTTTGCATAATTAATTAAAACATTGTTTGCTATAGGTATATTCACCGTTATCCATATATCACTTTAAATAGAGGCTGATGGGGTTGTTGGAATGGCTCTTAATACTTAGGAGTCCCTAGTGACCACTTTAAGTGACATTTTCTGCCTCTGCTGCTACATCCCTTAGCTACATCCCTGGGGGTGCCTACTTCAGGTTTTTTTTAGAAGCAAAGCTCTTAAGCAGGCATCTGCTTTAGACAGTTGCTTTCAGTCCTATTGATTTCAACAGAATGCATGCATCAAGACAAACCATGTACTTAAGCACTGGAATGGCTTACTCCTTGTGTCCACTGAAACCACAGACTTCTAGATTTCTGTTCTCTGAATGTGGTGTACCATTATCATAGTTGTTCCAATATTACTTTGGCGTACCGGTATCTATTTATGTGCAATGTCGGGTACTAATATCAGTCCCCTCTCATTGTGTACTCAAGTGGCAGTAGTAACACCACACATTTTCACACAACCATTGGGCCTCCTTGTTGAACTGGCTGATCTTCATTTGCTGTGGGACAAAGGAGAGAGCAGGCCTTCTCCCTCAATAGCAGAGCTAGATCACTTGCCCCAGAGAGCAGCTGGCAGTCCCTAGGCTTCTGGTTAAAAATTATTGCCCTCATATCTGTAATCCCAATGTACTTGGGTTTGCTGAACCCTATTAGCATACCTACAGCTCCATATAATCCTTTCTTTCAGTTGCATTCAACGCCTGAGTGTTTAACTGAGCCCCATTGCTTTAAATTAGACTCTGTACTGTTCTAAGTACTTGCAGACATCTTGATCTATTCCATTTTGCACAGTGAAGTGTTTTCATTAGCGCAGCATTCATGCATGTGTGATAGTAGCTAACTGATGTAATTAACCAGCATGTCAAAGGCTATTTATTTCTTGCACATGCAACCATCTTTCTCTGGTAAGGAATCGTTTCTGCTGACACAGTGCGTATGTAAACATGCTAAACTACAAGCCATTGCCCTTACAGTCTGCACTGTACTCACAAATTACAAACACTGATTTCACTTTAAAAAGGCTAAACTAATGAGAGTTACTTTAAATTTCCATGCCACTGTTAACTACACGTGTAGCTGGAAATGCAAAGGCAGGGGTTCAAAACAAAGAAAGATCAAGAGAGATAGCATAGGTCATGGAGAACAAATCGCCTACTTGATTGTAGGTCAACCAAGTGCAGAATAGTATTGCTGTACTTGTCTGGCCCAAGTGGCTGCTTGCCTGTTGCTTTTAAACCTCAGTGATGCACTGAGGTTATGCACATGTGTCAATGCTTGCAGGATCAAGATTGCTGATTGCAAATACCTTGGGAGCAAAAGTTTCTGTGCCAAAGTACTAGAACATTTTGGCCCTAATTTCTTTCAGCATCAAAGGATCAGGCTTCTATAGAAATAAAATATGAAGAAAAATGGCAATGCAAAACAAGGATTTGGTCTTGGGGGTGGTTCTTCAGGCAGATTCTGCATCGTAAAATATGGTATGTAAATGATTCCTGCTTGGAGGAAGAAGCAACAATAAATAATTCAGGCATCCTATCACCAGTTCCCTCACATAGACTTACTTTGGTTTCAATCCCTTCACAACATAAATTGCTTGCATGCTTTCTTGGTATTTTGGTAAAACCATGAAAACTGTAGACTTATTCTCTGCTAGCTATAAACATTTCAATGTTTGCACTATGATCCAGGGTCTTGCAGATGTTAAAATTCCCAGATTTTTAATCCAGATCCCACATCTATTCAAGTATACAAAGACACAATCTGTATAATCTCACATTTATTGTGACCTTGTAAAACTCCTTTTGCTTTCTTGCTTCAATTTGTTACACTCATTAGCATAATTCAGAAAAAAAATCTATGAAGGTTAAAGACATAGCTTTACTGTAAAAATCTACAGTGATGAGAACTTTATATGTTTGGAGTTTACAGTTTTTCTGTTTAAGTGTTACAATTTGTTCTGTTTAATAAGCACTTCTTTATTCAGCACAACATTTATGGAATTTTCTGGAATAAGATAGGGGATTATACAGAATCAAAGATTTGGGGTCTATGGCCCAAAACCATGACGATTATATGGAACTGCCATTTTCCTAGAGGACAACAACAGGAGCAGGCTATTCCCAGAGGCATATGGTTGACCACTGTGGGTGAACTATGTGGATTGTGGCATAATTTTAGATTTTACAAATTTAAATAGCTGTCTTTAACATGAAGTGCATTGCCAGTCAGTGATGGAAACTGAACTTGAAATACAGTGCTTCAGAGTGTCTGCAATATTCAACAAAAACATTCATATTCTTAATATCTTGATGAAATGTAGTGAAAATGGGTTATCAATAGGTTTTCTTTTCTCCTCTAAAGAGAGTGTGTTCTGGCAGCACTGCTGGCATGTTGATCATGGAAAGCTGTGTCCTATGCTTTGTTTCTCACACAATACACACCACTTCATTCTCCAATACAGCTTGCAGATAAGGCCATTGGCACTGCTGTAGCCTGGTCCAGCCACACAATTTGTCTTAATTTTGCGGTACTGTCTAAGCAAGTCTTAGTTTACAGGAGGCCACCGCACGGGGTCTCATGAAGCCCAGCAAGCTTCTTCATGTGGTCTGCCTGGCAATAAGATGATTTAATAATTTGTGTGCCCATTCTAAAGAGGTTTGGCTGCTTACCATCCAGCCTGCCCTCAGGGGTGATTTACTTAACCATATGCTGCCATAGAAGCAGCTGCATTTGATTGCATCTACCAAACTCTGAGGTTTATCCGCCACACAGCTGAAGCCTTTCTCCTTTATCTGCCACTTCCCTTGGCTGTATGCCCCTGAAATCATTTGTGTCTAAAAGGAGGACAGAGAAAACTTTTAGCATGTAGTTGGGTGTTGACAATCTGAAATGATGAATTGATCCTCTGAGAATCCATAGGCAATTTGCTGAAGCAACAGTAATAAAAATCTTGACATTGCTCATTGCTTTCTTGCTGATACTGTCTGTTAGTGAATCTGTATTGCATGTGCTATAATCAACACTGAAAATTCAAACCATCTCAGTAGCTCTCAATATGCAATTGACTTGACTACTGTTGTGGACTGACTATATAAGCCTATTTTTTCATTCATGGGTAGTAATTTATTTCTCTTTTTAGCCTGTCCCATCTCAAAGTCTATGTCTGGATAATAATGCCTTATATATAAAACACAGAATTTACAATCTGAAACAAAATCTTGACTGAATAAATATACATGAGCATCCACATAGTATAAGAATTTATTATAAATAATTGCCATGTTGAATAAGAGCAATGGTTCATCTAGTTCATTAATGTCCACTTTGATTGGCAACAGCAAAGAAATCTCAAAGAGGGTTTAGCCATATAGATGGATCTTTTCTGCCACTGACCTTTGGTCCTTTCTCACTATAACTTAGTGCAATAGTGTTTATGTTTAATAATGAATACATTGTTATTTCTCATAAAATTCTGGCAGGATTTCCCCATTATTTTATCAATTTGAATTTTGTAGGCTGTATTCCCATGATTTGGTATATATACATTACTGTTTGATATATTCTTCAACAGCAATATGAAGGGTTAGGAAAGGAGGTGAATTGTTGTTTGCTAAGATCTAGATCTGTAACCTCTTGACCTTCTGATCTCTTCTTATCCTGTCCAGATGGAAATTCTCAATGTCAGCTGCCCTATTTGTGGATGTAAGATTGGCACATTTCCTCTTTCTCCTTTCCCTTCCAGCACCTGAAAAGACTGGTGTCATATGATGATTCTTAATAGTTATACAGTGGTACGTCAGGTTACATACACTTCAGGTTACAGACTCCGCTAACTCAGAAATAGTGCTTCAGGTTAAGAACTTTGCTTCATGATGAGAACAGAAATCGTGCTTTGGCGGCGCGGCAGCAGCAGGAGGCCCCATTAGCTAAAGTGGTGCTTCAGGTTAAGAACAGTTTCAGGTTAAATACGGACCTCCGGAACGAATTAAGTACTTAACCTGAGGTATCACTGTAATCCAATCTGTGTATTATACAAAATACTAGACCTTCTGGTTTGGGGTTATTCGGAGGGGGGGGGTGTTCAGTACAATCTGTCGAATGGCACAGTGATCATCCAGACTTTTGGCTAAAGGGGGATGCCATTTTTATAAATTTTGAATTAGACTGTGGGATACCAACCTTTGCCCCATGGATACATATGGATTTTTGCCGGGGGTGACAGGCCCTGTGGTCACTTTTCCGCCCCCCTCCTCCAAGAAAGACACTTCCCTTTTCCAAAGGAACTGGAAATCCAGCTGGATCCAACTGCTGGATCCAGTAAAATCAATCTGAGACTTAGAAACCACAGGGAGATGAAATAGTAAGTGTGAAAGAGTATCATTTTTCCATCTTTTTTCTTCATCTCAGTGTACTTTTCAAGGGAGAAAAAGGAACCCTTACCATTTCAGGACCAAGCAGGCAGTGAGTGCAGGGGTAGGGGGAGACTCAAAGCTTTCACGGGTGCCATGGGAAGACCTCAAGGGCATCATTGCACCCATGGATGTCACAATGGCAATTGCTGAAATAAACTGCACAGGAAATATACCCTATGTGTCAATAATGGGAATTTTGGATTATTGTAGCTCAGACAATGGGGATACTGTACTGTTAATTATTTAATCATTTAAAATGATACTTCAACATAATAATAGTTAAGATATGAGTTAATGACACTTAATATATACCCTAAATTAGGAGAGAACTGTGGCACATACAGTGCTTTTCATATACTCATTGCATTTGAAATAGTCTCCAAAGCTACCTAATTTCTGGCCAGTGTGATAACCATATATCTAAAGCATTCCAGACAGATGTCTCTCCGACATTTTCTTGAGTGTCTTTGAGAGAGGAAATCCCATAGTTGCTGTAGGCAGGTTTTTTTCTTCATTGATTGACAGTTTTTTATGATTTTGGAGGACTTTTAAAAGTTATCCTAAAATTTAAAATCATTGCTTCTTGTCCTTTCTTAACACTGAACATGATCTCCCAAATGTCTTACCAGTGCTGAGTAGAAAAATGGTATAATTTCCCATGTGACTGCTAATTCATCCTAAAATGGCACAATTCTTCTATGCTATAGACACAGCTGGTGTCACAGCATCTCTCATCTCTTCATCTTACTTTCCCACAATTACTACTAGTATCTGCTGTAAAAAATGGGTGGTTAATAATTTCATGGTATAGGCAGTGCTTGCTAGATAACTGTTTGTGAAGCTTGCAAATAGGAATCAAAGCAATATAGGAACATCAAAGCAATATAGGAATCAATCCTAAAGCAGCACACACACACACACTGCTAAGTCTCCTTAACCTTAATGAGAACTGCCAATGTTTATATCTTGTTCAAAACCACATAGACTTTGATAGATCAGGGTTCATCCTCTGCTGATTTTTTATTTATTTTATTTTCCTCACCCTCAATTGTAAACACTGTCCCCTAAACCATCAAGTTAAAAGATGCACCCTATTAACCCGGTCATGAATGCTTGAAAAGCTTAACTTGCCTGTTAAAAATGTCTACTAGCCCATACCTAATTGTGCAAAACAGCAAGTGGATAGGGGGAGAAATACCCTGCTAGTTTAAATGGATGAGAATGAGTTGCTTCAAAAATTAGGCAGGGTGCAATTTTCCAGAAAGCGCAGTATCATAGCCTAAATTTTTCAGATATCACAGTCTCTTAGTTCCCCAAGAACCCACTTGGAGACATCAATGACTTACTTGGCAGTTTCCATTTACGTTGCCATAAGCTGGAAGGGTGACTAGGTTGTTGTTGTTGTTGTTGCTGCTGCAATAAATCCTTATTGACACAATCATAGATGGATAACAATGGTAAGTTATGGTCCAGGTTGAAAAAGCCAACCAAGTGGAGTTCATCGTATCACTGTATTATGATAGATCTTTTATCTTTCAGTAAAGAGGTCATCAGTGTTGGAGTGGGGAAGAAATGCATTTCAGATCTTTGTAAAAACACTCATTGAGACTATACTAAATTCAGGTCCTGTGTGTTGGGGTTGTAGCATTTTGGAGGTGCGTCTTAAAGTGTGTACAGTGGTACCTCAGGTTATGAACTCAATTCGTTCCAGAGGTCCGTTTGTAACAGGAAACCGCTTGTAACATGTGGCGTGCTTTTGCTAATGGTGCCTCCCGTTGTTGCTGCGCTGCCAGTGCGTGACTTCCACTCACATCCCAGGGTAAAGTTCGCAACTCAGAGCATCTACTTCCGGGTTAGCAGAGCTAGTAACCCAAAGCGTTTGCAAGGAGGATGGTACGTTACACAAGGTTCCACTGTATGTGAAGGTGGCACTTCAGTTCTTTGTTGCGTCTGGTCTGTTCTGATTCCACAACAATATGACAAAATGATAGCAGTTAAATTAAATAATGATGTTTTTAGTGACCCATAAGTGAGCCTCTTTATTTATTCTGGGTGTTTTGGTTTCTATGGAGCACTTGAACTGAGAGCCTTTTAATGGAAAAAAGCGGATATTTCTTCGGATGAGGGGTGGGAGGTCTTAATTTCCTGAAGCAGCCCCTTCGTGGAATAACACAAAGCTGTTTTTGCAGGCAGTCATGGCTCACTGCAAGGGCTATCTAGCTCTGTGTTTGCCCTGGCTTCTCTGAGGGGGTGAACACAGTGTTGAGGGAGGTCTTGGTTTTAGAAGGTTGGAAGGTTTATTAGTGTTGACAGTGTGTGAACTTGACATCTTTTGTAATAATGAGGTTTTAAAATGTGAATTATTCATGCCTTGCTTTGAATACAGGCTTATTGTGTTAGTTGGAGCTGTGAAGAGAGGAAAGATATTAATTAAATAAACGTCACTGTTCTAGAAGATCATGTGGGAAATTTTTGTCATGCCTTCAGTATAATCAAGGAACTAGACACAATACATACTTACTGAAGTTAGTTGTAGTTAGATTCAAAACATATTGATAATTCTGTTCTAGTTTAATGCATATTATCTGTTAATAGTGATTAAATTTGAAATCACGGGGGCGGGGGCTGTTTGGGTTGGTTCAAATTCAACAGTTACCAAAAGCAGTATCAGTCTCTCAGACTGTATAAATCAACCAATGACCTGATAATTAAGAAAGTTCTAATAACAGGCATAGATGGAATTATATTTATGAATGCTATTAGTGTGTTTGTGTGGGTTATAAAGAGAATTTTGTGTTGCTGTTTGTATAGAAATTAGATACTGCAATGTGCCTTGACGTTTATAGGATAAATAGCAAAATGGCTGGACAAATGTTAACTTGGCCAAGCATATATGCAAAATAGATTTAATTTGATGTTTAAGAAGAATTTATATTTTGCAGCTAAGCTGAACTGAGTCACATGTACCAAGTGCTTAGAATCCATATTTGGGAAGGAGCCTTCCAAGGACAAGTGATTTTATACAGGAAGCAATGATAGTATTTTACTAGCTAGTGTCCTCCTCTACATTAGCATCAAATAGTTATTCTGCCGCAGCTATTCTGCCGCAGCACTGATGGTGTTGTTAGGATGAAAGATCCTGACCACATAAGCAATTAAAGACTTCCTAAGCAGTGGTGTGTTTTTTGTTTTGCAGGAAGTTGCAGTAGAGACAAACTTTGTTCAGGATAGCTTCCCCCCTGCCTCTTTAAACTTCCTCTGGCCAATTCCACTAAATGCCACAAAAGTTCTCATTTCCTATCTAGGTCTGCTTCATTCCTCCTCCAGAGCAGTCACCCTGCAGATTTGTTTGAAGTGACTCTTAGTCTGAGTGTGCACAAAGTTAATGCCATTTGTCTAGCTTTGACACACGGTTTACTGTGACTTGTGTTGAAGATGGAATTAACACCATTACCAGAGAGGTCTGTGCTACAGAGGTCACTGAAAGTGCAGTGCAGAGAGTTCTGTACTAAAAATATACAGAACAAAATATTGTTCCTGTTATTTCCAAAGCTCATGATAAGGCTGTTAAGGAGGACACATGAATAATGGCTGTGCAATCAGCCACATTCCCTAAACTTGCTCATATCAAGAGGTTGGTTCTATTCTATGATGATGTATATAAATATTAAACCCATTGGGTTGACTGGGATGGGTCATACGCAGCTGATATGATGTTGAATACCTTTTGCTGTGCTTCTGAAGTCCTCTAACAATCAACTGTAACAAAATATAACAGGGGGAGAGGTGGAACCTCTCTACCTATTCTGCAGGCAACTGGTAGACTGGCTGCTGTGCCCTCTGGCCTGATGGTGTTGTTGGTGAATGCAGGGTTGATTCACAATAAAAATTTACTTATCCACAATTTGAGGGAGCCAAGCTGATGTGCATTACTGAGACCTGGGTGGGTGTGCAGGGCAGAGTCAACCTGTCTGGGCTTTGTTCACCTGAGTACTCAATGCAGCATTAAGCCAGGCTGGGGCAGGGGGAGTCTTTGTGGTCCATGAAAGTATGATCATGCTCATCAGGACACTTTGTACCTAGTGGTGTGCAAAGCACATTGGAGTGGCCACTGGTGTATCATCCACATTGCTGTCCAGTGGTTTTGTTCACCAAATTATATGAGGTGGATTTGGGTGTACTGTTGGACAATCCTGTGGAACTTTAACATCCATACTGAGACCACATTTGTAGTGCTAGCTCAGGACTTCATGGCTTTCATAGACATCCTCATGGCTGTGTCAGTTTGTTACTGCTTCACCACAAAGGGCAGGGTATATACTTGGTCTAATCTTCAAGGTTGGAGACGCAATCTACTAATTCTGTTGCTTCTCTTGGATCTGTCAGCAACTTTTGATATGATTAACCATGTTATCCTTCTGGACCACTGTGGACTCCATTTCACTAATTTTTCAGTCTTCCTTATGGGGTTAATTCCAGAGAATAGAATTGGGTGAGTGTGACTCTGCCCAGTGGTGAAGCAAGCCGATCAGGCGCCTGGGGCAGCATGCGTGCCCTGTGCCCAGGGGCGGGGCCAGCCACCTGCAAGAACGGGGCGAGCCAGGGCAGGACGCTCCGCGGGGCCTCAGAGCAGTCTGCATGCCTCCTCCCACTCAGCTGCCCTACACTGCAGAGCCTGTGGGCACCCAAGCCACTGTTTCACTTCCAGGAGAGATGTGTGGCTCGGGTGCACTGCAGGCCCTGCGGTGAGTGCCTCCTGGTATCAGATATTGAACCTGTTATGCTGTGGATTAGGGATTCATAATGAGAAGCAGTGTGAAGTATGTGAGGTTAGCACCATCTCTATGTTTGTATATCTTAGCCTAATTGTTGTGCCATTTGTGTTCAATAACTGCATCGTTATGTATGGCAGGTTGGTAGAGTTTCTAGCTTTAGCCTCTGAGATGGCTTTGGTATGTTTAAGAAATAATTCCAATGTACAGAGTTTCACTAAGTATGCTTTTTCCCATCACAGTCAGTTGCAGTTATGGGAATAGCCACATCTTGCAGACTTTCCCTTTTTATGGAGCTCTTTAAAAGTAGGCACAAGAACTCTCTAAGTGTCTAAACCAGGCAACCCCACAATGTGGTTAGTGGGTGGTAGGCAGGTGGTGAAATTTATTCAGCACAAAACTGAAATATGTTTCCTACATAAAGTGGCAATCTCTTTTTGCATGTTTACTGGATGTAGGTAGGGGGGGAAAAAGAAAGTTGTCCACAAGGAAGCTGGCTGTGGCCTAACATTCTCTCTGTACATTTTCCTTGCCTTATGAAAGGAATATTTATATGTACCTCCTGTGCCACAGGAAAAGGGCTAGTGGTAGTTAACTGGACAGTTGGAACAGATTGCGTCTTGCACAGTCCTAGAGCTGTAATTTTCAGTAATGGGATTTTGAATCTCACAGTAATAAAAGAAAACCTTTTTGCCTAGGTTTGAACATTGACAGAATTTCTAGATGTGTTGTTTTTGTGCTGTGTAGATGCAAAGTGAAGCCACCACCCACTCACTCTCCCATTTTTTCTTTTTCAGCCAGCTACTATACAAAGAACGCATTTACTGTAAACCTGGTTTGAATTTTATTCAGGCCATTTAAAAAAAACAAAAGGGAGGAATAGGAGGGTTAGAAAAACTGGGAAGCCTTGGAATGAGGTATAGGGAGAGGGACTGATATATATGTAACCATTTGAAATCAAGCTTTCATCCCAAACATTCATGCTTGAATTTTGGAGCTGTTGATACCTTAGAAATGGTAGAGTCCAACAGTAGTAGTTGTTAGACATAGTATGATAACATAAAGAAGTGCACCTAATACTTCATTTTCAAAAATAACTGGAGGAAAATGACAACCAGAATTTAGCAAATACATATTAGATTAAGGAGGTAATTTTAAACCCAATAGCTACAAAGTAATCACCATTGAACACAGTAGGACTTACCTCTGAGAAAACTTGCACAAGATTATATGCTGCACAGTAATTTTTCTTTGCCTCCTGTTGTCGTCCTCCCCCCCTCCCCCGATCCATTGAGACTGGATCTTATTTCACTTAAATTATGAGTGTTGTGGCTTGGAACATTTTCATAACCTGATGAGCTAGGCTAGGTTACTTAAATTATTTAAAGAGTTAACATGAAGATTGGCTGACACAGGTGTTTAATACAATACAACCAGATAATATATTACCCAGATATTAGTATTTTTATATAAGTCTAATTTGGCAAAGCACAAAATCCGTTGCACACACACTTTGCAATGATGGAAGAGCTGCTGGGCTGGGTAGACCTCTGTCCTCGGCAACCCAACAGTAATTGAAGATCTTTAAAAATGCATGCATCCTCCGTCTTTCCCATATGGGCTCCTAAGGCAACATGACCTTATGTGGCCATTATCTGACCTCTTTTACTCTTGGATTACAGGGTACAAAGCAAATTTATAGTTGTTTATTCTCTCCTCCTATCAGCTATTAGTGCCTAATCATATGGTCTATTGATCATGTGATTAATCACCTGCCTAAAGACGCAGCAGATCTTGTGGAATGCTGCAATGCACCACACTGAACTTCAACCTTTTATACAAACTTGAACAGTAAAAACATTAGTCAATGCCGAAGCCTCTGGTTAGTATGCTGCTAGAACACCAGGAGGTAAATCTTGTTGGTTAAGAAAACACGCCATACTATCAGTTGTGCCGTTTAAAAAACATATAATCCTCCCATACTTCATTTGCAGATACATACACTTGCCTAGAAGATTATTTTAATGCATCCTATAGATACTAATTGGCGGGGGTGGAGGCAGGGACTGTACTGTGTTATAGTGTCCACTATTTTTACCATAAGGATCTGACAGCATTTCAATAGTAAAATCTTTATTTTCAAGGCTTTATAATATGCTCGTGACATTTGGCTCTGCCTGAGCTATGAGTCTTTAAGATTCTTTTCTTCTTGTTCCCAACTTGTCGTTTTAAATACTGATTGGCCATATTTTATTTGCAAATGTTCATTTGTGCTACAATTTATTTGTTTTAACTTTTCTCTTAAAATCAGCATTATATAAAATTGAGTATAAAATAAAACAGGGATTTTTAAATAGTTAAAAAAGGATTGCTATACACAGTTTGTGGGAGCTGTTTCTCACAAAGACCTGTTAAATGGTTTTGTCATGATGGAGATGTAATATAGACTAGATCAGAGGCCTTCTATCTTGTTGCAAATGACCTTTTAAATATTTGTGTATAGAATCAGCTTTCCATCTGTTAACTTGTAGAAAGGAATATATCACTTTTAATCCTTGTTCATTTTTCATCCTTGTTATTTTCTTGAAATCTCAACTCAGTATGAGTCCTAGGAACACTCCACCTGCTTCCCCTCCCTACATCATCTCATACCATCTTATCACTGTGAAGGGAATATGGAACTTGGCATCTCACAATTATTTGATGTTCCTGACCCTTGACTCTGCCCCTAGTTTGAAAGGCAGACTGGGTTGCAGGGTCAGGGATATTCTACATTGAAATAAATGAAGCACATTCCATTTATTATCTTCTTGTGTGGTGAGAAGGTGAGAGCAGGAGCCTGAGAGTCTGAAATACTTAATATTCCTTGGAAAGTAAGAAGTGAACTAGTGTCTAGGTACATTTCAAGCTTATACATCTGTCTCGAAATTCAAGCAACAAATCACAACGCAAAAATCTTGTAGCAAGGACTATTGCAGTGGACGCTTGTGCAGAAGAAGGCATGGGGACTTCTCTGAGTTATGCTGTCTACAGATGAGGCATTGGGCCATACTCTATATCATGGCTACTGTTCCAAAAAGATTCAGGGTTCATTCTATGAAGATATTCATGTTGTGTAACACACTGTGTGCATGTGGTGATGGGACTAAGCTCAATGCCACAAGGAAACCTTGTCAGACACCAACTGCTGTGAAATCTCTGCTCCCTTACCAATCTATTTGGTGTTTGCTTAGGTATGTGAACAACCCCTGCTGACAAAAATGTAATTAAACAAAATAAATGAAAAAGGGGCGAGTAATTTTAAATGGTGTTAGATGGTGTTTATGTATGATGGAGATGGAGACTACTACTTGTGCTTCTTGTAGGAGAGCTGGTAGGAGAGGATAACTCATTCACTTTCTCAAAGGGCAAGGCCAATTCAACTTCACTATACCTTTCTGTGGAAGACTTCCTTCCAAGTACCTGGCTCTGACTTCTAAGAAGGAGCATATTTATTTCAGTTTTGAAGCTTTGACAATTTAATCTTACTTGTTCATTTCCCTTCCAGTTTTTCCAGTTCTACATATTTTTGGTGTCTTGTGTATGGCCTTCTTCTCTGATCTTTTTTGTTGAGAGGTGTAGAACTTTTCCACGGATCAGCCACACTGGTCCTACCAGAAGCCTAGACTCCAGCACTTTAGCATCTTTATCCCAAGCAGGTCATTTGCCATTGTGGCAGAGGGGAGAGACCCTGTTCTCTGCTGCTGCCTCCTTTCCTTTAAAAAAGCAGAGTTACCTGGTGACTGTTTTGGTGGCTGACTGGTAGCTGCCATAGCAGAAACACCAATTTGTTTTGCCATCCCTGCATGTATTTCAGTTGAAATGAAATAAAGCAGTCAAACAGAATGAACTTGAGACAGACGGAAACAACAGAGCTATATTTCAAATCTATACAGGCTAATCTATACAGGCCATAACCTGTCCAAAAAAGCTATTGAATGGCTGTGTTTTGGGACACTCACACCTGAGGAGATGGTGCAGCTGTTCTATCATGCTAAAAAAAGGGTCAGATTTTCAAAGCTCTGGTGGGAGGAAGCTGAAGAGGGAAAATGGGGAAGGACGTGTTTTGTTCATGACTTCATGTAAACATCCTAAAAAGCAAATAAAAAAAGGAGGACATTTCCTATGACCATGATGTCATGAGCCCCATGGCAAGAAATGTGGAGGGGTGATCCTGGCAGAATTTGTCAGAGGAAGAGGAGACAGAGATTACTGTGTCTGTTGATGGGGAGAGTCCAAGTAGTATACTGGGAGATCCAAGGTGACAGGGCAAATCAAGCGATGCTGCCATTGCCCTGTCTCAGGAGAGCAAGGTTGCTCCAGCAACTGAGGAAGCACATGAGCACGAGTCAGGCAGTGAACTGGTAAAACAGACTCGGGTCCCATCTCCAATGATGCATCCTCTGGTGAGGGCAGACCCAGCTCACTTGTAGGAATTCCTGCTTACTTGTCCAGTCCAATTACTTGGGATGAGAACTGCGCAAAAGACTCTGCCTGTCCCGGAGGCATGTCAGGTGTTGAGATAGCATTTTAGCTTAGAACTCTGCTTCTGAACTATTAGACTATGTAACCTGTGTCTTGATCTATGTTTAAGCTGTGGACTGATTTGTGAAACAATGCCTTCAGGAATAATTGAGCTGAGAGTGAGTACTGTGTCTGAATGTGGGAGTCAGGACTATGAGAAGACCCTGTTAGTGCAGGAGCCATCTTTCCCAACAGGGCTAGCACACACTGAAAAGCTGGGTCATGAGCAAGGCCAGCCTTGCAATGAGTAATGTGGTGTAGCTCCCCCACCCAGCTGGCAAAATCTACTCAATAGGATTATGTTTTAATTCTTCAGTTCAGATATAAACAGGTCTGAAGATGGAACTCCTGACTGGATACAATGTATTAATATTCTTTTTAAATTAGTGACAAGTAACCTCTGTTTACCTTGGAGTAAGCATTTATCTAAGAAGCCTTTCCATAATTTTAGTTACATTTAATTATTGCTTTCCTGACATAAAGAGAACTCACTTCTTTGTAGTATATCATATTCTGCTCTTTAAAAAAAGGTAAATGTAATATGTGGCACTATTATAAAAAGAGCATGCTTAGAAAACACAGTAGACAGAAATCACAAACGGTGCTCCCATTTATATAAATCTGAATGTGTGGGAGAAGTGTTCATTGTGTCCAGCTTAAAAATCATGCACCATTATGTCCTTGATATATTAGCAAAGGACACTGAGTTGGCTCAAAGAGAAATGCAGCCACTTAAAAGCATTAATTCTCCTGGAACTCACAGAAAAGCAAAAATAAATTAAATGTGCCACCTTTAAATTTTTGGCTATGTTAAAACATTATGAGAACTACCTGTTAGACAAATTATGATAAATGATATCAACTGACACACTGCAGCTTGTCTGAACTCCTTTTGGCTGTAGTCATAAGAGGCAAGTTATACAACTTGCAAATTAAACTTATATCTATCATACTAATTTAAAGGAAATTATTAAACAGTAGTAATCATGGTGTTCTGTATCCTTATGAAGTAGCAAAATTCTTTCTGAAAATATGTTGAGAAGACTCAAACTCTTAGTTCTCAATCTTGAAATTTCTATCCCTACAATGCTCAAAAAATTTCCCCTTTCAACAAAGTATATGGAAGTTATATTAAAGTAGCTTACCTAAGCCAATAAAGGTAAAGGTACCCCTGCCCATATGGGCCAGTCGTGTCCGACTCTAGGGTTGTGCGCCCATCTCACTTAAGAGGCCGGGGGCCAGCGCTGTCCGGAGACACTTCCGGGTCATGTGGCCAGCGTGACAAAGCTGCTCTGGCGAGCCAGCACCAGCGCAGCACACGGAAACGCCATTTACCTTCCCGCTATAAAGCAGTACCTATTTATCTACTTGCACTTAGGGGTGCTTTCGAACTGCTAGGTGGGCAGGAGCTGGGACCGAAAGACGGGAGCTCACCCCGCTGCGGGGATTCGAACCGCCGACCATACGATTGGCAAGTCCTAGGCACTGAGGTTTTACCCACAGCGCCACCCGCATCCCTACCTAGGCCAATATGTTGTTGTTATTTCATTTATAATAAAAGCAGCTAAGACAGTTTTTAAAGCAGTACAAAACACACATACAAAAAAAGAGCTTTTAAAACAGTGGGATAAACACTTAAGGCAGAGACCTTTTCATCTACCTGGAAAGTTTATGAACTTTGACAACCTAGGTAGCATATTTATATAGAGCAAGTTGTTGGAGACTACTGGTATTAAATTAATGACCTTGCTGGTATGAGTGTCTTTCATACAAAATAATCCTCATTTTAAAAAATCCAGAATAACTTCAGAGCTGTGTATCTTTCTGAGATGAAAATGCTCATTGACAGCTTAGCGGATTAGCGCTATTAGCGGTCTAGCGGCTTTTAGCGATCAGCTGTTAAGCGGCTTATCAGCGGAACAGCTGATAAGCGGCTTAGCGGCTTAGGAAAGGGGGGGGAGCGAAAAAACCCCGCAGGAACTCGCAAGATTTTTTCGTCTTGCGAAGCAACCCCATAAAGAAATTCGTTTAGCGAAGCACCTCCAAAACGGAAAACCCTTTCGTCTAGCGGGTTTTCCGTCTTGCGAGGCGTTCGTCTTGCGGGGCACCACTGTATCTCTTGGCTTTTGTGGGTCAGTGGCAAGAGCCAATGTTGTGGGCCCTCCAACTGATTTAAAATATGATCTCAGTTAAAAATTACTTCATAGGTAATAGTTGTTAAATATAATATTTACCCATCCCACCCCTCAGATACCAGGAGATCACATATTATCTGGTGAGGGGTGGAGGATTATTATTTTAGTATTGATTAGCACACTAATTAACTGGCTGATAATTCAAGGAGCTGTTCAGGTTCATGCAGAAGGCTATTTCTGGTCCACTGGAATCCGTGGCTTTTCTCGCCTCCTCCCTTTTTGTGGTAAATAGCTGATCCCCATAAGAGTTTTTCAATGTTCTGCTGTTTCAATGTTCTGCTGTTTCAAAAGCAGTTTTGCAGCTATTTGAGAAAAACAAGCTAAAGGTCCCACTGAGCTCAAGACCTGGGCCTAATTCTCAGAATGCAAGTGGGGGTCTCACGTGATTGCAAACCCTTCCATTATAAATCTACTGCACAAAAAACTTTATGTCAGGGAGAAAGTTTCTATCCTAGCCTGGTTCCAGATATACTATTTTTTAAATGTGAATATATATAGAGAGGGGGGGGGGAGAGAGAGGGAGATATTGTATGGAGGACTCCTGGATTGCAGTCGGAAGTGGTATAGCCTCAACATGTTTACCCCTTCAGTGAGTACTAGACCCTCGTTTCACAGTTATTTGGGCCCTGGCCATTGCATATTGTCTAGCTATCAGTGGAAACAGAATCTGTCGGTTTTGAAGAGCACAGATTAGGAAGGAATGTGCCGTTTGGAAACGTGGCAGCTCTCATAGTACTGTGTATGGTTTAAATTAAACCTTTTTTTGGAAAGCAGAATAGCTGCAGGCCACATTTTGAGGGAAAGCAACAGCAGAAAAGGGTTGGCTGTGGTTTTTCCTTTGCTGTATAACAGACCAACTTTCTCTTGTTTTAACACAGAAGCGGGGGAGGGAAAGCTGGACTCCTTCAGACCAACCACACAGCTTCTCTGCTGACCACAAAAAGGAAGTTAGGCATGGCAAGGCTAGGATTAATACCCACTGTCTCTTAAGCTAACAGGGTGTGAGAACTTTTTATATGGATTTTTTCCCTCCCTGCCTTCTTGCCAGATTGACGGTGTGGTCAGAGTTTAGACATCTTGAAACAAGTACAAGTTTGCATTACATTGTGTTCCAGGCTTTTCTAAATTGCATCTTAAATTCGTTTACGCCCACTGCTGAGCTTTTAGCAGGGCAAACCACTAATAGCTTTGTGCTACTTGCTGGAGGGATAGGAAACATAAAAAATATGCCTTGAACACTCTAGGCAGTTGGCAGATCTTGACGGGCTGATAGACTATAGTTATGCTTAATGAAACAGGCAAAGCCAGCTCTTAATAGAACAGAGCCCTTTATTCTATGTGAATAATAAGATTAAGAATTTATTGAATAATTGAATTTACTAGTCATTTGTCCAAATTTCCTTATTCACCGGCTCTTCTAAAAATTGACAGTGTGTGTGCTTTTATATGTAATTGTGACATCACATATTTCCATGTGTGAGATATTTGATTTTATTTATTTTATTGTATTTTTAATATTTTGTTGGAAGCCGTCCAGAGTGGCTGGGGAAACCCGGCCAGATGGGTGGGGTAAAATAATAATAATAATAATTAATAATAATAGTAGTAGTAGTAATAATAATAATAATAATAATAATAACAACAACAACAACTACAGAGACGGCCAACAACCTAGATGGCTTTAAAAGAAAGATAGACAAATTCATGGAGGTGAGGACTATCAGTGGCTACTAGCTATGATGGCTGTGTTCTGCTTCCACAATTGGAGGCAGCAATGCTTCTGAATATCCATTGCTGGAAGCCACAGTGGGTGGAGAGTGCTGCTTTGTTCAGATGGAGCTTGTGGGTTTCTCATAGGCATGTGGCTGGCCAATGTGAGAACAGGATGCTTGGCTTGATGGTACCATTGGCCTGATCCAGCAGACTGTTCTTATGTTTGCAAGCAAACCATACCCTCCTGAAGTATATAAGAACATAGTAAGCTGCTGTAGACTGAGTCAGACCATTGGTACATCTGTCTTAGTGCTGTGTGTGCTGAGTGGCAGTGGCTGCCCATAGTTTCAGACATGGGACTCTCCTAGCCCTACCTGGAGATTCCTGGGGTTGAACCTTGGCCCTTCTGCATGCAAAGCAGATGCTCTAGGACTGAGCTGCAGCCCATCCCCTAATGCTATTTTCTTACATGAAAACAGACCTATTCCTTTGATGTCTCATATTTTTATTTTTAAGCATTACATGTTCTCAAACTTATTCTGTTCCAGGAGTCCATTTGACTCCTGAAACCATTCGAAAACCAAGGCATGGCTTCCGATTGGCTGCAGGATCTTCCTGCACTTAACCAGAAGCTGCGGAAGCTGTGTCGGATGTTCGGCTTCTGAAAAATGTTCACAGACTGGAACACTCATTTCCGGGTTTGCGGCGTTTGGGAGCTGATTTGTTTGGGAACCAAGCCTTCAAGTATACTAATTGATTTTTGCACTCAAGTCCTGTTTTATAATTCTGTGAAACAGTTGTAGATTTGAATCAGCTGATATTTAACCATATGCATCCCAGAACTGAATGTGCTTGGAGTGGCACATGATCATTATACAGTGGTACCTCGGGTTAAGAACTTAATTCATTCCGGAGGTCCATTCTTAACCTGAAACTGTTCTTAACCTGAGGTACCACTTTAGCTAATGGGGCCTCCTGCTGCTGCTGTGCCGCCACCGCACAATTTCTGTTCTCATCCTGAATTAAAGTTCTTAACCCAAGGTACTATTTCTGGGTTAGCGGAGTCTGTAACCTGAAGCGTCTGTAACCCAAGGTACCACTGTAACCATGTAGTTACTCTCATAACCATTGCAAATATTTAGTAACACATATTCTGAAAATATTGAAATATAACAGTTTATAAATTGAAACCACTTGTCCATCTGATAAATATAGTACAGTTCTGACCAGGCATGACATGTGCAGTTTTTGTATATTGTTACAATATTTCTAAAGACATAATGCTTCTTGTGTATCGTAATGATGTAGTCCTATTATATTTGCAGTCAATTAATAATACATAAATATCTCCACCTGTAGAACAGTTTCCTTCTGATAGGGAGGGTTTCCAGATTATCCTTACTTGCTTGCTCTTTGTTCACATGTGCTTTGATAGCACAGGAAGTAGAAAGAAATGAGGAAAGCTTTCTCTTAATTTGTTTTTGCTGCCCTGGAAGACCTCCATTGCATCTTGATCTTTTTTCACTGCTGAGGAATTATACAGTAACAAATTGAATCCATTGATCACTGTCTTCTTCTCTGAAGTTTCACTTTGTAAGATTCTATACAGTAGTCCATTGACTTTGATAGAATTACCAATAGCAGTAATCAAGGCAATTAGGATGAGGCCAAATTATTTCCTTTACTGCATGGGTGTATGAGGAAGAAAACATAAAGGAATTATCTTATATCCAGTAACAAGAGACTTGTGTGGCCTTTTGTGGTGGGGGTGCGAGAAGAGTGTTGGGTGTTCTAGTCTAAGTAGCTATTACTATGGTAATAATAATGAACTACCAGGTGCTAGGATATATAGTCTTTGCCTTATATTCGCTGGAAGAGTTAATCACAAAGTGATTTTCCTCTCAAGATTCACCTGTTAAATTGTTTCCAAATGTTAAAATTTCAAGGTCCCGCGTCATGAAAAATAACAGTGAATTAGCTTTACTTCAGTACATAGGAACTTACTATCTTTCCACATTAGGGAAGGGGGAAGGGTATCCTTCACATTACTATTCTAGAAAGCACTCGGAACAATCATGGTACAAAATGGGAAGGATTAAAAACTCCTTTGCTCCTGGTTGTGCAGATTTTGCAGATGCTTAGGCTATACTCAGAACTGTAAAGAGGCAAGAAGTCACTTAGCATGAACAGATGTATTTTCTTTAGTAAACTCTTTCAGGCTATTGTTTCCTAGCCATTAAAATTGCCATCTTGATACTTGGTTATTCACTATATACCATAAAATATTTATTAAGGTCATAGAACTGTAGTGCAGTAGAAAAACCCACATGTGGAACAATATGCTTGCTGTTATTTTGGATAAGAACATTTCTGCTGGGTTGCATCACTGTCTGTAAATTTTATTGATTATAATTAAGTTCGTCTGTATTGTCTCTGGGAATGTACATAGCTTAAAATCAATATTTCTTATATTCATTAGGAAAACCAGCTTGAAAGGGATTTTAGTAGAAATAAGCAGCAAGGCTGCCACTTTGATTGCATTTATAAAGCATTAGGGGCTCACCATCTCTCCTGCTTTTCTGAATGTGTTTTAAACTCATTTCACAAATTTGTCTCCACATTTAGCTGTTTTACTTTTACCCATTATCCCTATTCTTTATATCAAGCTTCCATTAAGAGAAGGCATGCACCAGGTGTCTGCTGCAGGTAAACTCTGATTTAAAGTATCTGAAACTTTCATCTGCCCGGCTTCAGCTGTATTAATTTACATTATGCATCTGCCCTTCATCTGTATCATCTGCTTTGACAACATATGGAACCATTTTAAGCACAGAATAACATGTTGTCACCTTACTGAAATTTGTGATGAGTTAAATAGGGACAATGCTTCACACTTCAGGCAACTGTCGCACAAAAAGTCATGTCAGAAAGCCTACTCCCTCTAATACAAAAGTTGATGATTGCAGGGTGTGTTTTAAAGCTTTGTTTTGCTTATACAAGTTTCATAAATTCAATCCCAGCAGTCTGTGTACATCCATGAATGCACTATGACTCCATTCTTACATCTGTTTATTTACCATTGTTTCTAAAACATCATTCAATAAAATTTCCAGTTTAAACAATTTCAAGTAAACACATAGAGAAAGCATTGTAGCATAATGCATTCAAAATAGCACATATAAAACCTTAAAAGCTGCATATTTAAAATCACACACTGAAGGCCTGATGGAGCATTCAAACACAAAAAAGGAAATCTAGCAAATCCTAAAAGAGAATGCAATCTACACCTTTGGAACCATGATCAAGATGGCCCTGAATCTCACCCCCATCTGTCTAACCTTGCAAAGCAGCAGGCCCTCTGAATTTATACTGTAAATCACTTTGGGATGCCTCACGTGAAATTATTCATAAATGAAATAAATAAATGTAATTGAAGAGATTCACAAGGGAGTATGTGGCCCTTAAAGTAAGCTGTAGATTGAGAGGATATCCCAATCAATAATACTTTGCACATTTTTTTAAATTTACTTTTCTTCATGGAGACTGTTGGGATTAAATTTGGGGGAGGGGGAGTTCACAGATTTATTGAAAGTTAATCCTAACAGTCTCTATGAAGAAAATTAACTAATAAATAAAAAGTGGTGATCTGATTAACATTACCCTATGGCGGAGTTGAGAGGTGAAACAGATCTTGCAGTGGTCCAGCTCTCTGGCCTAGAGCCATTAACTCACTGTGGTGCTGAGAACAGTTTTAGCATGTGAGCTTCTTGAAGGCAAGTTTATTGCTCTCCTTAGCTGCAATCTCATATTCAGAGGTCTTAGATTTAGATGGTGCCTGGTTACTGGTGTTAGGTTTAGTATTAGAGTTTTCTTTCTCCCCCCCCCCCCCCGCCAATCAGGGTGTGTTGTACCTAGCTCTCCTTTTGACTTCAGCCACAAAATGCATTATTCCACAAGTTGTGAATGTTTATTAGTTATTGATCCACCCCTTTTAATCATATATTTAGATACTCAAAGCTTGGAAATCCTGGCGACCACACTTAGTTTCAATAACAGAATATTTACAGTTCATTGACAAACCATCCATGAGTAAATAATGAAATCAAACTTGCTATTGGGTAATGTACTGTCAGCTGGCAGGGGAAAGAACTAATGATCAGATAGGTCCAGATGGGGCCCAGATAGTTCTCTCCATTGGGGGGAATTATACATGAAGTAGGTAGCTTATTTATTACCATTGTATCTCACAATTTCCCCAAGAAGCTAAAGACAACATACATGGGTTTCTTCCATTTTTAACTTCAAAACTGTGAAATCAAGCTGAGAAGTGACCTGCTTAAAGTTGCTAGTGAACATTTGAACTTGGGTATCTGAGGTCTAACTCCTAGCACTGTTATTACTGCATTACACTAACTGTCATCATTACACTGCATCACACTTGCTGTCATTATTTCTTTACAGCAGTTGGGGGGGGGGTTGTGGGGGGAGGTGCTGGTACTCATATCTTGATAAAAGTTCCTGTAGGTGCCAACACAAAAGAGCTGTCATTGGCAGCGAAGAAATAGGTGATGGTACTCTGAACCAGTGAGTACTGTCACAAAAAAGCACTTCTTTATAGAGAAGAAGCCTATAAAAAGTAGCTGTCCAGAATATAACTGTTCACAAGAAGTATCTGGGTTATTACCAATTTGATGCTCCTTCACTCCCAAACTTCTTGCTCACATACATCCTAACTAAATGAAAGCACAGAATGAGTGATGGTATCATAATGTCTAATATAATCAATGTAAATCTTGCTAAGTGATTTGGTCACGTTTAAGTAACAGGCGTTAGATTTGGGGGGTGGACAATAAGCAGCAATAGCAAAAACTGCAGGCTAGGCTTTACTTTGCAAAACAACAACAGCAATAAACTGTGTTCAAGTAAAAGTATTTAGCGGTATTCTTGCTCATTTTCTTTGGAGACTGTCTGTCATTGCCTAGAAACGTAGAAACCTCAGGCACACTGTATTTCTCAAAAAGATTAGAAGAGGCTTGGTTTACCCAGTTAACTCTGGGCAACCATATACCAGAAGGCCTGGTGGCATTTGCCACAGCAATATCTCCATTGTGTGTGCATTTTCGGTTCATTAAAAAAAGATGTTAATTGTGGCCGGTAGTCGAGAATCTTTCTTTTAAAGTCAGTTATCAGCGGTTTCCTTTTGCATGGCTGGCTCGCTGATGGGGAGCTGTCCGTTTATTTAAAAAACAATGCCTCAGTTATCATATTGTTTAGTGTGGGGCGGGGAAGTGAAGCATTCAAATACAAACAAATCCAAAGCAGGAAAGCAACACAGCAAAAACAGAGGGGGGGGGGGTTCAGGGCAGATTTTACAACCTGAATAAATCAGTTTAATGAAGGAGTTTTGTTGGAGAACTCCAACTGACAGGACTTGGCCCTTAGTTATTATTTCATGTATATGTTTTTGAGTATTTTAATTACATGTTTAGAATTTCATTCAAAATGAAAATTTATTTTTTATTTTTTACAAGTATTACCTCATGTCAATAAAGTACTGAGTACTTGCTAATGTATTTGTATCAGGCTTGTCCAAAAGATTTTAGTCTATGGGAATTCATTTTTTCTTTAGGATACCCTCTGTACATAAAAGGGACAGAAGGTACAACCTTAGATCTTATTCCATATACAAGTAGAAACACAAATTCCTTTAACAATTAATAGGTACTCTGTTGACATTCCAGACAATTTATTACAATGCATCACTCACAATATATTAAATAAAATTGATAAACTGTGACTGCCATATCTGTCATGTAACATGCTGAAGGAAAAATTCCAGTTTTGTCCAATATAAAACATTTAGTTTACTATCATTAATGCTGCTTCTAGAGTTCACAAGCAGAATCCAAGTCCAGTATTATTCTGTAGTTCCAAGCTGGTACACCTGCTTTTCAGGTAGAAGATCCCAACCAGATTCATTAACTCAGAGATTCTAGGGATGCATATCCTATTAAGATGGTAGGCTTGACATTGCTTGTCTCGATCAACCATTGTGCTAATACCATCTCCATTTATATCCATAGGGTGTACATTTTTCTTTTATTCTACAAATAAAATACATTTATTCATTTTAGCCTAATAACTGCCATCCTGATCTCCATGACTCTGTATACAATGGATATCCAGTGTGGCCTATAAGAAACTATTTTTTTTATAATGCCTAATGGATGATGTTCCTATGTGTGTGAAACTTCACTGCTTGGGCAGGAGACTGGGGAGCTATGAGTCTGTGTAGATCTTTGACCTATTCTGATTGTTGCCTTCTTCATTTTTTTCCCAATCTGTTCACCTGCTTTGTGAGAGCATGGGAACAAGTATGGAATGAGTGTTTTTTCCATTAGTTATTTGTAAGATTCTTATAAAGTATCTGTAACCAAAGCATAAATGAAACACATTAAATCTGCTGATGAACTATTTCAAAAGGTTATGACTTCTTGACTGTCATAATTGGTTTATCTGAAAAGATCATTAAAGAACTTGGGGAATTGGATACATATATGCCTTTAAATTAATTCACAGAATAGCCTTGGGTTAATGGACGTTTAGCTTTAATGCTTAATCAGGAATATGCAAAGGAGCTTGAATTAAGAAGAACCTTTGTATTACTTGTGATTTGAAGCAAATAATCCATGGCATTGTAAAGGGGTTCGGATCAATTCTTCCTATTATTTTAGATAGTGTTTTCCATTGCAATTTATTTGAGGTCCAATGTATATGCTCTGAGGAGTTACTGTCAATTGACTACTAGTGTGTGATGACATTCTGGCCTGTGACCCTTGTGGTTCCATTTGGAACCTTCACTATATTGTTTCTAGAAGGGGGGGAAATGAATGCAGTGTGTCTTGGAGTCAATAGCTTCTCTAAAGTATGGAACAAGGAAATGCATCTTCAAAAGTTCCAACTTGTCTATGAACAACTTGCTTTTTGGAAGGGGCCATAGTTTAGTGATAGAGCACAGGTTTGGCATATGAAAAGTTCCACAAATTGGTAATCTGCATACCTTCTGCAGTGCTACAATATGATCCAGTCTTCTGGTTGTGGTAAAAATATTGGCAGCACCATTTTGAACTAGTTGAAACTTCTGGAGTGTCCCACCCAAAGCACATGTATAGGGTTGCACTGTAGATTTACCTGTTACTTGTTAGAAAGTAGGGTAGGATATGTCTAACAAAATAGTATGTCTCTGTTTTATCACATCAAGTAGACCCCAGTTTGTGAATGGTCCTATGCATCTATGCAATAAGTAAGAGTAAGGTGATTTCTTAAAATAGACAAAACCTGGAACACCTGAATTCATTCAAGATGTCCTCCACCTTCTTGTTTTTAGTTATGCAGGTGTTCTTAGCAATTTCAGTGAATGAGGGTGGGCAGAATAAATGTTCTGTAGATAGAATTATTTCTATAAATAGAAGGAATTTTCTGAGTATTCCAGAATGGATAAGTGGGTATTTAGAAATCTTATACAGAGAATCCTAAACCTGCTGATAGCATGATGTAGTCAGGCATAACTATACTTTTAAAAAGATATTTGGTTTGCTTCCTGATACCATTAACACACTGTAGTGTGAAGTTGACTTATAATATAATGTACATCTGATTTGGGAGATAATCTAAATAGTGAATTAGTTTATGTTCCAGCTGTGAGTGTGTACAATTCTGAGCCTGCTTTTATCTAGAAAATTAAAATCAGGTTTTTTGAAGCATAGCCCCACAGATTGTTCAGCATTTAGTGGAAGGAACATTGTCTAAACTTGATTTACTGCATATTTCAGGCAAACAGACCTTTGAAAAAGCATTGACCTCATGCTAGCTTCTCAGAAAGCTTTGTTAAGTATTCCCTCTTAATCCCAGTTTGCAGGTGACCTTAGTTTGAGATGTGCTATTCTTTAACAAGGGTTCATTTGTCAGTTCTTTTGGATTTCTCAAAGTCCTTTATATAAGACAACGTAAGAGGCTGATTTAATTATTCTTATACACTTAACTAACAATCCTCCCTGTCTCAGTTCAGCAGCTGTAGAATGTACTCCCCTTCCTTAAGTGAACTGGTTAGAGAGTTGAGAAGGTTACTTGAGGTATTGAAACAGGGCATGTAGGTAAAAGTAGATGATCTTATGCAGTGTTAATCTGGATTATGTTGGAGAAATTAGTTTTGATTTTGATTTTCGCAGATAAAGCCATTTCTTTTTAAACAATTATGTCTCAGCACACTTGTCTCTATTTTACATTATATAATGTTTTTTATTCAGCAAATTTAAAAACTTGAATGCTCCAATGAATTAGTTCTGTTGCTTAGTAATGAATAGCATGATGTAAAAGACTTTTGTGTTATTGTGGTCTGTATTTAGAGTACTCCTAAAATATAGTAGTGAAATTGAAATAGGGAAATCAGTATTTGGTTTCTTGAAAAGATCTCTCTGTGTTTTTAAACACATTCAAAGTGTAAGTTTCTAGCCCTCATAGTAGATGAATCTGAAATGTTCAACCACCCTCCTCCAAAATCTGTGGAACTATGAAGAGCCTCTTATCAAATTCCAGACCCTTCTTGTTTCTTCTAACCCACTTATTATCCTCAGAACCAGCTCTATAGATTCGAAAGATAACATTCACAGCATTAATTTTGGAAGGTAAACAATGTATGTAGGTTGGGATAACTTTGAAAACAGAACAGAACAGAGCCTTTATGTATAATTACTTTAGAGAAGTAGGAAGGTTTTTGATACAGCAAGACCATGGTCCCTCCTGTATGTTCCTTGGTGGGATTTCTCTGGCGCATTGATTATGACTGAGGACTTGTTAGTATCTGCACCTGAGGGAAGTAAAAGCATTGAATGCAGTTTACTCTAACTGCAGGAGGGATTTTTGCTTTGTTGACCAAGTGGGTCACTGTCATTGGAACTACCAAAGGAGAATAACCAGAAACGATGGTGCCCTCCTCGAAAGAATTCTACAACTGATGATTTGATAGACTGGCTCTGCCACATGAACCATCTATTCTAGGACAGCTGATCTTTTGTTCTGTAGAGCACAGTGCACTTCCCAGTGGGGATTCAGAGCAGCATCAGCATCGCTGGATCCTCAGGGAGAATGCCCTTGCTTTCTCTGAATGACCACCAGAACAAGAAGACCGAGTGATACTTTCAAATTCACTCTTAATTAATGAGCACATGCACATTTAAGGCAATGATAGCAAAATGTTGACCTACAGCTAACCCAGCAGAAAAAGGCTATTTAAAGCTATTTGTTTCTAAAGACTGCCTTTAATTGATAATGAGAAACAATTTGATTCATTTGCTGCATGTTTTCCTTTCCATTCTTTTTTTATTGAAGGAACATTCTATAATGCAATTCTCATGCTACACACTGAATTTATTAAATAGACTATATGAATGTTCTAGTGCTATTTAATATTCTCATACAGCCATGGAATTTAGATCTAATAGGTCATTGTGTCCTGCTATTACATGATTGCTCCCTACAGCATATTTACTCTGTGTATTGACTGTCCGGCTTAGTTTTTAACCACTTCCCTTGGGAGATTCTTCTGCAGCCCAGTCTATCTTATTGCAAGGACAGTTTTCTAAATCTCCACAATAATTTTTCCTTTCTTAATTTAATCACTTAGTTCTTAGTTTTATCATCCCGTATTACTCTTCTCGATGTTTATACTATTAAATATTTAGAGTCTTCTCTGATGTTATTGTATAATCAAGCTGTAAACGTTTAGCTCTTTGAAGTGTTCATCATTTAATCCATTTCTCTAGTCCCCTAATTAGTTTGGTGGCTGTTCTTTGATACTTTGCGTACTGGGCTACAACACTGAGCATCAGCTGAAGGCTTAGGAATTTTCAGTATTGTGTAGGTTGATTGTTAAATAGATCAGTGGAAAGAAAAGACCACATGTCAGTGGAGTAGACAGGTGTATCTTAAACACCTGGTGGTGCTCCTTGTGGTTTTGTTTTGATGTACTTGTGTACACAATCTGCATGCCTATGTCTCCAGAAATCCATACTGCTCCACCACCCTTTTCTAGAAAATGGGCATTTCTCCTGGTTTCAAGTGAATATAGGACCATTCCCTTCTGCTTGAGGCGAGGAAAGCAGGAGAGGAGTACATGAAGGAGTACAGGAGGCCCTCTGTTAGTCACTCTGCATATACAATTGTATGTGGAGTGACAACAATATCCTATGGGTTTTAAGAAAAATATTTTAGAAAATCAACTAGATTAAATGTTGGTTTTTCTGGTCTGTTGTAGTTCTTGTGCAGAAATTGCATTGACCTTTGACACCATATTGAATCATAAGAATGTATCATTTCCCCCTAGTTTGTAATCTGTTTTGGCCTTGTTACTTTCTAATTTTTCACCTTATTCTTGATTTGCTTTTCCATTGTTCCAGCTCCTTGTTTAAAAGTAATTTGCTTTTTGGATACCTTTTCACATTTCTCACATTATTATTCCCTGTATCCCTTGGCTTATACAATATACCAGTTTAAATTCATGATAAAGTTTTTTCTACCATGAAATGAATGAGAATGCTGAAGAAGAAAGATATGACTTACATTTTTACATCATTTCCCTCTTCCCACCTTGAATCCACATTAGCCATACCTACCCAACTCATGAAATTTCTATTTGGTATTACCTAGATAAAGTTCTATTAAATAGAATGGATTGGATCCTACAAAGTTCTTAGCTCACATTCCTCTTAACATAGTATGGTATGCATGACGATGTTGAGATGTTGTTCCTGAGGGCTGGACTAGAACTAATAGCTGGAAGTGGCAAGGAAGCAAATTTTGGCTAAGCATCAGGAGAAACTTCCTAATGGTGAGAACTGTTTTAGAGTGAAACAGATCAATTTAGGAGGTAGGTGCTGAGCTTTCTTTCTCTGGCGGTATTTAAGCAGAATATGGATAGTCACCTGTCAAGGATACTGTATATTCATGCATTGGCCAGAAGGTTTAATTAGGCGGCCTCCAAAATCCCTTCCGCCTTGAAAATTCTATGCCACATAACAGATGCCCACAAAAGTAAACATATTATTGAAACTATATCAAAATAAAATGTACCTGGCTCAGAAAAGCAAAATTTACCATTCAGTTCAGAGGAAGGCACCCACTCATTTGATATTTGAAATCAAAGCATGATGCCTATATTTTTTGATTCCATAATCTTCAAAGTGCTTTAAATGACTGAGGCTGAAAGTTTGCATAGGATTGCACCCTTAAGCTTGCATTGGCAGAGCTCTCCATGGCCAAGAACCATAATGTTATTGCACTGTTCGTTTCAGTGAATGGATATGAAGCAGTCCCTTAGGTTATGCCACCTATTTTCTAATGAAAGTAAGCAAGATTTCAAGGTTCATAGAAGTGTCAGTGAAGCATATAAATGATTGATCTAGCACCCCACCGGCTATGCATTCTAGCCCACCATGTCTCCCATACATCTGTCTGTTTTTATCTGCCTTACTAGAACTGCAAAAACTGGGTTTTCAAGCACCTGGCAGGCCAAAGTACCTGGCTGGAAATTTATGCTGGTGTGGTTCTTAGTTAAAACTTAGTATTTAAGATGTCACAAGAAGATCCCTAGTTGTTTTTGTTGCAGCAGATCAACATGGCTACTATTCTTTGAAATAGTTTGAGAAGCAGAAACATGTGACTGTTTTCTTGCCCTTTCTCTTGCCATGCCACCTTGGTGCCATGTCATCTCTGTGTTGTTTCCTCGCCCATAAAGGAGCGTGGCACTGAGGTCCCACCCCCCCACCCTCCAAAGGGCTTTTTCCAAGGTTTTGTTCATTATTGTTTGTAAAGTGCTTTGGGGAACATGGCTGAGAGACATGCAAGGCATCATTATGGTTAATAATCCATTATTTAAAATATTTGGGACCATTGAGAAAAATAATGACATGTATGTAGTGGAGTGGTTAATGCGATTGCATCTCTTACAGGTTTCACCAGATACACTCACTGTACAATGGATAATTGTTAGCTCTTGTTGTGCAGATGCTGTTGCAGATGGAGCCCTGTACCTGCATGCATAGCAAATGAATTAGACTGGCAATCCCCTTTATAAAGCATAAATATGTAATTTGTTCAGCTGTTGTAATTAAATATGTATGTGTGAAACAGCCACCATTCAGGTCATTAATGATGCGCTATGCCAAATTAGAGCTTACAGACAGTAATGTACATTGTTGTGCAGTGAGGGAATTGCAAATAACATAGCTAAGCCTTTTCCTAGTAAAATGATGGATTCTGTGGCATTAAAGCGAATATTTATATTTCTGGCATTTTGATTACTTCTGTCTATATTTACACTAATGCACAATGAAGAAAAACACAATTGGATAGAATATTGATGTTGTTAGTTTTATTTGATTATTGTTTGAGCATTTTAAAGTACTCTTTAGGTGCACATGTTGTAGGATTTTATGCAGTCACATATTTTGTATCCATTTGCTGCATATGCTGTTTCAGTGATTTAAAAATAAAATAAAAGTCCCAATCTAGAGAGTCCCTGTGGGCTCAGGAGCCCAAATGCATATGGGGCATTCCTGCACATTCAAAGGTTGTCCTATGCAAAGCAATACTTGGGACATTTATATGTGTACATGACCATTTCGTACCGCATCTCAGTCAATGGGGGAGTCCTTGCTATTATGAAACTCTACATAGGCATGGGAACCATGGCCCTCCAGATAGCATTGGACCACCCCTTCCATCAGACTTGACCATGAAAGCTGAGGCTGATGGGAGCTGGACTCCAACCACATCTGGAGGACATCAGCTCCTCATCCCAGCTATATATATCCGCTGAGAAATCTCTCAAACTCTGGATTTATAGACTAGGACCATTCAGTCTACCAATTATTGCTTCTGAGCAACTTTCCATCTTTTAAAAAATCCATACATATTTATTTATTTAGAAGATTTTGATTGAATGATTCTCAAGGTGACTTAGAACAGATTGCAACAGTACAAAAACAAACAAAACACACACCACACAATGACAGCTCTCTTTAGTCCTCTGGCTGATGAATGCGGCCATAGAGTGTTTTCTCTCTAGGTCTGTACTTTAGAGTGTACTTCTTGGCGGGGAAGGAGAAAGCCTGCTTCTTCCAATTGCTCTGGGACTAGAGAGTCTTCTCCTCGCTGTGATATTCTTTCTGAGAGGCAGGGGATGTAACATCCTGCTATCCTTAGTTTTCTGCCCCAAAGCAGCTGGGCAACTTCAACCTCGCTACCAACTTGCCCCACCAGGTAAGAAGCAGTAACATCTGCTGGGAGACCAGCTTTGCTGCACAAGCCACTCCTTTTCCTTCTGCAGTCTCCGTTCTGCTGATCAACCTCTTGTTCTTTCTTCCAATCCACATGTACTTGGTGCATTGTATGTAGAATTGGAAAATTCCTACATGCATTCTTGCTTTAGATCGTGGTCATTTGATTCTGGTACTTATGAATTTAAAATATTTTTTTAAGGTCTGATCACAACCATTTCCATTTAAGATTTGAGAAATACCTTGGCAGTCAGATCTGACTTCTCCACCAGTGCATTTTATAAAGTTTTATAGGTGTAGCCAAGGTGGGGGCGGGGGCAACTGCCCCCCCCCAATCAAGTCAAAATAACAAAACTTAACTAACTGAAGTTCTGCCCCCCCCCAACATAAAGCCTGCCCCTCCCTAACATAAATCCTGGCTACACCCATGTACAGTTTTGATCATTTCAGTATACTTATTCAAAAGGAGGACAGTTTATAGTGTGCTTTTAAACTATATGGTTATTTGTTAAGTAAATGCTGCAATTCAGAGGCTGCAGTTTTGAACATGCTGGCTAGAGACTATGGGGCTTATTTCTGAGTAGATGAGGACAGGATTGCACTGCACATGATACTACTGATAAAAAGAGAGGACCCAGATTCTTCTTGTATTAAATAAGTTATGATTTAAAATTGGGATGTGTATGTAATTTGATTAATAGATAATCTGCACGAGAGGATTAAACTTCTTCTCTCTCTGTGGTGTTTGAAATTGTAAGAGGTGAGCATCTTTTTGATCTTGTAGGCCACCTATTAAATAGAGCTATTTCATTTTAAGCTGTCCCTCTGTACACATAACTTAGGTTACCTTTCCCAGTGTGTATTCCTGGTCTGTTTAAAATAGATTAGGGTTTTACATATATTTTGTTTTGATGTCTGGTACTGAGTATACAAGAGCTAATCATCTTGACCTTTCTGACAAACAGAGCAACAGAAGGATGCATCTCTCAGAGTTAATTCTGTCTTGTTCTCAGTGGGAACAGAACATTCTTCTGTGATCCTCTTTCACATGATTCACTCAGGCCTCCTGGAAGCCACTCTTGATACTATTAGTGCTGGGATACTTAGGTCTAAAGTAGATCGACAGTAGTGACATCACAGACCATTTGTGGTTTAGAGACAGATTGGACCAGGCAAGTGGAGTTGTTAAGACTCATATTAAGGAAACAGTAGAAAATGAGATTAAATAGCAGAGTATTTTTTTGCATTTTTTACAGTTTTCATTTTCATCTACTTAAGCCCAGATTTAAGAAAGAAACAAGGGATTTCAATGAACTTAACAACCTGATTTAAATAACCTGATGATGAAATCCTTTATTAGGCTATATTTGGTACCAGTTAAGAGATGACAACACATAAAACGGCAACCAGTGTTTCAGCATATATAATTTTATTTAAACAATTCCATCAGCAATCTGAGAAGCTATATTTATTTCCAAGAATTTTTTTTTGATATAGCAAAACTGGATGAAAGTTAAATTGCCTTAAATTACTTGAATCTCTTTCAGTCAGAAAACAAACAAACTTGGAAGTGTATACTATACTCTGTTTCTTTCTGATGCAACACAGTAAATGTTGCTGTATTTTCAAACTGACAGTAAATAAATACCAAGAAATTGTTGCAAATCTGTCTATAGGATGTCACCAAGTTTTGCAGGAGTGATTCTTCAGTTTACACTCGTGTTTAACACTCGTGTCTTGCTCTACCTCTGGATTCCAAAAGTACAGTACAACAGTTTTTATTTGCTTGCCTTCTGTTTAGTTTCACAATTATTTATCAATGATGAAGCAGGTCCAGTCGTTCCTGATTGGCTTAAGGTCCAGTGGGTTATTAAGAGTTCTCTTCTTGCCCTTTGGTTCATCCTAGAGTACCTTTCCTCATCAACACTAGAGCAGTCATTATCTTGTCATTGCAATGAAGCAGGGTTTTTTTTTTAAAAAAAAAATGGCTTTATGTACACATTGACCTGAAAGTGACCCTAGCTGGTGAGAAAGGGAGTGTAGTTATGGGGGACGGCAAAAGACAGAGGAGTATCACTCCTGCTGATATCAGCTCGGAATCAATCACTTCTGAGATAATTTCTGTTATAACTCTGATAATTTCCCACTTGTCTTCTTGACCGAGGTAAGTTTTTAACAAACAACGCTGCCTCTAGAACAGTGTTTCCCAACCTTGGGCCTCCAGATGTTTTTGGCCTACAACTCCCATCATCCCTAGCTAGCAAGACCAGTGGTCAGGGATGATGGGAATTGTAGTTCAAAAACAGCTGGAGGCCCAAGGTTGGGAAACACTGCTCTAGGCTAGCACCCTGTCCTTCCCACAGCTTCCTCCCTGACTTTCCCACTGTTTATGATGACTACCACACCTGTATCTCTTGCCGCTGTTGTGCCCACCTTGCATTTTCTTTGGGTGCTACTGCCGTTTCAGATGATCTCTTTAGCCAGAGAATTGCTACAGAAGTGTTTATTTAATTATTTATTTAACATATTTATAGAGTGCCTTGCAGCCATAATGGCTCCCAAGGCAGTGTGCTGTTAAAAAAAACACCCAACAATTCGCCATCTAAAAATAAATCCAGGGAGCAAAAAAGAAAAAGTCAGAACAACCAATATGCAATACAGTGGTACCTTGGGTTACATACGCTTCAGGTTACATACGCTTCAGGATAACCCAGGATAACACTCCGCTAACCCAGAAATAGTGCTTCAGGTTAAGAACGTTGCTTCAGGATAAGAACAGAAATTGGGCTTTGGCGGCGTGGCGGCAGCAGGAGGCCCCATTAGCTAAAGTGGTGCTTCAGGTTAAGAACAGTTTCAGGTTAAGAACAGACCTCCAGAACAAATTAAGTACTTAACCCGAGGTACCACTGTACCAGAATAAGCAAAGCAGCAGCACCAATGAATTGCTTCATCTAAGCGCTGAAGGCGTGGTGGGAAAGCTTTCCTTATACAGCAGTACCTCGGGTTACAGACACTTCAGGTTACAGATGCTTCAGGTTACAGACTCCGCTAACCCAGAAATAGCACCTCGGGTTAAGAACTTTGCTTCAGGATGAGAACAGAAATTGCGCGGCAGCGGGAGGCCCCATTAGCTAAAGTGGTACCTCAGGTTAAGAACAGTTTCAGATTAAGAACGGACCTCCAGAACAAATTAAGTTCTTAACCCGAGGTACCACTGTACTCTGAAAAGAGAGAAGTGTTCTTGTCAAGCATCCAAACAGGAAGAGTTCCACAGAACAGGGCCACCACATAAAATGAACTGTTCCTTATTGAGGATAGCTGGGCATCTACAATTAATAGAACTTGGAGCGTGGCTTCATTTACAGGCCTTGCTACAGTAGTGTTTGCACAGCCTCACTTCAGGCATTAAAGAGATATCGGCCATTTAAATTCTGTAGCAGAAGAGAAAGCAAGGGAACATAGCTACAGACTAAAAACCCTTGGAAAGTGGGGGAGCAAAAGGACAGAGAAGGAAAATACATTCTGGGGCACTGGGCAGTGGAGGGGAGGAGGAGTAAATAAGCAGGGGACGTGCCTGTGCCCCATTAAAAGTTATTTGCATCATTGACTTAGAATAATACTGATAGCGAAGAGAGATTGAAAAAGCGGGTGGGGGAAAGCATTGCATTATTTAATGAAGGATTATGTTGCCTGTGAGTAGAGGAGATATTAAAATACAGTAGAAAACCCCCTGACTGAGTCTTGGTTATCTGAAATACGTAGCTACACAAACAAGTGTATATATTTCTTGAAGCTTCTGGAAAGTGTGACTGTATGTAGAAAGTGCTTATGCTGAGCTAGGTATCTGATTATCTGAATACTTTACATGTTCAGATGTGGGAGGCTGAACAATTCTTCTGAGACTTGAGGCATGCCTACTTTCTTTTCCTGGTTGTTTTGCAATTGGAGGAGGCAGGATTTGTTTACACACTGGACACAATCTGGAGAAAGTTAAACTTGCCTCAAGTTTAGTCTTGAGAATAGGATCTTGCCTTCAGGCAAGGAAATTGCATTTTCTCTCTCTTTTAGATCACAAATAGTAGACCATGTTGGCATGTGTGCATAGATGGGTCAAACATATTATGGTCTTATTTGCAAGGCTCCTCAAGTTCCATGTCAATTCAGTGTGATGGGATTTATTATTTTTTAGCATTTTTATTCCACTCTTTGGCTCAGAAAGTTTCCCAGAGTGGCTTATATAAGATCGATAACCAACATGGCAATCGCTGCCTGCAGGCTTAAAGTCTAAAAGACACTATACACATGGAGAAGGGGATTGGGAGGTATGAGGCAGAGGCAAACAAACTCAGATGCAGGTTCTTAAAGTTATAAAGTTGTTATAAGGATCAGCTTGAATGGAAGCATCTGAGGGAGAAGAGTTGGGGCTGTATGAAACTGGACTTGTGAGCCAAACCAATGGAGTGGTCCTGCTTCCTATCTTTCCCTCTGTTCCCACCAGGTATTTTTAATGTAAAGGTAAAGGTAAAGGGACCTAATGTAGCTTACCTAAAATACTCAGCCAGTAGACTTAAGTCACATGAGGTTGGATCCATTTTCAACTTATTGCAAGATCCTTGTGCAAGAATAGAGAATTGAAATCTAATACTTTTCTTCATTAGTGCAAGATGTTGCACGAGCACTTGCTCAAGGCTTCAACATACGTGGCTGTGCTAAGTATTTGTTGTAGGAAATCACATGCAATAGTTTGAGGAACAGGTTCACATAATTTATTCTGCTCTCTAGACCAACCCATAGATTGCAGTGGGACTTGCTTATTTATTTAATGTACAGCCCACCTCTCCTCCTATTAGCTCAAGGTGGCATATATGAACATATTCTTTATTTTATCCTCACAGCAATCATGTGGTGACGTTTATACTGAGAATTGGTGACTGGCCTAAAGTCACACAGTGATCTGTGCTGCTGAGTGGCGGCTTCAGCCTGGTCTTCTGGTCCTCATCTGACATTCAGTCTCACCACTGCACCACAGTGGCTTTAAGTGCACTTTGTTTCCTCTCAGCTTTACTCAGCACATGTACTTAAAAGCTTAATTTTGGGACTGTTACCAAAAACATCTTCCTTATCTTCTGCTTTCAGGCAGAGGGTATCTTCAGCCATTATGGTCTGCTACCTCTTCACATGGCTGATCGCGGTGCCGCGTGAAGCACCAGCGATTCCTAAACAAAAAACTGAGATGAGAACTGCCTCAGTTTTCCAGAGACTCTTTTAATCCTTTTAGTGCCTTTCTCAAATTCAGATTCATCAGGCAAGCAAAATACAAGAGTCTAACAAGTCAAAGCAGTCTTGTGGGTAAACACCCAAAAGGTACTGCCTTATTTATTTATTTATACGAGCCTGCTGTGAGCTGGCAGAAGAGGAGGAACGAATAGCCACATTTCTGCGCAGGGAGGAGGGGGACTTCCCTCCCTCAACTGCATGCATATTTTTATGCTGGAAGCACAGAAAGGGCGAAACATTCAAAGGCTCCTCTGCCAACCCACTCACTTCCTGCATGGAATCCCTGGTCACCTGTGGCTACTAGGTTGCTGCTTACATGCAAGGTTGAGTTGAATAATTTTGCAAAAATAGCCTCCAAGAAACTTGTTGTCATTATATGTATCGCTGGTACTGCTAGCCTCCTGTTAATTTTAGCCGCTGAATTATTTGAAGCAGAATTGAAGTGCACCTCCCCCGGTGAACAAAGGGTTAATTTCAAAAAGTGCACTGAAGGTGAGGAGGCAGGACAGATGTTGAAAGTGACTTACCCTGCCTCCCAGAACTGACAAGACTGGGTTGTCATTAGTTAATAAACGTATTAACTGTGGCAAAGCCGTGTTAGATAAATCAGCCATTAATAAAAGGGGTGGGAGTCCCACCGTGGCAGCTGGCCAGGTACTCTATGATAAGCACTTGCAGGACTGGGCCAATCAGACTTGATTGTTTGCTGGCAGTGGCTTCGTTGGCCAGTGCTGCAGTAAACACTTTCCCTTGGAAGTTGTGTCTGGCAGCCACACTGGGCTGCTTGAACTTTAGCCAGAGGCAAATATTTATACATCAGAGCATGCAGTGTTCAACTGGTCAGGCCTGCAAGAACGAGGGAGAGGACTGTGGGCTTTCTTAACCAAAGAGGATGTGTGTCCTTTTTAATTGCATTCGTGACACGGTGAAGTGGAACCACATTTGAGTCTGTTTCAGTGTTAACTTTATATTCTGTAGCATAAACTTTACAAATTTGTATAAACATTAGTCATATATGTATTTTTTTAAAAAGGAACATCCTGATGTGAGCGCTGTTCCTTTAATTCCTGTTGGAAAGTTTACAGTTAATATTTTCCCTGGAACGCTGTCAAGCTTTTGACAGAGCCTGAGTGTATGCTGAACTGTGAAACTGAGAAGCAGAGCAAGTTGTGAGAAATCTGTTTCTACTCAAATCTGTAAGGTTTATAAAAACTTCAGCAGAGAGGCAGAAAGAGGGGGAGAAATATCTGAGACTGGCTCTCGTTTTGCCTCTCATGGAGCGCAGTGAGTCCGCCATTTTAAGAATTCAGCAAAGGGCGAAGCTTTCAGACTCCTTACATGGCGGCTGTATTTACTTCAATTCCGGCCAATCGAACAGTCTGTGCCAAATCATGTGACATGCCACGAATGCACTTACAGTCATTTCCTTGTTTCTAAAAACTTTGTTACCTCTACAGATTACTTTACCTTGTTTTTGATGCCAAATGTTCTTCGCCGAACGTGTCTAGCAGGCTGGCGTTTGTCCACAAAGTTATTTTAGTAGGTAAAAAGTCTCCGAGCACTTGAGCTGTGTGCATTCTTTATGTAAAATGGATTTCCCCTCCTGGCCTCAATCCAAGAGCACAGAACACTCGCTGGGCGAGAAGAGATCTTCTCTGCAGAGGAACTGGTGGACTGACACACTCTAATTTTTTGGCTCTTGACCAGACAAGTGAGATAGATGCCAGAATTCAACAAAATAACACATTATTGTGTAATAGGAACAGTACTCAAAGTGAGCAAAAGCTCACAGGAACTGAACGCCAGTGCTTCTTTCTTTCTTTCTTTTTTATAACAGAAGCTTGAACTGGCACTTTTAAAATGTTATTTCAGAGGAACAAGGGATGAAATATAACTGTGATGTACAGAATGAATAAAATCATACAGTTTCTAACATAAAGCAGGAGGGAAGGGGAGGAGGGGGAGGAGGAAGGAAGAGTGGAGCTGAAATTAGTTTTGTGAGGGTTTTGCTCTGTGCTCGTCCACGTTAACCCTTTCCATTCACTTTCAGAGTTCTAAATTTGTACTCAAGCATTTATTTATATTCCACATTTAATTCCACTTTAGTGCTCTAAATTAAGTTTGTATTATCTTAAAACCAGAGGGCAATATGGAGCCACAGAGGGGTTGTCATGGTGCAGCCTCGGTGGGTGTTGTTGCCAACCTTCCCTTTCCACATTTTTTTCCTTTCTACAACTTCAAACAACATACAAACATCAATCTCAAAAACCTTTGTATTCTGGAACAGCAAGGTGAAGGGTTTCTTTTATTATTATTAATGTTGCAGATCTGCCATGCTCTTCTGGAAGAATCTAGTCATATGGGCAGATGCCAAGGTGGATGGAAAAGGGAATCCACCATACCTTTCAGTCTGGGCAGGGGGCTGTTGAATAAGAGATTGAACATGTGCATCAAGTGGCCTAAGGATAGGGTGGGTTGAAGCATGCTTTAGCCTGAAACTAACTCCCATTTTTATATGAGGAATGGTTGAGGGAGTTGAGTATGTTTACCCTCGGAAAGAGACGACCGGGGAGAGATATAATAGCCAACTTCAGATATCTAAAGGGCTGTAACACAGAAGATGGAGCAACCTTGTTTTTTCCTGCTCCAGGGCCTAGGACCCAAACCAGTGGCTTCAAGTTACAAGAAAGGAGATTCTGACTAAACATCAGGAAGAACTTTCTGACATTGAGCTGTTAGGCAGTGGAATGGACTCCCACGAGAGGTGGTGGACTCTCCTTTCTTGCAAGTTTTGAAACAGAGGTTGGATGGCCACCTGTCATGGATGCTTTTGTTGAGATTCCTGCACTGCAGGGGGTTCAACTAGATGACTTGGGGTCCCTTCCAATGCTATGATTCTATGTCTGGCTTTCACTGAAAGTTATGTCTTAATTTTGTATATTGCCAAATATATGATTCACACTTTGTCCTTTCAGCACGCTAGGATGTCAGCAGCAACTTCCAGAGTGGTAACCATTTCAGTCTGATGCAGCAAAACCAACAAGGAGTCTTATGGCACTTAACAAATTGATTGTGGTCTAAGCTTTTGTGTTCACTAAAGTTTATGCCGTAATAAATCTTTCATTCAGTCATTCGGTACTGTAAGACTCCTGGTAGTAGACTGTCAGTGGGATACATTAATTACTTCATAATTCTGATAGTATTTTAGCATACAATATTAGACTCCCCTCCCCTTCCTGCTAGAACTTGCTGCCTCTCAATCCTAGAATAACCTTTCTCCATTCTGGTGTCCTCCAGATAACGTTTGATTCCAACAGCCATGGACAGCTTTAGCAATGGATAGAGGCAACGGGAGTTGTAATCAGGAACATTTGAAGGGCACCAGGTTTGAGAAATGTGACATTTCTTCCATCAGTGTTATCATATAAGCAGTACTGGTTGCCCGCATCTCTCATTTATTGAGGATTCTTACAGCTGCAGCACTTTGTGGGAGTTAGGCATTTGGACTTGGGCTGCAGGTAGAGTCTTTTCAAGTTTACACATCATCCGACTGAGAATAAAAGAACCTATCAGAATTAACTCTAAGAATAATGATAGTATTTTCTATTAGTCAGAGAAGGGAAGTAGGTTTGTATTTGCCTACGTGTTATTACCCTGTAGATCACACTGAGGTGATAGAAGGATGAAAGCAGACATTTTATTCTTCTTCTGTTTTTTATATGTTAATGCGCCTTGGTAATTTTGTTTTATTTTAAGGATTGAAAATGAGCCCAGGTGCAGTTAAGAATAGCTGATACCAAACAAACAGCAATTCACGTTTAACATACGGGAAGGATAAAGAAATGTCATGTACATAAGCAAAAGACAACTGACATTAACGCAGCAGGCAAGGTGATTACATAGCAATCTAGTAACTATATGTGATCATTATTGCTGGTTGGTGGGTTGCTTAAATGAGTACCTGAAGGTTAAGTAATAGCTGTAGGAGGGAGGAGAGAGGAACAGGAGGAGAGAGGAGGAAAGAGAGAGAGGTTGATAGAAAGGTAGACAGAAGGTTAGGAAAGAGAAGTGCATAAGAAGCAGTGTGAATAGCTGGGGAGAGAGATGATTTGTCTGTGTTTTAGTAACTGATACTTATGGGCTTTGATTATATTTGTTGGAAGCTCCTGGGGAATAATAACAGGTTTTTGAGAGGAGTCTTTTATTTCTGTAAACCACCTACTCTGAGATAAATGGTTTTTTATATATAAAATATCCACTCTGAGCTGTTGCCAGCCCAGTGGGTCAATGTGGTTACAGCACCACGTTTCTATGGCCTGTGTGATAAATAGTGGAGTAATGCAGCCCACATGGCATCTTTGGCATCCGTTTCCCCAACACAGTATGCTTCAGAGTCTCATTTATTCATTTAAAACATTTATATACTGCCCTTGATGCTATTCCAGATTTCAGAGTGATGTACAACTAATTCTATCACAATGATAAAACATCATATAAGAGCCTTAAAATAATTAAAACTGTAAGAAGTTAACATGCTTGGGTGTACCAGAAACTTTTTGCCTGGTACTGAAAAGATTGCAGCATAGACACAAATCAAGTATCTTTGGGAAAGGCATTGCACAATCATGGCACTACTGCTGAAAAAAACCCTTTCCTTTATTGTTCAGTAGCATACCTGTGCTATGGTGACACCTTGAGAAGTGCCTTAGAAGATCTTAAAACATGGGTAAATTAATATGGGAAGATACACTTCTTCATGTAATTGGGTCCCAAGCCATTTAAGGGCTTTAAAGCCAATTACCAGCGTCCTGAATTCAGCCCAGAAGTGATAAGCAGCCAGTGAAGTTTTGTTGTTGTTTTTTTAATGGCAAGATATGCACAAACATGCTAAAAGTTAAAGGGGAATGAATAGGATGTCCGTCCAACATTTCTTTCCTGACAGAGGTCATCCCTTAGGCTGACCAATGCTGTTTCAGTGCCCAAACCAGTTCTCTTTTGAAATAGGTCTAAGAAACACAACAATATTCAATAACCTTTCCTAAAAACAAAAGGGACTTGCATGTCACAAATAAAACTGAGCAGGGTGCCAAGTTGTTTAAGGCTTTAAATGTCAGCAACAAAACATTGAAAATTGCTTGACAGTGCCGATTTTTCAACACTAGTGCAATATGCATAAAGCTGGGTGTCCCACTCAGCATCCTAGTAGCTGCAATTTGCACTAACTGCAGTTTCCAAACCAGATGCAAAGTTAGCTCTGATTAGAGTAATTTAATTGTGAGGTCACCCAAGTTTGGACTACGGTGGCAAGGCAGTGCTTGTCCAGGAATGGGTCATGCCTGGGGCACTGTCTGAGGTTGGAAGTGGGCTACTAAGGCATGGATCACACCCATGAGTGCCAGGTTCATGACCCTCATTTATTTATTTATATTTTGGGGAAATGGCAGGCACTTCCTTCACCCATGGAGTAGCTTTTCTGAAATTGGAGAGGGGCAGGAGGGTGCTCAAGTATACTGTGTGTAAGGGGGGGGGGAGATTGAGGGAGATGGACTTGGATAGAGAGAGGGAGAGATATGTGTGTGATTGTGTATTTGTGAAGTGTGTGCATGTGTGTGACAGAGATTCATGTGTACCTGTGTTCTCTGTGTGCAGTGAGTGTGTGTTCTGTTTTTGTGCAAGAAAAGGTGCATGGTGTGATCACTTTGCATGTTTTTCTTGGTACTTAGCAATATTCCCTGCTGTTATTAGATAACAGCAGCACTATGTGTGTCATCAATATTGTGTGATTTTCACAGCTAGGACCAGCAGGTTGTAGGTGACTTCCACTGGCAAGCATGAGATTGTTGGGTGGACACAGGGGGAAGCAGTAACAATGACACTCTCTCTAATTTTGTGTTATACTATGTCCCACTCCCCATGGCAGCCATGTGTTATGCCAGGCCTCTTTAGCAGATATTAAAATCACTTCTTTAATTCAAAATGTACCAACTGATCCGAAAAGGTTGGCTACCCTTGCACCGAGGCCACCTGGGCTGTCCTGGTCCATCACAATTTCTGCTACGAAGAAGAGGCAACAGCCTACACAAGATGGAGGCAAGTAGACCTGAGGCTCAGGAGTTAACAGCACGGAGGCAAGGTCAGGACCTTGGACAGGAACAGAGATGCCAATTCAGAGTTCAGTAGCTAAAGGGCAGGACTACAGTTAGCAATCCTGCAGCTGAGACAGGAGAACCAAGTTGTTTGAACCTCTTTGGAGCAACTAGCAGAACTTTATAGTTTGAGCTATGGAGTCAAAACTAAAACCCTACTCTTGGAATGATTCAAATGGCCAGTTAAAAGGCTGGTGCCTTTTTATGTAGTTGTTGGATACTTCTAGGCAGTGGGGTTTCAAGTTGCAGGGACCTCTTGGGACTTCTCTGGTCTTCTGAGGATTTTGAAGTCAAGTCATTGGAGTTCAGTGGCAGAGAGCTTTGGGGAGGGGGGCATCCCTCTGGTACCAGTGGGCCCATTTAAAAGGATCAGAAGGTGAATCTGATTCCATTTTGGAGCTATATCTAAATTACATCCTCATTTGGTGATCATAATCCACACAAACAGAAAAACATTTCCCTAGTTATGTTAATATATATTCATTGTGAATGAGATATGAATGAACCTGATTTAAGGGATTTCTAAAGTATGGAATGATAATTTAAAATAAGTGATAATAGAAAATCCGTTTGTGGATTGTTGTCCATGTGGCTTTATAGTGACACATTTAGGTGATGGTTTTATGTGTTACATCAGGGCCTCATAGTAATACAAAAAGGGATAATGAAAATGTTTATGATATGTTCCAGGGATACGGGTTCTGTTTCATATTGTGTTACATTAACAGAACAAATAATTGGATGTGTGGGTTGGCAAGATTGAAATGTTTATTTACTATCTAGTTGTCCTGGCAATTGTGTTCGCCATCTTATTTAAATTAATGTCTAATAGAGATGCACTGTAGATTTTATGTAGGCACACATATAACTGATGGTTCATTTAAGGAGTGCATGCACTAAATATGTTTTTACTATCCAGCCAAGCTAACTGCTGTGTAACTGTTGAGCATAAAACTGTAATATCTATATTTCCCAGCTTGCAGTAATGTTTCTGAAGTCTGGGATAACTGATGCTAATCTCCAGTTTGTTTTGTGGCTTTCCAAAAATTAACTTGAAACAAAATAAAATGTGATGTAAATCCATTCATTTTAAAATGTGTAATCGAAAGCAATAGGCAACATCTAGTCTATATAGCAAGCTACTCAATGGAACTTAAAAAGCCAAACAAGATCCCTGGTATGAAAGAATATGAACATTCAAATACATCATCTGTTAATTGCATTCTTGGTCTCAGAATTTCCCACTTTGGTGCTTATTGTAACTTCAGCTTATCCTCTTGAACTGACTGTAGAGTATTTGAAAACATTTTAAATAGGACTGCAAGCTTTAATCAATGCGATTAATCAAGTGAAGCTTTAATAGCAGATTAAAATTTGGCGTCCGATTAATTGGTAGGATTGACAATGAGTAAAGACTCTGGAATTTAGATCCCTTAAAGGACCTGCCACTGTGTAGGGCACATAAATTTGCTGTCTCCCTTTTCTCTGCACCAGAACAGATGAAACAGAAATGTAAATGGTTGCTCTGTTCCAATTTGTCTCCAAAATTGGCAAAAACATTTAAAGGAGAGGACGCTAGTATACTTTTGGAGGATTTACTTTAGACTAAGTTTGTAAGATAAAAATCTTGCCCGATAGTAGGCAACAGTATTTCACCCACTGGTACGTGCAAAGTCTGATGTCTGGGTGGCCCAAAAGAGAGAGAAAATATTTTGCTATTTTAAGGTAAAACTGTCTCTTCTGTACCTTTTATCTTCTGAGTCTTTTATCTTCTAAGTCTTCTAAGTCAATTTGATTTTTCCGACCCTGCTCTTACCCTGGAATGTTCACAGTGCCCAACACTTCCTGCCTGATATTTCCTAGAACAAGTTAAGATGAGAGTATCAGGGACAAATACCGTATTCTGACCACTGTAGATTCATAGGGACGAAAGTCATAATCGGTTCCCAGTTTCTCAAAATCCCAAGCCCAGTGTGAATCAGAATACACTTGCAGTTAATGTGCAAATTGGAGCATTTTGTTTCAACTCAGTAGATCTGTCATAAGGTCATCTTACAGTTATTTAATTGTTCCCAAATTAAATGGCAGCTGCAGTAATATGCATATGTCTCTGCTGAGAGGAGGTTTCCCTCAGAAGCAGGGAAACAGTTGAATGATAAGATGCAAATGCTTTGTTTTTGATGTGAACCTTTAGAGAGTACTCTCACCAATCACCCTTGCTGTGAGCCCACATTTTATTTATTTCCTGCCAGTTCTTCAACCAAACAACCCAGCGCTGCTAACAAGGGAAAGTTAAAATAACAAGTGAGTCAAAATAGGGCATTAGAAAGGACTTTGCTCTTCTTTCTCTTTGTAGCTGGTTGATAACTTGAGTGTAAGACAGGACAGGCTGAGTAGCAATCAGGTAGGCCATTTGAATGATTCTTGTTTCCTTGCCATCTCCTGCTTTCCAAATTGTTGCTTTTTGTACGATATAACTCATTGGGTATATATCTGTGAAGCTTGAAAGATAAATGGTTACTTCAGCTTAACAGCTTTTTGCTTTTGCTCTGAATGGTTCCTTTTGTTTTGCATAGACCTTCACCTTTAAGGGCAAGGAGGCAGCTTGCTTTAATGATGGAAATAACACATCCAGGGGATTTCCTCCCATTCCCCTTTGAACAGAACCCTCCCCAGCCAATCTGACCTAGCACCTAGCAATGTTCTTGGCTTTGGCCAGCAACAGCTTGGGAACCCAGGTCTGCTTCTGAACCCAGATGGCAGTGCATTGCCATATGTCAAGAACATATGCTGTCCTGATTCTTTTTTTAAAAAAATAACGTCCATTCTTCCATCCACACAAATGGATCTTAACCCATTGTGTAGCAAGAAATCTCTTCACTGCCAACCCTATTCATTCTCTACAGGCATGCTTCTGCTGGAGCAATATGATTGAGAGTGTAATTATAGGCGTTGCACCAAAGTTTTTAGCAAGCTTTCCATTTCATTTCAAAATCCTCATCAGGCTTCTATTGGCTTTGATGTTGCTGAGAGAAGACGTTTGTCATCATTAACAAATTTGACAATATGGTAGCAATTCTGAGTTCTTGATCAGGAGAGGAATACAGACTTGTATTTCCGAGCACAATCTATTCCCTTGTACATCCAAGTGAACTGTTTCTGTTTTATATGAGTGAGGCTTTCGTAGAGGCATGGCTGTTGAGGATTGGGTTTGTTTTATCCTCTTCTTTATTAATTGCTTCAGCCACAGCAATGGCACAGACCAAGACAAACAGAACAGTAAAATAAAGACTGCCTGTCTATCTTTTCTATTTTCCCTGCTTACCTAGGACTCTAAGTTAGTCAGTGCTTTTGAACATCAAAACATTTTGATGCCTTTGATATGCACAGACATGATAAAGAATTGATGTTGGGGACTTTTAAATTTTTCGTGCTAAGGCACCTACTGATAGGCCAAGGAAGTACATAACTGTCCTCAAAAATAATTCCAGATCACCCTTTTCTCTCAAAATAAAGGATAAGTTTTTTTTAAAAGAAGAAGAAACATTCTTTTCCCAGCAGCAGTCATTCCCCCCTCCCTCTTTGATAGTCATGAATTGAATGCTGAGGTGTTGAAATCTATGACTGAGATCCAAAGGAACATTCAGCTAGCTACTAGCTCTGTGCTCCCTAAAAGGCTTTGAGTCTGTGTTTCTTGAATGATAGACTACCATGACACTAGGCAAGTCTGAAATTGAAGGACTTCTGAAAGTAGTTTGGGCATCCAAACTTGATGCATCCTTGGGGTGCATCCAGTGCTATTTTTCCAGGAAAAAGAGGTGCTGGAACTCAGAATGAACACCTCCTTCGTTCTCTTAGAATGGTGCCCACCTGAGAGGTGTCAGAACTGAGTTCCTGTGAGTTCTCCTTGGAAAAAAGCCCTGGGTGCATCCAGTGCTGCTGTTCTGCTTGCACAATGAAACTTTTCCCCAGCTGTATTTCCACACACTCAATATCTGCTCCAGAGTTGAGGCACTTCTGGAGCAGATTCTGGGAGTTTGCAGGGGGAGGAGGAGAAGCTTTGTTGCAAAAGTGGAACATCACTTGTGCACCACTAGGTATGCCTGAAGAAGCTATTTCGTTTATAGCCATTTACTTCAGTAGTTCACTAAAATGGGTCATGATTAATAAATTTTATTTTTTTAAAAAAAAATATTCATCCACTTTGCCACTTCAGCATTCAAACTGTCCTAAGAGAAAAGCCATAACAGAATGAAAACAGCATCAGATGCACAGTAATAAGTATATTTTCAAATTATGGTGTGGCAGAACTCCCATACTACCGAAGATTGTCTAAGCAAAAATATATTATAATTCACACTAGGAACTACATATTCATTTATTTTCTTCTCTCTTTGTTATTAATAGCTGTACTACATATAACCTAGTAGTGCATTGGACATCATGGGTCATCGGTGGCAAGGTTTTTAATATTTCAGGACAGATCAATACCAATGCAAATAAAATAATGTTGTGTCAGGTCTGATTTCTCAGGGAATTCAATGAGGCCATGTCCGTTCTTGACAGCCAAACTCTGGCTCTGCAATTCAATACAAATAAAAGGCACTGGTATTATCACTGCTTTTTAATGGATCCACTCCAGAGAAAACTGGAAGTATTCCCCAAAGAATACCAGTCTATGAGAATCAGATTTACAGGCCTGCCGTTTTAACATGGACATAAAGAAACTTGATTACTGAAAAACAAAATTAATCTCAATGTTTCTTTTGTTGTGTGTGTATTTGTGTAGAGTGGATAATTTATTTTGCAATTCACTGTTAGTTGTTTTAAGCCAAGTATATTCCCCCCCCACACACACACACCCCAAGCTATGTGCTAAAGAAAAAATACTGCCTGTACCAAAGTCAGAGAGCATAGCCATTGATTTCAGTGGAGCCAGAACTGCAGCCACAGAAACCCAATGGAACTCTCTAAAAGTGCAGGTTAAGAGAAGGGTTATTCTACATTGAATTATGTATATAAATCTTTTATATAACTGTGCTAAGCAAAGAAACATACAGACCATGTTCTTACTAGGTCTGGTCTAAGGGTATAACACTTACACACTGCTTTGAAAGCAATGAAAGCAGGGTTGTTGTTTTTTTAAGAACTCCTAGTTCTTGCTGCATTCCATGTTTACTCAGTAAAGTTCATGCAACCATCCTGTTCCTAAATCAAAAGGAGAGACTTCTATCTCCAATTCTTGCAACAGATTGTTACAGGTAAATTGTCTTGTTTATTTATTTTTCCTTTTTTTATTAACTTACCCACTAAATTTGTAAATCACATTTCAAGGCAGTTTACCATTAAAACAACAAAAGTATTCAAATAAAATACGCAACTGTAGCCACAAGATAAATTAGAACTAAAAGGCATCAACAATGAACAATTTCTGGGGAAGAGATTGAGAGGTTTCTGGCCCTCATAGGCCAATCTAACCTCCATATTGAAAACCAAAAGTTGTGGTGTAAATCCACCATGACAGGCAGAGCTGGGAGCTCCAATTCTACTTTTTGTTGAGTTTGTTTCATTGGCTACTGGTACATCACAAACATTGCTATTACTGCCATTGTTCCCCTGCTTCCTATTAATCAGTAATCCGAAATCCTGAGCTTGCACTACAAAACTTGCACTGCATTTACAAGAAAAGATCATGGGCCTAGATTCCATCTTTGTAAGACTTAACTTACTAGCCAGTATCTTTCCATAGGCAGAAAATTGTTCCTTCAAATTAAAGGGCCAATATTGTTTCTACCCTACTCAGCCATGAAGCTCCCTGGGTGACCTTGGGCCATTCACAGCCTCACAGCCTAAGCTATCTCACAGGGTCGTTGTAGGTATTTAAATGGATAGGGTGGAAACAATTGATCCCCACCTTGTGCTCTTTGGAGAAAAGGAAAGATAGCTCAGTTGGCTAGAGTGTGGTGGGTGTTGGACTAGATGATCCTCAGGTTCCCTTCCAACATTTCTATGATTCTGTGAAATGCAATCAATCAATCAATCAATCAATCAATCAATCAAGAGCCTGCTGTATATTTGAATTTGCTCTTCCTAATGAAGATTACTAAGTGCTTATGGCTGCCATCCTGTGTACATTTACCAGCAAATAAGCCATATTGAACTCTGTGAGTCTTGCTTCCTAGTAGGCATGTATATGATTGCACTGCCAATTGCAGAATGCTGCTTGATGTCATGCCTTGATGTGATATTTAAGGAAAGCACTTGTCCTATTCATGGTAGATTTGATGCTGACCTTCTAATAAATTTGGTTGAGCTCTGAAACTTGTACACAGAGTTGTACCTTCATGCATAATCCCTTTTCTTTGTGCTATATGGAACATATGTTTTGTAAAGCTCCCTCCACCTACCCAGTTTTGCACATTTTCCTGTGATGATGTAATTTTCTTAGTGCAATGTTTTTGTCCTTACATCTGTGGAATTCTCCAGTATAGCCATTTTGGCTTTGACTGTCCCAGTAACTCATATTTTGCTTTTTGCTGCTGATAGAACTTAGGCATCATCAGTTTCTGTTGTTCCTGTGATTAAATGCCTGACTAGTCATAAGAGTGATATAAACGTTATAAAAGTTTTATGCTTTCTCTGACCTTAATCTATTGCTGCTGAAATACTTGTATACTCATTCAATGTTCCCTAGCAGAACAGCAAATACGGGATTTCTCTGGGAAGTTTTAGCCACAGTCAGTTGTTAGTTCTGGATAACATTCTGGCAGCTAATGTCCTCCAAAGCAGGAAGGGAAGGGTAGTCCTGTAATTCACACAGAAAACTCAGAATATAACCTGAAGGGGTTAAATTCTAAAAGCCAGCCAGGGAACAGATACCCTGTTATTTGCTTAACAAGGTTTTTTGTGTGTGCATATTTCTTTCACAGAGTGTTCTGAGTTCATTTCAAATAATTCTTTCAGCTGCTTCCTGGACTTCCTGTCATGCAAATGGATAAAACAATATGACTTGCTAGGTGGGGGGAGAAACCTCAAATAAATTACATAGTAAAGCTATATATGCTATACTTTGGGCTCATGTCCTGGTCCAGTGTTGTGCTGATTCCAGTATTACTTCTGTAGGCTTGAGAAGGTAGAAGACAGGTGGATGCCATAGAATTCTAGGCTAAGGAGCAGCTGAACATCTTGCAGTAGTTAATACTGTAGTTAGGTCTGTCAGCAAAACCAGATATGTAAAGATTATGACTTAATCTAACCATAATGGTTGTAAAAAGAAATATCATAGTATGTTTTTAAATTAGACATTTTCTCTGGAAAGAAAAAGTGGAGATATAGGTAAGTGCCTTGTGCACATGTGAAGATTCTTCTAGACAAAGGATTTTTTTTCTAAAGTTGCTTTCTTTTCTTCCCAGCAATAGAACAAGCTTATTTTTCTGGAGTAAATTCAGCCTCTGGTTCTATTCTCAGGTTGTACATAGGCAGTAGATCTGCCCTTAGCAATCCAGGATGCTTAAAAGTACACAAATCTCCTTCTATTCTGATATTATCAGATAAGAGCTTTTTGGGTTAACAATACAAGACCACAAGAGGCAAATCAGATTTGACCTTACATGAACTATCGGTCTGTACTGTACGAACAGCAATATTACTGTATGCGGTTTTGGTTTGGGAGGCGCTCACACACCAACAGCAACTTATATCTGTTCACATAATGGTTTATTCTGCCCTTTGTCCTCTGTACATCTGTGACTTTTCCAAGACAATTGGCAAAGTGTTGTTAAGAACAGATGTTAAGAAATTGTTCATCTGTTATCTGTAAACCCCACTAGTCAGTGCTTTCAGGAGTGTTTCATCTAGGGGTTTGAACTATTTGCTGGGAACAGAGATACATATAATTTAAAACAATGAGCCTTGTTTGATTGATGAATAGTTAGCCTTTGATTACTAGTGAGCTTTAAAAATTGGATATGGCAAGGAGTCAGGCACACGGTCATTTATATAACATTCCTGAAAACAAATGCGGTGTTTGTAGAAGGAGAGAACAATAAATAAGTGGTAGAGCTGTTGGGAAAAGAAGAACTCTACCTAGTTACTATTAGCCATAGAAAGATTTTAATATGATTCTCCCAGTCATTGAAATCATGGTCATCCCTACAATCTGAAAACAAAGCACAATGCTAAATGGATATGTATAGTTTTATTTTTGGCATACATCTTCATGGATGTTAAATGTGAATGGCAGCAGGTTACCACAATTCACAGTATCTTTTAAAATAGGGTATTTCTTTCAACTTCTTTCCTGTTGAATATTTATTTGACTGTAATTTAAGCATGTGATAATTTTCACAGAACATTTTCCTAGTCCACCTAGTCCTAATATCCCATTTCAGGTCATAGCTCTATTGGGCCTGGGGATGCAAATGCTTGGATGATCGATTGCCAGTCATTCATATCCAGCTTCAAGCAAAAGTTGAATTAAACATTTTTATCTTGTTCCTTAAGCATCTTAGCTAGTGCTCATTTATGCTCTTTCCTATCCTGATTTGTTTAGTGTGTGTATGTTCTTTTCATTTGACTTTAAAATATCTGGCTGTTGATTTCATGTCCAGTTGCATAGCTCCTTTATTTTGGGAACAGCAGAAAACAAAAACAGAAACCCTTCTTTGTTCTCTGCTTGCTATGCTGGAAGCTTCAGTACCCACTTTCAGTACTGTCAGACTCAGAGTGGCTGACCTAATATTCTCTGCCTGCCAGTAGCCTCAAGGGACTGTTCTATCAGCCCAGGAATGCCAGGGCAGTGGGATCTTCCTCCTGGCCTAGATGCCTTGTGCTTTTTAGCCAGAGAGACGGTGGCTGAGTGCCACAGGGATTTCCCTTTTACTTGGAACTGCAAAGTAGGAAGCCGCAGCAAGTCATAATAGAACTGAAGCTCAACAGATAAGCAGCAGCTACTCTTACGGCAATGAAGACAGTTCAGATGAGGCACAGCCAATGGACTATTGGTGTACTTTTCTACTAGTAGAAACCTTGATCCTCACTGGATAAAACTAGTACCATTTCCTTTAAGAAATTATAGTTACTGTACTTTGTCACTTATAGATTCAGTTCTCCTTCTTCCCCTCGTTCTTTTAATTCCCTACAATAAGCCTGTGAGGTAGGCTAGGCTGAGAGGCAGTGAGTGTCCCAAAGATACCCAGTAAGCTTCATGGCCAAGAGAGGATTCAGACCTTGGTTTCCCAGGTCCTGGTTCAACACTCTAAGCACTACACCACACTGACAAACATTGTATGAAGCCGGAAGCCAGCTAATAATTGACTACAGAGTATTATTGAGATTGTAGTTGTTATTATGCACAATCATTTCAAAGTTCTATCTGCCTGCACTTCAAATATCTAAAAACTAATTGCTAAACACCATACAAAAAATAAAACCATTTTTGTTGCCAAAGTGTATCATATTCAGGAAAGAGGAAAACAATAAAAGATACAATTAATTTACTCCATGTTAAGGTTCCCCAGTGAGGCCCATTTACAGAATCTCTTAATACACACCATTTACAAACTTGAAATGGTTTTTACAATCTGGGTAAAAGCTATGTTTTCCTCTCATTTTTAATGTTAATGTGAACATAATTGTAGGCCAACTTCCCAGAGCAAATACAGTGGTACCTCGGGTTAAGAACTTAATTCATTCTGGAGGTCCATTCTTAACCTGAAACTGTTCTTAACCTGAGGTACCACTTTAGCTAATGGGGCCTCCTGCTGCCACCATGTGATTTCTGTTCTCATCCTGAGGTAAAGTTCTTAACCCGAGGTAGTTTTTCTGGGTTAGCGGCGTCTGTAACCTGAAGCGTCTGTTACCTGAAGCATCTGTAACCCGAGGTACCACTGTAACAACTTAATGTGGCGTAGTTACTCAGGAGAAAGGGCTAAATTCTGCATACTACAGCAGTCCCAGTCTTGGTCAGAGCTCTAGCAGCTATTATTTTTAAAGGAAAATGGCACATTCAGGACATACACACATATTTAATCTGTGAGTACATATGAAGCTGGTGGTGATTATTCTAGGTGTGTGAATCCAGAAATATAGGCTATAATGTACAGGAGCTTGGAGTTGTTGTTGGAGCCAGGTTGACATATTATGTAGGTGAGGCACTAGGGCATTGGGGGTAAAAATTATTTTTTTGCAGATTTCTTCAGTGAGGGGTCTTAAAAATAGGTTTTGGGGTGTGATGAATTCAAATCCACTATTGCTTTTGTGATTAGACAGCATTTAGCTTGGTAAATCTACGTTTGATTAAAAAGCACATAAACTGCTCTCACTAAACCAAATTTTTTAAATTTTATCTTCTGAAAATGTCAAGTAATGCTATTAAAAATTTAGTTTCTCTGCATAAAGCATATCCTACTAAGCATACAACATCACCTTGTAATCATAAAACATTAGAAAGTAATGACATCAGTTAATAAGAAATTAAAACAACAAATTTCATGAAGTCTTGCTTTGATTCATTCTTGGACATCAGCCACTAACTTGCTTCTTGGGTACTGGGGACATGGTTTGGATATTATGCCACAAAAAATACAGCACAAGCATATGCTATTGAGTTTTGTGTGTACAGGCAACTTTTAAATTTAGTAGTGGAAGAAAACTAAAAAATTTCCCACTTTGCATTTCCACAGCTGAATTAACTGTGTGTTCCTTAGCATTTTTGCTATGGCTAACATTCTTTGCACATTAACATGGGAGTAAGCCTCATTTGTCACAGTGTGACTTGCCACTTTAGAGTCTGCATGTATAGAGTTGTGTGTCCATGTGTCCCAAGTACCAAACACTTTACCAAGTATTCAAACACTTTACCATTAGTTTCTGAGCCCTATTTCACCTGCTACCCCACTTTAAAAAATAAATAGTTCGTGTTGCCTCAGATGTACAACCAGAACTGCATGAAAATATTTTTGTACAGTGCTCATGAATAGTATACTGTATATTTAATATATAATTTTAACGTTATTGATTTAGGTTATGGAGAGTCATCTTGTCTCCCTCACACACATAACATTTAGTGATTTAGCATCTGTTGTGCATAAGAAATAATTAATTACAAACAGGCAATATTTGTTGCCTTATAGCTTCCATGATGGGCAGAATATTAATTGCAGAAATGTATTTGCTATTTTGTATGTGGGGCTTCTTGTCACAAAATATCTTGGGTATTTTGACAAATATGGCAACTTCATAAACTGTTTTCTTACTTAGTCTAATGGCATTACAAAATTACTGATTTACTCTCTGAAAACAATAACAACCCTCAACTTTTTAAGCAGCAGTGTTGTCAGCTTGCCAATTAAGGTCTAGGAAGAGTCTCCTTCGAGAGGCACTGCCAAACAAATACAGATTGTATGAGTTGGTTTGTCAAGAAGTACATACTTTAATTAGTATGGGATATATTTTGATTTTTCAAGGCCTTTCCTTTTCTGACCTATTCTATTCTTAAGATTATAATTAGAAAATGGTGTTTTATACTGGTCATCATCCATTATGTAAGTCATTGGAATTTGGATTGCAAAACTATACATAGCTGAATTTGATTACCAAATGGTTATGGGTGTTTGATACTATTAACTGTACAGTATTACAATGTGTATTTATGATTTCACATACTTTCACTTCTCATTCCAGTAGTGACCTTTGGGCCAAATTTTGATATAACAACACAGATCCTTGGTTTGAGAATGAACTCTGCTTTATGCATTAAGGAGGTAGGAAGAGAAGCAGGGAACTGAACGCCCAAGCTTTGCACCTGTTTCTGTTCATAACAACCTTTGTACCAGCCTTTGCTATAGTATATAGAATATTTGGGGCTCACTGCTAGTCTTATTTTGTTTGCATAGAATGATTATCAAATATGTGCTTTTTTGCTAGCTGCTAATTATGTGGTAATGTTCCCAAAGACAGATTTTCCCAGCTGTAACGGAGGTTGGGGATAGGTGGATCTAGACCATGGGTAGGCAAACTAAGGCCCGGGGGCTGGATGCGGCCCAATTGCCTTCTAAATCCGGCCCGCGGACGGTCCGGGAATCTGCGTGTTTTTACATGAGTAGAATGTGTCCTTTTATTTAAAATGCATCTCTGGGTTATTTATGGGGCATAGGAATTTGTTCACCCCCCCCCCCCAAATCTACTCCGACCCCCCACAAGGTCTGCTGAAAAAGTTTGCTGATCCTTGATCTAGACATTGCAGATATTGTCTTCAACTGCAGTTCTCCAGTTAAAGGGGGGCATTCCAGTATAAGGTTTATGATGGCTTCAAAGGCAGAGGCAAATCTTCTACCAAAGGAAAATATTGGTGTTACTTATATCAGTTGGAACTGGTTATATCTTTGTTTATATTTCCTTGAAAAAGTAGTGCATACTAGAAATTATTATTATTATTAGCCTGAGGTACCACTTTAGCTAATGGGGCCTCCTGCTGCCGCCGTGTGATTTCTGTTCTCATCCTGAGGTAAAGTTCTTAACCCAAGGTACTACTTCCAGGTTAGTGGAGTCTGTAACCTGAAGTGTTTGTAACCCGAGGTGTTTGTAACCCGAGGTACCACTGTACAACACTGAAGTCACCATAGCTGCCTTTATCTCTCCCTGTGCCCCTTTCCCCTGTTGGCTCATTCATTTGTTACTTTGGTTTAGCAACTTCAGGCTTTCATGTGAAAATGAGAGTCTTGGACCAAAGTAAAAATATCTGTGGTTTCTTCAACTTGGCTATCTTATGTTAGTTCAAACTCCCAAGACTGTAAAACTAAGGTGACTGTCATGAATTAATTTGCAATCCAATTGTACTGTTTGGTCAGCTCTAGAAGAAGATATTTAAAATGTTTCTAGGCTGCTTTACTTTACAATTGCACATTAAAACAGGAAACCACAGTAATGCCTTGCATTTATAAAATGTAGCAAAGCATCTAAAAGCTCCTATTTATGGAACAACACACAGAAATTTTTTTTTAAAGCCCAGATATTCTAGACAGGCAGTAATGGTTCTGAACAATGTATAAACTCAGTAAAGAACTGGTTGTGGCTTAACAAATGGAAGCTTCCTTCAGACAAGGCAGAAGTGTTCCTGCCAGGGGTCCAATCTGTTTTGGATGAGGCTGCATTTTCTTTGAATAATAGGGTTGCTTCTATAGAAAGAAGATGTTGCTGAAGTGATATATGCCTTACAGTGCAATCCTAAGCATCTCTTCAAAAGTAAATTTCATTGAGTTCACTGGGTTCATTCTAAGGGACAGAGCAATACAACCACCACCACCCCTTGTGCCATGACAGAGTTGGGGTTGGATTGAAATTGTGGCTAGACAAAAGTGCTTGGCATTTTTTGTGGAATTTGTTTGTTTGTATGTTTGTTTAATTTGGTATATGCCCCATAAAGCAAGCTCTCAAGGCAATTTATTTCTGAGGGTTGTTCCACTCTGTAACTGACTATTGGTCTCCAGTATAATTCTCGATAGTTTTACATGCACCACTAAATTTTGACAAAACAATGCGGCTTCTTTACATGAATTATTACATGACATCTCTCATGAAATGCTACTGTTTGCTATGTATTTGGACCGCCTCTCCCCATATGAACCAACCCAGGCTTTCAATTAACACCTGAGGCCCTTCTTTGTGTGCCTCCTCCATGAAAGGTCTGGAGGGTGGCAACAGAACAAGCTTTTTTGTGGAATGCTCTTCCTGGGGAGGCTCACCTGCCCCCTTCATTACATATCTTTAGGTACCAGGCAAAAACATTCCTCTTCTCCTTGGCCTTTGGCTAATTAAACAATCCATGGCTTTTTAAACTGGGGAGGCAGATTATTGTTTGTTATAATGTTATGTATTCTGGGGGTTTTATATTGAAAACTGCCCTATGATTTTTGGATGAAGGGTGGTATAGAAATTGTAATAATAATTTTAATAAATAAAAATCATATACCAAAGTGATTTTCTGCTAGTCTCAAATACAAGCAGAATCCAAAATTGTTCTGATGATACCTAGTGCTAAGTTAACTTGGTTAGGTAGAAGTGTGGGAAGCTTTAAGGTTTCATAGATTTTAATACTCCCTTTAGTTCAGGCAAGAAGTACAGTGGTACCTCTAGTTGCGGACATGATCCATTCCGGGGTGCCGTTTGCACCCTGAAAAGTCTGCAACTAGAGCGGTGCTTCTGCGCAAGCACGGAGCGTGTTAGAGCGCTTCTGCGCATGTGCAAAGTCCGCTAAACGCTTCTGCACATGCGCAAAGTGTGCAGAATGCTTATGCGTGCATGCTGCAAAACCCAGAAGTATACACTTCCGGGTTTGCTGTGTTTGCAACCCGAAAATCTGCAAAATGAAGCGAACACAACAAGAGGTATGACTGTATATGCAGATACACCTAAGTAACCCTACATCTAGTCATAGAATCATAATATTAGTTTATGATTTTTCTAAGATCTTTGTAGTTTTCTTGGTTATCCAGAATGAATGTAAGTGTGCATTTCTCAGAGTGCATACTAAATGGCAGCCAGCTTTTACATCATGGTGTATTTAAGCTCGACAGCAACACCGACTTTACTAGATGATTAACCAATTTATTGCAGCAGTGTGGTATTTATACCACCGATTAAGTGAAGTCTGCCAGTACAGTTAAAAGAAATTAGAGACACCATCATTGCTAAATCACTTTACCATTCAAAGACAAACCATAAACATATGCATTCATTTAATTATAATGGTGCAAATTATAAAGAGAAAATGTAATGCTGAGAGCAGTGGGTTTTATGTCATCATAATAATGGCATGTATTTATCTTGGTTTGGCAAGTTAGTCCTTTGTTTAATAGTTGGCTTTGCCTAAATAGAATGTGGTTTGCTAAAACCCACAATAACCCCTGCCCCCTCCCCTGTGTTGTTGCACAAATGCTGAGCAATAAGCATGTGGTATAAATGATTAATGTAGGCATGGGTTAGCAAGTATCATTGAGGTTTAAAGAGTGTTTTCTCTTTTTTTTCATTCTTTCATTGGCCAAGGGACATACCGTGATTAAATGGTGACCTTTAGATAGCATAAGGAAGTTGCTTCCCGTTCCGTAAAGTACACTTGCACGTATGGCTTGATTCTAATCTCCTGAAATTATGCACCTTCACTCCCCCTTTCTTCATTTGTCTGTCTTGAAAACATGCTGATGTTGTTTGAATTATTATTTAAGTGCATCAACAGTTAGGTCACAATCTATCATGAAGTCGTCCTGAGCAAGACATTAAAATAAATAGGTGCTGCACAAGAACTCGTTTGGGGCTTGGGTATAAATATCCCAGCACAAAGTACAGGTATATCACTTAACAAGTGGAAACGTGTGTAAATAGCTGCTTTCCAGTTTAGAATAAATGGGACAACCTAATAAGAATAAACAAAACCACAATTAATGCATGTGTGTGTTCTGTACAAATGACACAAGAAGCATATATTTTGTAACTGGGTATCTGTGATTTCAGCAAGGATGAGCGGATCAAAGTGGGGATTCATAGGACTGGGCTATTAACAGCAGAGACTGCATTTTTCACTGTCTCACCAGTAGTTTTTGGTAGCTGAGAGGTGACAAGGAATAGGCATTCTCAGTATTGGGCTATAGATTATTGGTCTCAATTTCTGTTTGGTTATTCCCCACTTTGACCACTTACTAGCACCATCAAAACTTTCTTTATTCTGCCAGGCCTTTGTGGTGTAAGAATTTTTCCACTTACATTCCTTCTATTTCCTTTATTATTATTTTTTAAATGATATTTATTAAAGTTTTGAATAAACACATATAAACACAAAGAACAATAAAAACATAAACGAACAAACAAACAAATCAAAAACAAGTATAAGTTCAAACCATATTTTCTAAACCTAATTTCACCGACCTCCTCACACCTCCCCCTTCTGTATTCTAATCTCATTTATCTTATCAGCAAATCCATTCCCACATTTCCCATAGTTTTTATTAATTCTATTCTTTTTCCTTAGTCAATGCCCCTGCAAACCACTAATTTTTAAACCCATATCTTTTTAGCCTTCATTAATTTTGTAATGTTTATTAAGATAGTCTTTAAACTTCTTCCAATCTTCTTCCACTGTCTCTTTGTCCTGGTCTCGGATTCTGCCAGTCATCTCTGCCAGTCCCATGTATTCTGTCATCTTCATCTGCCATTCTTCCAGAGTGGGTAGATCTGGTGTCTTCCAATACTTTGCGATGAGAATCCTTGCTGCTGTAGTAGCATACATAAAAAAAATTCTGTCCTTCTTTAACACCACGTGGCTTACCATACCCAGGAGAAAGGCCTCTGGTTTCTTCAGGAAGGTATATTTAAATACCTTTTTCATTATATATCATTTTTATACCTTTTTCATTATATATCATTTCCCAGAAAGCCTTAATCCTTGGGCATGTCCACCAGAGGTGACAGGTTTAACTGTGGTTAAGAGTGTAAAATATTTGGGGATCAACATGACAGCTAAAAATATGAACTTATTTAAAGATAACTATGAGAAATGTTGGAAACAAGTGAAAAAAGACTTAGAAATTTGGTCAAAATTGAAGCTTTCCTTGTCTGGTCGAATAGCAGTTATAAAGATGAATGTATTGCCTAGAATGTTGTTTTTGTTTCAAACTTTGCAAATTGTGGACAAGATGAACTGTTTCAAGGGTTGGCAGCAAGACATTTCTAAATTTATCTGGCAGGGCAAAAAACCCAGGATAAAATTTAAGATTTTAACTGATGCAAAGGAAAGAGGGGGATTTGCCCTGCCGGATTTGAAACTTTATTATGAATCAGCAGCTTTCTGCTGGTTAAAGGACTGGCTGCTTCTCGAGAACACAGACATTTTGGATTTGGAAGGATTTAACAATTTCTTTGTGTGGCATGCATATTTGTGGTATGACAAGGTTAAGGTGCATAAAGGTTTTAAAAACCATATTGTCAGGAAAGCATTATATAATGTCTGGATTAAATACAAAGACTTGCTGGAGAACAAAACTCCAAGGTGGCTGTCACCAATGGAGGCAAAAGCTTTGAAAAAACTTAATATGGAGGCTAAATGGCCAAAATATTGTGAAATTTTAGAACAGGAGGGTGATAAGTGGAAATTGCAGAGTTTTGAGAATCTAAAAGATAAAGTGCGAGATTGGCTTCATTATTATCAAATATTGGAGGTCTATAAGTTGGACAGGAAAATTGGCTTTCAGGTGTAAAAATCAAAACTGGAAACAGAGTTGCTAGAATCCAATACTAAGAATTTGTCAAAAATGTATAACTTGCTGTTGAAATGGAATACACAGGACGAAACAGTTAAATCAGCTATGATTAAGTGGGCTCAAGATATTGGTCATAACATTATGTTTGCTGACTGGGAAAGGTTGTGGACCACCGGTATGAAATTCACGGCATGTAATGCCTTGAGAGAGAATATTATGAAAATGATCTATAGGTGGTACATGACCCCAGTCAAGCTTGCAAAAATTTACCACTTACCACATAACAAATGTTGGAAATGTAAAGAAAATGAAGGTACATTCCTTCTATTTCCTTTAGATTCTATTTTATTATCACTATTTTTATGTTTTTATTGGCATATTAAGTGGGTTGTTGATATATTTTCTGCTGTTCTAGTTATATATTTGGGTGCCACCGTGGGCTCCCTTTAGGAAGAAGGACAGTGCACAAATGCCTTGAACTAAATAAAATAAACAAAATAAACCCAAGTCTTGTATTTAGTAGCTGATATTCTTGAATACCATTAAACATATTTATACTTTAGGAATGCAAAATATAAAGCCATTTTACATGCATCATAACCGTTTGTACACTAACATGCCTATATGTTTGATTTATGGTACAGATGTTAAGACACAATGGTTGAGGAGTGTGATTTCCTTTCAGCAAGTTAGAATCATAGAATCATAGAGTTGGAAGGGATCCCAAGGGTCATCTAGTCCAACCCCTGCAATGCAGGAATCTCAGCTAGAGCATCTATGGCAGATGGCCGTTCAACCTCTGCTTAAGAACCTCCAAGGAAGGAGAGTCCACAACCTCACGAGGGAGTCCGTTCCATGGCTGAACAGCTCTCAGAAAGTTCTTCCTGATGTTTAGTCAGAACCTCCTTTCTTGTAACTTGTGAACATCCTTAGCTTGTCAATATCCTTCGTTCTTGAAGTTCCATTGGACGTAGTAGAACTACGCTAACTCTAGACAGCCATTGTGGATTCCCCTGCAGATGCAAACTAGGTTGCCAGCTCCATCCTACCACTTGTGTTTGTGTATCTAAATCTCCGGCTACCACGTTCAAAGCAGAAGGAACTGGTGCATGTTGGGTAGGTGGGTGGTCTGACATCTTTGTGTTTCAGAGTTGATGTATTAAAACACAGAGCCAAATTGTAATAATTTTTTTGACACAGGAGCAAGAAAATCCAATGCTAAATGTGGTAAATGTTAGAAAATTTCAGACTTGGAAAGAGTTAAATGCATTACTTGGAACTTGATATATAAATTATGGCTAAAGCAGGATATGGGCTGGGGCACTTGATTATTCTTTTATCGATAAATAAGAGTGGCATACAGTTAATTTCAGCACTGTAATTGAGCAGTGCATTCTGGGAAGCTGAAAAGCACTGTAAGATGAGGAAATGTTTTAGAGACTAATCATGAGAAGAAAGAAGCCTTTCATAGCCCATATGATGCTGTTGTCAGAACTAAAGGCAGATAATGATTCCATAATAATGGCACATTGTGAATATTTAAGCTGGAAAGATTGGGACAAAATGAGCAGACATTGTTAGTCTGAAAAACTGAACAGTTGGGTCTTTGGGTTTCAGGAATTTGCAGAACTTACACAGAAACATTTTGCTCTAAAAAGTTTAAATATAAAGGCAGACAACATTTATCTGAGACTTATACCAAGAAAAGGGTGACACATAAAGTTTGGACATGGCCTCTTAGTTTGTATTTTCCCATTCTGCGCGTGATAGTCATGAGCTTTAAACATTACACAGTGTCTTTAAAAAAAAAAAAATAGTGTTAGCCATGATCTACAATATTGAATATACAATAGAGACTATCATATTGCAAATAAGTGGACTAATTTGCATATATCCCCAGGACGTCATGAATCCTATAAAGAACCCTACAGCTGGATTATAGATATTGTCTTTGTTCTTCGTTAGTGTAGTTGAGCTTTCTTTCTTTAAGCAGAAGTTAAATATAGTTTCACGGCTTTTCATATGTTTGGGAACTTTACCAAGAACCTTGGCCTCTGCAACCTTATTTAATTTCAGAGCTAATGGCAAAAATTTAGGGATACATGCTGTTTTCTTAAGTAACAAACACATGCTGGTTTCAACTAGCATTGGATTTGTCAAGCCCGGTCCAGATTTGGACAGATACCCCACAGATTGAATTCCTTTAGATAACCTTTTTTCTGTTTAGAGGGCACAGCTTGGAAGTAGAGAGTAAAAAGAAACTCCCACTCAATATAATTGGGTTAATTCTGTGACAATAATTAGCTCCTTATGAAGTTTATATTTGCTCAAACATGTTTACATTTATTTTGTCCAATAGCATAAATAAACAGTTCCAGATCTTATTTTTGTTTTGTTTTGTACCCCACAAAAACAATGGAATTGCATTCCTAACTGCTATTCTTTGAGGATACTCAATTTTTCAAAATACATTGATCCAGTATTTACAGTAAATAAAAATACTTCAAAACTAAAGGATTCCTCCCATTTTGAACAGATTTTTCTATTTGCAAGTACCAGAAGGTTTACAGTAATATTAATTTTGGATGCACATGGTTCACATCTCTGCTTACTGGGCTAGACCTTGTAGATTAATAATAAATATACTAATGTTCAGTTTCAAAAAGATTGTGGTTTTAGCTGGTATAAATTTGGCACAAGATATGTGGTTTATTCAGCAACACATAAAACAAGGTACCCTACTTCTCTTACAGTAGGCATCTTGAAATAATGTTTCACCAAATGCATTTTTTTAAGAAGTTGAGAGCTTCCTTTGGCTCAAGACATGGGCTAGGCCAGGTCTGTATATCTTAACAGGCAAATTCGCCTTTCCCAGCATATATACAGGAGGCTCAATAGACCTCCTGGTTTTGCAGCCATAAAAATAGTCGGGTAAGTTATGCACCTGACAGGCCACCAGACATGGTTTGATGTGGCAAGAGTTGTGCAGTTTTTGGCTAGGGGGAAGAGCAAATAATATTATATTTCTTGCTTTAAGATGAATACCTAGGTATTAACAAAGATCCTGCAAAAAATGAGGGAATTTCTCCTGAGCACACCTACATTTTCACATAATATGAAACCAGGATTTAGTGTGATGTGCACAAGCCACAGTGTGTACTCTGCTCCACTTTCCTACTCTTGCATGGTTGAGAGGAGGACGTCAGAAACTTTTATTCTGTTTTCCTGAAACATGGCTTGTAGTCCGAACAGTGCATCATGTTTTAACACTAACTGTAGATAGATTTAAAACAAGTCCGCTTCAAACCATTATTTATGAAGTTTTCTTCTTTAAACTAACCATAGTTCTTGTAAACCATGACCCCCAGTTTGAATGAAACAGCAAGCCACAGTACAAAATTTCGAAGTCCTCCTTTCCATCATGTAGGCGGAAGGCGTGGAGAGCATGCAAGATTTGCTTCAGCTTGTGTTCATCACAATAAACAGTCATTTAATACTGTATGCAAATACAACCAATAGAATGGAAGGTATAGTGGGAACTCAGCCAATGTACGGAAAGGGAAATTGGGAGCAGAGGATAGATCTGCCTGATCTATCCTAATCATGATAATGTACAAAATGAGGGGCCAGAAGAAGAACTGGCCTCTAAGTATGCTGCCAGTTATCTGTGCAGCTGGACATGACCAAAGATTTATAATTCCGAGATGCCAACAGATTGCAGCTTTTGTGATATTTTCTATACCAGTAGATTTACTTCCAAGAAAATATGACTGGACTGGTAAAATTTCACCAAGCTTCTTTAAAAGTGTTTTTCTTTGGGGGGGAGGGGCAGAAACTGCCCGCCCTTTTTTGAGTACATGTTGATTTTATAATAATTTCATAGGTTTAGTTTACATCAGGATGTTCAGATATTCCTGTGGTCTATTTGGCACAAATACCATATTTTCTTGAATGGAAAAGGCTGTGCAACCTCTGAACAGAAAACAAAAATGCCCACTGAGGAATGGTTCCCCGGATGTGGTTCAGGAGGAACTGAATCCAAAAATGACCAGAGCCATGCTTCTTTTATACTTGCACTCCTTAGCACTGCACAGAAACAGTTTGCCTGTTGCGGTGGGTAGGAGTCCTCCTGACAAGTAAATCGTCTGACGAGTAAACCTATCCTGCCACTTAACCAGAGCCCCTTCTTGCACATTTTTCACGTGTCTTTTGCAATGTGGAATGAAAGCCCAGAAATACCACTGTGGGAACTTATTGGGACAAAGAAGGGTTGAGTAGAGAATAGGAAGAAAAAACATCCTGTGGGTAGAATGGTTGGATTAGTTCATGCCACGACATGCCCGCTTCACATCATTTATCACAGCTAGTAAAAAAAAAGGGGGGGGAGTTTAGATAATTTGTTGGCCAGCTGTTTAGAATGTAGCAGTGAATTGCTCATTCTTATGCAGACTATTTTCCTTTACTTTTAAACCAGGTGTAATGGGTTTAAATGACTGCCTGAGGTCATTAATGACCTGGATGAGAGTGAATGAATTGATATCCAATTCAAATAACACACGACAAATGTTACTAGACTTGGGAAGCAGTATAAATGATTGATTGGGGTCGTATCACATCCTTCCCACAAGTGCAGGTTTGGTGTTTGGTAGTGCAGCTGGATCAAGCCCTTCTCTGGATTTAGTCAGTGGGAGCATATAATACTAATCTTGCCAGAACCCCACTGGTTAAGAATTCCCAGACCTGGGAATAGTGCTTCAACCTATTTGTAATCGGTTTGTGCTTCCCTTGAAGGCTCAGATTTGCGGTTTGGATATATCCAACGATGGGACCAGATATCTAGGTGGCAGGGGTTACCAGATCTTTGTGTGGCTGATGTTTGTGTGCCAACTCTGTTCATTCTGGAGCTGCCAGATCTGGTGGTGATAATGCCTTAGTTCCATCTTGTTTGATATGTGGAGCTATCTCTGAAAAGTGTTCAGAAACTTCAGCTAGTTAAACATGCTACAGCCACACTGGAGCCAGCTGTTAGAAACATACTACCTACCTGCCCCACCTACCACCATTAAAACATTTTCACCAGTCCATTTCTGGGCACAGTTGAAGGTGCTGATTAAAACCCTAAATAGCTGAGGATCAAGGTAGCTAAATAACTTCCTTCTCCCATACGAACCTCTCTGGTTTCCAGGAAACTCCTTATTTCTGCCTTTCCAGTGTCTGTTACTTGCCTGAAATGTCGTTTTTAGAGAAACCCATCTAGCCCCTTCATTAATGAACTTCTGCCAATGGCCAAAGACCTTTTTTTGTTTTAAAATGTCTTTACTTGCCTAAGATCCAGGACAATATGCCGCCTTTCGGAAATTCCACCCCAGACATCAATTCCACCATTGCAATCTCAATAGTGTCTGGGAAAATCCGGACATACGGCAGACTGTTGCTTTGTTTTCTTCTTCTCTTATACCAGATTGGTTTTATATGCTCTTGTACTGTATCCTATGTATTGTTTATAATTTAGTCTTCTGAGGATCTGTTTTTGTACTATTGTAAGCCACCTTGATTTATAATGTGGAAAGCTTAAGAATGAATTAACATTTTGAGAACACATTCAAGGTGCTAGTTCTTACCTCTTAAAACCCTATATAGGCTTGGTCTAGATTACCAGAGTGAATGCCATATGTGAGTGCCTTTTGCCGTATGTACTACTTCATGTGCTTAATGCAGCAATGTGATTTTCTTGCAGGTGCTTCTTGTGTTGTCGGCATGATTGTTTAATAGAACTGTATTGACTCTTCCTGAGATTTGCTGAATCTTAAGAGCTTTGGCCAGCCAGGTGTGCCATTAAGACTTCTTTTATTATAGTCTATTAATTTACTTTTGTCATCTGTGATGTCATATATCAATTTTTGCTATTGTTTTTTTGTTCTTGATTTACTGCTTTTTTATTTTCTGCTTTGAGAACATTCAGCTGAAGAGTGGATTACAAACCCTGTCATTTTTTAAAAAATTGATGTAGATGCAGTCCCAGTGTCTTCAGAACTGGTTTGTTTTTGGCTTTAATGTAAAATTCCTGTTATGGAGCCTAACGTTGAATAAACTGGAGAAAGGGTGGTCACCCGAGGAGCAAAAAAATATAATTTTTTTAACCCTGTGAAATATTTCAGCATTTCTTTTTGAGTAAAAATAAAAGAGCAAAATCATTGGTATTTTAGGGGAATTTTTTTAAAAAACCTGTATGCCTAATGCTCTGAATGAAATGCCTGCTCAAGAGCCTAGGAAGGCTTCCTGGGAAGAGCAAAACAATCGAAGCCATATGTATTGGGCAGTTTGCCAATATGCCTAAGCCACCTGGCTATATGCGCAGCCAAGTATGCCGCTCTGACTAGCCAGCTTTAACCTTCAGGCAGCTTTCTTTTTTTTAGCTCTTAGAAAGCTCTAAAGACCTCCTCATTGCATCCCACATCTCCACTGCCAGTAGTTTGTGCACAGACAGGCTCTGTAGTTTATACTAGCCAGACAGCTCTCAGCACCCATTCTGAATGTGTTTCTTTTGTCTGGAGAGCAGTTCAGTCGTGTTGAACCAGGGCCATAATATGAGTGTGGGGATAGCAGACTGAAACCTTTACCCATATGCCACTGTGTTATTCCCAAGACTGTGGAGACTCCATTTTGTAAGTAGATCCTATCAAACATTTTTGTTTGCCTCTTTTATTATAGAACATTTGCATGCATGTTCTGCAAGTACTAAACTAGTTAGATGTAGCTTAGGTATTTATGCATGGATGCCTTATTGATGCTAACTTTTTGGCATTTATTTTTGAATTACACGGTGAGATACTTTAGGAGACCAATAAAGGGGTTGAGAGAAAAATCCAGTTCAGCAATTATTTGATAAAATGCAGCTATGATTAATGTTGAAACAAGTAGGAGTAATAGTTATCGTTGTGTAGGAAGTTATATAATGCAACTCTGCAAAATAATTTGTAGACTGTATCTTTCTAATCCCGGAAGCAGTGCCATGAAATAAGATCACTTTTACCCATTTTGTTGATGGGAAATGGAAGTTGAATGTTGGGAGCACACTTACCGGTATGTGTTGTCAGGTAGTAAATTTTTTGCTCATCTGGGATTTCCCCTGCATCTCCAGAGTCCAACTCACTCTTTCCCTAACACTAAACAAAATCTTAGGTGGGTTTTCTCATTCTAAGGGTGTCTTAATTTATGGTCCTTAAATGTAAGACAAACAGAAATGGAGCCATGGAGTTTTTCCTCAATAGCAGTAATCATCACATAAGTACCTACTGAATAAATGACTTTACAGGCTGTGCTTCTGTTTTGCAAGCAATTGCCCTTGTTAAGAACTGAGGCTTGAGGTGAGCAATTGACCACAAAAACTGGGCCTGACTTGCTTATGTGCCTTTAACAGCAGCTTGAGATGCTGAAATCACCTCATGAAGCTTTTCACATTGTGGAGACAAGAATCATGACCTGCTAAAAAGCATGGATGAATCTGCTTTTAAAGGCACACCTAAAGAGGCAAGACAAAAAGTTAGCAACATTGCTTGAATTTGCGGTTTTAGGATGAAAGCACCAATCAGTGCTTGCATGACACAGAACAGCTGTGCAGTCCTGCCACCCTCTCACTAACGCCTGACTCACCCGTATGCTTTTACAATCATACCAAAGTAATTATGGTCCCCTCCTCTCTCATGAACAGGGTGTGGGTGGCGCTGTGGGTTAAACCACAGAGCCTAGGGCTTGCCGATCAAAAGGTCGGTGGTTCGAATCCCCGCAACGGGGTGAGCTCCCATTGCTCGGTCCCTGCTTCTGCCAACCTAGCAGTTCGAAAGCACATCAAAGTGCAAGTAGATAAATAGGTACCGCTCCGGCGGGAAGGTAAACGGCGTTTATGTGCGCTGCTTAGTCATGCTGACCACATGAGCCGGAAGCTGTACTCTGGCTCCCTTGGCCAGTAAAGTGAGATGAGCGCCACAACCCCAGAGTCGTCCGCAACTGGACCTAACAGTCAGGGGTCCCTTTACCTTTTACCTCTCTCATGAGAAAAGATGACTAATGTGACAAGATTATTGGAGTCTTGTATATATACGTAGCTGGAAGTAGGTTGTCACTTTTTTGTGGACAGAGAAGAGTCAGTGTATTTTAGGCCTTATTCTCACATTTCTTGCATGAAGAGGGTAAGCATAGATACAGGAGCTGTGAGGCCCAACCTCCCAGAGGCACACAGCTTCTCCTGTTCCTGCCACCACCTTCTTTTCCATAATTTCTGCAGCAGGAAGATTACTTTACACATTGGTGGTCACTGCACGATGTAGGCCTCTTGGGTGATAAGCTTTCAAAATGTGGGGAGCCTGCATGCATAGATCAGGCTCCTACTTCAGAAATTATGACAAACACGGCAACGGCGGAGCAGAGGAGATGCAAAACCTTGGGGTGGGGTCAACTACATGGACTCACAGCCCCTTTTGCTACACTTGCAGTGGTACCTCGAGTTACAAGCGCGTCGGGTTACAATCTCCGCTAACCTCGAGTTAAGAACTTTGCCCCAGGATGAGAACGGAAATCGTGTGCCAGTGGCGCAACGGCAGCAAGAGGCCCCATTAGCGAAAGCACGCCTCTAGTTAAGAAGAGTTTCAGGTTAAGAACGGACCTCCGGAACGAATTAAGTTCGTAACTAGAGGTACCACTGTACCTTCTTTACATACGAAACACGTGAAGAGGGCTTTAATATCAGCACTAGAATACTATAGGTAACAGTTTCCCAATCATTGGCTTGCCACTGCTGGAGGAAACTCCGACTGTTGATTTCTGCACAGTAGTTCAATGAGCTTCTGTCCATTCAAAAGTGACAACTCAAGGTTAGTTGACATGTCCTGCTGCAGGATTAATAAAGCATTTTGCAAGTAGACCCTAACAAATAATTTTGTTTTGCCTCTGTCCTTTTGAAATAAATACATGCAGTTTTGATATACTTGTCAACCTGCTAGGGATGGGTAGGTTCCCTCTCTCTCCCTAATAAAAGGTGCATTTTGTTATAAACCAGCAAATGTTAAATTTGTAAATCTCTTTTCCTGTATCTCGTAATTAATCTTTTCCTTTTATCAGTATTCTGTTTGCTGTGAAATGGACATTTTTCACTCAGTGTCTGTTTCATTTCAGCCAGTTAATGGTGCACCAATATTCATCCAGAGTCCCACCAATTGTCTCTGTCAAAATTATGTACAATGTAACTCTCCCAGTATAAGCAGGAACAAGGGGTGTGATTTCCTTTTTCAGAATACTATCAAGTGGAACACACAGAAAAGGTCTCTGTGTGTGTGTATATGTGTGTGTGTGTGTGTGTGTGTGTAGGTATGATATTCAAGTTGTTATATCAGGGAATTTTTGAAAATGAAGCTGGTTAGCTGTGCTCTAAACATATGGCACAGTTTGACAAACAGATTGATGAAGAAACCAATTCTGATTTTTCTTTGGGGTCAATTCACTAGTGAGTATAAAGCAATGCAAAAAATTATTTTAAAAATTATGAGTTGTCTTCAGCCAGATTTTCTCTGCTTTAACCTAAGGATTCCTTTCTGTGTGCATTGATATACATTTTATATTTAAAGTACACAAATGGTCAGTTAAAGTAGTGGCTCTGCTGGCATTAGTTTTTGGGTTCCAGATTGCTTTCATTTGTATTGTGGGTTAGGTAGCTCTCCATTTTACATGTCTCTCCAGCTGCAGCTAGGGACTGGGCTTTAGTCTTAATAACTTGATTTCCAGATTTGAAAATTAGATAAACTGCTAACTATGTCACCTAGGTTTGCTTCAGTTAACTTTGAATTAGTTTTAAAACTTTGTAACTTAATTCAGAGAACCGTACAATGGTTACACACAAGCACATAATAGAGAGTTTTGAAATAAAAATCCACTTCAGGAAGGGGCCAATTTATAACATAGAAGTGTCAGCTAAAGGTTGCTGAACGCTTCACATGTCCACTGCTACACTTCAAATCAGCTCTTGAAACTGCTTTTCTTTCCTTCTGCATTTTCTAATTGTGTGTTTCCAAACATCTAAATGCATCACTGTGTTTTGGCTAGGAATTACTTTATAAATTGGTGTGTGGGGGGGGGTGTGTCCAAAAAGGCCAAACAGAGCCTATCAACTCTGTCTTGCTTCCCATACTTCAAGAATACACTTCACCAGTAGCAAGCATTAGCACATAACACCATGTATATCATTACAGCTTCAACTTGTCATTGTGTCAATTCACAACAAATTTTCTACAATATTTTGTGTAGAAAACTTGCAGCCCTCCCCATGTGTGATACACAGGTCTATATTGCATTTAAAATAATTGTTTCCCAGAACTGAGCATTTTGTTATACAATTAATATGTAGAATAGTAGGAACTTGAAATACGAGTTATAGAGAGAGAGCAACAACACAGTGTAGCTATTGAGGAAGATTTCAGCCAAGTAAGTGGTTTTGAGCGTTTTTGTGCACTAGAATAATGGCATTATTTAAGTTCAGGGTTTGCTAACAAACAAAATCTAGCATTCAGTTACAGATGGGTAGCCGTGTTGGTCTGCCATAGTCAAAACAAAATAAAAAATAAAAAAAATCCTTCCAGTAGCACCTTAAAGACCAACTAAGCATGTTATTGTTACAATTCTGATGCCTCAACGTCTTTTTGTTAGAGATACTTATTCAAAATGTTATCTGTTTAGGTTTCCTCAAAATGCTGTGCTAACAGTGTATAAAATATGTACAAGGATTTACACTCACACCATATTCTGTAGAAATGGAGGCGGAATGTTTCTCTAGTGGTGTAGCATGGGACTCTGAATCTTTCCTGGATTTTGAACACTGGCCAAGCTGTTTCAAAATCAGATATCAAAACATTAGGATACAAATGCATTTTAATTTGTTCTTGAATTATGAAGGAATAAAGATCAGCAGTATTTTATTTCTCGTTGTCTCTCTGATCTTTTGATGGAAGGATGCCTTAGTTAAGCTTTCATAAATATTTGTATATAATTATTAACCCTACAGCTCTGCCTCCTTTTCCATTTAAAACCCACTCCCAGCCACTTACTTTTTATAAAGAAAGAGGAGGGAATGGCTGCACCCATGGAATGAATCGTGAGCTAACCTTGTAGGGGATTGCTGAGTGCCCACCTACCCAATCCTACCCAGCTGTCATTGCTGCACCAATGTTGGAGCTGGGCAATGTCCACCATCAGAACTATAGGATTAAGTGTCCCTTTGAGCCAGTCTTGTCAGTTACCTATCCATCCCTGTAAATGTCCCAAAGAACTGTTTGAAATTTCAGGCTGCAGTCCTATACAATCCCATTGAATACAGTGACATGGGCATTATTAGTCTTTGTTGTTCTTAGTTTCTCTCTTGTTTTAATGGTAGCAGTTTGATTTAAGGCTGTTGTTTAAACCTTCTTGAAGACTAGGATTCACATTTGTTTCTTAGAAATAGTTATATTTTAACTACTGACATAGGAAAGTCAGATATATTCAAGTACCACTGAAACACAAATAGGTTTATTTGTATTGTTTGGAAGTCCACCTACCTACAGTAAGGGAGCTTGTTTTGGGATCTCGACAGATCACAGTGGAATTCACTGGCTAATCATTCCCCACTACAGAATATCTGCCTTCAGCTTGAATTATCTTGTGCAGACATCCTGGCTAGCTGCAGTGCAAACTTCTGATGCTTTAGCCTGAGAAGACCTGGGTTTGGCAGCCAATAAATTAGAGACAAGGGTGGGGAAAAGAAATCCTATCTTTTCTGGGGCCTTTTCCTTCTTGGTTTCCCTTGTAAAAATCAATATATATGATCAATGGTTGGTTTTGAGTTGTTCACGACATGCTGAAGTATTTCAGATGTAAACGGTGAGTGTCTGGGTTTCAGACATTATAATGTGTCAAAGGAGCTTTGATAGCTGCTATAGTCATCCCAGATTACATTTTATTTCCAGTGACAGGCTTTGTAAGATGAGAAGGGAAGAAATTCAACATTTCTAAGTACAGATCAATTTTACACTACTGCAATAGCTGAGGAGCAAATTTTTTGAGAAGCCAGTTCTGTTTAAACAGTTGAACGTACATTTAATTCAAAGGTGATGTGATTTTCTCCATTTCCTTCACCCACCCATTTCAGCATAACATAAACATTTTAGCAAAGCAAAAACCAGCAACACTTGGATAAAGGGAAATATCTATTAAAACAGTTGCTTCATTTACACACTGAGTTGCTGATATGGAAATATATGGCTGGCAAACATTAAATCTGGATAAATAGGAACACTGAGTACCATCTTCAGACAATCTTGTTTTGTAGATAAACCCAAGTGGGAACCTCTGACAAAATGTTTTGTGGATTAAATAGCATCCCTTTAAGGCTTGATGACTTATTGTGAATTCTTCAGAGGCTTCCTGAGACCACTAGGTCTCAGCCTACCTTCTTCTGCCTTCTGGCAGTCCTCTCAAGACTTCCAAGAAGTGTGGAAGGTGAATATTGTGTTTGACAGGGCCCTGGTATCCCCAGTCCTGCCCCTTTCCATGGCCTTTGCCACCAGGTCCTTTGAGGCTGTGGAGTAGCAGCAGCTAAGCTAATGCATTAGCTGTTGAACTGGTGAGGGGGAAAAAACTTTCAAGGATTTTTTTTTTAGCTAAGCAAACTTGAATGTACCTTCCTCTTGTTTCTCTGGGGTCTTCTTTTGGTTCCACTCTGGTTGACACAGGGGTGCTGAGTTCAGCATCAGATGGCTGCAGTTCCTGACTTATTGGGGAAATAACTCAGAATATGGTTCTGCTTGCTGCAGAAGAAATACTGTAGCGCTGAAACTGCTTATATTGTTTCCATCCTAGTTTATGCATTCGAAGCTCTTTTTCACTAAAATGATTGCATGACAAAGTAATAGAATTGTTACATATTGAATGCATGGAAATTGCTGCATAGAGTGTTCGCCATTTATAAAAAACATAAGGATAGGGCTCAAATAGTTAATGCAACAATTAATTATTAGACATGGTGTTTACAGGTCCAGCAGCAGCATGCAAGTATCTTCTCTTTCCATCTAAGACTCACTTATTTCTACAGACTCACTTATTTATCACTTTGCCCCTCTTCACTTAGATCTGGTTGAGAATGACTACATGAGCAATGAGACGTTTTGCAAGTTCAATCTCTGTTATATTTCCATCTTTATTGCACACATCATATTCCAAACAGAATTTTTCTTTGAAGGTCCAAAGAGCCTACACCAGAGGTTCTTAAATCTTGGTGGACCACAAGCTCCATTCAGATGGTCCAAATAAAGTTTGTTAGACAGTCAAGAATAACTGTGCTCAGCTGTGGACTTATTTGTATCTGACAGCAGAAGAAATGGGAAATACATAAAATATTTACCAAGGCACTGGATGCTATTAAAGGCCAGCCTGAAGCGATGAGCCTAGCAAATGTCAAGATCACAGTAGAGGGGTAGTCCCAAATACATGAGCTTCCCGTGTTATGCCTAACTATGCAAACAGCATGCCAACAATAACTGCAAAATCAGCTTTTGGATTTAAGCTTTGGAAGAGACTGGGAAATTGTCACAGTGTGACTTTCTAAATATTTCAAACATGGTATATATCTTCAAGTGAATACTTATACAAATAAACTTCAAGTATGCACACTTAAAGCAAGTAACTTAACCCACTACACTTTCAGATATCAATCATGCTGTATTAATTGAAAGGATTTGGTCTAATCTCATAAAGAAACAGGAAAACTCTTGGCTTTCCTTTAAAGTAAGAATATATCACTCATGCCATCCATTACTGTGCTATAATTATGGTAAGTGAAGCAGAACAGAATCGATGGAGCAATTTATCAATGCATTCCAAACTTGTGTAGCGCAGTTGACGTCATGCAACTGCAGATACTATCCCTCAATCTAAAAATATCCTACAACCCGGATGTTATTTCCATCTTTTTCTCTTTATTTAATATTTTCATAAGTACTGTAATTAGTATTCACTATGAAATTATACTTAATTTAGACAGTTTATATTCCAATTCCTAAAATGTATTTTTAATAAGGGTAAAAATGAAGTATTTTGTGCTGCAAGATTGTAAAAATCCCAAATAGTTTAAATTTTGGAATTTGGTCTAATTCAGGCATTGAGAATGTTACTATCACCATCGGAGTGTTAGGGTTGCAGTCTAACTTTGTAAACTTTGATAATATGGTACCATTGTCTATAGTAAGTGATTTTTTTTGTTTGAAATCAGCGGTTTCGTTTGGTTTGGATTTAGCCTTGAAATTTGCAGTTTTGAAAATGGTGGAATTCCATATTTGTCCCAGGACAGTATTTCCCACTTGCTGCTATTCAAGCAACGTCTAGTCCAGGCAGCTCCCAAGCAACTTATTCCCCAGTGAGATAGACATCTGCACTATGAATTTTATAACAACTCTCAACACCCTTAATAAAGTACAGTTCCCAGGATACTTTGGGGGAACCCATGACTGCTTAAAGTGATATAATAATGCTATAAATGCATAGTGCAGATGTGGCAATAGATGAAATGCAGGAAGGGGGAAAGTTTCTGGCAGCACTGACCCAGTTCAGATAATTCTGTATTTGCCAACCTTGAACAGAAGCACTCCATATGACAACATTTTGTTGCAGGGGCCTACTGATTTTCACAATATGTTTGAAACTGAAATTGTCACTCAAAAATTAGATACTGTTTTCTAGAGCAGGCTACATTGGAAAGAAAGAAGAAAAGATAATGGAATAAAACCAATGATTTAATATACCCCAATGGTGCTGGCAACAAAAGTTGACTAAATATGGGGCAACTAAGGGGCAATTCAACACACACACCCTCCTAACACAAGAGAAGCAAATAGGGAGTTTTAAAATTAGGGTTAGAAAGTATCTTTGGTGAATGGAACTTTATTGTGAGTAGATGCCATGGTGAAGGACCTTGCTGGTTAATATTATACTGTATTAAGTGTTGTATGGAACCTCTGATTTGATTCTGCTTCTAGCTGATTGTGGAGAATCATGCTGGGGCTAGCAGTTGTAGTTCCAAACATATAGGGGGCATCAGCTTGGCGAAGATTGTGCTAGAATTTGTTTTTTGGAAGAGGATTGCGTGCAGTAGCCATATAATCCTTTTTTTTATGAATTGGGGGGAAATTGGGGTAGAATCTTGTTTATGAGTAAGAAGAAACTTTGAGTTTCCTAATAAAAAATAGTGATTTCAGATAATTAACTGATGAGAGTACTTCCCCTTTCATTGACACTTGGGAAATGTCTAAAGTAGCTAATGAAAAACACAATGTTCTCTTTCAGGGAAGTGCCTCTTTTAAATAGTTAACTTTCACTTGCTCTTTTCTTAAATAACCCAGTTAAAATCTTTTTCTCTCTTCATGTGATCTTAAATGTATACAAAGAAAGAATGATCCTGTACTTTGACTCCAGCTAGAGTTTCGATGGCCTCATTAAACATTAACAAAAGGGAAAGTGCATTCTGCATTTTGTAATTCTTGATCTGTCACTTTTTTATTGTATATCCGTAATAGCTGGATAGCAGAGTATATGTACATGTCAGTATATGTCAGTAGTACTTGGACGCTATACCTGCGATCTGGGTAGCTTATCTGAGATCATAACCATTCAGCATGTTTTTGTTTCCTCTTTGTATCTCTCTCTCTCTCTCTCTCTCTCTCTCTCTCTCTCTCTCTCTCTCTGTGTGTGTGTGTGTGTGTGTGTTTTGTATTGCAGCAAAAGAAAAAATTAAAGGGTTAAGGACCATGCAGCTTGAATTCCTTAATAAAACATGTGTTCTAGGAAATCAGAATAACCCTCATTTTTTTAAAAAAACAGCTGTTTTGTTTGATATTACAAAGAACCGTTTTACCTGATATCACACTACATTGGTTAATTTGGACTATATTTAACCACCATTCTGTTTAAATAGTGTCTGCGACTTCTGAATGAATGCCAGACAAATTCTCAAAATGGTTGCCAAGCTATAAGATGGCTGCCAAGGACTGAATACATAGAACAGGTCCAAGATGGTGACCAACTTCACAAAATTTTCCTGTATTCCCCCCCCCCCCCCGCCCAAGCAATGAAGATGCTGAACTTGGCACCAGTCTCTTGGCACTACAATTTAGAGAGTCATCCAGAGATCCAAGTAGTAACTGTGTTCTTCTTTCACAGTACTTGGCAGAAAGCTGTTTAAGGGATGACGTGAGGTGAACTAGCTAGTGTAAAATAACGTTAAGAGCTTTCTTTCCTTGGCTACAGTATACCAAGCATGAACTGGAAGGCTGTATTATTTTCAAAGAACTCAGAAGTAAGCAGCCATCAGTGATATTTCAGACTGTTTTCTTTTGTTACATGCATCTAAAGAAATGCAAACTTTATATATACTGCAAGCTTCAAACGTATTTTAGTTGCTGCATTTGTTTACTTACATTTATAGCAAGTTGCATTCTGGCAGTAGAACTACTTAGCAGATTGAAATAAAATCATAAGGTTGAATTAAAACACACTGCTGTTCATGCTGATTAGAATTTTAGCTTAGTGTAAATACCGGATGTTGTGTCCAACTTTTCCGGACTTGGCAAAGACTCAACAGGGATCTCTGGGCTATAGAGAAGACAGTGTGTACTTGAATGCTTTTATAAAGACTTGGAGAGGTAGAACTTAGCTACTTCTGCTAGTGTGCTGGTTAATTATGTAGTTGAATAATATGCTATATGGTTCCTTGGAAGCTGTAAAGAAGGAAGAAAAGGAATAAGATAATGCAACATATTGGTCCCTAAGAACGCTGAAAAGCTGGAATGTATTTAAATCTTAAGCATTGTTGTCTAAACGCTTCTCTAAAAGACAAGCTTTAAATACAGCATTGGGTAAAATATCTGAAGTATATTTAGTAAAGTGTAGGATGTATTCACAGATTTTTGAATGTCTTATATGGGGGTTGCATGTGCACATATGCTCTGGAATGTAAAAAGTTTTGTATGAGTTTTAACAAAAGAAATGTTTGTTTTACATTGAGTGCTTTATATGGGGGTGTTCCCTACCTCCATCTTCTTGAAGAATGTGTTGGTTGTTAAATACTGTTTTAATATCTCATAGAGAGCAGCCCTGTGTATGTTTACTTAGGCATGAGTCCCATTATGTTTAGATACACTCAGATAAGTGTGTGTGGGATTGCAACCTTAAGCTCCTTCATGCTCGTGAAGTTAAAAGATACCCACATCAGTTGTAAATTCCTGGCTTCCCAATTGACTTATTTCTCCCACCAAACCAAAACAGGCAAAAGTGGTGCCTTGTCTCTCTAAGAAGGCATTTTCCCAACCCTCCAACTTTCTTTCTCACTGACTTTTTTCCATAGAAGTAACTCTCTATTTCATTTTGAATTTTGCATTATTGCCTGAATGCTTTGCTCTTGGACCTCCTAAGCTCGGTTTCTATCCTGCTTCCAGCCCTCTGCATATCTTTCTCTGTTCTAGTGCAGACTGGAATTGTGGTCACCATGCATACATTAGTTGAACTACTACCATATCTCTTTGATACAACGTTATTTCATTTTCTGGTTCCTGACCTTCTGGCTACTATGTTGGACATTGTTCTCTCAGGGCTCATTGGTTCTCTCAGGGCTCATTGGTTACCAGTGGGTAACCAGATGCAGAGGACAATCACTGAGTATACATACCTTTTGTGGGACAAGGCTACCAACAGAAACAGTGTAAACTGAACAAAACAGACTCACATTCAGCATTACCAAGCCAGTGTCAGAGCTGGAGGTCAGTAAACTGGATCAGTAAGACACAGAAGTTTGGACACAGAAAGAACTTCTTTACTATTAATGGTTGTGGCGTAGGAATTTTAGCAGCCATTGCTTTTCGTACCCCTGAATGACAAGCTTCACCTACTAATATTCCTTCACTTACACCATTATAAGAAGGAGGGCAGTCTTGCTGCCCTTTACATTTGAGCTGCAGTCACTTCAGTTTTGAGTCTGTGGAAATAGACTTTGCCCATTTCCCTTCAATGTAATTGTAACTGAACTATTTTTGAACTGGCAGCAGTCGACATTATGGCTTCCAATGTTATCCTCTTTATTTTTAAACTAGTTTTGATGTAGTGAATGCTTATGGTTGCCTGAATGCACATAGTGCGCTAACATACATGTATGCCCATGGCTCATGCAGAACATACTTTTTGTAGAGTGAGTTTCAGTGCAGGGTAGCCCGAACAGCTGTTATTCCTTTTTATAGCTTCTTTAATCTATGTGCCAGCAAGTCAGTTTACAAAATCTGTTTTGTTGATGACTGCTGCGATAATAATTGTGGTGTTTTGTGGCTTGGCAAAAGCCGAGGGTCTCCTCCGAGGACTGTTGCCAAAACCTTTGAAGGGGTTGAGGTGGATTCCCTGCCAGAATGAGTCACCGCTCTCTATTTTATTTAGTGTCCTTCTGCCAAGGCCTTAGACACTTTCTGTTTTCGTTCTTTTGTAGGCTTTCCTTCCCACATTGTGGTTTTCTTCACAGCCAGAGCTATGTGTTTGCCAGCATAGGTGAGAGAGTGTGACGAACTCTCCAAATGCCATTGCTAGGCTCAGCTTAAGTCCTAGTGATTTTATTTAACCGTTGTATTAGCTACTGCAAAAAAGAGAAAAAAATCCAAATGATGATTAATTTAAAATTTAAAAAGATAGCTTCAGCCAATATAGAGAGGTTTCTCAAAGTTATGTCATGCAACTTGAAAGGTATCACATTGTCTCCTCAATAATAATCTGTTTTATGTGTAATGTACTGGTATCTTTAGGTGACAAGGTATAGTGACATATATTTGGACATCTGAAGCAGAGACAGTGACAATTTAAAGAACATTGATAAAATTGACAACTAGCAGAAGACCTTAAGCACATCAAAAAAAAAAACCAAACAAAATTTTATCCTACTCCCATTTCAGGCAGTCTTACAAGACACCACTTCTAGCTGTGATCAGCTAGAAGCAGACCCCATGACCCCATGTTCATTTTTGTACATTTATACACATTTTGTTCATGTGCATTAATTTTGCATTTATTCTAATAGTGATAGGAAGCAGCAGGTATAGGTTCAGGGCTGTGGTAGTAGAAATAGAAGTAAACTGAGATTACTATGAGGACAAGCTTGGAGCTTCCAAACCACCACAGTATCTAGACGCAATACATAAGAAAATGTGGGGAGGGTGAATAATAGTTTGGGAGATATGGTATCCCCAGTTTTTACATTTCAGAATCCATCTACCAATATTTTATCGTTATTCTTTGGCATTAGGCTCGTGGAAACCTGCATTTAAGGGACAGCAGTTCAAATGGTCCACAAATTCTGTTTTTATTCCATCTTCTTCATTGCCTCTGTGCAGTTACACACATGGGATCTGCACCTGTTCAGAGCAGCACCTCCAAAACTTCCAGAGCTTTTTAGAACTTTTCAATGGAGAAATTCTTGCATTGTGCTCATGCCTCAAAGGGTGGTCAGGTGCTTTTTCACTCAATTCTCTTCTGACCACTATTTGAAAACACCTCTCTTTGTTTTGGCTTTGAGAGCTCCCCCAAATTAATTTAACTTAGTTTTAAGTTTAGGATTACTTTGCTTACTTGTTTTAGCCTCATTCTGTGCTGGACCAATGTAATTCAATTATTTCCCCTCCTGATAATCCTATTGATTCTACTCTGATTCTACTGATTATTTCTGCCACTGCCACTGCCACTGTTTCTTTTCCCGTTTTCTTTTTTTGCAACATAGGGATAGGGCAAAGAGCCATTGGTGTATTATAAAGTATAATCAGCTTTTGCACCAAATTAATGTAAATGGAGTGTTGTTTTAATAAAAGCAGAATATTATTGATTTATGTTCATCATCTGAACAAATTATTTAATTAAAAGGGGCATTTTTTAATATATGGTGGAAGAAAATTCAAAATCCGGAAGAATGTTATTAGATGCAGCATTCCATAAGAGCCCTCCTTTAGAAAAGGACTGCATTGTTGGAAGTTACACTCATTCATTTGATGTGGTATAAATACAGTAGAAGCTACTTTTTTAAAGAAAAAAATCCTATTGAAATTAGAAACACTGAAAGAAAGAAAAAAAATAGAGGCCTTTTCTCCCTATGTGCCTAACCACAGAATGTAAAAGAGTACAACAGGCTCAGTGAATGGCTGTTCAGAAAGTTTCTTTCTGGTCTCCAGAAGGCTGATTATCCAGATAATAGAGCCATTCACAAATATATTTTTTTCCAGCATAACAAGTAATAAAATAATTGCACAATGAAATTCTCATGGAAGTGCACAATTGATAACAGAAAGGGATAAAAGAAAGGGAAAGAACATTTCATCAGGATCTTGCATCTGATTAATTAGAAAATATTTGTAGAATCTCTTTCTTTGTCAAAATCATGGTGTGCTAAAGCCGTTGAAGTTCACAGGATGTGCTGAACTTGTACCCTTGAATAACCTGCTTTCTGTGGGCTGTGTATCTGCTTTTCTAGCCTTTGCGGGAATGGCTCAAGCGTGGGTGAAATCCCATTAAAATCTTCAGTACCTTGCTCCTGAAGAAGGGGGGGGAGAGGGAGGGGGGGAGAGGGAGGGAGGGGGGGAGAGACAGAGAGAGAGAAATACTACTATGTAGTATGAGTTAATATTAATAAATTGCCAAATCTGTTAAGTTCTGTGATGCTGTTATTATTTATTTAGATCATTTATATCCCACTCTTCAGTCTAAAGGTCACTACGGATGGCTTACATACAATAAATTAAAAGAAAAGAAAAGAAAAGAGGCCTGCAGGCTTAATTACAGCACACAAGGAAAATGGACAGGGAGGGGAAATGAAAAAAGCAAACTCGAGCACCAACTCTAACATCTCTTATGATGACCAGCTGGTGAAAAAACTACTCGGGCCCAAGAGGTGCCTGATGGAGCTGCCCTTTGGGGAAAGCTGATGGAATGTTCCTGCTTCTCATTTTTCCCACTGAGGCAGTCTAAGGGAATGACTACTACCAGGTGAAGAGGCTGAAGAGGCCTGATAGAGTAGGTCTTTCAGCAGAGCAGTAGAACTGCTGCAGTTTAATACAAGCAACCTTGTTTGAACACTGAAGCCTTACTTGGTCCAGTATGGCATAAAGCCATGCATCAGTCATGTGACTCTAGGGATGGTGCTTGGTGCAGTACATGTGTGAAAATGTTTAATTAAAAAGTTTGACTGATGGCAGATAATTTAATGGATTTGGATTATTCAGTTAGTGTGGACTTCGCTAATATCAACATGCAGATGACCTAAGTCTCCATATCATCAGTATCAGGAGTTTCATCTTGTCCTCATACTTCTGTTGGGAAGCGAGGACAGAGTGTTCTAGATAGGGCCCATTCCCCCTGAATATAGCTTGGAGGTACTCCTAGATCCAGCATTATCTCAGGAGAACTAGGTGGCGTCAATGGTTAGAAGTGCTTATTTCCAGTTGCAGCTGGTTTGTCAACTCCAGCTGTTCCTGCTGTGAAAAAGCCTTGCCACAATAATGCACTCCCTGGTAACCTCTCCGTTAGATTACTGTAATGTACTCTACATAGGACTATTGTTTAAGATGGTCTGGAGCTGCAGCTAGTGCATTATGTGACTGCCAGATTTATGAGGAATGCATCTAATCAGAATTGTATAGCATCAATCCTGCAGGTTCTACACTGGTTTCCAGCATACCACCAGGTCCAATTAAAGGTGCTGTTGTTAGCTTATAAAACTTTAAATGACTTGGAACAAAAATACTTCAAGAAGCATGTCTCCCTATATCAGGCTGCCCAGGATAGGACCATTTTTACAGTGTCACTCCATTTATGGAACTCCCTCCTTTTGTGTATATGGTACTGTGTTCGCTGGGTTCTCAGTACCACCTAAAGATAACACCCTTTCACTCATGACTTTGAGAGAAATCGATTTGGTTGATGTAACAGACAAGGCCTTTGTAATGTATCTGCTTATATAATGCACAAGCATGTATTGATATAATGGTTTTAATTATGAGTTTAATAAATGTATTTTTTGTTTATTTTTATTGCTTTAGTTATTTTATTGGAAACTACCCTGTAATCTTAACTGAGGAAAGGCAGGTTAAAAATACAGTGGCTAAAATATATATAAAAAGGACATCATCTATAATATCTAGATTACTCTTGAAATCAGAGTGTTGGGATGACCAATATTTGGTCTGGCCCAATAAATATGATTTCTTTGTTTTATTCTTGGGAAGAACAAACACTGCACATTGATTATTACTTACTTTGTATCTTTTCCTATAGTAATTGATTCTGGACAAGAAGCACATTTAAAAATATTTGAGGGAAAGTGTGTCAAAGCCTGGCATTAATAGGAAAGGAATGATACGGTTATATTCCCTTCTCTTTCGTTTCTTCTTCCCTCTTTTCCTTTTGGTGTGAAATAAACATGAAGCCCATCCATTGCAGATTTAATTATTGTTCTGCTGAATGGTTTTAAAAAAATGCATGAAAACAGAAGGGCACAAGACTTCCTGAAGCTTTACTTGTCATGGCCATATGCAACTAATTGTGCATCATCCACCAGAACTGATAAATTTGGGAGACGCATTTCTAAATTTATTGAAGAAGGAGTCTGGGATTTTGATATGGAAAACTTGAAAAAGGTATTTGGAATCTGGATGAAATATTCATAGATATAAAAATTTCTAGTACCAAGAAAGGGCTGCTGGGTGCCATGATGACTGTGCCTCTGATTTCCTAATTCCTGTTTTCCCCTGTTTTCTCAGCTCTGTGTTTAAATAAACTCTTCTGGTTATGCCTTTCACACATCACTGCTTTTGGCTTCAAAGACTCCTTTTAATAACTTATTCTTTGGTTTCATTTCCTTTTGAACATGAAATGGTTTAACCAAACACGCTGTGTACTGTACACCCCCACTAACACTGTCAGAGGGGGAGAGAGACTTTATATGTAACAGTGAGTTTGTGTTCTTTTTGCTTATGCAGCCTGCTGTCCTTAATTTTTCAAGATAGTTTTTTTGGTGTGTTTTTTTATAAGCACTGTGTCAGACCAGTCCCTGAAATACTCAGTCTGGACCATGGTATCCACTGCTTTAATGGCAGTCTAAGGACCAAAACAGACATGATGTGGGCCACAGTTAAAGTGCCTACCTGTGTACAGTGGTACCTCAGGTTAAGTATTTAATTCATTCCGGAGGTCTGTACTTAACTTGAAACTGTTCTTAACCTGAAGCACCACTTTAGCTAATGGGGCCTCCTGCTGCTGCCGTGCCGCCGGAGCACGATTTCTGTTCTTATCCTGAAGCACTATTTCTGGGTTAGCGGAGTCTGTAACCTGAAGCGTATGTAACCTGAGGTACCACTGTACTTGTTTCATACTTTGATAGAGCTAAAGAACCCTTTGCTACACCTTGACTTTTAAGGAAGACAGCAGCCAAGATGCCTGTATGGGCTCTTTTGAGCATGGACCACATATTGCCTATGTCTGCTTATGTGATTGAGACTTGAGCCTTTTGGAAGGGGAAGCAAAGGAGTTTTATTCTCCGTCCTACACAGAGGCCATTTCATAGTAATGCTAATGCCTGTTGCCAGGATTACTTACATGAAAGATGTTGTGAACTCATGCCATTGAACTACGTTTCCATACTTCATGTCATCATGCTTTATCCTACAGTGATAACACATCTCAGCTAGTCCACCAAATGCATAGTACATTTCCATGAATTACTCATACACCGTTAAGGCAAATTAAACAATTACCCTGGGGTCACAGTAACAGATTTTTTCTCACAAACTGCAATTGCATTCTGCTAAAAATAGCTATGGTATTTTCTCTCTGTATCAATATATGGGAATTTTATGCTGCACCAGTTAGTGACTGGCACAGTAGAGAGATTCAAATAGGGCTGCAGAGGGTTGCTATATGCAGAGGGTTGCTATTTTTTTCCAGGACACGTCCTCTTTCCTAAAACGAGAGTTTTCATAGTGATCCATAGTTAAAAGCAGAAGTTGGTGGATGTGGCAACCCTCCAGGAAGCTGGACTGGCTTAGAATCCAGAAGACCCTTGGCTGCCCCCACCCCGAAATGCCCAATTTCAGGGCCTACTTCTGGCATTGGTGTTTTTTCCACCATCCTTTTCATGGTGACAACAGGATCATTCGTGGTGGCAGAGGCAAGCAGATGGGGACTTCTGCCAGATCCTAATTGCCTCCAGCAGCACAGCTGAGGGTTAGGATTGCAATCATAGAAAATAACTATTTTTACTTATTCTGTAAGTAAAATTTTTATTCTGTAAAAATTTATTTGGTCACCTATCAAGAAATATTCCATGGGCAATTGAAAATATAACATTACAACTTCAGTACACAATAAATAAAATCATCAAGAAGTAATGCTAAGGGTGTGTCTACATAGCTTGGCAATCCTGGGTTCATTTAATGTAGTTTGGTCCAGAGATGAACATATTTCTGCTTTATTGATTGCTTCCTTTCATAGTCCCACAGCTAATAAATATGTTCTTTTCCATGTTCTTTGTCTGTATGGATTGGTTTATTTTGGAACAACTAGTCAGTGCCTAGGGATTGGCCAATGACAAAAGGTGGGAACAGTGAAAAATTGGTTCTCCTGGGTCTTCAGTTCTCATTTTGTATCAGATGAGGAGCAGATGAGCTAGGTGCTAGGATACAATGAACTACAAATGTGATGGCAGATGCCTAGGGATAATGTGAAGTGTCTGTTAGTAATGTGATATAGTGCTTTAAATGGATGGTGTTTAATTTGGCCACATTTCAATCCAGGGTTGTCTTAACTGCAATAATTTAGGGCCTGCAGTGATACTTATCTGTCAGTATAAGTATGCTGGAGAACTTGGATATTTTCATTATTAATATGTTAAGGCTGATTTCCTATTTCTGTATCTTCACTTTGGGGATTTTGGGGGCAATCGTGGTTATGAGTTGCCATTTTTGTGTTGTTGTTTTTTTGTTTTGTTTTTGAGTTGTCTTTGACAATGCATATTTTATTGTCGTAAGCTGTGTCGAGTTTGGGTTTTGGGAAAAAGTTTGATAGAAGTTTTTAAAAATAAATAATACTTAAGCTGCAGCAAAGTAGTAGCATGGGCAACCCTTGAAGTTTTGTGCTACTCCAGTTATTCCAGTGGAAGCAGCTTTCCCAGCTTCATCTGTCAGGTTGCAACAACATGGTGGAAAAATGGGCCAGGTGCTGTGCGCCAAGTCCCAAGCAACTGTTTTGAGATTTGGCTGCACTGAAGTGTGTGAGGAATCGGGGCTTCAGTTTGCTCAAAATATTCATATCATGTTAGTCCCATCTGAACTGATACCTGCAAGGAAATGCAATAGTGATTTTGGAATAGTCATCTGTTCTGAAGGATGGGAAGATGTGGCTGGACTACAGTATGTAAACCACTTAGGGATTTTCTGTCAAAGTAAGCAGTATCTACAGTTAGTGAAGATGAATAAACATTAAAGCCATATGGATGAGGAAAAGAACCAGCGCCTAAGATATTCTGGATCCTGGGAGTAGAAGTTTGGTTCTGCCTGTAGATCTGAGGAAGGGAAGAGTAGGGGGTGAAGGTTGTCAGCTTCCTGAAACTGGGCAGGGGGTGATGGATGCTCAGGAATGTAGATTCATGGAGTTTAACAGCACCTATTGATTGTGTAAAAAGAGGTCTCAATGTTCTTTTTGTACCTAAGCTTTAATTCAGTATTCTTGTGCCCTTCCAGCTATGCATTTAAAATAAATTCATCATCCCTCTCTTGGTGTTCCCTTTTTGGTCACTGTAGGGGCATTCAGACAAATCTCCTCCCATGTTCAAATAATGTGTGGTGGAATCATAAAGCTGTACAGACTAGACCTAATTTTCACCACTGGGTATGTCAGAGGTCAGGGAGACATGACTGTTGAGTATGACCCCACTCACTCTGCTGTTGTGTGAGAGGTCTTTGTCCGGACACACCTTGTCTCTCAGTCAAAAAGAGAGAAATCCTGAGACTGGCAGAATGTGCTGGGAAAATGTTGATTAAAAGTTTGAAAAGGCAGAGAGAGCTGTTGCTCACCTGATCCTATGGAAAACAGTCTGCTGGTCTCCCTACCTTCCGCTTTTGTCTAAGATTTAACTCCCTTCACCTCACAACTTGTTGAATGGACTAAATACCCAAAACTTCAAATCAAACCTAAAACCAGGAGACCCTGGTGTTCCCAGCGGATATTGACTAGAAAACATAGAAGAGAGAAGTAAATAGTGTACGATGGGCAGAATCCTGTCTTTCGTTACCAGAGACCATGTGTTGGTGCTGTAGATCTTTTCCAGAATCTGCCCTATCATTATATCTACTTTGAGGAAGATTAGGAGGCAGGTGAGTGGAGTATATTCCAGAAAAATAGGTAAAGGGGCTGAAACCACACTGGTCACGAGGCAAATGGAATGGTTCAAATTCCATTACCGATATAATAATGTGTTTGTCTATACATATATCAGAAGTGCCTGTCTTTTTCGAGCTTATGTACATTCAAAGATAGAGTAAACACAAAGGTGCTTTTATTTTGTTGCTGAGAAGAGAAGGTCCTGATAAGTTTTCATAGGGAAGTCATTTATCAGAAGCACCCATCAGTTGAAAACTCTTAGTTCACACAGTTATTGCTTGATCACCTGATCTGAAGTACAGAATAGATATTGCCTGCTTTCCTCTCAAGTACTTTAAAGAAGTTATTTGGTTACCTAGACACAGACCCCATTTCTGAGCTCACTGTGGTGCTTTTTTAAAAACAACAACAACAACTTCAGTTGGCTTAAAAAACAGATTGCAGAGTTTGCACACTGTGAATTGTAATTAAAGTATAAGGGGTGCTTATTATATCAACAACTGGCATGAGAACCCCTGAGCAGCAGGTGACCCCCAACATGTGATGTCCCTAACAGCTAGGATCCTTTTTTCACTGGTTTAGCAATCTGAAAGACCAAATTGAAAGAAGCCTAGAGGCTGTATATTTCATTGGGTCCCAGGGGAAATGAGGAATACAGCTTCCTTCTGCTTTGCTGGGATATAGCCAAAAACTTTCTAGAGGCTCTGTTTCTGACAGAGGCTTGTTGAAGGGGGGGAAAACAACCTTCCACCCATCACCCATAGGACCATAAATCTGACATTTCCCACAGTTTCTTTGAGGCAGGGATGTTGCTGTGTCAGCAATATGTCCTGAATCTTATGCTTTGTATTGTTTGCAAAGGAGCAGTCAAGGGACCTCAGATGTTTTTTCTTTACTGTCCAGCCATTCCTGTGGTACAAAGTCACAGAGCTTTATAAGATACATAGATCAGAAGAGAATTAAATTTTTTCCAGAACTGGTGCTCTGCACATGCATTTATTTATTTTTTACTATTGGGGGGAAAAGAAGTAAAACTGAAAGTTCCATTTCCCCTGATAAATAAAGTAGACTGGGGTGTGGGTATCCATGGGTGTGATACAATTCAGTCTGACGTCTCCCAACAAAAACATACAAGGAAAAAATCCAAGATTGATGTGTGTGTAATCCTTGAAATATTTGTCCTTGGTAGATTGGTAGAAAGCATTATTAAACACACTCCTCTTAATGCAAGCAGCGTTGAATTCAGTGGAACTTTCTTCTGAGTAAACCTGCAAAGGATTTATTTTTAAGGCTTTGTTTATTTAAATGGATATAAATATTCCTGTCCAAGTAGCAATCTCAGCATGACTTCTGCAAGGCAAAATTGTGCACTGCTAATCATTTACATATATCTAAAGGGAAAAGAAGACAAGCAAACGTGGTCCATACATACTGTAAACCTAGATATACAAAAAGACCCTTGTTAGTGTCTTTTTGTTAGTAGGTCGATTAATGAAGTTGCTAAACATGGCATGATACTGTATAGATAAATAGATACTTTTTGTTGTATCGTTGTTTCATAGTGTTAGACCTTGTTGTTCACAGGAATCTTTAGAGTTTGCTGAAAACATTAACTTGAGTGTGCTCCATCATAGAAATGGCCAGTGCATGGTTTAAGATTTATTAGCAACGAAATAAAAATAAAAAAAAATGGAAAGTGTCTAAATAAGAGGCAGCAAGTATAATGTGAAGAAGAAATAAATAAATGTCTACAGGATACCATTGCCATAATTACCATTACAGTAGAGTACTTTTTAAAGAACTTTTTAAAGAAATATAGGACTGTCTGAAGCTGCTAGGCATAGTATCTAGAAATGCATCCTACACATGCAGTGAAAATCTCAGCTCTGATATGTAGGGTCAAATGCAGAATAGGTTTCTCCATCTTGCTGTTCGCGTGACTTTCCCATGAGCATCCAGATAGCTACAGTCAAAACAAAATAAAAAAATTCCTTCCAGTAGCACCTTAAAGACCAACTAAGTTAGTTCTTGGTATGAGCTTTCATGTGCATGCATCTGAAGAAGTGTGCATGCACACGAAAGCTCATACCAAGAACTAACTTAGTTGGTCTTTAAGGTGCTACTGGAAGGAATTTTTTTATTTTGTTTTGACTATGGCAGACCAACATGGCTACCTATCTGTAACAGATAGCTACAGTCAAAGATGAAATACTGATTTCAATGGACAATCGTTCAGACATAGCATGGCTAAATTTATTCTGTTGTTTTGTGTTGTTATTCTGAAAGGTACAACTGCTATGGTGATTTGAAGTGAACAGATACAATGTGTCTTTATTAATCTGTTTATCCACAGCATTGCCCAACAGATACTTCAGTTTACAGAACTGCAGATTTAATTGTCCAATGGATCTGCAAACATTTTATTCCCTTCTATTGTACACCACAGTGAGGTTAACTTCCTGTGCATGCTTTGTTGGTTCTCTGTCCCTGCGGTGACCCAAGTGTATAGAATGTACCAACAATTTGCTAGCAAGGCACAAACTCTCTGTATTGGCTTTTGCACATTGATCTTGTATGTGTTTTTCCCATTGCATTGGTGGATAGCCCTGAGCACAATTAGCGGTAATTTGTTTGTGTGGGCATCTCCTTCCTCCTCTATTTGCCACCCCTGGGACTAAAATGGAGGTAGAGAACATTTTGGGACCTGAGGGCCACGTTGTCCAATGGAAAACTGTTGGGGGCCACATTCCAGTTGCACAAAGAAACAAATTTTCCATAGAAATGTATATTTAATTCTTAGTAACACCGCTATGTGTTCTTCGTGAAAGAATACAAATAAGGTCAGTGCACAGCAGAAATGCAAGCAATCTTTACGGCTATTTAAAGCTTTAAAATGCAGTTGCACCCAGCAAATTTATTGCATGCAATTGTGAAGTGTATGGACTACATTTGGCGTATTGGTAAGGGACACAAGTTGGCTGAGACACTTTCCTCTCTGCTTGAGCTCTTGCAGAAAAGGGAGCAGCAGAAAAGGGAACACACGACAGCCAGGGTGGAAGGTGGGGTATAGACAGGTTGCTATGTGAGCTTGGAGCTCCCACAGCAGTCTGGCCCTAGTCTGCCTCAATGCTGTCATGTAACAGCAGGAAGGCCAATACAGTGGATCCTGGGCCAATTTAGCCTCATCACCTCCCTACCCACAGAAAGCCTCATTTTGGGACTTTATAAATATGCAACATTGGTCTGTGGAAACATTGAGAAAACTCCTTACAATTCCTAAACCATTAAAATGCTGTCCTTAATCATTGTTGCATGTATTAAGAGCTGCTGGTTCTGTTGGTTATCGTTTACAGGGCCACAGCATCCCAAATTAGTTTTAGGTATATAACTGACACTTATCATTCTTCTACATCCATTATTTGCTCTTTCGTGTGTTTAACAGTATAAAACACTTGTGTAATTCAAAGGAATATAGATTTCAGCCAAACTGCCTCCAAAATTATCTTCTTTCCTTTGATTTTTTTTCAATGATTTTTAAGACTTCATATGTTTGAACTGTATTCTGTCTCTTTAGTCTCAGCATGGCATAGGATTTACAGATTTTTAATTTATTAAAGATATAGAATTGTAAAGGAAAAATAGAAGTAAAACAGAGCCTAATATGGAAATATTATCAGGAGTTATAGATGATACAGCCAGATGAACAAAATGGCGTTCTTTTACTTCAGTGTAAGGATTTAAACAAGGAGCTTAAATAACATCAGTTATAATAATGAAAATCAACAAAACTAATTAGTGACTTTCCTAATGCAATAAATTAGTTCTCTTAGTAAAGTTTCAGTTATTCAGAAAGTGGGCAATGGTAACTCAGTAGAGGTGGGGAGTTGCACTTCTGCTCATTTTTGAAGCCTGCAGAAGCATTCCCTGGTTGTAGTTTTCAATGCTACATGATCATTTTCATTCTGAAACAGAAGTAGAAAGTGATGCTCTCTGCCAGTATCATGACCAATCTTTAAATTGGTCTCTTAAAGCTTTGCTATTTTTAATTTCCCGTCCAAGCTGCAGTTGCTGAGCACGACATCAAGTGAAAAATAGCCTTTACTTAATATTTTGAGTGCAACATTTTAAAGCTTTCTCTCCATCCCATATGCTTTATATTAAAAAGAGAGTAGCATAGTTTTCTCTACTTCACTCACATTGGTGAGCATCTGCTGCCCTTCCAATGAGAAGTTATTTTTAAAATGGCGAGTTTCTTAACATATAACCTAGTACTTTGAGCTTTGGCACAATCTACTGCAGCATATTGAATCTGCGGGATACTATTATCTTTCCAAGTTTTTAACTCTAGCATCTTCGTGAACAACTTACCGACAAGCTATCAGATTAAAAGGGGGAGGGAACTTTATCACGGCACAACAAATCTTTTTTAGGAATGCCTATAATGATACAGATGCAACTATAATGCACCCTTAATATCATGACATTTGGGTTTGTTTCTAAATTCCAATTCAGTTTTCTTGTAAGCAACTCCCTCTGGTTCTGTGTGAAATAAGGATGTTTGTATATTTGACTTTTACCTATATGGGTATGCAAAGGTGTAGGGGGAAATTTATGCACGCATGAACACCATATGAACTTGACATGACGTTTTGTTTTACTATATACCAAGGGCCTAGGCTGCAGCCGCCCTAGGAAGACAAATATGCTACTTTGGTCTCAGTTGATTAAAAGAAAAAGTGTTGGTTTGGGTATGAGACAGATATAAGAAACAGCGCAATTGTGTAAGACTGGCAAAATCAGGAACTTAGACATTGTGCTCAAATCTGTTTTCTGTAGTTCAGTATATTTTCAAATAGTTTCTTCCCCCCCAAAAAAAGTCTTTAAAAAAACTTGGAAAGGAAGCACATTGTTTGAAATAAAGACCAAGAAATGGCAAGTCATTAGGGGGGGAAATCCTTTTGGCTACTGCAACTGAATATGAATTTAGCCAAACTGACGTAGAAGCTGCATCAAAAGGTGTTAGGTTCATACTCTAGCAAATATAAATATTTCAGCCACTACATGAACCTATCATTTAAAAATAACTTTCTAGAGTCATGTTTTTGCTCACTGATTTATTGGGCTGCTAATAATTGATCAAATAAATATTGACCTCCCACCCCAACAAACTTGAACAGTGAGTGTGGGTTGTTCTTTGGTGTCTTTTTTATCCTTAAGTATTCTGGCATATTGGAACAGATGAGGTTCCTCTCATTCATTATGGTGGAGTTTCTTGTTAAAAGTGAAGATAACTTAACCTAATGGATTGCATATCTTTGGCCCAATTAGAATACCCTATGTGGGTCCTCAGATTTCCAATATTAAAAATATTTCAGAAAATGGGTCTTAGAAAGACCTCTTCCTAAGAGACACCAGACAGACGGCCCTAGTTAGGGTTGATAGTACTGATTTTAATTGACTGTTGGTTTCTCTGCTGGTTTAAGGATATCACTTGTAGAACCAGATAGGAGTTTTGGTAAATATTGATACCAGTCTGAATTTGAAGGAAGCCACTCTGGTTTCACATTGGATTCAGAGTAGGTAATCCCATGTGGAAGAGTATTTTTAATTAAGTATGCCAGAACTCAGAGTGATACAGTAAGCCCTTCTGTCATTTAGCTGCAAAGCACAGGGAGGAAATTTCCTTGTCCTGTTGTACAACATGAGACTGAAGAAGTGGAGAGCCAGCAGCAGATCGCCTGCGCCTAACTGGTTGCAGTTGTCCACATCAGAAGTCTTCTGAACTATCAGATGGGCTAGCTAAGTCATCAGAACTGGACTCCAACAAAAGGTCTATCAAGGAGAACAAGGTGGAGGAAACTCAAATAACCATTAACATTCCACATTAGCCTTTCAGCCCTTGCTTCCCAAGATTGTTGGACCTGAATGTAGTCAGTCACCCTGCTAAGGTCACAGATGAACATTTTATGATAAAGTACATTGGTCCATCCCAATCCATAAATCCACCCAGCAACTGAACAGGAAGCATTCAAGGTTATTCTGACAAGGAGGCATATTTGTAGACTGCTGACTTTCTTCTGAAAGGAAAAATTCTCATACCGTGGTGTCATTCACTTGGTATCCAACCTGCTAAAGTCGAGGTTTGAGATTTCTTGCAAGATTGTCAGGATGAGGTTCTCAAACTGAATACTTTAAAGAGACACCTTGAAGTCCTAGAGAGCATAATTTCCAGACTTCTTCCTATATTAAGATTTTTAAGGGTAAGTGCTGTTCTCTTTTTAGAACCTATATTGAAGACTTCCTTTGATACATTATGCACAGTATTGTGTTATTTCTTATGCATTGAAAATATCATTTCTTATCTCTTCCGCCAGGAGGGTGTTGGAGCTGGGTTCCATGCCAGGCCAGGCTATATTTGTGAGCGAGTATGCCTTTCATATGTCGCAATGGTTCTTCACCTCAATCCAGGCTTTAAAACATGATTGGGCAGCTCCTTCTGTTTCTGCACACCATTCACATACAAAGTGGAGGGTTGGGTCTGATTTTTACAACAAAAGAAGCACAAGGTTGATATTGGCTCCTCCCCAGCCTCTTCCATTGCTTAGGATGCCCCATTGCTTTTTACACTTTTCACCCCAAACTGCTGTCAGAGTTGGGCTGACAGAAAAGTGCATAGTGTGTCTCCATTCTGTCCAATTTGGCTGTCATTCTTAAATTCTGGTTGGAGGTGAAGAACCATTCTATTTGTGAGAAGAAGACATAAGCTGGTGCCTTTTTTTTTTTAACTGTTGGCAAGAACTGGCATGGTTCTCTTTCTCTCTTTTCTGGTCTTTTTTATTATTGGAAAAAGGTAGGGATTCCCCTTATGTACAAAATGCCCTCAAGGTATTTTTCTTCAGTACAACACATTTCCTGGTAGATTCCTCTTTTTCATAACTGTGACATGTTAATAGGAGTATGAAGGTGTTTACTTCCTCCATTGCAAAGTTGCTCAAGCCCTGCATTTTAGAAACTTTGAAAAAGGAAAAAGAACCATGGGACTTCCTCTGCATTATATGTCATATCTCATTTGCAAGAGGGACCAGCATCTTGCTGTGTCCTGCAATCTGGAGTGTCCCTGGAGGCGTGTAGATAAGCTTCATATCTCTTTGTAAAATATTACAGAATTGAGACACTTTCATCTGCAAATGCTGTGTTTGGGCATACAGTACTTCAGGCTATCCTAGACTAATTCTTTCTTCTTAACAGGAGAGTTAGTGTTCACTTTATTTGAGTATACCCTTTCTTTACTGCCCAGTGGCACACACTACGTTGTGGGGTTGTACTGCTTTGGTACACCCCATTCACCTGGAGTGACAACAGATATAACTTAAAGAACAGCCAAGTGGTTCTTACCTATTACTTGATCTTCAGCTATATCTGCTGCCACTGTTGGTTGTCCCTCTAAGAACAAAGAATGTGTGTGTATATATAAACCAAAAGAGAAAACAAAGCTGGAAAATATGTTAGTGTAGTTTCTGAGATTTGTATAGCCTTGAGGAAAGAAAACTGCTACATTGAAGGGGAATGAAAATGTCTTCCCTGTTCCTAAACTTTGGTTTTGACACTGCAGTTTTGGTTTATATTTTTTTTTTAGATTTTTGAAGTGCTGTTTCTTGCTTGCTGCTTGGGAAGTTATTGACAGAGAAACCACAGGAAAGGGTCATTGAGGCAGTCTTTGATGATGATGATGATGATGATGATGATGATGATGATGATAACAATAATTTACAGTCATCCCTCATCTTATGGATGCTTCAGGTTACGTGTTTTCAGGTTACGGACTGCGGGAAACCCAGAAGTACCGGAACAGTTTACTTCCGGGTTTCGCTGCTCGTGCATGTGCAGAAGCGCCAAATTGCACCTTTGCAGACACAGCGCTTCAGGATGTGAACGCTGCAGGTTGCAGACATGCCTCCGTCATGGATTACATCCGCAACCCGAGGTTCCACTGTATTATTTATACCCTGCCCATCTGGCTGGGTTTCCCCAGCCACTTTTGGCTGCTTCCAACAGAATATTAAAAACGCAAAAAAACATCAATCATTAAAAACTTCCCTAAACAGGGCTGCCTTCAGATGTCTTCTAAAAGTCAGATAATTGTTTATTTCTTTGTCATCTGATGGGAGGGCGTTCCACAGAAGGTCCTCTGCCTGGTTCCTTCAACCTCACATCTCGCAGTGAGGGAAGCGCCAGAAGGCCCTCGGTGCTGGACCTCAGTGTTAGGGCTGAACAATGGCGTGGAGACGCTCCTTCAGATATACTGGGCCGAGGCCGTGTACTGATACCAGTACACTTTCTATCCTGAACAGTGAAGCATATCCTATACTCCTGGAGTAGCAGTGAGATAATTCATCTCAGAAGTAAGAATCTTGTTTGCCCTTTCCCTCACATTTGGTCAACTGTTTTATTATTTACTTAGTAAGACATTTATATTATGTCCTTCTGGTGTAAAAACACTATTGCAATTTCATTCTCATCAGGAGAAGCCCCGCTTGTACCTTCTCCAAAACTGGCTTGGGAGAGGGATTGGGAGAACACACAGAACTGTGTGTTGGGTGCGAAGAGGAGGGATTGTTCTATCTGGCAAGCTGAAAAGTTTGCCATGATGAAATCACTAGCTCAGTGTTGAATTTCTCCCTATATATTTTATAATCTATCTTTGTCATAATACAGTTAATATTGTGACTATTTTACAGCCACTTTTCAGATTACACCGAGATGACAGGTTTAAGGGAAAGATCTAGAGTAAAAAATGATCTGGAATAATTTTTAAAATTTGGACACTATAATTAACAATGGGTCCACCATGTCTGCCTGCTTGTTGGCATAAATCATCACAGGTCCGATCAGCATTTTAAACTGCTCTGTGGTGCACATATGCAGCAGAACTATGATGGCTCTAAATAGGGCAGTTCAGATATTTCAAAGCACTTGAGATTAGTACAGTGTGAAGTAATTTAAAATTATTGTACTGCAATTAATTTTAAATAACTGAACTCTGCATATGTCTAGAAAGCCATAGAGATCCAATTGGAAGCTCTCTAAAATTTTAAATGGCCCAATAAATTTAAATCACGTTAGAATTCATAGAAGTGGATAATGTAAATCAGTCGTAAGGGCAGGTTAGGAAATGGATAGGAGGACGGAGACTCTAATTTGAATAGATATATATTTTCAGTTTGGAGTTTATAATGATGAAATGTGATCTTAAGTTCTCTAAGATAAGGAGGGCATCAATTGTTGATCCTTGTTGTTCTTTATTTTTTCATATTGTGGATGCTCAGGAATGCAAGTTTCCATTAACACTTTTTTCTGTATTACAAGGGTTGTGTTGTTATCACGCTACCTCCTTCCAGCATAATACCTTTGTCATGGCTCAGATAATACCAGTAGGAGCCTATGACTAGCCCCAAAACATATTTTACCATAAAGTAAAAGCAGCCTAGAAATTTTACATATGCTACACCATGGTGGTAACTTACTGCCATAGAAGAATGAAGAGCCAGTCCAAGTATTATGAAGAAATGATAAACGTGCCAGCACCAATGAACACTTTGGTACTAACCAGTGATAGCAGGAACACCAATAGGAAATGAGGTTAATTCCAACTCTTTTGAGAGAGCCATAAATTATCTCAAATTTAGAATGTTTTCATAGTGAATTTTTGGTTGTAGAATCTTCACAACTTTTATTCAGCTCCACCTATTGCTGCAAAGGTATAAGTACTCATACTTACGCTAATTCAACTCTTCTCCCCCCCCCCTTTGGAATTTGCTTCATCTCCTTTTTCTAAACCGCCAACCCCTAATCAGTATACCATTGGAGCCATTGTTACTTTCCTTGGCAACCAGTTAGGAAGTGAGTGCAAGTCCCAAGACTGGGTGCTGAACAAAAAGTTCTTTATGAAGTGCTTTAAGGTGCAGGTTACTGTTGGTTGCGTATAAGAGGTTTTTCTTTTTCTTTTTGGGTTTTTTTTAAGGGTTCCCTCCCAATCTTGACTCACGTCTTGCAGGCAAATCCAGAGTGGTGGAACTGCAGGAGGCCCCTCAAGAGCTCCTTCCTTGAAGCTGTACCTTTCTTTTAGACAGTTGTCATTATCTTTGTCTAAAGGTCACGGCTAAATTGAATAAAAGGAAAGCTGTGTGTTCCTGTCGATGCACAAAGGCAGTATTGACTTTCCTAATCCAGTTTGCTGAGGGGTGAGAGAATTAAATTAGATATCTAAGCACAGAAATTGAGAGCCTTTGAAAACAAAGATAAGGAGACAGGCTGTATTTTCCCCCTTTTTTTCCCTGGGAGCTCTGGGCTCACGATTTTGCAGGTGTGTCATCTGATCCATGGCTTGCATCGATCAAAACTGTGCCAATGCATATTTAATTAGCAAGGGGACCCTGGATGCATTATGGCCATCATCCGTATATTGAATGGACTGTCAGACTTTTTGAATGCTTCCCAGCTACCCCCCTCCTCCCACCCCGCTTGCTTTGTCGTTTGGGGAGCTTCTGCATTTTGTCTGAGCAGCTAAAAGTTTCTTTGTTTTTAGTTGCTGATGCATACAACACGACTGAGGAGAATACAAACAAGTTAAGTTTATTTTGTCTTCGGGGGAGGGGAAGCCTGAAAATTTGGGTTTTAATTCCTTTGGGCAACAGATTTTCTCCTCCTGTGTTGTTCTTTTTTAGCGTAGTTGTGCAGTGTTTTAAGAATATTTTCATAAAGCCGGAAGCCTTTTATGACAGTATGAATTAAGTCAAAAGTTAATGTATGCTGCTACAAAAGAAATATGGTCTAGTAATAAACAAAGGGAGCAAACCTCTAAAAAAGCAAACATTTATAAGTGTATTAAAAACTAGCAACAAATTCCCCCTCCCCTCTGAAACTCTGTTGCCTATCACTCCATACCAGTACATTGTTCATGCAAAAAAATAGAATAACTTAAACTGAAGCCAAATTCTATATTTTTTTTTGAGTCTTGTAAATATCATAATCATATTATATATACAGTTCTTGAGATATAGCCTGCAATAAGGATCTTTTGTGCAGCCCCCTCCTCCCCCCCCCCAAAAAAAGTCATCTTGGAGTTTCTGGGAACTCCTTTTTACAAAGCGGGACAACTCAGACAAAGTGTTGCTTGCTAAACAGATGTAATACACAAAGTCTGCTTAGAATAAAGGGCAGCAGACTGTGCGCACATGTTTTGGTTTCATTCATGCTCATCAGCATAGTCTAGCTAGTTGTTTTTGCTCATCTACTTATGGGCTGTCTTAGTACAATTTTCTGGTATAGTAACAAGGAGTGGGAGGTTGGGGGGATTGGCCACAAAAGTTTGCTGCAAGGGCTCCTGGGAAATATATTTGCAGACATCTTCTCACAAAGGCTGACTGCTTCCTGGCTTAGACAGAGTGTTGCCTGATAAACAGACTTAACACAGAAATGTCTGTCTGGAATAAACAACAGCAAGCTTTGATTTACATTTCTATTATCAAAGATAATCTCTTTCCCAGTGTATGGGAATTAAGAGTCCTCTCACAAAAATGAGGCTAGGGTTGCTGTGATTTTACCACTGTGTGGAACCCTTTTTCTCAGGAGTTAATGGGATACAACTTAGGTAAATAGAGTTGCTGAAAAGGAAAGGACTTTGAAGTTAAGGGGTAGGGTAGAGCAGTGAAGAGCACTTGAGCAACAAGTTGAATATACTGTACCTGTATCTATACTGCTGAGGGAAAATTGGAAGCTGATGTAAGTTGCAGGTGGTAAGCAAATCCACCTAATTATTATTTTTTTCAAATGCCCACCTTAGGCTAGGGATGGGGATTTGCGGGGGGGGGTGTGTGTTAGGGAACACTGTTGGAGTACCCTCAGGCAGTCCTGCATTTCTTTATACTTACCCAAGAAAGCGCACAGACTTATCCCAGAGTTTCCTCCATGGTGTAAAGCTTCATTTTCTTGCCATTAATGGCTCTGTCCTCTCCATCCACATCACTGAAACTGGAAATGCCTGTCCTCACCATACTTCTTTCTGAGTCCTTCGATTATATACGTAGCAAGGGATCACACCTCCATTTTCTGAAAAGCATTCATGGGGGAAATAAGCCATCCCACAAAGTTCTGCCTGTTATTCAAATCAGGCTCCCAATTGACACTCCCAGTGACTACTACTCTCAGAAAACTATACAAATGTGCTACCTTGCCTCTACCTATTGGGTTTTTAGATGTTAAGAGACATGAATGTTGTCCCATAGCATCATTCTTTGACTCCATGAAACTAAAATATGTATAACCTAGTCCTAAACATGTTTATTCATACATAGTTGGGCACTGTTGGGTTCACTGAGAGTTCCTTCACCATGTATATGTTCAATATTGCAACTCATGACAGCAAAAGCAATTTCCATGCGTGAAAGAAAAGCCACATTTGGGCAAAGATCAGAGATAGTATATATTCCTCTTCCCCCCAAAATAATTTCAATGGATATATTTGACATATTTTGCTCAATGAATATGTGATCTGTAGCCATAAACTAGCCCATAGTATTATTTTCCTTCAATCTTCTACTCATAGTCTTCTGCACATGTTTATTTATAAATGTCATTATTATTAATTACGAATAATGACTTTGGGTTTGAATCACCTGCCATCTTCTCAGTTCCAATTCTTAATGGGTTTATAGGTTTATCCCCAAGTTGTCAGGGGAAAAATAGAGAGTAGAATTCTTTGAATCAAAAAGGTCAAAAGGCTTTTTCTATGTTAGAGAAAGAGGCTGCAGCTTTCTGTGGTTTTTAGAGACTGATAAAGTTTCAGGATCCGAGTTAGGATTTTGATATAATATTACTGTGCCTGTGAAAGTCAAGAAATCCTGTCTAAGGGCTAAAAAGTCTCAGAAAACCTGATCATGAAATCAGATGCTGCATCAGAAGAAGAAAGTTTGGCTCGTCTGTCATGCCATTTCTCTCATTAGACACAGTATATTCATCAAAAGTAGAGGAAATATATGTGATTACTAGGGGCTGTCTTCCTTTCTGTTGTTGCCCACCTACCCACCCACCCCTTGCTAATTCCCTCCCTTTACACCTTGCCCCAAGCCCTATCCCCTCACAACTCCCTCCAACCCGCTTCACTTCACAGCCCCTTCTCCTTCACCATCCCAGCCTACCTACCAACCCCTCCCAAGCCATTGCCAACCCAGTTCCCTCTCAGTTTGTCCAAAACTCTCCCCTTGCAATGCATCCCAAGATCCCCCTGTTGCTGCCACCATTGACAATGGAAAAGAGAATGGAGAAGAGAAAGTCCACTTAGAGACTCCACAGTATAATTCCTTGGGAGCAGCGCCATATAACTAGCTGATACAGCCCCGGAAAAGCTTATCTATAGGCTTTTTTCACCTTCCAATACTGTGATGTTTATGATTTGTTGGAATCCACCAGCAAACGTTTCCTCAAACTAGATTACTGGATGTGTGTGACTAATAATTTACTTCACTATAATGGCTCTATCTCCATCTGTAATAAATTAAAGTCTCACTTTAATAATACCGGGCACAATCTGCTTTTAAATCCCATTGATTTCAGCGGCAGAGTTATGTGTATGTTTAACTTCCTTCCATTGATGTTAATGAGATTTTAAAATTATTATGTTTAGTTGGATCAGAACTGCCCTGTTTTCATAATAATTTTATAATTATTTATCTTACCTGCCCTAACAGCAATAAAACCTGCTTTGAGGGGAACACCAATTTAGTATGTATATGGTTATGCATTTTTGCATGATTCTTAATTTATGTAGGTGGTGGAATATAACTCTGCCTCTGTGTGTTTGTGTATATGAGTGTGTGTGTGGAGGGAGAAAAAAAATACCGTAAATGAATGGCTAACCTGAATTTATATTAAGTAATAATATTAAGTAATATTAATTTAATTCAAATGTGGATGAAAATTTCTTTCATTTACATAAATTAAATATGTTATCTACTCTGCACATTGATTTCACTGGATATGTTTTGTGTGCATCAGAACACAAAGTGTGTAATATACTGTAAAAGCTGGATTTTGAGTTATCTTTTTAGCAATCCAAAATAGGGAAGTTACAGTCAGCATACTATTGAATAGGGCTGTGGTGTGTGAACCAAATGAAAACCCTCTGCTGTGTACTTTGCATTTTTAGGACTGCTCTGTGAATTTCCTCTTTAATAACCAAACACTGAAACTCTTGACTGTGTCAAATCATCTTCAGTATCTGAATAAAAATCAAGGAAACAGAATTATATTTTGTTTTGAAACATTTTGGTAGTTTGCTTTCTTCAGAGCCATAGTTCCCATGTTTAATCCTGATGGTAGCTGAAAAGACTGAAGGGTCTTTTCAAAAACAGAATAAATTTAAAAGCCAGGATGAAAAAAGAAGGTCAGAAAAAGTATAAACACTGGGATAAATTTGTGACATCCAAGCTTTATTGTATTTCAAATCCAAGAACGACATAGTATAATTTTATATTCCTTGTTTGCAACATAATATCATAATATCCCTTTACATTACTTGTTTATGTACAATACTTCATTCTGATATTATTGTAATTGTACATGTCAATCAGTATTATATATTTTAGACCCTAGAAGGCACTGAACTCCAGTATAGTTGGGTGTCTCTTGATGCTGCTGTTTTTGTTTTGAGGGGCAATAATTATTGTCTAGCTTCCTAGCTGTTTCCTCTAAGTGCTCCATGCCATGGTATGGGAGGTCAAGTTTTAAATGCACCAATTTCTGACAAAGAAAATTAGCACCATTTTCTGCAGCAGACACAGAAATAATAATCCTGTAATGGCTTGATTTGAATAGAAATACCATGTCACCCACAAAACTCTGCCATGCTTACAAATCTATCATCTTTGCTGAAGTAGGCCTTAAACACAACTCTGAGACTGTTCTGACCAATTTTGATGCCCATTTCATCCACAAGAGAAATGTAGTTTATAGGAGGACTGGCTTCCATCAAAGAGCTCAGAAGCCATAACCTGGATAATCTCCTAAATCATGCAGTAGTTGTCGAAATGGCACTATGGAGAGTTGGAGAAACAGAATGTTTTGGGACATTGATCCTGTGGACTTTGTTTTAATACCTTACACCAAAGCATGAATCATACGGACAGCATGCAGAATCTCAGTACCCTTCTCCCCCCAAAATGGAAATTAAGCTGGAAAGAATGGAGGAATGCGATAATAGGAAGTATTGTAGCATGAACCATTGGTCCCAGATATTAAGACAACTGAGAAAATAAATACATTTGTAGATCTGAAAAAGCATAATGATGCTGTAGTCAGAAAAAAACAAACCATGATATTGCAACCTTATAACATGTTGCTGCTCTGTTCTTGTTTTAAAAAAATGATAAGATTCTTGTCTTGCTTCCTGACTAGTGTGTCCTTTAAGCCTTCCATGGCAAAAGTGGTATACAATTATATATAAATTTAAAAACAAAACAAAACAGCGTGACCCAATAGCATTTAAAAGAATAGCATACAAATAGTTAGCAACTCCTGCAGCCCAGTCATAAACACATTTATTCAGATGTAGGTCGCATGTGGGTTATTCCTAAGTAGGGGTACATAGGATTACAGAATTAGAATTTTAACGTGCAAGCCATTTCATCTTAAATGACAGTATAATAATACTATCTCACAACACTGAAATTTGGCACAGTGCTAGATGAGTTGTTTATTTTTTTAATCATTTTCGTTTTCTTTAGAAAAATCAAGGAAAAATTATTTGTTAATGTTTGGCAATAAAGACACTAATTCTGAAATCCACTATGTCACTAACAGTTTGGTTCAACTGAACACATATTGAAAAAATGCATTTGAATGAAACTTATTTTAGATGTTTAGATGTACAATTGTAAATATACACATTGTTTCATGTACTTTAATTAGCTATAGTTTCTTAGTTGATACGGGCTTGTCTATTTTACTCTACAGTGATACCTCGGGTTACAGACGCTTCAGGTTACAGATGCTTCAGGTTATAGACTCCGCTAACCCAGAAATAGTACCTTGGGTTGAGAACTTAGCTTCAGGATGAGAACAGAAATCGGGCAGCAGGAGCGGGAGGCCCCATTAGCTAAAATGGTACCTCAGGTTAAGAACAGTTTCAGGTTAAGAATGGACCTCCAGAATGAATTAAGTTCTTAACCCAAGGTACCATTGTATAACAAATGCATATTGACAGGAGGTGCGGGGGGGGGATCCATACGGAGTATCAAAAGTTTCTTTATGGTAGTCTGATAATTAAAATATTCATTAGCTTAAAAGCTAGCACGCTTTTCAAAAAGTAATACGTTATCATAGTTTGACCCAAAGTCATCAGCAGTACTTCTTCTTTCGTGCTGTTAATACCTCAAGGGCGGTGTTATCACTTCATAGCAATAGAAGTAAGATTTTCAATTTAATCACAGTATGGTGTTATGACCTTTTGATCTTGTGTGGAGTTCTCTCTAAAATGTGGTCAAATTTCAGACTTTTTCACTGCACCTTGGAAATTCAAGGTGAAGTCAACTCAAGGGTTGCCACAAGCATAAGCTTCTCTCTATCAATGTCAATTAGACAGAAGGGGGATCTGTAACAAAATGCTGGTTTCAGCCAGCCATGCTTTCTTCCATGATATTATACATTGCAGGGGGCTGAAGCAGGGCATTTCATTCCTTCTGCAGGCTCACACATACAATTTCCTGGTTTTCTCTTCCAGCTGACACTCAGCAGTCATGACTACTGAGCACTGAGCATGCTCAGATGACATTGGTCCATTTCTTTTTCCTTCTTGTTTCTCATTGGCTCTTCTTTGGCACCAAGGTCCTGTTTTGGTACCAGAATCTATCACCATTCACCACTTGAGTTCACCACTTAAAGAGAGCAATAGATGGCTTTTCTGAGCATTTTTGGCTAACTCTCAGAAAGGCACAGGTATGGGAAGCTCTTCCACCAGCTGTCTTTCCCCCCAGTTTTCATCCTCCCCAGCTTCACACACTATCTAGGTTAAGAGGAAAAAGGAAAATAGCAGGTGTGATCCCCAGCTTTTCTGAAGTTTCAAGGTCTGCCAACCCTGGGAATTGCAGCTCTGGGAACCTGGGGCATTGGCATCAAGAAACAGAGAGGTTTCTAGGGTTTAGGAACAGGCATAGCTCTTTATTCAGGCTAAAATTCATTCAGAAGCTTCTGTGAATTAAAGCAGCTGATTAAGCCTGTGCAAGGTAGTTAATAATACAAACATGAAAAGGTTAATGTCTCAACAGCAAGTTGTTAGGCTATTGAAAAATAATGACATTGCAGTATTAGGGAATCTCACATGCTCCAAACCCACACTGGATTACAAAGCCAAATTCTTTGCCTGACGGCATGGTTTTTCAAAGTTTTCTATAATTATGAATTTTGGTTTCAGATTTTGTAGAATCTATTCTACAACAAAGTTTCATTAATGGAAAACTATGTAATGTAATCTGATTACTCCATTAAAGTTCAGTGAAAATATAATACTGTATATTCTATCAGATGGAAATATAGACTGCAATATATATCATCTAAAGTCTGGAGCTTGGAAATCTTATTTCCACAACCGATTACTATAATTTTTGGGCATTTTTATGTTTTTTAGATTCAAGTCAGTCTGAAAGTCCAAGCCAGCCAAGTGAAGCTGATATCAAGGACCAGCCAGAAAATGGTAAGTATGTACCTGTTGCTGCCTTAGATTCTTTGAGTCCATATCTGTTTGGGTTTTCCCCAGGCAAAATTAGACTTGCACTGTCTCTTAGCAGCAAGTGCCTTACCTGAGCTGTGTGGAGTTGGTTGTGATTAGCAAGGTCAGCAGAGCCCAACAATCCCCACCTACTGATCACACACACACCCTTCACTGCTAGTTACCACCCTCCCTCTTCTCCGATATAAGAGTATTTTTTTCTTGAGGAAGGGGATCAGCTGGCTGGGACATGCAAGAACTGAATGGAACCTGCAAGAACTGTACTGTTCGAGTGCTGAAGATGCACACACACAAAAGCCACTGACTTAAGCACTTGAGCAGCTCAGTTGATTTGGGGGGAAGTCAGGTGGATGATGACACTTGGTTACTTTCCTCGCTGAGACTTAAGCATGTGCCATTTTGAACATAGCCTTTCCCAGTCAGCAGATTTGCTTTAGATCTTCATTAAGAACAGGTTCAGCATTCCTCGTAATGTATGGAATATTGTGGGTGAGTAGCTTCTGCAACACAAATTAGTAAGATGCAAACTGCACCAGCTATTCCTTGAATGTGCCACAGGAGAGTAAAAGCAGCAGCAAAACACACGTGATATTTGAAGAGCTGGGCGCCATTTCAAGTCGAAGAGAATTGAATCCCAGGAAGTCCTTGTGCAAGCAGAATGAGTCCCACTAGTGCATTGGAAACCCCCTCCCTCTTCTCCCAGTATGTGTCCCCCTCCCAAACCCCTCCTAAATCTGTTCTGAAGAACAGATTGGGAAGCAGGAGGCGAAAGGAATGGAATGTTCCACTGCACAAGTGGAAATTGTTTTTCTCATGCAAGGACTCAGACACAATGCAGGAGCTAGAGTCCTTTAAAAAAAAAAGCAAAATGAAGTTGTTTGAAATCCTGATTTCCTATTACTTCTTTTAGATTAAAAACATAAACAAACAAAAGTAGAAGACAGTAATGAAAATGTATCAGGAGACATTCTTTAACCCGTGTTCAGCCTTGATAGATCTGTGTCATTCTGCTTCCTGGGCCCCTCTCTTATCAGAACTCTTTTTCCTCCATGGTGAATTCATGCCATTGAATGCTTTTGTCTAAACATTTTGTTAACATTGTCTTTTTTAAAAAAGAAGAAGAAGATAAACTTGACGATTCATAATTTCCCCCCATCAAACTACATCAAATTTATTAGAATGTGTATGGGGACATGGTATGCCTTTCAAACTTCAGCATTTTGAAAAGAAGTCAAGCCCTCTTGAAGGAGGAGGGAGATGGTATTTATAGAACTGTGCAAAGATTAGTGCTGGGATAGTGAAATAGAACATGACAGGAGTTCAAGTCCAGCAAAGCTCTTACTCATCATGCGTAACTGTCATTTTACAGACAGAAATTGATAGTACAAGTTTTAACCGTAAATTTAAAAGTTGGGGTTTTTTTCCAAGGAATTGGCTGCTTTTATATGTAAATGCAAACAGGACAGTATACATTAGTGCAGCTGTGCGCCAATGTTTACTGAATTAATTGCTCATTAAATAAATGTAGAGATTTTATATCCCCCCCCCAAAAAAAAAGTTATTTAGCATCTAAATTGATACTAATTGTAATTCCAGTGCTTTCTTTGTGCTTTGAGTTGCAATTCCTTAACTGTACCTCAGTAAAGGAAAGGCACCTTGTTCTTCCTAACAGTAAAAAGTGCTAAATAATGGCACACAGCTACTCACAGAACTACCGTAGTTTGTCAACCCTTGTGATAATAGTATTGAATTTATAAAGGTGGCCTAAGAATTCATCCACCCACTTATTTATTTATTTAGATAGGGATGTGCATGCATGAGATTTAAGCAGGTTTAAATCAGTAAGAGGGCACTTCAAACTTTCCCATTAGAAGCAATGGGACTTTAAATGTGTTAAACTTGGGCTGAATGGTGGCCCAAAAAAACCTGTTGGACATCAAAGACATTATGGCTGTAGATACTTAGGTGATCATGGCAAAGATACTAGAAGACCACCCTGCCTTTCTTAAGAAAGTCAGGATGCAGACCACATGACTGATGGAACCCAGCAGGATATGCAAATACTTTTCAAGGTAATGTCCCAGTTTTATGCCTGAGAAAGGTGTGCTGAAACAGAGAGCTTAATCCTTTCCCCTCATACTATTTCCCCTCTAAAAACCACTCTGAAGCTGCTCTTCGCTGAGAGATACATTGGAGGGACTGGCTTCACAGCAGAAAAATAGCCCAAGCAGAAAGTGTTAAATAGCTCTTTCCCACCCTCAACTTCCATTCCTGCTTTGCATTCTGGAGAGAGAGAGAGAGAGAGAGAGAGAGAGAGAGAGTGTTACATGCATTTGTGTATCATGTATAAATTGGCCCTAACCTTACAATAATGTCATTGCTATGCATGACTGTCTTTTCTAAGGCTGCCCCTTCATTGTAGAAGATAGATCAATATCTCAAAGAGACTTTGATGAAATCAGAGAATGACTCTCCTGGCATTTGCATGTTGAACCCAGTCTCATACTCCATTGCCATAATTCAATTGAATGCATGTTGAAATGATAAGTAATACAGTTAAAAAGTGGTTCGTGTCATCTTGCTAACGTTCTTACAGAACCTCATCTTTATACCCATGCTTCTGAATATTGTTCAGGAGAAGGTTTTGCTCAAAGCTGCCATATTTATCACAATATGGAAGCAAACAGTTTGGCTTATAATATCATTTAAATTGCAGTTCGAGGACTACAAGTTCTGGAGTAGCTATTCCTTTGAGATAAATTAGTAGGAGGAAAGAGTTAATAACAAGTAAAGTAGGTAGAAAGGGTGCCAAGTCACATGACTGAGAAATAGAGCTGAATTATGGATATAGAGATTTATTCATTACAAATGTAACAGGAAACCATGGTTTCCCATTGTAAGACTTCCACTATAAGCCTTGTGGTTGTTCGCTCCTCCTTTCCTCTTGGCCTTCATGCATGAGGAGTGGAGATTAAAAACTTTGACTCTTGGTTTTGAATAAATCAATTTCCTGCTCATATGATTCATCTCTAACATAACCAATAGTTGGCTATCTGTTCACCTTTCTTGTAGTTTCAAGTGGCTTCTCACTGATAAAGCACCAAAACTGAATTGATAAGATAAATGTACTAGGTGAAGATCAGTTCCAACATGAACCATAAAACCATCTCTGTGCAAAGTGTATGTTCTCCATAGATTTGCACCCTTACTGATTCATGTCTGGTACAGAAGTCACTGGCACTTACCAGTGCACTATGCCACAATCTGCTTACCATGGCAACACTGTGCACAAGAACAGCAAACACTCTTTACTTCATGCATTACCCAGCCATAATAAAGTGTTTTCCTTCCTTTATTGCTTCTAATCCCAAATTCTGAAGTTGTTAATCCTATTTCTAGAACTTTGAGGGACAGGGGAGGTGACTACATAGAAAACTGTTGGAAAAACTACTAAGCAACCTTTCCCCTGCTCTAGAAGTACTTTTGTATATTGGCTATTTGTGAAAATTACCATACAGTGGTACCTCAGTTTATGAACTTAATCCATTCCGGAAGTCCGTTCTTAAACCGAAACTGTTCTTAAACCGAGGCGTGCTTTCCCATATGAGGCCTGTTGCCACCGGTTCCCTTCCACTGTTTGGATTCTGTTCTTAGACCAAGGTGAAGTTCTCAAAAACTTCCAGTTTTGCGGAGTTTGTAAACAGAATCGTTCATAAACAGGACTGTTCTTAAACCGAGGTACCACTGTACTGTATATTTTTTAAAATGCATATAGCTTGGATATGCTATTGTATATTTAGTATGTTTTCGTAATAAAGTCAGAAGTATGCAATTATTTGTAAAGGTCTTTTATGTTATAGTCAGTCTTATAAAGTTACTCCCCCGATCATAAATCTTGTGCAGGTTTACTGGTAACATAACTCCCATTGACTTCAGCAAGACTTTCCCTAACATAAGTGTGCACAGGATTCCAGCCATAGTCTGGCTGTTGGCATCATTGCCATTCTGCTGTAGAGTTCCTGTGGAAGTTGGCTGTCAATCCAACGTCATATCGGGGAGTCACTCAAGAGAGTCAGTGTGGTGTAGTGGTTAAGAGCGGTGGACTCGTAATCTGGGGAACCGGGTTCGCGTCCCTGCTCCTCCACATGCAGCCGCTGGGTGACCTTGGGCTAGTCACACTTCTCTGAAGTCTCTCAGCCTCACTCACCTCACAGAGTGTTTGTTGTGGGGGAGGAAGGGAAAGGAGAATGTTAGCCGCCTTGAGACTCCTTCGGGTAGTGATAAAGCAGGATATCAAATCCAAAACTCTTCTTCAAGGTCAGTTCTCAAGACAGTGTTCAGGCCAAACATGAAGGCTGCCTCACCAGTGACCTACAGGTTGCAAGAGCTGCAAATTGACAGAGCACTTTGGATGTCACAGCTGTTAACCATTAACCTCTGCAAGAACACATTCTGATAAAAAAGAAATCATCCAAGCAAATACTGACACAAAGTACTGATAGCATGAAGCAAATGTTTGTGGCCTGACTACATGGTGCCTGAAGAACATGACATACTCATTGCACTTTGAAGTTAGCAGTCTCTGTCAAGGAATAGGCAATGTAGCAAAAATAAGTATCTGGTTTCTCAAGACAGGAGAGGACGCACACACAAACACATACATATATATGTAGTCACAATCCAAGAATCACTTATTACATGTCCAGTGGGACACCTCCATGCTATTTCACATTCAGTTTGCTTCTCAACTTATTCATAGAGCAGGTTTTGTTCAAAACCGACTAGGGTCAAGGCATTTAGAACACATATTTATTCCTTATAGCCTGTCCATCAATTAATATAATCTTCTCTAAGTGTGGCTCCTCCTTGGAAATTAGGTGAGTGACTACCAGAGAACATGCTTTTTCTCGTGTGCCAAACAAACTCTGGAACTTTCCTCCTAAGCATGGCTGATGGTTGCTTCATTGCACTGAGAGACGTGTGCTCAGTTTTCATGTTCTTTTAGAGATGACCTTTTAATTGGTTTAGTTTCTATTTTTATCTTGCTGAATGTTTATTGTGTTTATCTATTGTAAGCTTTATTGGTGTTTTAATCCAATTTATTATTTATTATGTTTCTGATATGGATTTGGTTTGCAGGCACTTATCAAAAGACAAGGTATAAATCTTTGTAAGTGAATAAATGATGGAAGGAAGGAGAGTTTGAGAACAATCCTGTACCCACACAGGAAGATAGCTGGGTGTTAGGGCCATTCCAGAAGTGGGTACCTGCAAGGGAATATGCTGTAGGCAGGTAATAAAGAAGATTTAATCATAAAAATTGTACAGTGGTACTTCTGGTTACGAACTAAATTCATTCTGGAGGTCTGTTCTTAACCTGAAACTGTTCTTAACTAGAAGCATGCTTTCGCTAATGGGGCCTCTTGCTGCTGCTGCACTGCCAGCACACGATTTCTGTTCTCATCCTGGGGCAAAGTTCTTAACTCGAGGTAACTCTTCCAGGTTAGCTGAATTTGTAACCTGAGGCGTTTGTAACTTGAGGTACCATTGTACTTGTTCAGCAAGAATTCCAAGGAGGATAATATAGAGAAACATAAGTTATTGTTTGTTTGTTTTTGTTTTGTTTTTGTTTTTTTACTGTGACTGTAGTTCAAAATGGTTGTGCAGATATGAAACTGAGTTCTAAATCTTTCATCATATGTAATACGATTCTACAGCAGTAGACTCCCAAAACAGTTAGCCCAAAAAGTTTCTTCCTTAAAAATGTCTCAAGCTGTGCTACAAATTAGTGTATCTTTTGCTGTCAACCCAGTAACCCTTGTCCTCAATTTGCATACCATAGCTTCTTTTTTAACTCCCTTGTTTAACAGGTCCAATGAAAGACCTGTTACTTGCAGTGAAATACAATAATTAGCCACTTATTTCCTGTTTCGTGTATTAATTGAAAGGGCTTGCACTGTAAATATAGAACCTGTAGATAAAAGTGCACTCTAAAAATCAGTCAGTTAATAGAAGTATTCATTACTTGGTCGTAATTAAGGAAGAGTTCTGAGACAGAGGTATGTGTAAAAGTTTTATAGGTTTCTTCCTTCCTCATCCATTTTTATACTTCCTCTTATAAAAAGCTTATCCATTGACTTTAGAAGTGCTGAGAGGTTATTGTCTCGTGAGCAGGCCTGTCATCTTGTGAGGAATTTTACATTAGCAGTTATAGACTCTTCCTCTTATACCTCTGCACATGAAGAGCCAAAATGAGGGGAAAGAGAAAGAAGGAAGAGAATTTCTGTTTTGATTTAGAGAGGATTTAAAGATTTAAAGTTTCACATTCAGCTTTAGCATTTCACAGGGAAAGCCTAACAGATGCCACTTCATCCTGTGTCAAGTGGCTGTGTTAGGGCTTCGCCAGTTCTCTACAAGTCGCCTAAAAATGTGAGCTAGTAGTGGCATGCCGAAAGCGACGCCAGGCTATGTCAGAGTGTATACTGGACTTCTTCATGTTAAATGTCTGCAAACTGGGTACTAAAACAACCCTAAAAGGGAACTGAAATCTGCTTTTAGTGAATGAGAGCACAGTTTGGGGTTATGATGGGGATAGCAATAAATGGAACTGTTTTGCTCAAATGTCTTGTTGAACCATTTAAAAAAAAAAAATTAAAAATTAATTAATTAATTTTTTAAATTCCTCCACCCTGTATGGATTCTGAAGTCCATTGCAGGCTTCAAAACAGAGCCCAGGATGGTAGCTAAACTTAGCAAGGCATGTGCAGCAGCCCTGTACAATGTAAAGACACCATTATGCCACATCAGATGCTTTCTTGCCCTTTCCTGGAAAGTCCCAAACTGGAATAAGTCATATAGAAAAGAGGAAAATCCAGATAGATCCAAAATTAATGTTATCAGTCTTTAGTGGCCAAAATGTCAGAATTCCATATGAGGAAATGCTTACCATTTTGTTTATAGCAACACGCTTATTAGTTGTGAGATGCTGGAAGAATTTGCAAGATCTATCAATAGAAGCATGATATAACAGAGTATGGTCACTTATACTGGCAGAAAAATTGAGTGCAAAGACAACAAAAGGAAACAGATAAAATAGAATAGGGTCAGGGTCACTTGGTTCCCTGGTTGTGGCATGCCATTGTAATAAGGGAGAATGTAAAGTTTCCAAGTATTCAAATGTAACGTAAGGCAGACTGCATAGCATAATTTATCACTTTAGCTGCAGTGGCAGAAGTGTCTCCTTGTGTTGCAGCAGCCAAAGCAGCACCATAGTGTTGAGCTGCATGTATGCTGGTAATCACGTCCATCACATTTACTGTGTTTGTTTGCATGTGTTACATACTATAGTATTCCTAGAAGATGCGTGTGTTTGACAACTGAGAAATTTTGCTGAATGCATGCAATGAAATATGCCACCTCTTTCTCCTCCTCCGCCTCATCTGAATGATGCCAAGTGATTTATCAAATGATTCTTGAGCAAGTTCTTACAATCACCTCCAGGCAGTTTACACAGGAGTCTTAGAAGTAGATGGGAAGCACAACTCTAAGCTACTGTGTGTGTTTCTCGGAAAGTACCAAAAAAGCAAGATTAGAAGATTGAATTCACAAACCTTGGAGTCATTTATAATAAAGAGGTAGTGATTCTAGCTACAGATCTCCCTTTTCGTTCCTTTTAATGCTTTTAACACAGTTTAATCTGTAACAAACTCTATTTTTGGTTGTTGATCTTACTGTTGCACCAATGAATTGTTTTCCTGCTACTTAATAATGGCAGTTCTGCACAGGAAATCCTTCCTGCTCCTGATTTGTTTCGTTTGTGTGTGTTTTGCACTGTGGGAAGCAGTACTGGTAGAGAAAACGGAACACTGTAGTGTGCGGCTATAAGAAAGAGCCCTGCTTGATTGGTTTATTTATTTAAAATGATTATAGTCTGCCGTTCTCAGTAAAAGTCTCTCTTAAGACAGCTTACATGATAAAATTTCAAAACTACAACAACAATGCAAAAGTATAAAATGCAAAATATACCGATAGTGCTTAATGAAGCAGAAATAGTAAAACACCAAGTAAAGTCAAAATATAAAAACACAATTCACCCAATATGAATCAGGGGAAAGATTCATCTAGTCCAGTGTCCTGTTTATCTCAGTAGCAAAACAAATGCATTTTTTTATACTCTCAAAGTTTAATTCTTATAGTTAGCAGGTCCTTATTGCAACTAGCTGATTTTCTAATGGAACATTGGTTTTATTCACTCCATCCCACCTCTATATCAAGCTTAGCAGTTGTCACTTACTTTAAATATGTGGTTCTCAGTGGTTGAAGGCAGGAGGACTTTGTAGAAAACTATGAAATAAGTTTCTGACAGTACCTAGGTTTCTCATTTGTGATCTGGAAAACTTACTGGGCAAACTTATGAATCAAGCCATCTAGAAATGATCACAATATAGTTTATTATTTATTTATATACCACTGCATCATAAAGCATTAGAACCTCAAAGCCAAAGTGAGAGCATTTGGGTCAAAATTAAGGGAGAGAAGAATAACAGGGACCTCATTGTGGGAGTTTACTATAGATCCCCAAGCCAAACGGAGGACATAGATGATGCCTTCCTGGAACAGATGGCCAAGCATGCAAAAGGAAGGGAGATAGTAGTAATGGGGGACTTCAATTACCCGGATATTTGCTGGATGTCAAACTCAGCCAAGAGCATAAGGTCAAACAGATTCCTCACTGGCCTTGCAGACAACTTCGTTGTCCAGAAAGTGGGAGAAGCAACAAGAGGAACAGCCATTTTAGATCTGGTCCTAGCCAATGTTGATGACCTGGTTAGTGGGGTAGAAGTGGAAGGATCATTAGGCGCGAGTGATCATGCTCTTCTGAAGTTTACTATACAGCGGAAAGGAGCAGCCAAGCATACTAGGACTCAATTTCTTGACTTTAAGAAAGCCGACTTCATAAAACTTAGGGAAGTGCTGGGTGAGATCCCATGGACAGTAATACTAAAAGGAAAGGGAGTTCATGATGGCTGGGAGTTTGTTAAGAGGGAGATAGTAAAAGCACAACTTCAGGCAATACCAATGAGACGGAAACATGGAAGGTGCCTAAAGAAGCCAGGGTGGCTATCTAAAGAACTTTTAACTGAGTTAAGATTAAAAAAGGATGTGTACAAAAAATGGAAAAGGGGGGAAACCACCAAAGAGGAATTCAAACAAATAGCCAGCACGTGTAGACACAAAGTCAGAAAAGCTAAAGCACAGAATGAATTCAGGCTTGCTAAAGAGGTTAAAAGCAACAAAAAAGGCTTTTATGGGTATGTTCGTAGCAAAAGGAAGAACAAATAAACAGTGGGGTCACTCAGAGGAGAAGAAGGTGAAATGCAAACAGGGGACACAGAAAGGGCTGAACTCCTCAATGCCTTCTTTGCCTCAGTCTTCTCCGATAAAGAAAACAATGCCCGACCAGAAGAATTTGGAGCAAATGATTCAGCAGAGGAAACACAGCCCAGAATAACTAAGGAGATAGTACAAGAATACTTGGCTAGTTTAGATGTATTCAAGTCTCCAGGGCCAGATGAACTGCATCCAAGAGTATTAAAAGAACTGGCAGATGTGATCTCAGAACCACTGGCAGCCATCTTTGAGAATTCCTGGAGAACAGGCGAAGTCCCGGCAGACTGGAGGAGGGCAAATGTTGTCCCTATTTTCAAAAAGGGGAAAAGAGAGGACCCAAATAATTACCGCCCAGTCAGTCTGACATCAATACCAGGGAAGATTATGGAGCAGATCATTAAGCAAACAGTCTGTGAGCACCTAGAAAGGAATACTGTGATCACCAATAGTCAGCATGGATTTCTGAAAAATAAGTCATGTCAGACTAACCTGATCTCGTTTTTTGACAGAATTACAAGCCTGGTAGATGAAGGGAACACAGTGGATGTAGCCTACCTTGATTTCAGCAAGGCATTTGACAAGGTGCCCCATGATATTCTTGTAAAGAAGCTGGTAAAATGCAGACTTGACTATGCTACCACTCAGTGGATTTGTAACTGGCTGTCTGACCGAACCCAAAGGGTGCTCATCAATGGTTCCTCTTCATCCTGGAGAAGAGTGACTAGTGGGGTGCCACAGGGTTCTGTCTTGGGCCCGGTCTTATTCAACATCTTTATCAACGACTTGGATGATGGACTCAAGGGCATCCTGATCAAATTTGCAGATGACACCAAACTGGGAGGGGTGGCTAACACCCCAGAGGACAGGATCACACTTCAAAACGACCTTGACAGATTAGAGAACTGGGCCAAAACAAACAAGATGAATTTTAATAGGGAGAAATGTAAAGTATTGCACTTGGGCAAAAAAAATGAGAGGCACAAATACAAGATGGGTGACACCTGGCTTGAGAGCAGTACATGTGAAAAGGATCTAGGAGTCTTGGTTGACCACAAACTTGACATGAGCCAACAGTGTGACGCGGCAGCTAAAAAAGCCAATGCAATTCTGGGCTGCATCAATAGGAGTATTGCATCTAGATCAAGGGAAGTAATAGTGCCGCTGTATTCTGCTCTGGTCAGACCTCACCTGGAGTACTGTGTCCAGTTCTGGGCACCACAGTTCAAGAAGGACACTGACAAACTGGAACGTGTCCAGAGGAGGGCAACCAAAATGGTCAAAGGCCTGGAAACGATGCCTTATGAAGAACGGCTAAGGGAGCTGGGCATGTTTAGCCTGGAGAAGAGGAGGTTAAGGGGTGATATGATAGCCATGTTCAAATATATAAAAGGATGTAACATAGAGGAGGGAGAAAGGTTGTTTTCTGCTGCTCCAGAGAAGCGGACACGGAGCAATGGTTCCAAACTACAAGAAAAAAGATTCCACCTAAACATTAGGAAGAACTTCCTGACAGTAAGAGCTGTTCGACAGTGGAATTTGCTGCCAAGGAGTGTGGTGGAGTCTCCTTCTTTGGAGGTCTTTAAGCAGAGGCTTGACAACCATATGTCAGGAGTGCTCTGATGGTGTTTCCTGCTTGGCAGGGGGTTGGACTCAATGGCCCTTGTGGTCTCTTCCAACTCTATGATTCTATGATTCTATGATAAAGATGTATCACAGTGGTTTACAACAATATAAAACATAAAACCAAACAATAAAATCATAAAAAGTTTTTTAAAAGTTAAAATAAAATAAACATCAATAGACCATTGTGGGGGATGTAATCTTAACTGCCTGTGAAGGGCTGGCAGAACAGAAAAGTTTTCCGCACTTGTTTAAGTCGGCAGAGAAGGCACCCGCCATAGGGCTCCTGAATACCAGTACAGCCAGTTTCCCCTTCAGATCTCAGCAGACATCAAAATTCAAAAGATCGTGGATTTTGCCTCAAAAATCTGAAAGCAGCAGCAGAACAGGAATTTCAGAAAATACTTACAGACCACTGCTGCAAAATTCATGCAGGTCCACCTTCCAACATATTTCAGGATGCTGTTTATGGCATATGAAGTGGCATATGAAAGTGAACCAGTGTTTCCAATTTTATGTTCCATCACAATCCATAAAAACCACATCAAGTGAAAATGCCCTCTTAAAAATATTATGTAAGGACTGCAAATATGCACAAAGAGGCCTTATTAGCTGCTTCTCAAATGATCTCTACCAGGAAACAGCCAGAATCTAACTTTGGAAATTGGAACTTAAGTACTCATTTATTTATTTCAGTTGACTTTTTGTAACCTAAGGCAAGGTAGTAGAAGGGTTACATCACATTTTGTGTTTTATACGTTTTAACTTTTCTTTTATCCATCCCAAGTCTTTGAGGTGGGTCACACAATAAATCAAATCAGCAAATAATGAGCTGGCTTCAAAGGTTCCCTCCTGGCAGTGGTAGGGTTTTTTTTTCTCTGACGTAGTGAGTCAAAGTTAGGGAACCTTTTGGACACAACCCAGCTTGTTTAAAATTCATCCTTCCACAACAAATAGAAGAAAATGTTTCAGTGGAATTGGCTCTCGGAAGGTTATTTTCTTCAAGGCAGCGGCTGGTTATCACTGCTCTATTTCCACTCCCCCCTTTTCCCTTCCTTTCAAATTGTAGCTTTCTTGACCCATTTTCATTAAAGAAAAACTAGGGGAAACCTGGTCCTGAGAGGAGGAGGGCAGCATCTCCTTCATGCTGACTGATGAATCTGCCAGTGGGAGTATGAACGATCTAGGAGTAGAAATATAGAACATGCCCTGAACCACATAAATGTAAATTGTTGTTATTAGTGCTATTCTGCCAACCATAAACTGTTCCCGTGAGACTCGGAAGATGCAGCATCATGCCGAAAGAAATCCTTGCTGTGAATGGGCAAAAGCAGCAGCGCGCTATTCTCTCCTGGGTAATGAATTTACCTAGCTGACAGATCATTAGCCCTTTCCGTGTCTGAACAGGATGATGGACAGGAACACAAGGGTAGCCTGGCAGTACAGTACATGACTTTTACAACCTTTTATGTCTTAGGTTAAAACTGTGTGCCAGGAATAAAGGTAAGCATTCAAATTAGCACGATGAACAGAAGCAAGCCGTAATAGGAAAGGTTCCCCCTTCTTTTCCTCCTTTGTGAGGAGAACTGGTACTCAATAAGGTGTGGGCATTGCGAAGCAATAATAAACACCAACACTGGCTTTTTAAGGCCTCCCTCCTTTAAACACTGCCTTTGGGCTAAACATGGGGTGCCATTTAGAGAAAGCAGTCATTCCTTCCTCTCCCATGCCATTCCATGTGTAGATATTTTCAGAAGGGCGTATAAACAGGGTGGCTAACCTGCAGCCTCTGGGTTGCAGCTGCCCCAAGAGATTTTCGAAGCTCTCCTGGGTCTTTTCTTTAATGTTTAAAAAACAAAATTAAGGCTTCTTTAAATGTATTTTTCCTGGCTCTGTGGGTCCCTTGCTGTGATGCCATTATTCCAAAATGCTTGAACTAGTTGTGTTATTATCTGAACTTGTGAGCTCTGTCAGGGATGGAGCAACCTGTGACCCTGCAAACATTGTTGGACTTCAACTCTCATCAGCCCCAGCCAGAGAGGGTGGGAATTGTAGTTTTTTAACCATATCTAGAAGACCATAGGCTAGCCACCCCTGAATTGGACCCAAGTGAAATGTTCTTTTCACTTTCTACAAACTATGACAGATTGAATCAGAGAACCATCTTCCTTAATGAAGTATTCCTGCCAGAAAGACTAGCATTTTGGAACAGCTAAGCCCTAGGAAATGATACAATATAGCTTGCTGATAGATGTCAAATAGGGCTGTAATTAGGTGCCCAATTTTCAGCACAAGATACAATGGTAGCTCGGGTTACATACGCTTCAGGTTACAGACTCTGCTAACCCAGAAATAGTACCTCAAGTTAAGAACTTTGCTTCAGGATGAGAACAGAAATCGCGCGGCAGCGGGAGGCCCCATTAGCTAAAGTGGTGCTTCAGGTTAAGAACAATTTCAGGTTAAGAACGGACCTCTGGAATGAATTAAGTACGTAACCAGAGGTACCACTGTATTGGGACAAAGTAGGTGCTTTGGAATATTTGATTGAGTACTTGATTGTTTGCATTTGTACCACATCTGTCTTCCAAGAAGCTTAAAGCAGCGTGTCCACCCATTTTAATCCTCACAACAACCCTATGAAGTAGGTGAAACTGGCTGGTCCAGTAATCTTCATGGATGAGTAGGGATTTGAGCCCATGCCTCTCCTTTCCTAGTTTGACACTCTGAATCACTATAGCACACTGACTTTCTTAATTCCTATGTAATTCTGTTAATTTAATTCACACAAGGATTTGTCTGAAATAAACCATTTGGAGGCTGCATCTCATTGGCTTCCTATAAGTTTCCGGTAGGTGTTCATGAACAGATTAGATTAAAAGTGTACCTGTGTAGCTCATCACAGCCCCTGGGGCTGGGTTGCATAGCATTTCTTGTTATGTGTGAAATATTTATCAAGCTAACATGTTTTGAATACCTTATTTTCCTTCACCCAGTGGAAGAGGCCCTGATGCTGAGAAGACATGACATTTTAAAGTGTAGACCCCACAAATACAACCACACACAGAGTTCTCATATTTTAATACTCATGGGGCACTTTTTAAAAACAACAGGATACCACTCACTATCGACATCCTGTTTGGTGTTGTCCAAAATACAAAAGTTCATTTCTGTCCCACCCCCTTAAAAAAAACCACCACCCTAGTGTCAGTATTTAAACAAAATGAAAACTGGTCTTTCAGTTCCTGGCATGGGGCTTTCTGTACAGCATGCATGTCACAAATCATGTCACTTTTCAGTAACTAGGCTGCTGCCAGTGGGAGGCTCAGAAACGCTCGTGTTAATCAAAAATTTTAATTTCAAATCAAATTGACAGTTTACACATGGTGAGGAATGCTGCTCACCATGTGGTATCTCTTCTGTCCCTTCAAGAGTATGCCACACTGGGCAAAATGGGTGCCACTTGCTGTTAAGGACGTTGACTGCAGCGCTTGCAAATTTATAGGTCTCTGTGTATTGGGTATGGGGAGCAGCTGATCTAAGGAAGCCCCTTAGAGAATATGAAACAGAAGGGGTTTCAGTAAGACTGGCATTGGTAAGCTGCTCTTGGCACAATTCGCTGCAGAAATGACAGGTATTCAATAAACATCATTCTGGCTAAGGGAAAGATTTAAAGGAGGGAGGGGCTGGGCAGCAATAAACAAGGCGCTGAAACAAATGTGATTATTTCAGCTCTTGATTGGTTTGAATATGTAAATAGTGCAAAAAAATAAAATGACTTTAAATTTATGTTTCTTTGAGCAAAATAAGGAATGAGCGAGCCACCCATTCCTTCTTGTGGTTTTATATGCTTTAGAGGTAACAGTTACACATACTGAGTAAGCTAACAAGATTTAGCTTAATGAGAGTTGTTCTAGTTACATTATCTATCCAACACGCACACACAGAGCTTTGCAATTGGGAACTTTCTGGACATAACATTGCTGCTGATTAAGATCAGCCCAAAAATTCACATTTGTCAAAATCAGAATGAACTATTATAAACAGGGAACATTGCAGCAGATTAATGTTTGCAATATCTAGCCAAGTTAAAAACATATGAGCATGCTTATTAAGCCATTGAAACATATTTGCAGGTCCAGTTTGCTTTGGTTGTTTTTAAACTTTTAAAATATATATTTGAAACATAATGTGTGAAGGAGACAACATGTATTTGAAAACAGGTATATCATACAGATAAACCCTTGAGAGAACTAGGACATACTGGCCTAGTTTAGTGTTTCAAAAACAAGCCTGAGAAAGCTTTAAGTTGAGATGTCCCTGGGGGAAATCAGAAAGTTTCACTACCATTTTCAATTAACCAGAGTTTAGTATTGAAATTTTGGTGTTATGACCAAACCCTACACTGTGGTTAAGCTTAACTATGGTTTATTGAAACAAGCAACTTTCGTAAGCCAAGGTAAACTGTAATTAAGAATCATCACAGTTTATTCGGCTTCAGATATAACACTAAATTGTGATTAGTTAAAAATGGAAATGAACATTCTGAAGAAGAAGAGAGGAGTGGAGCAGCACATGATTCCTCGGCTGGTACATGCTCATTCACATAACAGTAGTTCAGCTTTGTATCCAAATGAGACCAAAGTGTGGAAAGGCCCTAAGCCTATATCCAGCATCCTGTGGAATCAGTTCCATTACTGAGCAGTCAGTATTGTCTGCACTCCTAATGTTAACTTGCGGTTCATTTATTTATTGACTTGATCACTGAGCTCTAAACCTGAATTTTAAGTCACTACAGCAATTCCTGAGATTACAGTTATGTTGTTTGTTGCGATCAGTAAAAGAAATTATGGCAGGAAAAAGAAGATAAACAACTCCTTTTTATTATTTTCTAAAGGTGGCTTTTCTTTTTATTACAGTCTTTTCAGAGGCCATACATATTCCAAAATGATTAACTTTCTATAGATTCCATCTCGTTTGCTTTGAAAGGGTTTTGAGGAATGTGTGGTAAACTAATCTACAAAATGAATATGTCTATTTATAATTATGTTTCCCCTTTTAACATTTCCTTTTTGCATTGGAAATATTAAAAAGCTATAAAAAATGCGAAGACATCTGTTGTTTTCAGAGATGTAGTTGTCCAAACAATATCTATGCTGTTTATTTTTCTAACGAAAAGGTTATTAATTTTTATTTCACAAAAATATTGGTTGACTTTTAACATAGCATTAGCTTACTTAACTTTCATGTCATTATTTTAACATTTTAAATCTCCAGCTTTAATCATATACCTTTTGATATTAGATAGATTGAACAGGGGGAAAAACCCTGACTTATAGTTTGGGCATGTGCATTGACTAGTGCTCTGTGTCAGATTCAGCCAAAGGCCAAACCAAATGGGAGGTCCAGGTTTCAGCCATGTTGGGATCACCCTTGGGTGCGTCAAGCCACCAGCAATGATCCAAGGCTGTCAGAAGTATTGCTCACAACTCAGAATGTAGCAAATCCTTACCCTGTTGTGGGAGACCAGAGCTCAGTAGTAGACTGTGTCTCTGTGTTAAGATGGTCTCCTCCTCCTCCTCCTCCTCCTCCTCCTCCTCCTCCTCCTCCTCTTCTTCTTCTTCTTCTTCTTCTTCTTCTTCTTCTTCTTCTATTTGTATGCCACCCATCTGACTGGGTTGCCCCAACCACTCTGGGCCGCTTACAACAGAATATTGAAAATACAATAAAGCATCAAACATTTAAAAAAAATCTGTAACAGGGCTGCCTTCAGGTATCTTCTAAAAGTCAGATAGCTGTTTATTTTCTTGACATCTGATGGAGGGCATTACCGAGAAGGCCCTCTGCCTGGTTCCCTGTAACCTCACTTCTCACAGCAAGGTAACTGCCAGAAGGCCCTTGGCACTGGACCTCAGTTTCTGGGCTGAACAATGGGCATGGAGACGCTCCTTCAGGTATCTCTGGTATCTTCAATTAAGGCATGTCAGGTAGCACCTAGTAGAGACCTTTGCCTGAAATGTTGGAGAGTACTAGATGAACCTACCACTGGTCTAACTCACTATAAGCCAGCTTTCCTATTGTCTGCCATATTGGACTCCTCCTTGCCCTTTCTCTCTCACATCTGTAGCGGCCAACTCAGTGAGATGGCAAACCAATTGGGCTATGCCACTTGCGACAGCAGGTGAGGATCTATATGGTGGAGTTCTTCTCGATACAAAATAGAATTCCTGCACATGGAAAACTAGCTGTTTGGGAGAAGGCTACATTAGAAATCTCTCTTTTTTGACATCTAGTTTTATATATACATCTGAGCTTTCACGTGCAGTATCAAGAAGTACAGCTCACCACAGGTTTCTCCCCCTTTGAGAACTAGCCTGATGTCGCCCTGCTGCAATCCTTCTTCTTCTTAGGATTATGCGTCATATTGTTCCAATAATTATTGTAAATATTATGACTACTCATGTTAACAAGTTCCACATGACCCACTTAAGAATCTCTCATTTAAATGTTGTGAAATAGGTTTAGTACCCTAGATAGAAAGTTTTGGTTGAGTGATAATTTTCTATTATTCCATGTTATCATGCATTGTAAGAGACAAAACAGGGATAAATGAGAGTATTTCATTTTAGCTTTATTTATATTTATTCCAGGTGTAGAATCTGACATTGTCCTTTGAAGCCAAGATTATTATCTTTTACATGATGTTGCTCTTATTTCAATGTGCAGTCCAAAGAATTCTTAGACAATTATCCCCATTTGCAATTATTCTGAAATGATCTCTCTTATGAGATGAATCTGTGAAATTTATGAGAAGACTACAAAGAACAAGTTCCAACTAATTTTGTGCATGCTATGAAGAGTTAACAAAACTTTCATTATTACACTCTATTAAACTGGGACCAGGAAACAATTTCTAATCAATGCTCTGATCTGGATAGGCTTTTGTGTTGGGCCTAAGATCTTCTGTTCTCTATTCACACATGCTCACTTCCAGCTGTTGTCATTGAAATCCCACATAATCTCTCCAGGTCAAAGGGCAGTCATCCATGACTGCTGCAGTTAAAAGGTTATGCTGATTTGTGTTGTCAAATATTGGCTCTTTTTTCTCCTGGCCACTTGTATTCTGCCTTTTTCAACAAGAAAGATCCAGCCTAGGATTGTATTACATGACTTTAAAGTCTTTAAGGTGTCCATCCATTGTGCTAACATGATTTATCCCAGATAGTCTAATTTTTTTCCTGCTGTATGCCTCAAAGAATGTGCTGGTGGTTCTTAAAAACTTTTCTAAAGCCATATGTGCAAGCAAGCTTCGGATAATATGGGCATGTGAACCCAGTGGCTTAGTGGTTATTTGGAAGGAAATGCTTCATTTGAATGGCTAACGAAGTGGCCGTTAGTTAGTTATTCGTGTGATACTGAACTGATATGAAAAGCAACTGTCAGGAAATGATGGTAGCAAGAGCAATAGAGGGGAAACCCATGCAGTACAGCTAAAGTGATTTCTTAGGAATAGCAATTGGCCCGTTATTTTTAAAGCTTTCATTTCATCTAACTTTATTTTAACGCTGAGATATTTGGATTATAAGTCCATACTTAAATGTCTTTATTAAACACACACAAGCACACACTGCAAATATGCATTGATCAAACTGTGAAACTTTTAAATAGACTGGCATGGGAAGAATATAATTCACAGCATGCTGATTGTCACCATCACATAGGAGCATGTGAATGAATAGTCGGAATTCCACAGAGGGATACGTCGCTTTCGCAGCTTTCACCTTTTATTAAGCGTAAAGACAGTTGAAATCTTTTCTAGCCTGCCGCAAATTCAATTTAAATACAGTGAATTACAATTCTAGTGACTTCAGGAACATCTGACAGTTCTGTTTCTAGTGCAGATAGTGACTTATTTCACTTCACCTTTGAGGAAACTTAAATATGTTGGGATCTGTTCAATGCCTGCATTGGAGACTGCGTAGAACTTCTTTGTACCTACACCAGAAGTGTAAACTAGGGGTACTGTTCTACCATATGCCTCATTAAGTGTGTAGTCAATAAAGTCACACCAGATTGCATGAAAATTGTCATGTTTCTTTTAACCTCTTGCTACTTTTAATTTTTGTGTCAGTTTTTCCAATAATGTTGTTTGGCAAATTGTGTTATACCCATTGGTCCATAGTTAATAATAGTTCTTGCGGCAGTTAATAGCTATGTTATAAGTTCTTCGTTTCTAATTTGCAACATGCGAGTTAAGTATAGCCATTCCTGGGGTCATGAGGACTGCCTGCCTTATAATCAAATATATTTCTGTAAATACGTTTTTCCAGACCTTTTCTGTTTTTGGACACTACCACCACATGTGCTGATATGTCCTTATAGTGGGAGATCCTCTACAACACATAGGAGAACTGTCCAGTTTTATATAGGCTAGGCGTCTAGGGTTCTTTCTGTGGTTAAGGGCTCTTTCTTTCATTGTTGCCAAAATGGATTTGTATGACACTTTTTTCCACTTTCTGTTCCATGCCTCTATTTCAACTTCTAAATCTTAATTCAGTTATTACAACCTTCTCAAATTTTGCTGAGGACAAAACTCAATCTCTGTAATATATTTAAACAAAGATGATGGTAATATGTTTGCTATTATATTTTTTTCGACTATTATTTCTTCATATGTCATTAATTGTCTTGTGGCTTCATTTTTAATCTGGGAATATGTGAAAAATGACCTTAATTGGTAGCCTAATAACCATGATATTTCAATATTTTCCAGTTTAAATTGCATCTTATTAAACGTAAGCAGTCATTCATCTTTGTAAAAATAAATTCCAATAAAAACATTATTTTTATTTCCACATATCTGTAGTATAGACACTATATTTATTTTTGAAAACAGAGTGGAATTGTAATGAAATAATAGGTGAGAGGCCTGAAACCAGAACCTTTGCCTATTTTGTCCAAATTTTCCAAGTTGTAAGTGTGAACAGATTTGTAAGCCAGTGCAAAGAGAGGAATTAGTTTTTTTTTAAAAGGTATTACTTTTAGAGGAACACCATCTATTTCAAATGTTCCACTGAGTTTCTTTGTTGCCAGACATTAGGTCTGTCATGTTGCTGAGTTGACATGCATTGTAATAGCTGTTTAAATTTTGGAGTTCCCCTCCTCCAACAGTTGGGTGAAGGTACAGCAAATATTTTTAAATGCATGGTCTGTCTGTCTGTCTGTCTGTCTGTCTGTCTGTCTGAAATATGAGTTTGTTAAGTTTTCTTCCCCACTGGAACATATGGGCAGGTGGGATCCAAACTGGTAACATCTGAAATAAAAATAATAATTTTGAAACAAGCATTAGTTTAGTTGCAGTATCTGGAGCTTTTTCTAGTTATTGGGATTTGTAATATTTTGGAAAATTGTGGGGAAGTATGAAATAACAATACTTCCCATTTTTGTCCAGAGACATTGAAAAAGGTCTCGGATTCTATACTCTGTAACCTTCCAGCATCAACTGGGACTGTGTACATAAAGCAACATCATCAGCATAAAGTCCCAGAATGTATCCCCTTCCATTGATAGTTTACAATGTATAATCTGAAAGACACCAGACATGTACTTCATTATCCAAATTTAATCATTTCATTGCATTTCAAATCTTTTCCAGCTTCACTGTCACATCAAAACATATGGCTAATACTTAAGTTAGTAGGTGTACTGCTTGATAGATCAGAAATCCTTTCAGCAACTTTTTCAGGTGCCCCTGTAACAAGTATGATAGACACCTATTTTGTAAGCATTATTAGAAGTTACTTGCTTGACATTGTTTGTGAAACAGAGGATTATCTAGGTAGGGGATAAAACCAAGAGGAATCAAGTTGCAGTTAGCGTAGGGAAGGCTTTTCTTTCTAATCAGGCATTTGGTTAAGATAATAGGCTTGAAGTTCTAACTGATCACTACTATTTTAAGAATTTAAGATGTCTCTGTATAGTAAGATACTCTACATAGCAAGGATTTTCAATGCTGGCATTACTTTGCAGTACAGAAAAGCAGTATTTACAACTTGTGCAACAAATATTAAAAGTCTCACTTTTTAAGAGTTTATTCATCAAGTCAGTTTCTCTCTCTCTCTCTCTCTCTCTCTCTCTCTCTCTCTCTCTCTGTGTGTGTGTGTGTGTGTGTGTGTGTGTGTGTGCTTGCATTTTAATGCTGCTTTCAGCTGCTGTGGTTTTTATGTATGAACCTGTTTTTAATGATTGGCTTCTTCTTATCTTGTTTTGTTAGCAGCTTTGAGCGTCTTCATTAAAAAGACAGCACACTATGCCTTTTACTCTAAATAGCTAAACCGTAGAGCAGGGGTCAGCAACCTTTTTCAGCCGTGGGCCGGTCCACCATCCCTCAGACTATGTGGTGGGCTGGGCTATATTTTGAAGGAAAAAAAAGAATGAATGAATTCCTATGCCCCACAAATAACCCAGAGATGCATTTAAAGTAAAAGCACACATTCTACTCATGTAAAAACACCAGGCAGGCTCCACAAATAACCCAGAGATGCATTTTAAATAAAAGGATACATTCTACTCATGTAAACACACGCTGATTCCCGGACCGTCCATGGGCCAGATTGAGAAGGCAATTGGACTGCATCCGGCCCACGGGCCTTAGGTTGCCTACCCTTGCCGTAGAGAATGTGCAGAATGACCATGGTGAATGTGGTTATTATGCACATCTTTCCATGGCTATTCTATACAATTTCCTATAATCCTTATTGATGAGAATATACACAAGGCTTACATTCAGTAGTGCTTGTGGATGCAAACATTTCCTATGAGTTTGTGAGCATGCACATGGCTTACACTGGGAAGTAATTTATGCATTTGTGAACGCGATTCACAATTGTAAAGCCTGCATTGATTTTGTGTTCTGAGCTTGATACTCTGCCATTCAGGTTAGCTGGGTACCTATCTAGGAGAAATGTTAGCTAATAACACCTGGCTTTTACTGTTTGCTCAAATGCTATAAACCTGGGTTATAGAAATGAAAATAATGCTGGCAGATTCAGGATTCTGCTGGTGCCAGTGGGCTGAAGAAATGTGCTTCCAGCCCTACATTATTTATTGGGAAATCAGCTTGAATGTGTTGCTTGAATGGAGAATGTACAAAGGCTGCTTCTAATAATGCTATATCAATACTGAAACACTTTAACAGTAATGGACCTGCAATTTTAATTTTTGATAAATCAAAATAAATCATTCGAGTTCAATTAAACCTTGCAGGCAAAATAAATATAAAATTGTGTGCATATGGGTTTTTTGTGGGGGGAGTTATATTATGCAAGAAATAAAAAGTATTTTCGGTAATTTGGAAATGAAATCAATGAAACTGAAGCTGAAGGAATTTAGTATGTCTGGGCATAGCAAAGCTTTATATTACATTAAATAATATACGTGTGTGTGTGTGTGTGTGTGTGTGTGTTAGACTTGGTAATCTTAATTAGAACAACCTTAAAATGTATGCCACTTATCCTATGGACAAGAACAACTTTACAGTTCTTTTAATAATCCCTTTATCCTCAGATTTCTTTGACCCTGATTTCAAAAGCAATAGGTCAGGCTGCCCTATCAGCCACAGACCTCTAATTGAAGTCCTGATATGTACTGTATGAACTATAGTATCTGGTTCAGCAGAATTCCTTGTTACCCGATTTGCAGTTTGAAGGCTTCTTGTTTTGTAATTGATTATACCCAGAAAATTAAATTAACATTTGGTGATAGACATGTTTTCATAGAAAAAGGGAAATACTGTTATGGGAAGTGTAATAACATTTTGATATAAAATATCCCTTACACAAATGAAAACGGCAAGCAAGCATACGCCTTGTCTCTTAAAGAAATTCAGAGGATTAGAGTTAAAGCTTTCTTATGCAAAGATTTGGTTTCTGTTTTGAAAAGCTCATTTTAAAGAGTTTCTTTTTCTTTTTATGTGAAAAGCATTCATTTTCAAGATTTTTTAACAGCTGCTATTTTAAGATTTCCCTAATGTAACCTCAGAAAAGAAGAGTACATCTTTAAATCTTGTTTTGTTTGAATGAATGAGTAGATAATCCTGATCAGATGTTTCTTTAGAGAATAATGTTTAAAACGATTAAAGAACTTAGCTGTCCCATCTGATTCCTAGGTACAGTATTTTAATTTCAATTGTTAAGTCTTTAGGGTCATCTGAGGTAACTGTTTATTAAAATGAGCTTCTTTTGTTTCAGATTTCCAGCTGTGATGCTTTAATATATACAATTCTCCCTGTTAATCTGTCATGTTAACTTTCCTAAACTCTAACCATATATCTGCCTACCTAAACAGCAATTAGTGATAAGTGGAAAATTAAATATTCAATTTCATTCACATTAAACAGATAGTGAAGTATTTAAGAATACTGTCATTAAGTGCTTAAAATTAATCACATCTATAATTTTCTTGTGTTTTGTAGGACATTTGGGCTTCCAAGACAGTTTTGTCACATCAGGCGTTTTCAGTGTGACTGAGCTAGTAAGGGTCTCACAAAGTAAGTATAATTTGTAGTTACATTAGAATATCTTACTTTGACATATTTCTTTCTTTGATTCCTCCATCCCTCATGATTACTATGCAAAACGTTTTATGAAATTGATCATTCATTCTCCGGTTCACCATGCCTTACATCAAGTAAATCGTGCTATATTTCTAATTAGGTTGGATGTATCATATTATAGTAATAGAGTCCTGATTTTACAAAAGGACCTTGTTCATTCTGAAACCTGCTGTCCTACAAATTGCTGTAGTAGAAAAGCAAAGCATGCATGCAGACTCTAGCCTGATACAATTTGTGATGTTACACTGATTAAGGACATATATGGCCGCCGAACGGCACTCTAGAAGAAACTGCAACTGATTGGGTTGCTCTGTCCTGGTAGTCCCAGTCGATGGGAGGGAGCTGCTGTTGTGTTTCTGCATTGCTGTTGTGTGCCACTGTTGTTTGCTATTTATTTATAACAATATAATAATAATAATAATAATAATAATAATAATAATAATAATACGCAGGATCCCTAAGCTCAGGCATGGCCAAACTTGGCCCTCCAGCTGTTTTTGGACTACAGCTCCCATCATCCCTAGCTAACAGGACCAGTGGTCAGGGATTATGGGAATTGTAGTCCCAAAACAACTGGAGGGCCAAGTTTGGCCATGCCTGCCTAAGCCATTTACATAAAACACAATAAAGGTGTTATCGCACACACACACGCGCGCGCGCGCGCACACACACACACACACACACACAAAACTTCTACACTGTGACTTGAAGCAGAGAGGAGCTGGGTGACCAACTACGAGGAACCCTGAGGGTTAGAAAGTTGACATAACTTTGCATATAGGTTTCTGTGTAGAATGTGCTCGAGAATTGACAGGCTTAGTAGAAGAAGATATAAATGGCTGGCTCTTATCCATTTGCCCTCGGAATAGAGGGGAAACAAATGCTGATTGTTCAGTACACCTAGGAACAAGTCGGAACTCACCGATGTGTCAGGACCCACAGTTTGAGAACAGTTGCGTCACATTGCAAATATTTTCAGAGCCCATTTCTACATTTTTGAAATTAGAACGTTAATGTTTAACCAAACTTTAAACAGTCGGTCTTTTAATGCACAATAGCATAGGCTTTGCATTTGCACCACCTGTGTACATGCATGTGCAATATCTGTTTGATGTAACACTGATGATTTATACAACCAGTGGTTTAGCAACCTTTAAATACAGATTCATGCACAAATATGGGGTCATGCCCAGTCTTTTTGAAAATAATGGTTCTTGTGCTGAAATATACGGTCATTCTATGTAGAATGTGAAGTATCTGATGCTGGAATTGTATGGAATTCTGTCTCTATGAAGCTATTCCTTTTGACCTTTAAAGAATGCTAATATTCTTGGTCTGAATGACATTCTGCAGTATGATCATTACTAGTTTGTCAATATTCACTAACAACAGTGAATTAGGAGTACCTGTCACCACCCTGTTCAATTGATCAAAGGTTCTTTGATTGTATTTTACTATGACATATTCCAGACAGTCCAAGGAGAAATGGACTCCATTGTCCCAGGGCTCAAGAAGTTAGTGCTTTGCTGATTTTCATCTCCAGTGAAAAACTAAATTTAAATCATAATCTAACTCCAGTTAATTATTACTGCCATTTTAGGAATGCTTTTGCCAGATTTTTCTCTAATTCTGCAGAAGGGGGGGGGGCCTTAATTTTTCATTTGCTCCAACACATATTCAGAGAAATGTCCATATTCATTTCAGTGGAAGGTGCCAATCTATATGCATAGTTTATTACACATATGGATCACTATTCCATTAAACTAAATGGAGATCTTTGTGTACATAAGAGATCTATATGCCCATCTGGTCACACTTAGATCCTCGTGTTGATGCAACAGTTTTAAAGTACTGACAGAGGGATCCTCCACACTCAAACACACACATCCACACATCAAATTAATAAGCTTATTTTTCACCTGCTCTAGTTATTAAACTTCTAGTCAATATTTTACTTTATAAATCAGTCTATTCAAACAGTAAACCAAACACGACAAGGATGATATAATTTATTACAACTAGAAAACCTAGGAAAAAGTGAATCTTGTGGTACTGTTGCCTGGCATTAGACTGTCTAGGTGTGCAGCCTTTGGTTAGACTCTTCCGTTAAAGCAACAGATAACAATCTGTTTCACTGTCACACAAACAGGTTAATTGTATGTAGCGTCTCTGGCAATAGGAAACTAAAATGAAATGTATGTTTTAGATTGGCATAAGGTGGCACCCTAGTGTTTGAAACTTGCAATAATTCAACTACTGTACAGCATGAATCATTATTGCTTAAAAAGCAATAAAGCAGTGAACTCTCATGTACAGCATGACTCCCCACAATCACCTTGGGAGGTCAAACCTCCTCTTTTAAAGCACCTTTTGACCTGAAGATTTTGTAAGGCCAGACAGATTGCTGGTTTTGGGCTGTATCACTAAGGCTGAAAGTGCAGGATGGGAGGGAGCAAAAGGTATTGCAAGAAAGAGGTCCCAGTGAATAGGTGGTACATTGTGACTACTGCCACTGCAGTTTTGAACTTGGTAGATCCTTGTGGGGGGGGGGGAGGTTATTGGGTTGTTGTTGTTTTTATTTTGATTATGTAGTTTTATATTCTGATTTTATCCTGTGAACTGTCCTGAGACCAGCAGGTATAGGGTGGTATCATCATCATTGATCCCAGTCTGCTATAAAGTGGTCAGGATGGAAGTTGACACAGTTTATCTCTGGTTTAAGATATTTGATTCTACAAAAAACTCAACAAATCTAGTTTGAGGCACCTAAGCCTGCTGACTAGAATGTAATGTTGATGGGAAATTAACATACACAGGGATTTAACATGGTCATTTCTGTGGAAGTAAGAAACAATGAGAGGAATTCAACATTACACTGTGTCGATTGTTTTGCCAGTGCAAGCATTTCAGCTTGTCATGTGGAATGATTCCCCCCTCTCCTCCACTCATGCACTGTTCTGGGGGTTGTCTTGACCGCCCCCAAGCCAATTTCAGGGGTGTGGGGCATACTGAGGAAGGGGAGATGGGAAAGCTCCATTGCACAGGCGAAAGTCATTGCTCAGGCTTGCATTGACAGAACTCATTAACTGAATCATGCCCTGAATTATTCACACTGCTGAAAGCTGGCAGGAAAGGCACAGTTTATTTTTTTGGTTTACCAGGACCACACAAACATGTGGGCTTGCAAAAAGGAACTTGGAGCACTTTGCTGTTCCCTGATCTTTTTTATTTGCTTGCTGCACTGAGCAAGTTGGCATGTCATCCAAACTCAGGCTTGTGGTTAAGTTCTGTCCAGACTAACCACAAGCTCTAACCATGGTTTGGTTTTGACTACAGCTTATGGTTAGCAAGGAGAGAGCTTAATCATGGGCCTGGGTTTGGACAACATGCTAAGTGAAATCTTGGATTAGCTCAGTACAGCATGCAAAGATCAGGGAGAAGCAGAGTGACGAGTTCCCCTTTGGATACCTGCAACATCCACATGGTAAGGTTGGGTTACTGTGTCCTGCGAACCAGACCTGTGTGTATAGAGTGATTTAAGCAGACCTTAGGATCATGCAGCCTGTTGCAACAGATCCCTGGATCCAGAGCAGCCACAGTTTTCTCAATAGCTGAAGCCTGCAAATGTAGAATGGCTACCAGCAATTAGTCAATAAATATGAGTGCCAGAGCACTTTTAGGTAGAAATGGCAAACAGGGTATGACCTTAGCCAGGGACCTTTGTGGTTTGGCTCAGAACCTCTTTCTGTGCTTGGAATAAATAAAATCATGATGGAGTGCCTGTGGTTATGCAATTCCCCTTCTTTAACTAGTTAACCACTAGTGGAAAGGGTTCACTTGTTGTATTATATTGAATGATTTGGTGGAAATTATGCAACCTTCTCAACTGTCACTGACTTCATTTCAATTTAAGCAGTGTTCAGGATTGTTCATACAAACGCAGTCTCAGCTAGGAGCTGATTTTGTATGAGAAGTGCTGAATGAAAGATGATTGACCAGCCAGTATTTTGAAGGGTTGTATCTCTTATATTCTGCTGCAAGATAGCTACACTGTTTCTCCTTGCACAAGCCTTTGAGTTTTCCGCTGTGCTAATCAATATTGTAAGAGGAGTAGTTAAAAATCAGCAGCATGAAACTAAACGCTAAAGAAGCTAAGTTCATATTCAATAGCAAAGCACCACTGCCCACAGGCTACAACCCGAGTTTGGCTATGAAAAGGCAGACGCGAAAAAGGAAAATTATAATACAAAATAGACGGCAGGCTTAGAATCAACCGTTGCAGTGACCTTGCCTTTTGTATGCCATTACACAATTCAATGGCCGCCCACTCAAACCTTGCTCTCAATCAATATCCTATTAAAGCAGCACAAAAAGTCTCCATAAACTTAGTAGTTAGCTATGTTTATAAATGGAATTCAGCATAATTAGCTGGTCAATAACATACTGCACTAGTAATGTTAAAATGAGCACCACACATTTAATATCTGTGATATTCTACAAGGCTTTGTTACAAAAGCTAACATAACAGTCTACAGGAGATAAAGGCCTAGCCACAGATTTTCAGCCACATTTCCCACATCTTCTTCCTTTCATGCTTACTAATCAGTTTATGAAAAGGCTAGCTGGTTAAAAGGGATGCTTGTTCCTAAGGTTTACCTCCATTTAACCCTAGAGACACCATCACTTTGCTGCTGTAGTTATCAAAATATCTATATATCTATTTGTGAAGTCAAATCCTTCTTTGGATAATCTTCACAGTTTTCAAGAGATTAAGTAAGTGCCTAATGAGAGCACAGATCATGTCGATTTCCAGGAAAGGGTGCTTTTGCCAACTTGCCACAGTGAAACAGGTAAATACAACAACAGCAAAACTGATATAAACATGGCCTCCTTCCTTTAAAACCTCCTGAGCTGCTAACTGTAAGAGATCTGACTTCATCTGATTTAAATTAGCCCTCCGATGCCATTGTCTCAGGTGCTGAAGTGTTATGGAAATGCTTATGAACATTCTAATTGGTTAAAAAATAAAATGAAGCACCATCCCAGTAGGGCTAGGGACATAGGGGTCTAGCTGTTGGTGCTGAGTAGGATGCAGCAGAGAAGGAATAGTCAGAATTAGTGACGTTTTTGTAATTAGTATACAAATTTTAAGCCACACTTCTATAAAAACAACAACAAGGTGGAATACTGTGTATAAAAATAAAAGCTACATGGTTCCCCATGAAACATAATTTAAAGCATTAATAAATACTGGTTGGGTTAAAAAAAATTCTCCATAAGAAATGGCTCCAGGTAACAATCTTTGGGTCTCCTACTCAAATGCAGATCCTCAGAACAAACCTGTGAGGTAGGAAAAGTGGCCAACATTTATTCAGACAGCTCCTTGGCTGAATGGGGACTCGAACTTGAGCTTGTCTTGTCCTTCCCTCTGATCATTGCATCACATAAGACAAATACTCAAACTATTTTTTTGCTATTTCTTTATTTGCATATATCAATGATTTTTATTAATAAAATGATAAAGATTTAATTGTACTGATAGTAGCATATTTTTGGAACCTTTGGACTGGGGTGACTCAGGCAGATTCATCTGGCACTCCCAGTGATTGAAATGTATCCCATGTGTAGGGAGTGTTTGTGACCAGACCACCCAGTCAGCTGAAACTGGATCCCAAGGCAGCATTAGTTCAGTTAGACAAACTTTACACACATCAATCAAAGGAGAGCTTGAAGGAGAGACTAAGTCTTCAGTAAAGCTACCTTACTGTGTGTTCAGATATCCATTTCAAATGGGATCTTTGTACAGGTGAGCTATTCATTGGGTTGGAATCGATGCAAAACAGTTAGACATATCTCCCTAGATTTCAGTATCCTTTCTTAGTCTTGACAATGGTTGTTTCTGGAGTCTTTGTGCTGGAGAACACATGGAATTTTAGTATGGTCCCATGGTATAACATCTTCTGTGTAGCTTCCTTACCCTAAATGCCACTTAGTAAAGAAACTAGATTTAAAAAAAAAAATTCTTCCTTTGTAAAAGGAGCATAATTAAAACAGGTTCTCCAGGGTTCACATCATAAAACGAAGGAGAGGATTTTTTTTGATCCAAACTTTTGAGACAGATACTAATGCATGTTACAGAACATACAGCCATTGCTAGAATCTTTTGTGGACACTGCTTTCATTCTTTCAAATGTTCCTAAAACTACAAAGCCTACAAGCCTGCTCTTTCAAAAACATATTCCAAAGAATGAAAATTGGGATTCCTAGTTTTGAAATATTGCTGCCAGTTTATATGCTGGCTACAATAAATAAATAAATAAATGGTGGGATCACTGAAGATTATCATTGCCGACTTAATGGTCCAGTTCTTCATATGCCTATTTGTACCTTCCACCTCTAGCATGTGGAAATCTCTGCACTCTGGAAGAGGGATTAGCTCAGTTGAGCCAGAGATTTCAGTTGCACCTTGGGGGCAACCAGAATGAAGCATTTCTGCAAAAGAAACTGCTGAGTCCTTCTAGCTATAATGGGTCTATAGACATATTTGGCAGATGGACTTACGATGGCAGAAGGCCAGCGTCCTTGCCTCCTCTTCTACCATGATATTTTGTCTGCCCTTGTAAGCTTTAACACAAAAAGGTAAAGCAGACAACTGTTTATTTCAGCCTCAGAGTTAAAACACACATCTTTGCAGTTCCAGCCTCCTTTCTTCCCAGGGAATGGAGAAAAGTTAACCAAGTTCTAAACACATCCTGGATACAGGCTTCCCTTGCCCCTTACATGATTAGTTGAAAAATGGTGCTTACAAAGATAAGTAACTTGAAAATGGGCACACAAAGCCCTTTATTGCCAGTTAAACACACAAATATAGAGGAGAGAAGCTATTTCATTCCATCAATAAACAATTCTCCTAGTGCTACTAACGTTTATGACGTTGGGTTGCTCCTACCATGATCCTGCTTCACTTATTAAAAATTCTGTAGAACCTTTTAAATGTGCACATTCTGGACCATTTTATTGCGTAATAGGAAAAGCTTTCATTCTTAGTTCTCTGTATGGCGAGGACCCACATTTTAACTATAAAGAGAAGCTTCTGATTAATGTATTTATTTTGCTTTCAGAAGTCTTACCTTCTCCACATATGCTACAGTATGAAGCAGGTTATGTTTCTTTTACCACAAAAATTAAGTGAGGTGCTTAGGAACCAACAAATGAAGAATTTTCTATCCCAATTTTCCAAGGTTTCTTAAGAGAAGCTGTGACTCTTTTAGCCCATGGTTGGAGCCTGATGGGATCAAGACTAGAGCCTTGCAGAGGAGGAAAGGACAGAACCCATAGAAAAGGTTCTGTTCATCTGGGGCAGTAGTAGAAAACCTGTGTCCACTCCAAGTGTTGTTGGGCTACAACTCCCATAAACCCAGACCATTGCATATGCTGTATGGGTGGTGTTGTTGTGTTGTTGTTGTTATTGTTGTTGTTATCTTTTACCACTTTGGTGTTTGCACCCTGGACTCCATTGTGGGGAAGGTTGGGATAGAATTAATACTATTATTGTTATTTCTGAAAACAACCCCAAAACTGAAAAACGAGACAAGCTAATTGAAAAAATGGTCAATCTCTTCAAAAAGAGTCTAGTACTATGTAATAAAAGTTGCACTTAAGTGCTTAAGTTCCAAGTAAGTTACGGTGTAGTGTTAAGAGTGTTGGACTAGAACCTGAGAGACCAGGTTTCCAATTCCCACTCCCACATGAAACTCACTGGATGACCTTGAGTTAATCACTCACCCTCAGCCTAGACTAGCTCACAGGATTGTTGTGAGGAAAAAATGGGGTGGAGAACTATGTACACAGCCTTGAGCTCCTTGGAGGAAAGGTGGGATACAATTATAATTGTCATAAATTAACAATAATACAATATACAAAAATAAACAAATACAAATACTACCTATAGCATGAGTTGCTATTCCCTATCATGTCCTTACGCTTTCTCACATTGTATTTGGCCTAAGTTCATGCAGACCTATTTCTCCGCCTGCCTCCCTTGATATCTGTATATCTCCAAAAGTATTTTATTCATGAGGAACAATTACAGTGGTGCCTCGCAACACGAAAAGAATCCGTTCCGCGAGTCTCTTCGTCTAGCGGTTTTTTCGTCTTGCGAAGCAAGCCCATTAGCGGATTAGCGCTATTAGTGGCTTAGCGGCTTTAAGCGGATAAGCGGATAAGCGGCTTAGAAAAAGGGGGGGAAAGTCGGAAAAACTCGCAAGACATTTTCGTCTTGCAAAGCAAGCCCATAGGAATTTTGTTTTGCGAAGCACCTCCAAAACGGAAAACCCTTTCGTCTAGCGGGTTTTTCGTCTTGCGAGGCATTCGTCTTGCGGGGCACCACTGTAGATTTAAGAGAGCTAAGCCTAGTAAAATGAGAACACAGAGAAACAGATGCTGACTGGAGTAAATTAATAAAGTAATACCATAGGGATATAGTAGGACTTACGTCTGAGTACACATGCATAGACTTGGGCTGTGTATCACCCCCCCCCACACACTTTCTGTCTTCAATAATCCTGTTTAATAAATATTATAGTGGCTTGGGAGCAAGATTTCTATGTACCTGCTTCGAAAAGACATTATTAACCTTTCAGTTTGGACTTCCATAGGTCTTGTGTGAATGAAAATTTATCAAGCGAAGGCTTTTAAAAGCACAAATAAGTTTGGCCAAGACTGCTAAAACTGTAGAGTGGATGCTGCAGAGTGTACCTTTATGATTGATTTCCATTCAAGTCAGACTGACTGCAGTGTGGTCATTTTTCTAACCCATAACTGCTCACACTGCAGCAGTTTGCTATCCGCAGGGTGTCTGAATTATAGCAGTCCATGTCCGTGTTACCTTTTACACAAATTACTTACACTGGTTTCTTTTTCCATGCAAATTCATCAGTTTTACAGCCTCTTGTCTCTGCTGTCAGGAAACTCTAGCAGACAGCACAAATTGATAAAATGAGTTAATTTTACAATGGTTGGTTTTTTTAAAAGTTTCATTCACCCGTTGCACAGGAAGCATATTGTAGTTAAAGGAAGACAGCAAATGAGTTTAGAGTGTTCTTGTAAATTATTTCCCAAGTTAATTTCTTCCAAAGATCATTAAAGGCTGGCTCCCATTTTAATATCATTGCACTCCTTCCATCCTGTGCTTTTAAAAATGCATTGCTGTCAATGCATCTCAGTTCAGTCCTTAAACCACTGCTGAGAGTACGCCATAGTTTGCATGAGAACCATATAAGTAAGCTGTATGAGGATTTTGTTCTTTGTATTGCCCATTATTCTTGTACTTCAGCTGCTGTCTGTAAAACACTAAGTACATGGTTGCTCCTCAGCTGAAGATTGCAGTTTAGCATATTGCATACTCTACATGTGGAAAGCTCTCAGTTGATAAATGCTGGAAAGCACCTCTGCCCGAGACCCCAGAAAGCCTCTGCCAGTAAACTCTGTCAACTGGGCTGGATGGACTTGCTATAAGGCAATGTTATGTTTATAGCACCACTTTAATCCTAGCACTGCAAACAGACGTGTGTGCTTATGCAGCTAAAGTGGCATTGCACAGAGGCGGTGGTTGGCAACCTGATGTCCTCCAAATATACTGTTCTGTAACTCCCATCAGCCCAGCCCATGTGGCCATTCATCAGGGATGATGGGAACTGAGGTTCAAAACATCGACAGGACACCAGGTTTCCTGCCCCGGTCACAGTTGTACAGGAGGCAACCCGTCAGGGCCGTCTTTACCCAGGGGTGCAAGGGGTGCGGGGCACCCTGGCACCGAATTCTGGGGGGTACCAAATGTACCCTGGGGGGCGCCAAATGTATACCTACTATATACCGGTGCCTCTTAATTGGCGGCAGTGAAAAGCAATGGAGAGAAAGTCCACGCCCCCCCTCCGTTGCTCTGTTACTCCGTAGTGTCAAATATTCCCAATGAGTCAGGAAACAAAAGCAGTTATTTCCGCTGTGTCGTTGTTACAGACAAGCAATTTTCCTCCCCCCAGAAAAAGTCAACAACTTTGGCTTCCCCATTCCCAGAAAAAGTTCAACAACTTTGAGTTCTCCCCCCCAAAAAAATAAAAAATAAAAAATTGGGGGTGGCTAAACTAAATTTGGGGGCGCTAGGCCGATCTTTGCACGCCAGTGGTGCGTATGCTAAAGACAGTCCTCCAACCAGTTCTTCTCAGTTAGGTACAGAGATGGGCCTTGTTGGCCATGGACACGCTAAAGGAACATGTAAATCAACCTTGATTGCTTACCACTTGCTGAATGTATTAGATGTATGAGAAATGTAGTACATTGATATTTCACATATGCAAATCATTTATGCAGGCAATGAGTGGCTTCATACACAGTGTCAAACCATGGTTTTGGCTATTCTTAGGCTTGCATGCTTCCTCCACCTGGCTTCCTTGTGTACTCTGATTCACACCCTGATTTCCTTGTTTGGCAGACCTTAGGTCATTGTTAGATCCAAATTAGCAAACTATAGTTTCCACTTGCCAGAATTGGGAATCTGGCTTAGATCTAATGCCCTAACTATGGTTTGGCTATTACATCCAGCATGACTTGCCTCCGTTCAGTTCATTTTGCACGCTGGCTAAACAAGTATATGGCACCCACTCACACCCATTGCTGACTTGATGGGCTTGAGCCAATCGTTGCATCTTACCCTAACCTACCTCACTGGTAGCGAAGATAAAAACTGGGAGATTGCACACATTGCTTTTAACTCCTGGAGGAAATGGAGATTTAAATAAAATAACACTTTGAAAACTGATATGTGGTCTGCTGACATGTAATACATTCTTGGGAATGGCTCTGATTTTATGCCACAGGATGTAATGAAGCAGTTAACAGACTCCTGGAGCCCCTGGAAAGGGAGGAGAGGAGCTGTCTGTTTCCCCCCCCCCCCCCCAGATCAATCCATAACTGGCACAGAAAATATACATAAAGTTACTGTTGAGGGTGAACTGTGGTAACACCAGCTGGCTCATCCTGGCCTTGTCTGTTTATTGCCTGACTGGGGATTGCCTGGTGATTCTTCCTAGCACATGGAGGCAGTTGCTGAATTGCAGAGGATGAAGCTGCTGCCTCTCTGCCTGTTACCCCGAACCCATGTCAAGTTTGAAGTGTGTCTTCCCCTTCATTCTAGTCTGAGTTCAGGATTACAGGGTTCTACAGTTTCACTATTGCACTAGCTGTTCATATAATGGCAGCAAAAAATAATAATTGTTGTTTAAGTGTTGGGGGGATGCTGTTTCTTTACAACAGGTGAGAGAAGACTTTGGATCCCCCACAACAACCAAGTAACAGCTGCATATTTATTGCGTAATAAAAAAATCTCTAGAAAGGCCTTTAGTAACTTCTTATGTGGATGATACTAGATCCATATTATTGATGGCAAGAGATTCATGACCTTCTGTTTTTAACACTGCAGAGAAAGGACTTCGTAATATCTTTGTGAAAAACTAGTTCATTACACACATTTGTAAAAGTCAAGAGAAAAATGTAACAAAGGAAGACCTTATCATGTGCACAGGACAGCAAACATTGAGAAATGCTTGGGAGAACATTGCTAAGGTGCTCAGTAATGCCAGACATGAGGAAACAGATATAAGAAGAAGAAGAAGCATTCCTACAGTTTCTGAAGCCATTGAAATACATGATGGTACAAAATCAGACTTTGCCATCAGTAAAAGACCTTCAAAGAAGACCTTAATCATAAAGTTGCATAATGAACTTTTAATATTGCTGATTACAGTGCCAATTAACTCATACCTTACTACCTACATGCTGGTAGGTCATTAAGGTGAAAGTGAATGTTTGAAATGTAATTATTCCTTTTCCACATCACTTACTTACTTCCTTTCCTTTGTTTTCCCAGCACCGATAGCTGCCGGAACAGGGCCTAATTTCTCACTCTCAGATTTGGAAAGTTCCTCATACTATAGCATGAGCCCAGGAGCAATGAGGAGATCCCTACCAAGCACTTCCTCTACCAGGTAATTTGATCTGTGCATGATATTGGGTTATGGTTCAATCCCCCTGACTACATGGACATTTCAAAATGAGTAATGCTGTCATTTAGTGCTTATGTTGCCTGACATATTCTGCCTGAGATACTGATCCTTTGTAAAAATAAAGTGGCACCCATATACACTCTGGCGTGCTTTGCAGAGTTATACAATAGATTTTTCTTCTGCTTAATGTTGATGTAAATAAGGAGCCATTTCTTATCATGCCTGTCAAATGACTGATCCACTTTAGCTGAAAGAAAAAAATCAATCTGGATCATTAATATCATTCAAAATGGCAACAGGCTTTGGGCGTACTTGTAAATCCAATCTCATGGATGCTTAAGAAAAGGACCACAGTATGAAATAAAAAATATCCTTGCTGCAAATTAGCATCTAAGCCTCAAAATCAAGACTTATAGGAACCCAGACTAAAAAAATCAACTGCTTGGTTAAGTCACTAAATTCCTAAAGCTTTATCTGTAAGTTGATTTCTAAAGGGCAATTCCTCAGACTTGCATTGGTCTCTCTGTTAATGCCCTTACTGATTTATCTGGATCCTGCTGTTCAATCTCCTTTCTTGCAATGTAATGCAACCTATTGTATAAGAAGTAATATATCTTTACAGTTTATTTATTTATTATTTATACCATGCCTTTATCCCTGACAGGGACTTAAGGTGGCTTACAGATTTTTTTAAAAGCTAACAATGTAGAAAAAAATAATTAAACATTGATAGAATTATAACTGTCTGTCTGTCTGTCTATCTATCTCTCTATCTATTTATCCATCCATGCATCCATCTATCTACACACACACATACTAAACATCAATTAAAACCATACAAGTAGTTACAATAAAAACAGTTCAGCACCAGCCCTTTCATTAAAAGCAGAATCACAGACTTGTAGAGTTGGAAGATACCACTAGGGTCATCTAGTCTGACCCCCTGCAATACAGGCATCTTTCACCCAATATGGCTCTCAAACCCACAGTCCTGAAATTAGGAGTCTCATGCTCTACTAACTGAGCTATCCCTCAGGTCCACTCAGTTTCCCCAAACCCTGTTAGAACAACTATCCTTTTTAAATTATGGTGCCCAGAACTGGGGACAGTATTCCAGGCGTGGTCTGATCAAGGCAACATAAAGCAGGACATTATACTTTTGTTGATGCAGTCTAGAATAGCATTCACTTTTTGTTGTCGTTGCATCACACTGTTGACTCATGTTAAGCTTGTGGTCTATCATGACATCTATATACCTTTTTCACATGTACTACTGGTAAGCCAGATGTCCCCCATCTTGTATTGGTGCAACTAGTTCTTCCTGCGTAAGTGTAGAACCTCAAATTTGTCCCTGTTGAAATTCATTTTGTTAGTCTTGGCCCAGTTCTCCAATCTGTTAAAGTATTATTGAATCCCAAATCTTCAGCAGCATTGGCTTCCTATCCCAATCTGGTGTCATCTGCATGTTGGATCCTAATAATCAGAGTATCTTTTTCTAAGCATTCACAGACTGATCATTAATTATATTTTCTAGTACCAGTTTACTTCAGAAGGGTCCGCTTGCTGCAATAACCAAACATTATGCTGTGATATTACTTATAACAGTTCTCCAGGGCTCAGATAGTGGAGTGACATTCCACATGATAATGTTACATGGTTTGTCAATGAAAGTCATGACTACTCTGTTGGGCTCATTTTTGTACATAAAAAAGAATGATAAAAGTCCAACAGATCCCTTGAATAGGTTTGTAACCAAATGGCTGTCTGCTATGCATTTGCATGGCCTTCTCAGTTCCATTAGACGTGTTCTCACCCAACCAGCCACTTGAGCAGTTGTTCACAAACTGAGTATTCCTGGATTAGACACAATTTAATTTAGATGTGCTAATAGCAGTGTGATTGCTGCTTGAAACACAACAGTGCAGAGGCCGTTCCATGGGGTTAGCTGTTTGTTGGAGGCAACTTCCCATACAACTTTGGTAATTTCAACAATGCCAGTACAAATTCTGCACCTTGCATGATCTGGGCCTTAGTCAAGTGATTGCCAGCTCTCCATTAGACCTTGGCCAGCTCTTTCCTTCAGAACCTTAGCAAACGTGTCTCTCTCTTTACCATGGTTCTTGCCACTTTTGATCATTTCCTTCGAAGATATTACTTCACTGTTGGGTAATGTGTGCAAGCCGATAAAGGATATTAAATACACATGTGCTTATATAGTTATTCACATAGGTTATTCTGGCATACTGCATCTTACCACTATGTGTTACACTCAGCAGAGATAAGCATGTGGATTGTTTACACATGACAGAGCACCCAATTGCTCCTACACGGAATTGATATGTAAAATAATGTAGTGTGAAGTAGCCTTGGTTCTGCTCAGCTGCAGTCAGATTTTTAAAAATATATTGACACCTATAGCTAATATGAAGAGTTTGTGCTTACTTTCTACAAGCACACCTCTGTATGGTTAATAACTTGTGATGACTAAGAGAATATACTATTTACTTAGTCAAAATTCTGAAAGTTGGCAAATAAACTAATTATTATATAGCAGTAATCAGCATATTTATTTGCAAATTTGGCATTTTTGTGAATGCACTGGGCAATTATCATTCATTTATCAGGCTATACTTGTTTCCATTACAGGACTGGTGGAATAGACAGGTTATTAATGGTACTTAAAAGTAAAACTCAGTTGTCACTCTTGTATGCTTCTACAAATACCTTACACAGATAAGAAGCTAATTATAAACAACACCAGTAGTTAATAACTGCACAATATATTTGGGTTTTTCTCTCACATAGGTTACTTCTCCTTAAATGTCTTACCACTTACAGCTTTGCTATTTACAGCTAAACATTTTTATATGAAAGTATGTTCCGATTGATTATGCTAATATTTACTTATAAGTACATAAGCTTAAGACTATAGTGCTGGGGAGATTATCAAGGCAATGACCGTATTGTAGGCAAAAATGTATTGTGTCGACATTTAAAATGCCTTGATCAGGCTCTGACATACTTTTTTTTTTTTTTTGCATTCCTGGACTATGGGCAGAATATTAAGAATCTTGATTTTAATGTTTTGAAAAATAAGTGTCTTAGTTTATTGCATTTGGGAGTAATGATAAATTGTTAGTTCCAAAGCAGTGGGGAACCTTGTTGGCTCCATGGGCCAGATCCTTATCATGAGTCAAATTTAGCAAGTGGGTAGGGCCTGTTATTCACCTGGCATCACAATGACATCAGATGATTCAGTGCTATGAAGTCTCAAGGAAGCAGTTTCCAACCTGCTTAGGGCTGGGTTTGGGAACTCTCCCATGTACCCAAATTGAGCAGAATTGACCCCTCCCCCACTCTCCTGCACCTCAGCTGTTCATAACAGTGTGAACAAACCCTGTGCAAGGCTTATCCTTCCCTCCTTCTCTGGCATGGTGACCAGGAACAGATTGGTAGCAACCACACATTTTCAGGTTTGAATAATCTAAAATTAATAGAAAAGTGTCTTATTGCCCCCGCTCATCCATAGTGGATGGAGACAGGGCATGTGTGAGCCTGAGGCATGCATAAATTCATTCCCATCACAATAACCCATGGTTTATGATCCCATCCAAACACAGCCACTGTAGCTACTTTTCTTCATACATGGATAGACTTCCATGAGTATCAGTAAACAAAGGGTCTAAAATAGGAGGCACAATGAAGAAAGAGGCAAACTTTATTCTCAGATACAAGTTCTAGTATCTTCTGATACCACAGAGATCTTGCTTCAAACGTCAAATAAGAAAATCCTTACTGTGGCAAAATCCAAGAAGACTCAGTGTGAATTATCTCTATAAAGACTTCCGCCTGAGAGGAATTATGGCAGTTTATTACCACCACCATCCAAATGCAATAGATCTCTGATACAGAAAACAGCCTTCTCTGGCTCACTGAATAGGACATTTAGTCAGGTAGCTTACCCTTGGGAGTTTCTGCTTCCTTTGTACATAGAAATGTGCAATAGACTCTATAAAGCTGACAATAGATGTAATATCTGCTGACCCTGTCTTGGAAAGTGAATTCAATAGGACATTTTTCCTCCCAGCCGCAGTCTGTTCCTCATACTATAGCTCAAGAAGCTGAGGGCTCCTAGCTCTGCAATTCCCCACATTACTCTGCCAGAGTCCGAGTCGACTGACCTTCAGAGCTCAGCACAAGGGTTATCTTTCCTTTCAGGCTTTGCTTGAATGTTACATGAGGGAGGAATGTATGTGGCAAGTGATGAGTAACAGTCTTTCTGCGTTTCACCTCTGCATCGCTCAAGTTAAAAATCTTTTTGGCTTATGAAGTGAATTCGGAATTGCTGAGAGAGAGAGAAAGAGAGAGAGAGAGAAAGAGAGAGAGAGAGAGAGAGAGAGAGAGAGAAATCTCCAAGCAATGATTTCCTTGCCTAGCCACACTATTTAGCAAAATCCTCAAAGTACTTTTCTGGCTCCCCAAAGAAGCTGCCTTTATGTCAAATTTGTTCTCTCAATCTTTTCCTCATTTCCCACAGAATTTGCTTTGCTTATCCAGTTCTATTCTGTGATGGTTTGTTAATGTGAAAGAGAGGGAGAACTATAAAACCTTACTCATAATGATCACGTAATGACTTTGTTCCACGTAAAAGACCAGTCCATGTTAAAATGGAATGGAAAATCTTACTTGTAGCTGCTGCTGCTGCTGCTGCTGCTGCTGCTGCTGCTGCTGTAATTGTTGTAGTAGTTCCTGCTGTTACAGTTGTTGTAGTTATAGTTGTTGCATAGACTAACAGTAACCTCATAAGTGGATCCTTATGTACTGAAATTCACACCAGCAACAGACAAGAGGGAAGTGCCAGCAGACTCAAGGCATTTTTGGGTCGGGGCTACATAGTTCAATGAGGACTGAGCTTGCTATGCGCAGCTTAACTGACTTTGGGGCAGACAGGAATGGAAACGAGGCTAGAGGAGTGGGGAAAAAATGAAATGGGGTGAAGAGGAAATAGCTGGCTGGCTGGAACCCTAAAGGAGAGCACTCCAACCTGCAACACTTTGTACATGGTGTTTCTACAGAGTAGCTATGAAATTAAACTTCTTCATGGAATAAATGTCAGGACAATTCTCCTCCACCCATACCACTGAAGCTTTGTAAAAATAAAAATGAAAAACGGGGCCACCGTGCAAACAAGTTATTGCTAAAGCTGAATTCTTAAGAAGGATGGAAATTGTTGGACTATACAGCCTGCTCTAAAATACTTTACCTTTGCAGCTGGAAGTGACATAAGCAGAGTTCAGGCAACCCGCCTCCTGCACCCTGTGGCCACATCCTCCTCCATCCTCTCGTGAGGAGTTCTATGCACATACCAACATACATACATACATACAGTTCCTCTATGCAAGAGGAGATCTTGAGGCAATCAGGATCCCCACCTTTCATGGATGAGCTCCACAGGCATGTACATTCATAGTGTCCTTTTCACACACTGAGCATCTGTACTGTTGGCCTTTACAAATTGAATACTACGTTTGAACACCCTGTTCACTTAGGCTCTGGTGTGACAAACTATAGGGAGACACTCTTGCACATATACACACACATGCTTAAGCTCTCATCCTCTTGCATTTCTTTGTCCGCTGTCTCCAAAATAAATATGATGGATTATGGACTAGACTGTAGAGGAAGTGGGATTGTTGGCCTGGAGTTTCCGCATGCCACCAAAAGGCAAATGGAACTGAAACACCAACAAGTTTTCAGCTAGTATACCTTACCTTCTCTCCCAGGCCTCTGAGCACATCTTGCTAGTAGAAAGCAGGAGTTGACTTTTGTTCCAAAGCCCAGGGCTGGAAGGGTGGAGCAAAGCACTCAACGGAGACAGAAGATTAACAGGGCAGAAGAAGCAGAGTAGCTGCATCACCTCTGCTTCAGAGCAAGGAAGTTCTCCAGAGCTGCAACTCTAAAATGCAGCCTGACATTTTGTCTCACTTTAGCTCTTGCATTAATGTCTCTCTCTGTGTGTGTTTCCTTCAATTCCAGCTCTACAAAGCGCCTCAAATCTGTAGAGGATGAAATGGACAGTCCTGGTGAAGAGCCATTTTATACAAGCCAAGGGCGGTCTCCAGGAAGTGGTAGCCAGTCAAGTGGATGGCATGAAGTGGAGCCAGGTAAATAGAGTCACTCAGGTGGCTTTTTAGGGCTTCGAAGCTATCTTCCATGTATGTATTTATTTAAAAATTATTAGACTGCGTTTCAGATTTAATATACGAGGTAGTGTGTGTGAGATTACAGAAGTTGAGTGCTTCTGCAGCTGTAAATATTTTGGTAATATTCCAGTATTTTAGGCAAGCATTTGTAGTGTTGCATTATGGTTTCCGTGACTCTCAAGGCTTCCTTATTCCAAAATAATACTGAGAATTAGGTTTGCTTGCCCCCAAAGAGTGGCATCCTGCAATTTATATTATGTTGTAAAATGACAGGTGGGAGACCCTTTCAAACTATTGTTAACGTGAATTGATTTTATTCTATAATGGCTTTTTAATGGCATTGCAGGAGAGGTTGTTTTGTCGATTTACCGTATTTTTCGCTCTATAACACGCACCTGACCATAACACGCACATCGTTTTTAGAGGAGGAAAACAAGGGAAAAAACATTCTGAATGAAACAGTGGATGTATCATTTTTGGGCTTCATGCTGTGGCCACAGACATGTGATCTGATGGTGAATTTGGGGTGACCCAATGCAAAGATCCTGAGGATCCATGTGGATCCATGCTTTTTAACCACGTTTTTGCACCATTGCAGCCCCAGGCAACAGTGGGTGCGTGATTTTGGGGGGGCAGGCTGTAGCCATGGACATGCTATGTGATCTGATGGTGAATTTGGGGTGACATAATGCAAAGATCCTAAGGATCCATGTGGATCTATGCTTTGTAACCACATTTTAAGTGGGGAGCGAAGGAAAAACAAAGAAGGGACATGAGAGGGGTGTGCAGAGAAGCAGCTGGCTAAGAATGCAGGAGAGGGATTTAACGGGAGGGAGGAAAGAAAGGCAAAAGTTTCCCCCCACCCAAGCCAGCCATATCTCTCCCTCTCTCTCTCTCTCTCTCTCTCTCTCTCTCTCTCTCCCCCCCTCCCTCCCTCCCTCCCTCCCTCCCCCCTCTCTCTCCCTCCCCCTCTCTCTCTCCCTCCCCCTCCCCCCCTCTCTCTCCCTTCCCCCCTCTCTCTCCCTCTCCCCCAGCAGCACCCGAGCACAGAGAAGAATTCCCCTCTGCTTGCCTGGAGGGGAGGGGCTTTCCCTGCTCTTTGCTCCGTTTCAGCAAACACAGCAACGTGGGTGGGCAGTAAGACCCTGAGGCAGAATGCAGGAAAGCAGCCGCTTCCTCTTTTCAGATTTCCCTTCTCCATGAAGCGCCGCAATTTGATTTTTGCCTGATTTTTCGGCTCCAGGGACCACACATTCGCTCTATAACACGCACAGACATTTCCCCTTCCTTTTTAGGAGAAAAAATCTGCGTGTTATAGAGGGAAAAATACAGTAAATGTTGGAAAGTTTGAATGAAGTCTTTCTACGTACCATTGATACTGTTGTTCCACTTCTGGATTTGTTAGTTACTTTTCAAGTCATCCTTTTGGCTTAACTTTTCTTGTGTTTCCTGCTATATAAATATCTTACCACTTGTCACAAAATCTTTTGCCTCTTAAAGGAAATTATATTATTACTTTTTAAAGTATAATTGCAGCTTATGGACAAAAGGCCCCTTGGTTTTTTTTCTAAGTGATTCTTTGGTTATTGTTATTTCTAATTTGCACACAATTCTGAAATAAAGATGTTGATTTTGAATTTGTGAGCAAGCAAGCTAAAAGACAGTCATTCTAATAAATACTTGTCAAAGCAGTCCTTTGTATTAAACCAGGGCTTGCTAATATGGTATCCATGGGTGCATGTGCAGCCACAGAGGCCTTCCTTTGTGCCCGCAGAGTCCCTCCCCAACTGAAATTAGACTCGGGAGAAGTATTCTGTTGTAGCCAATAAGCTAGGTAGCATTGTGTTCTTGATTGTGGTGTGTGTATGTGGTGTCCACAACAGTTTCTGCTGTTTGTAAATGTGCCAATGGACTCACAAATATTGGTGATCCTATTATCACTTCTGGTGCTACTCCATTCTCATGAAGCAGTTGCAATCTCTTAGGCCACCAATACCGAGAGAACTAAAGAACTTAGATCTTGCCATGTATTGTGGCAAGGTCTAAGTTCTTAAATTGCTGTTACCCTCTCTGAAAACATGTGGTGAAGGGTGGGTAATTCAAAGTATTACTAGTAGTAGTAGTAGTAATAATAAAAATAATAATGTGTTAATAGTAAAAGATGGAGGGAATGTAAGGATGAATGGTTGGGCTTAAGGAAGAGCACTTACGTTTAGAAAAATAGGAAGGAGAATACTATAGTGCCTTTGTTTCATAATACAGGGGGGAAAGGAAAGAATAAGGTGAAACGGGGTCTGGAAGAAAGTAACTTGGCAAATTTCTAGTCATGAAAGTGGGGTTGCTGAAAAGGGGATAAAAGAAGGGAAGAGCTAATGATACAAAGGAGTATCAGAAGGTTTAGCATGTAGAGATGGTAGGATGCATTCTAGAAGAGTGATGAAATCTAAACTAACTGCTCAGTTTGGCAAAAATGATTTAACAGAAGTCACCCAGCCCCCATCCTCACTTTGGCAAAAGCAACATAAGACATTTACAGCTGTTTTCTTGGGCAGGCAGAGTTCACAGGTATGAAAAAGTTTCCACTTACTTTTAACAAAACCATATAAAATATTGTATAAGCTAAAGTGCTTTCCCAGTTTCTCTTAGAAAGGAAGTTAAAAATCCCATTCATTCCCAGGCAGCCTGCTTTTCATCAAGTCATATATGTCTTAAGATTATTTCAGTTTCATATTCTAGGCTGGAATGGGGAATTTCTGGATACTATTGAACTCCCCAGCCAACATGACCAATAGTTTGGGATGATGGAAACTGCATTATAGGGGAAACTCCCATAGGTGTTGCTTATGGGTGGTGGAGGTAGCCTGGATCTTAGGGGCTGTACAGGCACACCGGCAGACCCAACCTGGCATTTCCACTGGTTTTCCCACACAGCCCAGATTTCCACCACCTAGCCTCATTGGTCTCCTTTCCTATAAATGGCAGACATGCTACTGCCAGGAAGCTAGTGTTCTGGCTCTGATCCAATGGCCAACATACTTATACTCAAGGCTACCTCAAAACCACAGAGCTGTAACCTGTAGCAAATACATGCATAATATTGGAGAAATTATGTAGATGGCACCATGCTGAGAAGATAAACATGACTACCAGCAATTCCTGTTCATGTATCTACACATTCAGCCCCTATCTCCATGTCACATGCAGTAACACTGTTAGAATCAAAGTTTCACACTCCAGTCACTGCATTTTTCTCTGCTGAAGCATTATGCATCTGTAAACTTCCAGGCAAAATGCCCATAAGGAAGGGTTCTGCCCTACGGTTACTGCTACATCTGATGCAATTTTTGCAAACAAGTGTGTGTTGCCTTATTTGTAGTTTGGGCATGATAGACCAAGCAAAACACAGCATTAAATCCTTGCTCCTAATACTGTACTCATGGAGACTCGCATCCATTTACCTGCACTCCAGTGTGCTTGGGGAGCTCTCAGGCCTAAAAAGGCTGGAGTCTGCCAGAAAAGATGAATTTCCTTTCACCACAGGAAGACACAGGGAAGTAAAACAAAGCAGACACGTAGTAAATTATTCCTGCTTTTCAAATACCACTTGCGGTATCCTCCTTACCATTACTTTATCTCAGCACTTTCATCACATAACTCTTGCTAACGGAGAACGAAGGAAAGAGGAGATAATGAGGATACTTGGTAAGGAAATCAAGCGGCGTCAGGCTTCAGTTTGTACTCTGGTGCAATTCCGCATAGGCTCCATTTTTAAACTAGTATAAACTGTTATACAGCCATAAATACACCTAAAAGCTCTTAGCTTTGGGATTTTGTTTTATTTTAATCTGCCATGATCAAATGCACTCCGTGAAGCTGAATGATATAAAACATTCTGCTTTCCCCTTTCCTTTTTTCTCTCTCTCTCTTTCTCTTTCTAACTGCATTCTGTAATCCAACACAGATGTGATGTCCTTTTTAACTTATGTGGCCCTTTTGAAGGCTGACATATACTGTAAGGTACTGGCTTCTCCTTTAGATATCTTTAAATTGATATAAAGGTCAAACGGGCTGCTAGATATTTAACCTTAGAATTAATAATCTTCTCTCACTATTTCTCACCACAGATTAATATTTTCGTGTGGCTTTAAGCCTGCAAAATAGTGAGCTGACAGTGCTGATTAAAATTACGTTTTTTAAAATTTTTGAATATCTTTTTTTAAAACCCTTTGTTATTTGATAGCAGCACAAGGGTATAACTGGTTGGGTTACCTGGCCCCCCACTCTCTTAACATTTTCCCCCAGTTTATTTTTGAATTTCAAGCTTTGAACCTGATAGGAAGAAAGTTGTTTTAAATTCTGTTAGGCTCTGGTCCCCAGATGAGCAGCAGTGGATATAAAAGACTGTGATACAAGGCTCATGGAACTGGGATGGAATTCCAAAGATGAAATAAGAATTTATGATAGATACCCATTGCGTGTCGAGGTCCCCAAGCCACCCCCCAAAATAAATCACAATTCACACAGAACTTTTGTTTAAGGTTTTTGGCATAATTTTGGCCACAACTTTATTAAAATACATAAATGTGAGTGGTTGCTTAGGCACTGGTTACGACTATCTGTCCCCGCCCAGGGACAGAACTGATTTCCGCAACCCTGCGAAAGCCAGTAAGGGAAAACATTTTGGGGAGAAAATGGAGCTGGGCACCAGACCCTCACCTCTCCCCGCATGCTCCCAGGGGCTTGCGCTGCCCAAGCCCCACACTAGGGATTCGGACGAAAGCATGGCGAGCCCCTGGATTCCTTTAACGGAATTCCCTTGCAGCAGCAGTATTGGAGGGGCATGCACAGCCAACCCTTACCCCTCCACCAACCGATTTTTTAACCAATGCCAAACGGAAGCTTACAAGTTGTGACGATTTGCTATGCAGTAGGGAAAAACCAAATGGTATCAGCCAATCAGCCAAATGGACAAAATTCTTACCAGGCCCCTGCCACAAAAGTAGATGGCCCCATGACAGGCATAGTAAGGTCAAATGCAAAAGCCCTAAATTAGGGAGGGTGGGCGGGTGATCGGGTGCACACAGCAAAAGAGAACGCTCAATGCTGTGTGCTCAGTATATAAAACCATTGGCAAGGGTTGGCAACATCAAAATTTCCCCAACATAGAAGAAGAAGAAGAAGAGTTTGGATTTGATATCCCGCTTTATCACTACCCGAAAGAGTCTCAAAGCGGCTAACATTCTTCTTTCCCTTCTTCCCCCACAACAAACACTCTGTGAGGTGAGTGGGGCTGAGAGACTTCAAAGAAGTGTGACTGGCCCAAGGTCACCCAGCAGCTGCATGTGGAGGAGTGGAGACGCGAACCCGGTTCCCCAGATTACGAATCTACCGCTCTTAACCACTACACCACACTGGCTCAATCACAAGCCTGGCCATCTAAACGGTCCCACCCAGCAACCAAAAGGGGGTGTCCTGCTAGACCCCACTGCAACACGTGCTCTCCATGAAGGAGAACACGCTTTATCAAATGTGTTGTTCTGGATTGTTTGTCCTTTCTTTTCCTCAAACTGTCTTACACATTTCTCACACCACTGTAATAATCACATCTTCTGCACTTGGGTGCAGGGAAGGAGGAAAAGAGAAGCTGAACAGGAAAAACATGGGAGGAGCATGTAAAAAGTGAGTGGAAAGCCTAGCTATTCCATAGTAAATGTCCAGTGTGGAGGCAACGTGGATACTTTGTTACTAAACATTTAATGCATTTTCAAGAGCAAGCTTGAGATCACAATGCATTAGTCTCAACTGCTACCACATGAAAGAGGATAGCTGTGTTAGCACGTTAAAGATCTCTTTTTCACACTCTGAGTGATTGGTTTCTTATCTGCAATCTCAGAATGCTGCACTGCTATTGGATTTGTCATCAATACAGCACAAACATGTATTTATTTATTTATCTAGATAATTTTTACCCCATTCTTCAGCCAAAAAAGGCTGCCAAACCAACTGAAATACTATAGTCCCTTGTCTGCAAGCTTACAATATAAAAGGCACAACACAAAAGGAAAGGGGGGTGGGAATGGAAGAGGAAAATGGCAAACATACACCAGTTATATAGTAGCTCCTGTAATGGTTAGCTGGAATGGAAGCAGTTAGTGACAGGAGGAGCCTCATCTTGCAGCAGATCTGATTGTATGAGCCCTGCTGTCCTTTTCCCCCACTAAAGTAGCCTGCTGGAATGCCAGCTGATGGGGAGAGGACCCAGTGGTCGGTTATCAGAGCCAATGTTTTTTACTTGCAAGAATTGGGATGCAAGCAATGATAAAAGCACAGAGCATGTTGAAAAACAACAATTCCCCCCTATGCTTATATTTCCTCTGTGCAACTCACCACCATAGGGTCTTTGCTTACTGCAATCAGTATAGCTAGTTTTTGAAAACTGTTAGAAAATTTCTCCCAGAGTTGTTGAGCTTCTTTTAGGGGGGAGATTACCAAAGCTGTGGACCTTTGTGGTCGACCAATTGGACACCCCTGATCTATATCAATTGCTGTGTAGAAAAGAGGTTATAAAAAGGTAGTCATGGCACTCCAAAATGTACATATCTTGAAAAAAACCAAGCCACCACCACACCATCCTCACAATCTTTAAAGTATGCTAAAACCATTGTAGGCTGATGAATGTCCTTGCATAATGGATATACACTAACATGTAATAATCTCCATTGCACTGTACTGTTTTCTTCACCCTCTGGAGTAGGTGTTGGTATCTGCACAGGAACAGGAGGAGCTCAGAGTTCTTCTGCACCATATATTCCTGACTACCGTGTTAACTTTTTTCTGTTTCTTCCTGTGTCCAGCTGTGGTAGCTACTAGAAGCACTAGTTGAACTGACTTTAGTCAGATATATTATACAGAGCTTAGAGAATCATTGCTGAAATCCATGATGATGTATTTCTTTTTGTACACTGTCTACTTTTACAGAGCCTCACTTCTGTTATATCCAACAGGCTGCAGCCAACAAAAATCTATTAATGAATATGATGCTACAAAAAATGCAGCAGGTCAATAGAGGTACTTGAGGCACAATCATAGTCTTTTTCCATTGTAGCCATTAAGTAAAATAATTAAATACCCTTCATTTGCTGTAATAGACGTAGACACGATGACAGAAAGTGACCGTTGGATCAATATGTCTCTCTCTCTCCTGCAATTTATGAAGGAGCTGGTGACCATTATCTGTGACAATAATCTGTTTCATTGACATTATTGCCTTAGTACCACAAAAGTTATAGAGGGAAGAACTGTCTGAAAATTGCATCCATCTTTTTTTATTATTATATTGGACAGTGTCTTCTTGGCTTTCCTCGATCTTTGGGTGTCTTCCATTATTACCTTAGTAGTATGACACTCGTTCTAGCATGTGTCCTTCCCATACCACCCCAGTGACATTGGAAGTCCCTAGTCCTGTAGGAGGAGTCCATGCAGTGGCTCCTTCCCATGCTTTGTTGTTATTGTTTAGTTGTTTAGTCATGTCCGACTCTTCATGACTCCATGGACCAGAGCACGCCAGGCACTCCTGTCTTCCATCGCCTCCCACAGTTTGGTCAAACTTATGCTGGTAGCTTCAAGGACACTGTCCAACCATCTTGTCCTCTGCTGTCCCCTTCTCCTCAGCTTCAGGATCTGTCCTTCCAGTGAGCACTCAGGGCTGATTTCCTTCAGAATGGATAGGTTTGATCATCTTGCAGTCTGTGGGACTCTGAAGAGTCTCCTCCAGCACCATAATTCAAAAGCATCAATTTTTCGGCAATCAGCTTTCTTTATGGTCCAGCTCTCACTTCCATATGTCACCTTTCCATGCTACCATTGCCCAAACTACCAGGGCAGTGTGGACCTGGTGTAAAGATAGATGCATTGCCAGCTTCTCACTTTATCAGAGCAGTGCTGCAGAAACTTTCTTTCCATTGTGGTATTTGTTCCAGGGTCAGGCCATAGGCCTTCTAGTCCTGTATTCAGTGTGCAACAACTACATGCTATATAGCTTACAAGCATAGTCCCAAACTGACAAGGAAGCCATGAGTGTCCTCTCCTGTCCACGGCATTTTGTATTCAGAGGTATACTACCTCTGTTATTGGACATTTGTCCATTGATAACACCCTACCTTTAATCGTCAAAGCTAGGTTGCTGTTGGCTCCGAGAGACACTGGCCTGCCAAAGAGACCTTTTGTGATCCCCAAATAAAGAACCCACCAGATATTCATAGAATTGTAGAGTTGGAAGGGATCCTGAGGGCCATCTAGTCCAACCCCCTGTAACTAAAGCATCCATGGCAGATGGCTATCCAACCAAAAAAAAAAACTCCAAGGAAGGAGAGTCTGCCATCTTCCAAAGGAGTCTGTTCCACTGTCGAACAGCTCTTAACTGTCAGAAATTTCTTCCTGATGTTTAGTCAGAATCTCCTTTTCTGTAACTTGAATCTATTGGTTTGAGTTCTAGTAAAATGCAACACATGAACTGTTGCAACAGAACATTAAAATACTCATCCCATTGGATGCAATGCAGTATAGACAGATAGCATCCACACCCAAATAAGCAGATACACATTTGGGTGAGGTTCATGATCCAGAAGGGACACGGGTGGTGCTGTGGGTTAAACCACAGAGCCTAGGACTTGCCAATCAGAAGGTCAGCGGTTCGAATCCCCGCGACAGGGTGAGCTCCCGTTGCTCAGTCCCAGCTTCTGCCCACCTAGCAGTTTGAAAGCACGTCAAAGTGCAAGTAGATAAATAGATACCGCTCTGGCGGGAAGGTAAACGGCGTTTCCGTGCACTGCTCTGGTTTGCCAGAAGCGGCTTAGTCATGGTGGCCACATGACCTGTACGCCAGCTCCCCCAGCCAATAAAACGAGATGAGCGCCGCAACCCCCGAGTCGGTCACAACTGGACCTAATGGTCAGGGGTCCCTTTACCTTTACATGATCCAGAAAGAGATGTATCCCCCACCCAACCATAGATTTCTTTATAGCCGGATTGGGGCAGATTTGTGGGCTTGGAGTCAAAGATAGCAGCCATAATAATGCTACAATTGATTCCTTGCACAATCCAGTGTATTAGGTACCATGTGCTGTAAAGTTTGTCTTTTCAGAAGAATCTGGGTTCCAGGATGATTAAGTAGCCAGGAAGCTGACATTAGAAAAGAAATTAAATGGAAGCATACTTGCAACAGCTCCAGTTCGGTAGAACATGGCTGAGGAACCTTTTTCAGACCAAAGACCACATTCCCTTCAGAACAACCTTCTGATGGTCACATGAGTGGTGGGTGGGGCCAGGGACAAAAGTGGGTGGAGCAACAAATGTAAACTTTACAATTGTACAGTAGCTTAATTTCCCACACTTAATTTTATTCTGTATGCAAGTGAGCAAGAGGCGTTATCAGAGTTCAGGGACACATTCCAGGCAGGAAAAAACACTTGAGGGTTAAAGCAGGGCCAGTTTGGGGTGGGGTGTAGGGAGACGTTTGAGGGACAGAGGCCGAGGCCTGGTGGGTCGCAATCCCCCTGCTTCAGGCCTGAAGTTCCACACCCCTAGAGTAGAAAAAGAAAAGGGTTTTAATAATGGAGGAAGAGTAGGACAAAAGGCTGGGAAGAAACTTGGCAGAAATTTTCTGTTTTATGACCAATTGCAATAAAGTTCCCACCTCTTTAATGTAGTACACGATTTGCAATAAGAAAACACAGAAGTGTTTTCTTTTGTCTTCAATATTTTTAATTGTGCCCATAACAACCTATGTTCCATAATAATATTTCATTTTAACTTTTATTTTCCTGCACACCTGGCTCCATAGTTGCTTACGTACTCCTTTACCATTAGAAAAGTAATGAATTTAATAAATAGTTATAGACAGTGCTGTTTTTCTAGAAAAAGAGGTGCTGGAACTTACCCATGAACGCCTCCCTCGTTCTCTTAGCACTGGCACCCACCTGAGAGGTGCCGGAACTGACTACCTGTGAGTTTCCCCTTAAAAAAAAGCCCTAGGTATAGATATATTTCAAGATAGTCCAGCATGTATTGTAATCCATTGAAATAATTAAACCTCATTATGGTGTTGTGATTTATTGCCACGTTTCAGCTGAGCGTAATAGCCTAGGTGTCCTTGTTCCATCAAACCTTTAACATACAACTATCCATATGGCCGGTCCAAAGAGATGCTGCTTTTGTAACCTATTTCAATGCCAGCTGTGAAAGAGATGGAAAAAAGTTACTCATGCCTCCTCCCTGGAAGTACAAATTTAGCTGAATGTCTATGACCCTTTTTGCTGATGCAGTTCTTGTGTCACAATCACTGCTGCCCTTGTGGGCTCCACACTGGAATACTGCAATGCAGGTACCCTTGAAAACCAATTGAAAAACTTATAGGTAGAGCAGAATGTAAGTACATCTTTATTTTAGGACAGCAAATTGCTGAAGAATACTGCTTCTGATATCTGAAATACTTTCTTGTTTGTCCTTTGCTACACTTCAAAATGCTGAATTTAGTATCCCAAAGTAAAAACAAACAGTCACTATTTTTTCTTAGATTGTTTCTGAGGCAAGTGGTTTTGAACACAATCCCAAATTTCATCCTGGGGCTTATATAGAAGGTTCTCTCATAATTAGCAAGAAACAGTTACGATAGAACCCCAATGACTTGTCTTTTCAGATCAACTGTGTTGGCAGCAGAATTCTCCTATATTTAAATTTATATTTTATTGTAAGACTTCTCATAGTTACACTATTATTTGTACATTTGTCAAAACGTTTTTAGCTGACTTTTCTGGCCCAACAGGCCCTCAAAGGCAGCCAACAATCAGGAAAATAAAATTTAAGCACCACGTCAGTATTATAAAATACAGTCTCACAATAAAAATAACTCTACCCGTAGATTGGCTTCGTCATACACACTCAAGATTTACAGGGCAGGTCTTGTTTTGATAAATAAATCACTTTTTAAAATATAAAGCACCTCTTCTTTTTTATTCTGTGCCTTTTAAAAGATGTAGTTTGCACGTTTGGGACACATCCTGCTAACCCTGTTGAATAACAGGGGCATCAATTGTCATTTTAGAGCCATTTAAGAAGTATGAATTTCTCCTTGTTTTTGTGTTTTAGTTTCTTACTTTAGTTAATAGTTTTTTGTGACGTAGAGTAAAATGATTAAAACACAAATACAGCATTGGTTTCATTGGGCTTTGTGAAGTGGAATGTGAGGGTGTTGGAAGATAACTGCAAGCTGCAGTCACGCTCCTTTTGAAGAAAGAGCAAGAAGTATGTGGAATATGTTGCTCTCAGTGTAAGATAAGCTGGAGTGTGTTAATCAAATATTTTCATGATATGAAGGCAGTTAAGAAAACAGTAAAAAAAATTACTAATTGCTCTCTTAAGTAAACAGATCTATCATTAGGTTGTCAGGAAGAGTGACGTTGAGCAGAAACACCTTGCTAATCCCCTGAAGATAAGTATTTAACGTAATTAGGCAGACAGTGTCTCTTTTGTTGAATGTAGCATTAATCAGTAGGAAAACTCCAACTTTACAGAAAAGAGCTTTTCCTGATATGCCTTTGTGTTAGAAAGCTTCTTACACTTCTTTTGTCAGGACACCATACTTGTAGTAATGACAGCTACAGTTTTTTGGGTTTGTATGATGTACCATTTAATATGAGGAAAGCATTCTTATTTTTTCATATTGTCACTTATTTGTGTGGCTGCGTGATATATTAGGTTAAAAAAGCACTGTATTACATAAGGTTGTTTATATGTTTATCATTCTATTAGTTACAAGTGGGGGCAATGGCAGTGGGGGTCTCCAGATAGATTTCGGGCCATGAGGGGTTAATCTTTGTTTTCCCTACCCCCCCCCCACACACCTGGGGCTTTCATTTGCCCTGATTTACTTATTTTAAATGGCTTTGAATCAGATGCGTAGATTCAGTGAGTTGAGTTATGCTCATGGAAGGGAAGGAAGGCAGCTTTTGCTGATTCCCTCTCCTCCCTGCAACCCTTTTCACACACTGTGGAAAAAATCTGCTTTCCTTCCAGAACAATGTGGAAGTGGCATGGGTAAGGGGGAATAGATACTCTTTGTTCAAACCTTAATTTTAAAATTTGAAGCAAATAGTTGCTTTAGGTGCGGTGCTTCTCAGATGGAAAATGGCATGGGGGAAAGAGCTAAATTTCCCTTGTTCCACTCTCCAACCAGATCAGGGCCCCCAACAGCTGCTTTTTGTAAAGGAAACACAGGACTCAAGCATCAGATCCAAAAACATGATCAAAGACACGTCTGGTTTGACATCTCCTTTCATTCTGAGTAGCTCAGAAGGCTTTGAGGGGAAAGGATCGAGTTAAAAGATGATAGGCAGACTTCTCAAAGTAACAGGTAGAGGTCAAGTTGGTTTATTTGTTGGGCAGAACAGAATGTAGAGATGAAAAATCAAATGCCCTGCTGTAATAAGGGTTTAGGTGAAAATGCTGACTGGCCTAAGTTTTGATTCCAGCTGACAGAACCTTTTCTAGTGTTCATTACTTGATTTCACAGTTCAGGCAATTTTAAGAGGCTTAGCATTATATTCTTGTTCTCCTCTATAAAACGTTTTGATCGCTTTCTAATTTTTGCTTTAAATAAAGTTTTTGGGGTCCACTATCAAACACAGTTCCACTTTTTAAGTTTCTGTAAAGTCAATATATAATCACTGTACAAGAAACTGAGGTTAGCTGTTATAAAGTTGTGTTGTTTCTTTTCTTCCTGTGACAGTTTATGTTACTCTTACTGATTCATTTGAAAATTTCTCTATACCTCTATGCAGTAATACCAGTTAATGTTCTGTAAAAAAAATAATCACACTCTGGCTGGGCCCCTCGCTACACTTTTTGGGCACCTGATAGAAGTATACATACAGAAGTGGTCTTCTAAGAAGGCATGCAACAGACAAAGTCACCAACCCATGCAACATTTTACCTATGTAGGATAGGGAAACTTAAATAACTCATCAGTACACAAAAATGTGCTACAATAATATTGCTACTGTGCTGTGATAAATGCGAACCTTCTGAAGTTTGGGAAGCATTGTTGTAGAGCAGGGATGAGAAACCTGTGGCCTTCCAGATGCTGGAAAACAGCTCCCATCATCCCTGACTATGCTAGTTGAGGCTGATGGCAGTTGTGCCCCCAAACAGCTGGAGGGCCACAGGTTCCCCATTCCTGTTCTATTCCAAATGAACAGGACAGGTGGCTCAGGACAAGCCAAGGCAAAATTATTTGGGGGAATGCAAGAATGAGCAGAAGTAATAGATCAAGGCTGCAAGCAGGAAGAACAAACTACTCAAACTATATAGGGACAGAACCATGAGCAGTCAGAGAGGTGTGCAAGGCAAGAATTTTGCAAGCTAGAAGGCACGCTTGTTGCCGTCCATCTGTCTTTGGAGACAATGGAGGAGTGCATCTTTTGGGATGAAGTTACTGTACCTGATGTGGCTTAAGGCACACTGCTCAAAAGGGGAAAGTGGTAGATCAAGGAGCAATACTTCAGAAGGTCTTGGGTACAGTATTCCTTGCAGTTGGGAACCTAGGAAACACGATCGCCTAAGCATTATATAGGCGCTATCTGAAAATAGAGAAACTTCCCAACCCCTCTTATACTAACTTAGAATGTTGTTGTCTGATGGCCACCTAGGTAAGGTTCAGATCAGAATCACAGTGCTGAAAAGGGAAGGATTTAATGGAGGAGGCACTACTACTTCCATTTGAAAAATGGTACAGTGGTACCTCGGGTTAAGTATGGTACTTAATTCGTTCTGGAGGTCCGTACTTAACCTGAAATTGTTCTTAACCTGAAGCACCACTTTAGCTAATGGGGCCTCCTGCTGCCGCCGCGCCGCTGGAGCACTATTTCTGTTCTCATCCTGAAGCAAAGTTCTTAACCCGAGGTACTATTTCTGGGTTAGCGGAGTCTGTAACCTGAAGCGTATGTAACCCAAGTTACCACTGTACTAGGGAAAGGATTAAAGTAAGGCAACACAGAGTTGTTTCCAATAAGTGGTTTCAGAGAGTATGGTGAAAGGAAGGGGGTGCACTGGGACAACTAGAAGTTATGTGTCCATTTGTGATCTGGCATCATAACAGAACTATTGATTGTGTAGTCAGTCAATACGATAACTATGCAAATGGAGTAAGGAATTCAGTCATGTTTGTGGTTCCTGGATTAATGCAGATTCAGTTGGGTAGTTCTCTCCTAACTTGCTCTTTTTTCTGGTTCCCTTTTCTCCATTCCTCAAGAGCTCCTAAGTATTGGTAAATCATGTCACCCGACAGTGCATCTCTGTGCTGATAAGATTAATTTTGAACAATTATGATTTATGTTTAATCCTGTTGAGATATAACACATTAATTAATCAAAATGTATATTAAATAGCTTCACATAACAACAAATTCTCCAGATGTTTTTATCCTAGACTCCTTGCTAAAGTAAAATGTGTTTAAAATGTTGCTATAATGAAAGCTGTAGTTCTAAATAAACTTGAATTTGTTTAGGTTATCTGTCCTTATTAGTATAGCAGAAATTGTTGCAACATTTTTAAACCTCTAAAAGGTCAGTATCTGAAATAATAGAGAAGAGAATCATATTCAAATCCTTTCATTCACTTGCAGTTTACACTCCATTTGCATCTTGTAAGGATGTGCTGAAACATAGGCCTATTTTTGATCACTGATTTCCAAAAGTTTCATGCCTCAGCTGCAATAATAGGCAAAGACATACACAGCTATGTAAATGGTGTTTGAATTTATGATTGTATCATTTGCCTGTCATTGTATTTTCCACCTGCAAAGCTTCCATAAACCAGTGTATTCTGAATAGCCATGATTTGTTCTTACTGCTGTATGTAATCTATCCAGTAGAGTACAATCATGGTTGTAGAAATGGCTTTGGGAGACACCCAGAAATTTAACAGTAAGACATCTGAGGAAAAGGAACTGTAAAATATAATGGCACAAAGTGTTATGGTACTATAGCATCTGAAGAAAATGTTAATGACATAAAATTAGATGGGGGTATGTGCGGGGGAGGGGTACAGAAGGTTCCACCAACCTTGGATTGTTTAGCTTTAATAAAAATGAAGCAAAATGGTTGTAAATGCAGGAGGAGAAGCTCTCAATGGATGAATGAAAGACATTTCATGTTTTGTAGTAATACCTAGGAACGGTGGGGGAGAAGGCTAGTAAGAATGCTGATGCTTCTTGAAAAGGTCTTTCAGTAGCTGCTCCAAAAGGAATCTGCTAACATGCACAGGTGTTTTTTTAAGAGAACTAGAAAACAATTTTATTTCTCTTTTATATGCCATTCGCATGTTTTAATTATTCAACTTCATGTTTCTTAAAATAATGATTATGATGAATTCAGTTATCATGCATAGTGGCATCAATTGAGTGCTGAGATAGTTGTTAACCGCTGTTAGAGCCCGGTAAATAGATTAGGTGTTTTAAGAAAGAAAAAGAAGGTTCAGCATTTTGGTTGATGTGTATAGTTGAATAAATGTGTAATAGGTGTAATAGGTGTAATAGGTTCGGTTACTATTTTTTACTATTTTTTACTTTCATTGCACAATGGTTATTGTAATGTTCATATGGTAGATAAAAGTAATAAGAGCCCAAGAATGTATGGGTCAAAACAATCCTCCACACAACTTTGTATTGCTGATTCATATACACATTCAAGCAGAAGCTGGACGGACAGCTGTTAGAAATGTTCTAACAATCACACCTATCTTATGCCAGTAAGGCCCACCTGATAACTGATAGATTTTGCTTAACTAATAATTAAATTAACTTTATGTTAGCATATGGCATTGTTTTTGAATTTTGTTTTTATTTTGTTCTTTCTTTTACGGCATTCAATTTTTCTGGTGCAGATAGGTTTTCTTATAGATTGTTTAGAGAGCTCCTCTATAATTGATATAGTATAGAGGCCAATGGTTCCAAGCTGGGGGCACCTGCCCCTTAGAGGGTCCGCTCATTTAAGGGAGGGGGGAGGCTTCTTCAAAAGGCAGGCGCTTTAAGTCCCATTGGAGTAGCTTCTCCCCTCCTTTAAATGAGTTATGTTTAAAGAAGAAGAGGAGGCTGCTTTAAATACCACTTTTTTTTCAGAGAGCTTTAAGAGAGACCCACCCCACTCTACTCCTGTTGTGTCTCTGGAGGGTCAAACAGGAGCAGGGGGTCAGCAAAATTTGGAGGAAGGGTTAAAAAGGGGCTCCTCATACTCAAGAAAGTTGGGAACCATTGGTTTAGGCTACATTCCTTCATCCTTTGCATATATTCCTCCTGTTGATCAATACTGCCTATCAATACTGCCCATATTTATATTGACATTAGTAGTCAGTAACTTTCATTCGTATAGCAAACATGGAACTGTGCTGTATCATGATTAAAAAGGTATTCTGAGGTGGTTAATTAATCAATATATGGCATTTTAAACCAGAGAGGTGTTGTTTTTGGTTGTTATTATGGTATGCATTTTTGTGTTTTTATATTGTACACTTAGAATCATAGAATCATAGATCATTGAGTTGGAAGAGACCACAAGGGCCATCGAGTCCAACCCCCTGCCAAGCAGGAAACACCATCAGAGCACTCCTGACATATGGTTGTCAAGCCTCTGCTTAAAGACCTCCAAAGAAGGAGACTCCACCACACTCTTCCTAATGTTTAGGTGGAATCTTCTTTCTTGTAGTTTGGATCCATTGCTCCGTGTCCGCTTCTCTGGAGCAGCAGAAAACAACCTTTCTCCCTCCTCTATGTGACATCCTTTTATATATTTGAACATGGCTATCATATCACCCCTTAGTCAGATCTTGGATGATTACCTCAATTTCCCCAACACCAGCACCAGCAGTGAAGATCTCAAAGTAGGTGGTCTTGTTGGCAATGTTGCCCACAGGCTCCAGGCCAGGACCCTGGGCAGTGACCTTGCTGGCATCCCTGTGCGATTTGTCCACATTCACCTCAAAGGGGCTCTTGGCAATGTGCTGCCCAGCAAACAGTACCGTCACCTTGTGGATTCCTGTCACCTTTGGCACATACCACACAGAGAACGTCCAGTTCTTGTCATTGTTGGCAATGACCTTCGCTTCTTCCCGATGATCTTTGGATAAAGGGTGGTATAGAAATTTAATAAATAATAAAAATAATAGTTCTAGAGTGACACTGGATTTAGCATCTAGAAATACACTGAATTCTACCCACCCCAATCTTTGTATTACCTTTGGGAAGAGAATAGACATTGTGACGTTGTCATTTTTGGTAGTGATGGATGATTTACCCTTAGCAGAACTGTTCTTCAGCTTGGGAAAATGTGTAAAGTTATCCACTGAGAAGACAGATATTGTGAACAGAATTCGTATACAGCTTTCTCTCATTTACTGTATTTGGAGAATGCACATGGATCTTTTCCTATTATGTAATAGGAAGCATTGATATTTCCTGACTAGCGAATACAAGGAGGTTCAGGATTTTAAACTATTGTGCTGCTCTGCTGATCCATAGAAGATGATGAATATGAAATATTCCTGCACCCACACTACTAAGTTGGGTTGGAGGTTTGCGAACTGCAGAATTCTGAAAGGCCTTCCTGGGAGACTTCATCATCTATTCCATGACTCCACTAACCTATTATTCCATTTTTGCTTGCATTTGTGCATTTGGTGGATGGATATGACATGCATGAGTTGGAATGAACAAAATAGCTTTATACTTAGGGAAATGACACATGAATGAAAATTTAGACAGCTTTAATTTGGAAAAAATGCTCCAACTTATAGTAATACAAAATTGATATGTGTACACTCATCAAGATCAGTATTGTCTAAATTTTCTTTTTATTGTATACTATATTTAAACTATTAACTAAAAACAGAGTAAGGAAATAAAATTATTTTGTTCTTTTTATTGACATTGTGAGCCTGAGAAACATAGCTAGTTTAATTTAGATCAAGTGAGAACTGATATGGACAAATTGTTGTGCATTTCAATGAAAAAGCAGAATTAAAAAACACTGCAACCCAAAGTTCCAGCCGTTGAATTTGTTTTAAAAACACATAACTTTCATTTTACATTAGTGAAGTGTGTTTCCCATTACTTCTACCACTAAATATTAACAGAAGATAAAACCATGGGAGTCCAAATGCTTCTAAGGTACCTTCACACTAGGGCAGTTAGAACATTGTAAGTGGCTGAAAGTGCTTTAACATTCATATGTACTCTTCTTAAAATGTTACATTAAAGCACTGTAGGCATGGGTTGTACCATTAGATTGCTTTATAAGAAAGCCATTGGGTGCCCATTGAGCTAATATTCTGGTGCCCCCATATGCTTCAGGACTAGATGAATTGCAAAGGCACGTAGCCGCCTCCAAACAATGCTAATCCATTTGTGAATCCAGTGCCCTGTAGTTGCCACTGCAGTATGCATCCCAAAGAGTAATGGATGCTTAATTTGATGTAGACTAGTACAGGAACTCAAGTGCATTTATAAATTGCCACTATAACTAAATGAAAGAGGATATTCTCAGAAATATGCAGGCTGTGAGAGTTATCTGACTTAGTCAGAGTCAGAGTCCATTGAATAAAATGGACTTAAGTTAGTCAAGGCTAAGTTATGTCCATTGATTTCATTCAGTTTACTCTGCATATTAGTCAGATATCAGGAACATTAGCATAAGATGTGCTAAACTAGCATTTTGGTTTTAAGTTTATTTTTTAATTGCAAATACTGACAATCTTTGCTGTCTTAAGAATAATGTCATGTGGCTGTGATCATTTTAGAAAAAACTAGGTTTATTTTGGCTTGTTCCTAGAACTTTTCTACTTGCATGCAAGCTCTTTTCCTGCTTTTATTAACCCATTCAGAGAATGTTTCAGTTCTGCTGCTTATACAGAGCACCATGCTCATGCACCATAAAATGTGAATGATACTATTTGCTTTGCAACATCTAACTTGTCTTCCATACCTTTCCCCTCTTAAAGGACAAAATATTTATTAATAATAATAATAATGTTGTTTATATACTGTACACACTTGGTACTTTCAGTGAACTCTTATCCAGAGAAATTATTAGGTCCACAATTCTTTAGCTACAGTCATACAGCAGCATCAGATTCTGCTAAAGACCATTCACTAGGCCCTAAAATATGCTTTTAGAAATTAGCAGTTCTTGTTCAGTCCCTCTAAACATTTAAATTAAATTCTCAAAATTTATGTTCTTCATGTTCTTCTGAATGATGAAGCAGTCATATTTTTGGATCTAATGGGTGCCACCACTTACATTTAATTAATTAATAGATTATTCCTGAAGTCAAGTATGTCATACAAGCTGTCAAACACTTTTTTAAAAAGCCACCTCATTTAATACATATTATTATGAGATGGTTGTAAGAGATTTCAGTTTGCACTTTTATACTTTACTTTAAAATCCTGCACTAAATTATATTAGTGGTCCAAATTCAGAATAAGTTTGTTGTGCTTAAATGTCATTGAAATCAACTGGGCAACTAATTTATGTCCATCATTGCAATGAAACTAGCTTCCTCTGGATTTGGACCAACGTGTATGTAACTTGGAATATTCAGTATTAAATACTTATCATGTCACATACATTATCTTAGCAGTTCTTACAACTCAGAAAGAAAACGCATCAGCTCCAATAAAGTACCCAGGGGCTAAGACCCCCTACTGAGTTGTGGTGGTATTTGAAAGCGCCTTCTTGATAAGTATTCATGCAACACAATTCTCTGCATGCCGCTCCCCCCCCCCCCCCCAGAAAGTCCCACTCTGTTGACTGGAGCTTAATTCCAGGTAAATGTGCATAGGACTATATTTTAGCCACTATGCTATACCAGCTATCATTCAAAGAAGTTTTCCCCAGTCTGGTGCCCATCAGAAATCTTTGGCCATGAACACTCGACCTCATGTTTCTGTAATTCAGCAATCTCAATATGAATTGCTCTTCTTGACCACATTTAGACTGTAATCCTGAACACACTTACTTGAAAGCAAGCCTCTTTGAACATTGTGTCTTACTTCCAAGTAAACATGCACTGCATAGGATGACACTGTTAAAACGTAGCTAATATGGCCAATTAGCAACCACAAGGAGAACAGTTGATATTTTCTGTCACTACATAGGTCATGATTAGAATTGCCTTGTGTGAGGTTGAGCAACTATGGCCTTATAACTTTTTGACCCAGTGCACTTCTGTTCTGTCAAATTTTGACTATGAACTTTACACTGTTTGTACAGCTCTCTGTACCTGCCCATTGTAAAAATGCTATTATCTAAACTATAACAATCAGATTTGTATTGCTTAGTAATTTAAAACAATAAAATCCAACACATCAATTAATATAGTAGTAGAGTTAGGAAATGCCAACAGTTTGAAAGGAAAACCATAAAAGGTATTAATGACACAATCCTATTCATGTCTACTCAGAAGTAAAGTCCCTTCAAGCAATGAGAATCCTGTCCTTTTAATGTATTTGTTATAATATGTATGCTGCAATCCTGTGCATATTTATCTGGGAGTTAATCCCAGTTCACCCCAGCAGCATGTGTATTATAAAGAATACAGTAATAATACAGGATTCTCATTGCTTGGAAGGAGTCTACTTTTTAAATTACCTCACTGATTTTCTGTTCTGATAATGTTGCCTCTTTCTTTTTGTATATCTATGTGCTTGTGCATACAGACACCAAAGATGAGAAAAGTGCATAAACAGAGGCTACAGTTTATCAAAGATCTTTTAAACGGAACATTCATTTATTATGGATAAATTGTATGCACGAAGCACAGACTACAGACTTGATATTAAACCAACATAAAAATTTGGTTTGTATCCAACACTCGGCGAGTGGAACTTCCTTTCCTTTCCCCAAGCACCCTCAAATCTGCTTGGGGGATGGTCCCCAAACCCTCTGGAGCAGATTTTGAGGGTGTATGGGATGAGGCTGGAGGAGAGAGCTTCCATTGTGCAAGTAGCAGGACATCAGCATTGGCTAGAACCCCATCAGCCGTATCATTCATATGAGCAGAGACCATAGCTCAGTGGCAGAGCACACATTTTGCATGCAGGAAGTCTAAGGTTCAGCCCCTGACATCTCCAGTTAAAAGGAGGCAATTCTGAGATGAATGGACAAATAATCTGTCCTGGCATAGTGTCCTATGCTCCTATTAGCATCAAACCTGATGATACAATGTCAGAAGGGGGTCTTCACTTCTGTGAAAGATCTTTTTTCCAGTGAAAGCCTCTATTAGTGGTAAGTTTTAAAACAAATGAACAATTTCAATATTATAAAATACCATTCAGGTTGCGCAACACTAAAAGGCTCTTTAAATTTTATAAATAAAAAATCTCCCACACAATGGGAAATGGATGCTGTTTGTAACTCAGAAACCTTTAATGCTGCAGAAACATCTGGAACTCTTCAAGGCATTCATCCAGTCCACCCACCCAGTTCCCAAAACACTGTCTCAGTTTTGCGCATATCCACAGAACTTTCCTACCCTTGCTGCCAGGATATATGTACATTTCACCTCACTCTCACTCAAGGGTTTAACAGAAGCAGGAACCTGTGGGCAGGAGGCAGATCTGCTCTTGGTGTTCAGCCTCTGTGGTTTCAAAACTCTGGGCAGTTTATGAGACATATTCAGCACCTGTCCATAAGTCAGAACAATCTCTTTAAAATGTATATATAAAAATGTATATATAAAATCTAAGCACTGCACCTACTGTAGTTTGAAAAAATGTAAAGAATAGGGCCTAATAAGAATGCTAATTAATAACATGTCAGCAAGCTTCCTTCAGAGATTTAAATATATATATATATTTGGATGCATCTTAATATATATTTTTTCATGCCAGTGATGGCCACCCTTTGCACCCAAAGACAATCATAAATAAAAGTGAACCTTCAAGCTTGCTGTTGTATGCAATTTAATTTGTCCTTTAAGTTTTTCTATCTGCTTTCGCACCCCCTTTCACAATGCATAGGCTGTTGTTCCATGACCTAGCATTATTAAATTGCACTTATCAATCATTCTTGCCAGGAATGCCATCGCCAACTCCATTAAAGAAGTCAGAGAAGTCTGGTTTCAGCAGTCCCTCGCCTTCGCAGACCTCCTCCCTTGGAACGGCATTCACACAGCATCATCGACCTGTCATTACAGGACCCAGAGGTGAGGCCTTACGAAAGTGCACCAATGGGCTTGGACTTTAACCATGGTGCCCCTAGCCATCAGGGTGTGCTATATGGATAGAGTTGCTGTTTCAAGTGCCTGAAGGTTTTGGATAGAGAGTAAACGAAGATTAGCTACCTTAGTCTGGTCTAAAGTGGTTTTGATTGCCTAGGAGTCAATGTGAAGAAGGAGCATGGCTGTGTTTTGATTCAGAGTGAATTATATTTTAATATTTTGGGGTATAAGTCTTAAGTGTTCACTGTGTCTCATTCAGTAAGGAGCTATGCATTCTATTGCTTCATCATTTTAATCTTTCAACAATCCTGGTTTTGCATTGTGTGACATTTTGTATTTAGTTTGTAGGATTCATTGTTCCAGTCCACATCACCATTGTCTTTTAAGGTTTTAGATGACTTTTGGTAGCTTAGTTAGTTTTCATCAGTGTATTTGTGGGTGACTTAAAATAAAGCACTTGACCGCTCAGTTTCCAAGGGGTGAATAATTGGTTAGAAATAGCTCTTCAGATTGAAACAGAAAATGAAGAATGCTGCTTAGCACATCTGTGCTTAGTAACAAGGTGAGGAAAATCACTTGGTTCATCCAAAATCCAAAATCATCCAAAATTTGAGGAATTTGCACCTAGGAACTTTAAAAAATACCTTATTCCCTGCTTAGTGGCATTCATAAATAAACTTCTGCTCTTAATAGCTTTTATCCTAGACGATCACAAAATAAAATGGCCAGTTGTGATAGAATTATGCTTCTTCCTGCAGCATTTTGATTTATTGGACATACTAACCTGTTACACATATAACGCTTCCTAGGTATAATGTTTTTGATAAATAATATGTTTATATTAGGCATGTCTACTCAGGAGTAAGCCCCACTGGGTTCAATAGAGCTTACTTCCAGATAGGTAGGTATAAGAGTACAGCCTTATTGTCCTCTAAATTGCACTAGTATAAATCTATATGTAGGCCAACCAAAGCATCACAAAATAGTGTGCAAGCTTTAGAGTTCTTCAGAACTTTGAAAAGTTTGTAAATAAAAGGGGAAGCTGAAGGCTGCAGAATCATGGCCAATTACATGAGGGCTGAAGCAGCAATGAGGTCAGGTCTGTCCGCCAATGTGTCTGCCCTGCCCTGCCCTTGCTTCCTCTTCACTTTCTCCTGATAAGCAGCAGTGACTTCACTGCTGAAAGGTTATTGCTGTGCCTCCATGCAACCAGGTGAGCCACCCCTTCTTTCAAAGAAGGCTTTTAAGGTGCTACACAGATATCAGGTGTCTCCAAGACCTTTAGTATAAACTCAAAGCCCATCAAATAGCACTGGTGAGCAAGATGTCATCACTCTGAAACTTTGCATGGCTTTCAAAATTATTCAGACAGAGCAGAATGGAATTATTTGCAGTTAATTAGGTAGCAAGTTGCTGGGAGGCAAGCATGCATTTAAAAAATGCTCCTGATAATTGGTGAAAATAGAAAGGTATTTGTAGGATCAAAGTTACATTAACAGCGTATTCAGCTGTACGCCAGCTGACTCTGAAACTCAAGGGCAGCCTAGACCCGGCTCCACCAGAGTACTGCAGGGCCATAGCTAAAGTAGTACAGGCAGGCTTAACATGGTGACGATGCTCTGTCTCAGTGCTGCTGGTCCAGAAAAAGCTTTCAAGCAGTTACAGTGTTTTGGCTTTGCAAACATTTGTCCAGGCTAAAGGATAGAGCTACTTCTAGGGACCTTAGATCCAGTGCTAGTGGGTATAGGTGCCACACTTTATACTTTCTTACAACTTTTAGACGTTTCATCCTGCCCTGGAATTTTCTGAACAGAAGTAAGGGGAGCAAATATGTATCACGCCCACCTATTTTATGGATTTCTCAATCATAAACCCCTTATTTCAATAAAAATCTTGAACAGCTATAGAAGAAATCTAGAAAATCTTTCTGTATTTCTTCAGAGAGCATTTTCTCTGAAAAAGTTCTGTATTTTGAAGGTGTATTGGTCAGAAGGGGCATCTACTGTTTTCTGCCCCTGAAATGGAGGTTCCCACTGCATATTCTCATGTATTCGCTGTCTGTTGCTTCCATCAGAAAAATCTGGTGGCATGTAGCGAGGTTTCTGGGTGTTCTTTTAAACTTAATGAAAAGTGGGGGTAGGATCAGACACACTCCACTTCCCCCTGCAGCAACATGGCTTAGAAAGAAAGAGAAAATGATTCCATAGGCACCAACTCTCTTAACCTGGGGTGGGGTGGGGTGGTAATTATCAGCAGAGGTCACAGCTGGGTAGGGAAGGGATAACATCCCTTCACCACCCCTACTGATAATTAGGTAAAGGAAAAAAATGAGACCTAAATGCATGCTACACATTAAGCATAACATGTAGTTTGACCCTGATTTAGCAAGTAAGTGTCATTGTTCAACATCATTGGGCTCAAACCATCTTGGAACCTTCAACAGCAATTTCAACCTAAGGAGGATTTATGCATTCTTATCCCTGGATTTCATGCTCACCTGGTCAGATTTCAAGAGGCTCCATTAAATTGCTCGCTGCCAATAATCATGCAACTTTCTGGACTAGTTTTGCATTTGCTCAATACAGTACACTTTTAATCTTTGTTATTTATTAATTCTCCCCTCCTTCCTCTCAAAGGAACCCTGTTCCCTACAAGATAATAGCCCCAGGCATGTGGAGATAAAAATCTTAGCCAAAGGTAGAGCTGACAAGCTGGAGAACATGTAATGGCCATAAAAGTTATAGAAGTGTATAGATGTAAATAGAGTTATCGAGGCTACATCTCTTGGCAAGACATGGCATATCTACACTGAGAACCTGGTGTATGTCAACATGTATGTGACTGAAGATCGGTCATAGACAACACCTTCTGCCCAAACATGATGAAGCTATTTGGGTTTGTTGTTCCATGGAGGATGGAGACTTCCTGGAAATTAATATCTCCATGTATCATTACTTAGATTCATCCTATACTGTGGATATTCTCATAAAGGATGTATGTGAATTCTTCATATATTATTGGATAAGAGAAAGAGGGTATATGGATATTTTCAACAACTGAAACAAAGCCTAAGCACTTGTAACTTTAATTCCTACTCGCATTTGTCTCCTTTCCCTATTATCTCATGTATCCCTTTCCGTGTGACCTTTTCGCTGTCCACCTTTTTCTAGACTTTTCATATTTCCTTTCCTTACCAAATGCTGAAATATAGCTTGTAATCCTCTTGGGGCAGAGACCTGTATTCTTTTTGGTTTTGTTACTCCCTAAAGTGCTTGTGTACTGAAGGCATCCTAATAATAATGTAGAATGCAGCCTGAATTAGCCTGTGGATTTAGCCTAAAACATTACAGATATGCAAACACTTTCTGTGAACATTTCTTAAGCTTGGACAAAATTACCTGGCAGTCCAGTTTTCTTAAATACTAAAACACTTTTGTTTGCAAAGCACCAGATGCATGAACATGGCTCCACAATACGATCTTGCTGCTACAAAGAGTTGCTGAATGAAACAGCAGGAAAGCCATGGCTCTCATACAGAAAGGAGCAAGGCAAAGACTCCAGCAAACACCTGTGCTATAGAGAGCTGCATGTGGGAAGCTGAGCCCCATGGCAGTGCTCCTCTCGATTATTCATCACAGCTGTGATGTAGCCATCTGAAAAAGAGTGTGGGTTTGGCTATCAAAAGTATCAGCTGAGCAGTATGCGCTAGTCCTGGTGTTTTATTGCCTGCTTTGTCTATACTTATCCCAGGCAGATGAGGCATCATACCAGCGTTCGATTTAGGAATGGAATAGATATCCACGATTTTCTGCTCCGACGGCAAAATGTCATAAATCCATTCACACATGCAGGAGGCAGATAGTTTCAAACAGACCTCTGTACTCTGCCTAAAAAATCCACAATCAGTAGTCTGAACGACTACAGACCAGTTGCACTGACTCCAATCATCATGAAGTGTTTTGAGAAACTGGTGCGCCGTCACATTATTTCCTGTCTTCCATCAACTTTTGACAACTACCAGTTTGCATACAGGGCAAATAGATCCACGGAAGACGCTATCACTACCACTCTCCATGCTGCTCTGTTCCATCTGGAGCAGCCGGGGAGTTATGTGAGGCTGCTGTTTGTGGATTTTAGCTCTGCTTTTAACACTATCCTCCCCCATAGACTGGTGTCCAAGCTAGAGGCGATTGGACTCTCCAACTCCACCTGTCTCTGGGTTTTGGACTTTTTGTCAGAACGTTCTCAGAGGGTTAGAGTAGGGTCACATATGTCCACAGCCCTTAGCCTTAACACCGGCTCACCACAGGGTTGTGTGTTGAGTCCCCTGCTCTATACTCTCTATACGTATGATTGTACAGCCATTTATTCCAGCAACAAAATCATCAAGTTTGCTGATGACACTACGGTGGTGGGGCTCATTTCAGGAGGGGATGAGTCCGCCTATCGGGACGAGGTGGAGCGGCTTTGTGCTTGGTGTGGAGAGAACAATCTGGCTCTTAATACGGCTAAGACCAAGGAATTGGTGGTGGATTACAGGAAAAAAAAGGCGGACATTCAGCCCTTGTATATCAACGGGGAACGGGTGGAGAGGGTGGCGGAATTCAGGTTTTTGGGAGTGACTATCGATCAGGGCATGACTTGGAGCGCAAATACCACTGCTCTGGTGAAGAAGGCCCAGCAGAGAATTTATTTCCTCAGACTTTTAAAGAAGAACAATCTGAGTGAGAGACTGCTGGTGTCCTTCTACCGAGGCTCCATAGAGAGCATTCTCACATACTGTATTTGTGCCTGGTTCTCCAGCTGTACAGCTAGGAAGAGGAAGGTGCTCCAGAAGGTCATAACCACAGCCCAAAGGATTATTGGTCATCCCCTCCCATCTTTGGAAGAACTGTACGGTTCCCGTTGTCTTAGGAAAGCAAACAATATCCTGCAGGATGCATCTCACCCGGGACACAGTCTGTTTGTACTACTGCCTTCTGGCAGGAGATACAGAAACATCAAGTCAAGGACAAATAGACTGAAAAATAGTTTCTATCCAAGAGCTGTGGCCTTCTTAAATGCAGTAACTCGATAGTGTGACCTGGGAGTTTGATGGGTGTGGGTGTGGGTGTGGCTGGAATGTGGTTTGTTTGGTTGTTGTTGTTGTTTTGCTTTTGTTGTTTTTAAGGGATGGCATCCAATTTCGTTGCACTTGTGCAATGTTGCACTTGTGTAATGACAATAAAGAATCTATCTATCTATCTATCTATCTATCTATCTATCTATCTATCTACTTCTAGCTTGTGTGAATCTCTAATTTCCAGCAGAAATATAAGCACTAGTCCAACAGAGCTGGAGCCTTCCATTGACTAAAGCTCTTCTCATGCATTTTAACCCTTTTATGTTCCTCTTGAGGGGGGGCACATTTAGTCTTGTGCCTTCTTCACTCAACTATGAAGCTTACTGTATCATTGTGAGGCAGTCACTATCTTTCAGCTTATTCTAACTCACAGGGTTCATTCAGGGAACTCAGAGATACCAGCAGCAATAGCTTAGCTGCACCAAATTCCACCAGATGCCATTTCCCTCCCAATAATAAATCTTTAAAGAGAAAGGTGCTGATTTGAAACATTCCTGGAAGTAACATCCAGTGTCCTGAGAAATCTTATTCTGTCCTGCTCACTTCTTCCACTAATAACTTTAGCTGGTTGAAATCACTGACATCAGGAACCAGAATTGCATTCTCTTTGATCCCTGATGATTATAAGCTGGGGCCAGGCCACTTTCTCCTGCCTGGGTATTGAGATCTGAATTCTCACTGGCTCTGAATATCTGAGATGTTAAAAGGAAGATGGGCTTGGGGGCACAAACCAAAATCACCCCCCCAACATTTCCCAATATGAAGGTCATCCTTTGAGTCTTTGTGCACATCGCACCAAAATATGAAGTGGGTTTCTAATCATATTCAGTATCATGGTCCTGGAGTCAGATTCCTCAACTTCAGGCAAAGCTCTCAGATGAACCTGTAGGGCCAGTTGCGCCTGGTATGAAGATGTGACACTGCTCTCCTCTGAGAAGGACTCCACTGCAGAAGACCCAGGAAAACTTGAAGCTTCCCTTCTCCATTGCAGTAGGAGATTACTGGAGAAGCCTGGTTCCTTTAAGGAAATCAGCATCTTGCAGCACAAGTGGGGCTGACAATTGGGCTGCACCTCCTGTTGCTACTGCTATATAAGGATTCAGTTTAAGCCCTGTTTGTTGCTGGAGGAACTTCTGAACATTATATTACCCACAGCACAGCCTGAACTCTGCCTTATATTCATATCTGAACCTTGTCCCACCTTGCCTTGCCACTCTGTGGACTCTCAGATGAGCACAAAAACCTTGCTGTGAATGGTAAACAGTTTTTTGGGGAGATGCCTTTCCTCTTTTTTGGCATTGCATGTGGCCACCTTAGTAAATGTGTGTGATCAAGACTATTAGGTTATCTTGTCAGAGCTCTAGGAAGCAGCTTGTTGCAGAATCTGCTGTCATAGACCTGTTGGCATCTTGTGCTTCCAGGTGGCAAAAAATAAGTTGCCTTCAGTTGGACTGTGGGAAGCTGAAGGACTAAATGAATGGATAGCATTCATTGCAGTATGTTGTTGACTTTTAAAAAATTGATGAGCTACAGTTGATGCTGTTCTCCTAAATTTTCATCCATATCCATAGTGTATCATCAGCACATGCCCAGCTGAAACTGTGCCTACCACTTTCAGAACCAACAACAACATAAAATGTCATTGGAGAGTAAACAGTGCATGGTTACCATATGTGGTTGCTCCATCTACTATTGTCTTCGACTGGTGGAGCCCTGAGGCTCAACCTAAATTGAGCCATCAACATTATTTTTTCTTCTCTTCACTTGTTTTTTTGAAGATAAGAGGCAATTGTAGGGAGAGAGGGTGAGAAACTGACAAAGAAAAACACTGTGCAAAGCCCCTGATATAAATGGGTATTGGGCTCACCACCAGCACCCACACTCAAGTAGCTGCTGGGCAGCCGCAGTACAGGTGCCCCCTCTGTCAGCTCCCTATCTTAAATTTCCCACAATTCCCCAGAATGCCTGAAGAAGCATTGCCCCAGTGCCTTGTGGGATGTAACTGCTACATGCTCATGGGATAGGGACAGGAGTTCCACCAACGTAGGAGGGGACCCACTTTTCTAGTGTCCCCCCTCAAACCTGGAGTTCCCAGGACATAACTTATGTTTAACTGTGTCTCAGATGTGAAAAGTTTGAAGACTACTGAATTAAATATTATGACAGCTGCTGGGGAAGATATTGCTATAGGATTTGATTAGAGACTCTTCCCTGTTCTGACTTACAGTATTTGTGCTCTTACATTCCACTCTGCAAGCAAGACGCTGGCAAATAGTTAAACCTAGACCTAAATAAAAGTCAAGAACCGTGTAATTAAAACTCTACCTTTATTGGATTTTAAAGAGTTGCCCTGTGACATAGGAAATATTTAGATGAGTAGCTTATTTAACTGATTTGTATGTGAGTGAACAGCTTAGAGGACTACTACCCTAAATTAACTATAAGACCACCCACTGAGATTGCCTCGTAAAGGATCCTGATTACTTAGCTTCATTATATGCAACCATTCAATAAAATGCTAGATAAATGCATAACTAAAAGCTCTATTACACTAATAATTTGCGCAAAGATAGATGTGTGGGACACCATGCTGGGTTAATTTGTCATCCCTGCAGCAAACTTCTAGAGATGGCCTTTTTAGTGAGGAATTGTGTTAATATGTTGTTCCACTGAGGACATGTTAGAGCAACAAGATGACTTGGTCCCTTAATCTTTTAAAGAGGCAAATATGCCCTGAGAGGAAAGTAGCAGGGAGAAGAATTGGGGTGATTAACAAAGTGGACCTAGATTTAAAGTTACCCTGACAAAAGAGACTCAATTCCGCCTATATAAGGGAAGTGGGGAGGACAGGAAGAGCGGGGAGGCATTTTTTTTGAACACAGTAATAGGATTTCATGCATATCTAAAATAATAACATAAAAATTGAATACCCTTAGACCACAGTATTTAGCCTGCTCTTTTGCTGATTACATATTCAGTTTCGTTGCTTTTCTTTGATCTGTCCATGGAGTTAAACTGTATGCTTTGAACAGAGTATTGAACTGTAGTATTTTATGCTAAATTTCCTTTTATGCTAAATTCTCCATCCTGCTCAGACATTCACACACCAAAGTCCATTATTATATTTAAATCCAGAACCCATGTTTAAGCACCAGAGCTCAGGATTTCCAACCTCTCGTATTGACAGAACCATAAATCATATTAAAGTTAAGTGAATTACTGTACCATGCAACTATAGCTGTAACAATGTTTATGTAGTATCAGCTTACCATCTGCAGAATGGAAGTGAGGAGAAACCCTGATATTCAAAATGGGACTAGGAGTCCTAATAACTTAGCAGCAATCTATCACTCTGGATTCATTGGTTCCACTAATATACCCATTTTAGTATCAAAGCAGAATTCTATCATTGCACAAACAAAATATGACATTATTTTACAAGTTTTCATTTAATACACTGCATTCAAGTGTGAAATAATTTATTTTTTGAATTTTTTTTTGTTGAAGCGACTAATGAAACCCAGTACAGACAGTCTGAATACGAGCCTACAGTACATAAGATATTTGGTTGGGTTTAGACTTAGTCATGCTTAGTGCAGACTCATTGAAAACAAGCCATGACTAACTTAAGTCCCATTGAATTGTGTGCATCTACACAAATATTTCTGTATTCAGTACATCAGGCATAACAAACCTGATCTTTTTGATGGTGACACCCATCATCCCTGAACATTAGTCATGCTGGTTAGGGCTAATGGGAGTCCAGGAACATATGGGAAGCCAAAGGTTCCTTGTGACAGCTATAAGTAGAAAGAGTATAATTTTGCTAAACAAACAATTGCAGCAGCAGGCCTTAATCTATCATGTTCTTTATTCAAGAGGTTGTCAGGAGTCCATTGAGCTCACCCAAATATCTGAACAATTCATTTGGCAATGCATAGCAGTTTCCATTTTTTCAGCAGAGTTTGTTACATTTTTATCCCATCCTTCTTCCAGAAGCTCTGGGTGGCATTAATGGTTCTTCCCCACACAACTACTCTAGCCTCTGTGGGTTGGATTTGGCTGACAGATGGTGACTGGTCAAAGGTTGCCCAGTGAGTGCCCCACTTAGTGAAAATTGTCTGATCATCTTCAGCCTGGGCCCAAAGTAGCTAGTTGCTTTAAAGCTGAAGAAACAATTATCACTTGGCAATAGTTCTTTGTTGAAGGCTACCATAGAACCTTGCTCTCATCTTAGCAGACCTCCTTCAGCTCTTTGCTTCAGTAATACCAGCTCCTTAGTTAGATCTTCGGCTTCCCTTTAGAAGTCAACCTCTGCTGCTCACTGCTTCCCCTTCTATCTAAAGCATCTTGTGCATGCTAGGCACAAGAGGGTAAAGGTAAAGGTAAAGAGACCCCTGACCATTAGATCCAGTTGTGACCGACTCTGGGGTTGTGGCGCTTATCTCGCTTTATTGGCCGAGGGAGCCGGCGTAGTTTCCGGGTCATGTGGCCAGCATGTTCTGGAAGTTGGGCAATAGTGGCAGTACAGGATTCCTTTTGGTGTACCGACCTCCCCGCTGTACCAAGGATTCCCTGCCCGAGCTGCTTCAGGTTGTGGCGGATGTTCTCCTGGAGACACCTAGCTTGGTCGTCCTAGGGGATTTTAACATCCATGCCGACACGACCTTACAAGGGGCCGCTCGGGACTTCGTGGAAAGCATGGCCTCCATGGGGCTGTCCCTGAATAAGTCTGGCCCAACCCATAGCCGCGGACATGCCTTGGACCTGGTGTTTACCTCTATGGATGTTGGTGATCTGACACTAAGTAAAAGCGAAACGAAAGAAGTGCCATGGTCAGATCACTTCCTGGTGCAACTGGACTTCTCTGCGACCCATCCCCTCTGCAGGGAGGTGGGACCAATTCGGATGGTCCGCCCCCGCCACTTAATGGATCCAAATGGTTTCCAGAGAGTGGTAGGGGATGCTTTATCCCATGTTGATGGCCTTTCAGCCAATTCCCTGGTGGCCCGCTGGAATGTGGAGTTAACCAGGGCTATTGACTGTTTGGCTCCGAAGCGCCCTCTCCGATTGCATGGAGCCCGGACAGCCCCGTGGTTTTCCACGGATCTGAGGGCAATGAAACAATCGTTAAGACGGCTAGAGCGCCGGTGGTGGATAACTCATTCCGAATCTGACCGGACACAGGTTAGAGCTCAATGTCGAGCCTACCAAGTGGCGATAGCGACGGCGAAGAAGAATTTCTTCACCGCCTCTATTGCATCTGCAGAAAACAGCAGCAGGAGACTTTTTCAGGTGGTTCACAATTTAGTGGAACCACCTGCAACATCGGGGCCCAGTACGGGCCACATGTTCTCCTGCAATGATTTTGCAAAGTTTTTTGCAGATAAAATCGCTCAGATTCGGGAAGAAGTAGACTCCACCGTGGGAGCAGGGCCGGGGCGGGAGAGTGCTAGAGTTCTGTCTAGTCAAGTTGAGTGGGATCAATTCCAATCTGTTACCTCCGAGGATGTGGACAGGCTGCTTGGACGAGTGAAGCCAACCACCTGTCTCCTGGATCCTTGCCCATCCTGGCTTATAAAAGCTAGCCGGGAAGGACTGGGCGATGGGCTTTGTGGGGTGGTGAATGCTTCCCTCCGTGAGGGAGCCTTCCCAGACCCGCTGAAAGAGGCGGTTATTAAACCGCTTCTTAAAAAACCATCTTTAGATGCGGCCACGATGGCCAACTATCGCCCAAATCTTCCATTCTTGGGCAAGGTGATTGAGCGAGCGGTGGCTGAACAACTCCAGGCACGCCTGGAAGAAGCGGACCATTTGGATCCCTTCCAGTCAGGATTCAGGCCTCATCATGGGACTGAAACTGCCTTGGTCGCACTGGTTGATGATCTTCGGCGGGCTAGGGACAAAGGTGAGAGCTGTTTCCTAGTTCTGCTGGATCTCTCAGCGGCGTTTGATACCATCGACCATAACATCCTTCTGGACCGTCTTGAGGGGCTGGGAGCTGGGGGCACTGTCATACAGTGGTTCCGCTCCTTCCTCCTGGGCCGTGTTCAGAAAGTGGTGGGGGGGATGAGTGTTCAGACCCCTGGGCTCTCACTTGTGGGGTGCCTCAGGGTTCTGTCCTCTCCCCCATGCTTTTCAACATTTACATGCAGCCGCTGGGAGAGATCATCAGGAGGTTTGGGCTGGGTGTTCATCAGTATGCGGATGATACCCATCTCTACCTCTCCTTTAAATCAGAACCAGTGAAGGCGGTGAAGGTCCTGTGTGAGTGTCTGGAGGCGGTTGGAGGATGGATGGCGGCTAACAGATTGAGGTTGAATCCTGACAAGACAGAAGTACTGTTTTTGGGGGACAGGAGGCGGGCAGGTGTGGAGGATTCCCTGGTCCTGAATGGGGTAACTGTGCCCCTGAAGGACCAGGTGCGCAGCCTGGGAGTCATTTTGGACTCACAGCTGTCCATGGAGGCACAGGTCAAATCTGTGTCCAGGGCAGCTGTTTACCAGCTCCATCTGGTACGTAGGCTGAGACCCTATCTGCCTGCGGACTGTCTCGCCAGAGTGGTGCATGCTCTGGTTATCTCCCGCTTGGACTACTGCAATGCACTCTACGTGGGGCTACCTTTGAAGGTGACTCGGAAACTACAACTAATCCAGAATGCAGCAGCTAGACTGGTGACTGGGGGCGGCCGCCGAGACCATATAACACCGGTCTTGAAAGACCTACATTGGCTCCCAGTACGTTTCCGAGCACAATTCAAAGTGTTGGTGCTGACCTTTATAGCCCTAAACGGCCTCGGTCCAGTATACCTGAAGGAGCGTCTCCACCCCCATCATTCTGCCCGGACGCTGAGGTCCAGCGCCGAGGGCCTTCTGGCGGTTCCCTCATTGCGAGAAGCAAAGCTACAGGGAACCAGGCAGAGGGCCTTCTCGGTGGTGGCGCCCGCCCTGTGGAACGCCCTTCCAGCAGATGTCAAAGCGGTAAACAACTACCTGACATTCAGAAGACATCTTAAGGCAGCCCTGTTCAGGGAAGTTTTTAACGTGTGATATTTTACTGTATTTTTGCTTTCTATGGAAGCCGCCCAGAGTGGCTGGGGAGGCCCAGCCAGATGGGCGGGGTATAAATAATAAATTATTATTATTATTATTATTATTATTATTATTATTATTATTATGACTAAGCTGCTTCTGGCAAACCAGAGCAGTGCACGGAAACTCCATTTACCTTCCCGCCGGAGCGGTACCTATTTATCTACTTGCACTTTGATGTGCTTTCAAACTGCTAGGTGGGCAGAAGCTGGGACTGAGCAACAGGAGCTCACTCCGTCGCGGGGATTCAAACCACTGACCTTCTGATTGGCATGTCCTAGGCTCTGTGGTTTAACCCACAGCGCCACCCGCGTCCCAGGCACAAGAGGTACCAGCCTCCAAATCCTAGCCCACACAGGCCTTCTTCCTCATTTAAACATGGTTGCATGGAGAAAAAACTTTGGAATGGGGGGAGAGTTAAAAGTCTGGAGAGACAGGCTGTTTGCACAAGGGAGGGTGCAGAATCCCAGCTTCTGCCTCTGTGGGGAGAATTAGGCCATCCTCATTTGCATGTCGTTTAGGGTTAGAGAGCAGTTTAGCAAAGGTATAGAGATAGACATGTAGAGGAGAAATGGGCTGACTAAGGAAGTCCTGGCAGAGAGAGAGAGAGATGCTTATCCCCAAAGCACACACCCTCAGAAACCGTGAGTTAACCAGCTAATCCCTCTCTTTCAGCCTAACCCTTTTTATAAGGTTGTTGTGAGTATAAAATGAGGTAGAGGAAATACGGGTATTCCACACTGAGAGCTCCTGAGGAAAGTGGGATAGAAATGTAATGAAATAAATGAATAACATCCTAACATCATTCTGTGCACAGTCTTCATTTAGGTCGGTTTCCATATATATCAGAAAATAGTAGCATACCCTATGTATTTTATTTACCACTACTTGCTCATCTGAATTATGTGTCTATAAAGTTACATTCAATGAACAGAAAGTGTAAGGCTGCAGGGTTTTTTTAGGACTGCTGAAAGAGTTAGATGTAAACATTTTATTTAAGCACATTTGAATAAGAATAAGCTAGAACAATCTTTAAAACTCAGTTCTTCAGAAGTGCCTTGTTGTTAGTTGGTGCTTCTTTTAATCTTAGATTGGTAGAATGTAGGAAGAGTCGGGAGGCCAGTTGTGATCCACCTCCCATATCAGTCGGTGGCAAAACTACCATTGATTAATGGAGCTGGATTGTGCCCAAAAGCTTTAATTTTTTCAAGCTGTTGGTTCATACTTCTGTTCTGTACCTCTTGAATTGCATTATATATATAGAAGTTCAAGTTCCCTTCAAAACTCCTGGCCTTTTGCCAGCTTTCCTTATTAAAAAGTCACTCTTCTTATTTCTGATCAACACAGCTGTTGCAGAGCGTTTCAAAGCATTTCACATCAGCCAGCATGGTGGCTTAGCCAATTAGTACTCTAATACGGTCATTTTTGAAAACAAGTACTTTCAGGGTAGAAAGGGTGGGATACATCTTACATAATTTGAACTGGCACTTGCTTTGCTTTAATGTTATGAGAGAGGTTGCAGATCACAGTGAGCTAAAGCATCTCAAAAAGATTGAAAAGGAAGTATCTAAGGAAATGAACTACAACAATGTTTCCACTTTAATGCCTTTTAACAAATACTTTTCAATTGTAATGAGGCTAATTAGGTCTTTTTTTAAAAAAAGGAGCTGATGGTACATTCTCATGCTTCATTGTGACTTAGCTGTTGCTATTTTTAGAAAGAGGAATTCATGTTTAATGAATTTGTTAATAAACTTAGATATATTTATCTGCATTGCTTTTATCTTGTACCTCTAAAACCAATAAAACAAAGCATCCCAGGGAATTATTCTGTCATCAGAACATGGGAATTGCTCATGCTTCCATTCTATCCCATAGTTCCCATAGTTATTGAATATTGGAATAGAATACAATAGAAGGAAGGCCTGACAACAGGGGTATTTCCACTGGGAGTCTGAAATTTGACCTGTATAACTTCATGTCCCTGTGGAAACCTGCAAGCAAGACATGAGCACAACAGCACTCTGCCCCCCAGCAACTAGCGTTCGCAGGAACACTGCTTCTGACAGTGGAGGTTGGACAATAGTCATAATGGCTAGTAGCCGTTGATGGCCTTGTCCTCCATTCATTTGCCTAACACATTTAAAGCCATCCAAGTTGGTGGCCATCACTGCCTCCCGTGGGAGCGAGTCGCATAGTTTAGCCATTCCGGTACCGCTCAGTACTTTCTTCAGTCTGTCCTGAATCTTCCAGCATTCAGGTTCTTTGGGTTTTATGAGAGAGAGAGAGAGAGAGAGAGAGAGAGAGAGAGAGAGAGAGAGACCATTTCTGTATCCACTTTCTTCATGCCATGTATAATTTTATGCACTTGGTTACGTTGCATTGCATTTGCCATTTTATTGCTCACTCACTCACTTTGGAGAGATCATTGTGGAGCTCCTCACAATATCTCTTTTTAGGAGGAGGGGGGGACCAACAACACTGAATATTTTGTATCATCTGCACACCTGTCCTCATTGAGGTTCTGACTGTAGAACTGAGCTGACCTTGGAGAAAAGATGCTTCATGAGAGGGGGCAAATGGAGATGTGCATGTACTCCTCACCTGTGCATCCATATTCCTGTTGGCATTAGATCCCTCCATCATTTTCTTTCTAAGTAACCAGGATAGATTTGGGTTTAAACACACTGTATCCATCTGTCACATCAACTTTGGCTGTCAGTTTGAAGCTCTGTCTGCAGTATTGGAAGGGTAAAATACTGGCCGTCCGTACAGAGTAGTTATAAGGATTACAAATGTATATGAAGTAACCTTAGTGTTAAACAGGAACCTGATCTGTCGTTTGAAAGCCCCAAAGGCAGTCTCTGGCCCTCATCACCACCACACTCCACACAATGACTAAATAATCTTAAGGGCTGGGAAATTACATAGGAGTCCTTGGTAGGCCATTCCTCTTGCCCTATCACCAGTTTCCAGCTTTTTGGAACCAAGGGGAACCACCTTTGAATAGTAGAAAAGAAGACAGCTGAAAGAGTGTTCTGGTTGAGAAGTTGGGGAAACAGAGATTGAGGAAACCTCACCTGTTTTGGTATGTTAGAAGGTTTTGGAAGACAAGCACTGCCATGTGGGGAAGGTGTCGTGCTTCCCACCTAGCACATGCAGAAAGAGGCTCTTAGGTGTAAGTCAGAAAGGGATATTTGTTCAGGGCAAGTGACAGTACAGGCTCAGCAGCAGTTAGGGAGTTCAGGGGTCACAATTCAGGGGTTTGGGTATCAGAAATAGACTGAAACCATGAAGAACACATTCTCCAGAACACATTGCTTGCCCCCACCTCTGCTTCCTGCCAGCCACTCCTGTCCAGCTTCCTTTAATCTCCCCATCCTCCACCAAGCAGATGTACAGTAGAGGAGGAGGAGAGTGGGCTGCTGAGGAAGAGGCAGGGTGGCATTTTCTATGACTGGTTGTGATGGCAGATATAGTTCCAGTGAAGGCAAAATGCAGAGGGTTGGTACATTAGGGTCAAATAGTGAGGGGTATTTCCAGAAAATGCTGCTTCTGTTACTTTCTCCCCCTCTTTCATCAAAACTGGTTTTGATGAAATTATGGGTGTGGCTTTCTGAGCGTTTGCTGGGTGGAAGTTAGGTTGGAGGGACAAACATCCCTGTTTCCTATGATGCAAAATCACTGAATGAAAACATGCTGCAATATTTAAACAATAAAATTTATAAATGCTTCCGTAAAGGTCAGTATTGTGGTTACATTGGTTACCAAAGAGGAATCATAAGATCGAACTGAAATGTTTTACCACTGAGCCTCTTGGGCTTGCCAATCGGAAGGTCGGCGGTTCGAATCAGTGTGACGGGGTGAGCTCCCGTTGCTCTCTCCCAGCTTCTGCCAACCTAGCAGTTTGAAAGCATACCAATGCAAGTAGATAAATAGGTACCACTGTGGCAGGAAGGTAAATGGTGTTTCCATGCGCTCTGGCACTCAACACGGTGTCCCGTTGCACCAGAAGCGGTTTAGTCATGCTGGCCACATGACCCGGAAAGCTGTCTGTGGACAAACGCCGGCTCTCTTGGCCTGAAAAGCGAACAAGAGTGCCACACCCCATAGTCATCTTTGACTGGACTTAACCATCCAGGGGTCCTTTACCTTTTTACCTTTTACTTAGCCTATTATCCTCAGTCACACGTTACAGGTGCATGCTGCAGGTACATCTAGAGCTATAGTGCCCTGCGTGTTCTCCAATGCTTCAGCATCTCTAGTCAATAATGATGCCTATAGCAGGTGGAGAGGTTTCATAAATGTTTGAACTTGTAATAGCTTTCCTTGTAAATGTCACTTCCTGAAAGTTCATATGCAGCTGTTCACTTCATGTCCCATTTAACAGGATGCCGAGGACAAGCGATTGTCACTTTTTGTTAGTAGCACAAATATAGCTGTTGGGAATTCCAGCTGTTGCTGCTGGATCATTTCTGACATACTGCAATATTTTGTAAAATATAGGCTACACTGTGCTATCTTCTTCTTGTGCTAGGTGGCTTGTAGCTTACATAGACCAAAAATGTCTGTGCATGTGTGTGAGAGAGAGCATCAAATCCTTCCTAGTCTTTATGGTGGAAGGGTCTCAGTAGAGGGAGGTGCACTGTGTAATATTACAGAAACCTGGAAATTGACCAGCAGTAGCAGAGCACCTGCTTCACATGCAGAAGGTCCCAGGTAGGGCCGGGAATGTCCCCTACCTGAAACCCTGCAGAGCAGCTGTCAGTGAGTGTAAACAGTACTTGACTAAACAGACATCATCCTGCAGCATTGTTGCAAAGCAAACATGGCACCAAATTAGTCAGCCATGGAGTCTGAGCATACTGGGATTCTTATACTGTGTTATGCAGAGTTACAGTAGGAAATCAGAGATGCTGAGAAGTCGACAAAATGTTAGTATAGAACTGTTTATGTTAAGTATATCAGAGTGAAAGTTAATTCTTTATTTAAACAGATTCAGAGCAACCTTTTAAACTTTGTAATGATAATGCTCCAGTTTTACCGTTTACAAATCTTTACATTTTAATTTAGATACATTTCAACACATATTTTATTATTTGACATCACTACCCCCTTCTTACAATATTGAGCTTTATTGTTAGGGTATCCTTGGTAATTATTTTTAATGACTTAGGACCAGCGTACCCTGGTACCGTAAGCCACTTACTGTGAATTATTTTTTATAATGGTAAAAAATTGTGCAATAAATCATAGGATTCTTTTGTTGCGGAACAAGTGACAAATCACAAAAATATATTAACTGCACCCACCCTGTCTTTCTCACCATACCTGTATACAGAGGTAGTGAAAAACTAGGAAAGTGGAAAAAACCTGGTTAAAGTAAGAACGGCACACGTTACACAATGGCTTAAAGGCATTACAATTTTATTATTTTTCTCCTGATTAATGCAACATCTTTGGACACATCGCTTCACGTATATCAATATTCTTCTGAAAGATCTTTAAGCTGCAACATGCAAACATGGGGTGATAATTTGTGGGATTTTAGGGTTGTAGCCAATGCTAGTCCGACTTGGAGTAGACATAGTGAATTTAATAAGCACGACTAACTTGTGTCCATTAATTTCAGCAATTGTACTCTAAGTAGAACTTAGATGACTACAACTCTGAGTTCTGAGTGTGGCAGTGATAAACATTTTATCTAGTAATGAAAATTACAGTTTCTCAGTAAAAGAAATTATTATTTGGTAACATATGATGAGGACTGTAGAACATACTCAATTCAGTTCCAGGAAAAGGAAAAGGAAAAAAGAAGAAATTCTGCAAGGTTTATTACCATTCAACAGTGTGGGTAGAGGAGCTGTTGTTTTAGCATTTGCTGTTTGAACACGTACAAATAGAAACCAAACTATTCTCAGGATGTGGCTTGGATATGCTGTACTTGGTTATGAAGCCTATGATCAAGACAGTGCTTATTGTCACAATTAGTCTGCACAATTACCAAATGAAAGGGCCTAGCCAAAGTCATGGCCCAATCCCTTTAGTTTGCAACTGGTGTTCCAATTTGTAGTTGAGCTGGATTTATAGAAACAGAAGGAAAGTGGAGTGGAAAAGGAAATTGATATAGTTGGATGGGCTTGTCAGAATCAGAGCAAGAAGCAGGGTTTAGCACAGCTTGAAACTAAAGAATAGATGGTGCCCATGTGAGTTTGGAGAGTTGTACAGACTGGAAATGAAGCAGTTATGTAGTCTGAAATAATAGTAGGGTAAGATTTTAACATGGGAACATGTCTGAGCAGCTAGATGCTCAATGTGGTAGATGAGATATGCAAAAGGCAGCTTCCTTTTGTTCTAGCTAATCAGAAGTGATGTTTTAGGATGCTTATATAAACAGAATAGCTACTACTGGCTGACTTTACAAAGTGAATGTATTTTGGGACAAAGTCATGTTTAGCACCTAGACAGCTCTTTTCTGGAGGTGGAAAAGGTCTGTACCCTCAGTGACCATGCAGGTTTAGTTATCTACTTCTATTATAATCTGGGCTCCAAATATGTAGCTGGATTTCTGTCACTACTGTGTTGTAGCAGTTAGTATGAGCTATTTCTTCATGGGGAAAATAAATATAGGGTAGTATGTAAGTTTTACTTAGAGTAGACCAATGAAAGTGAATGTATACACAACTAAGTTAAGTCCATTAATTTCAGTAGATCTGCCATGAGTAAAATGAATTTCAGTAGATTTGCCATGAGTAAAATGAATACCACTCTATGCCCAACATAGGAGCCAACTCCTAGGGGCTGAGGACCATTTGGGCCCCCCATAAAAATATTTGATGGGGCCACCCCCCAAATTGATGGGCATTGTCATTCAAATGCTGTGTGTGCACCGTGTTACATGATCGATTATGTGGGGCAGGGCTTACTTACCTGCCCCCCCTCAATATTTTATTCAAGTCGCCCCCGCCTGTAGCCCAACTAGTATGAAATGAAGGATTTGTTTCATTTTGTTAAAAAGAGAAATCTTTGTTACAATCTGTCTAATGTCAGTGAAACACCATTGCAAAATGCTGCTACTTTATTTTGGTTTAATCTTCATTCAGCTATTCCTTTGTACTGCCAAGTTGTATATACACCCAACGTATTAAGCATACTTCCAGACTAATGCAGTCTATTCTCCTGTTCACGTAGTGACTTTCAAAACTTTTATTGAAGCAGTTCTTTGTGGTTTACAAATGCAGTGCATAGGCATAGAAAGATATAAAAGTTTAATAGTGCTGGTTGAGAGAGGATGTCTATATACTTGGTCAGAAATAAACCCTAATGTGAGAGGAGCGATAGCATACAACCCCAATGGACTTCTGTGATGCAGTGTGGTGAAGTGGAAGAAAATCAGCAAAATTCAAAAAAAATCCAGATACATTGGCTCATAGAGGAATAAATGTGAACATATGACATTTTCCCAGTATTCCAATTCCAATATTATTGTTGCTGGGTCATCCCAATTCCAGCAGATGCATTTTGGAGTGCTGTCTTCAATAGGTTTGTGTGAGTTACTTGGAAAACCACCCGGATAGTGCCCTATTCATGAAGAAGGTAACAGAGTATAGAGCTACTCGGTAGACATAGCAAATAAAATTTAAAACTGTTATCTGTACCATAGGGCTATTTAACTGCATGGTACCATAGAAGAAAATATCTGAGTCTTTGCCACATTTTCTTCTATAATTACTATCATTGTCACTTGAGTATCCATGCATATTTCATTGTTCCTTGTGCCGCCCATGTCTCCTGCCATTAATTATGGAGGAGTGAATAAACTTGCCCATTTTGGAGGAATTGGTGTGCAGGGGTTGATTCCTGTTCAGTGTGGAGAAATATGAGATGCATACGAGATGCATACAGGAATATCGTGTTACTCACGGAAAGGTGGTAGTCAAACCACTGTATCTTAGTTTCAGCCTCCTTTACCTTCACTAATACAAAAATTCTGCTTGTAGTATTGTTGTAGGGGTTATTGAGAGCCAGTCTGTACATAATTTTAATCCATTGCATGTGAATTCACTATCTTAGATTCCTAAAATTGCCCTGGAGTCACATTTGAATGACCAGTTTTCACTTAGAAAGGACAAAATGAAAATGTTAGTTTACATGAAAGCAAATGACTTAAAAATCATATTTCTCAATTGAGCCGAAAAAATGACATACACAAGGGCTGCAAGAGCATCATCATTATATTATTGCCCATTTATAGCCCAAAATAAAACTGGTCCCTATGTGGAAACCAGAATTATGCAGAATGTCAGTTAAATCAACTGTAATCTCCCAAATACATTTTTTATTGCTCGATTCATTAGAAAGGCTCTTAAGGTAATGAATAGTCGTCACTTTTACCAAGAACTTCTGGCTCCTTTATAAATGATGACCACTAAAAATGCAGAAAATACATTTTAAAATCTGGCTGCATTTAAGCTCTGCCTTTATATTTGAAGTGCTACAGAACTCAATATGACTTGATGTATTATAAAAATCAGTACCTAGAACATCAGGCACATACTCTAGTATGTATAGATTTTGGGAATACTTTTTTTTTTTTTTTGAGTGGGGAAGATTTTTTCTTTTTAAAAATAAAGAGCAATATTAAAATAATTGAAGTTTCTATATAAATAAATTTATAAATTTGAACTGTGTTTATCTAAGTCCAAAAATCAATCCCTTATAACGCCTTCTTTTCTTTCTTATAGCAAGTCCACATGCAACACCATCGACTCTTCATTTTCCAACATCACCCATTATTCAGCAGCCTGGGCCATACTTCTCACACCCAGCAATCCGCTATCATCCTCAGGAGACTCTGAAAGAGTTTGTCCAACTTGTCTGTCCCGACGCTGGTCAGCAGGCTGGACAGGTGGGGTTCCTAAATGTAAGGAAGCCATTTTATTTCTTCAGATGCTTTTGTTTCTGTGCCAAATAACCATGAAATTATGCTAACAAGTGTTTTTTACATATATAAAAACAGGCCTTAAGTTTTCACTGCTACAGACTGACTATGAAGAGTGATCCAGCCAAAGATATGCATGTTCAGGTCCCACTGAATGTGACTGAAGTTCAGTTAATGTGTTTTTAAACTGCTTTATTTTTACATGCTAAACTTTCTGACTTGTAGCCAGTTGTATTAGCAGCTCATTGCCATGTTGGTCATTAGCGCAACTGTAGCTTTCTAGGCAAAATATCGTATCATAGAATATTGTGTGTTAACCCAGGATATAATGGTGGCAGCAGCCACTACCTTTTTATAATGGGATTGCTCAGAGAAGGTATTGCTGCTGCTTCTTTTGACTAACAGCAGCTTGGTGTTATGTCCTAATCAAGGTAAATTTGAGGTTAGACTTAACCATGGTTTACGCAAACCATTGTTTATGAAACCATTGTTTCAGTAAACCATGATTAAGATGAACAACAATTTAGGGGCTGGATAGAATTGTAAAGTGCAATTAATTGATAATGTATGCAAAAGCTTCTAATCTCTTAGCAGCCACTTCACAAAAGAAGAGAGGGGAAATCACATTAGCTCTGAGATTTGGTCACATAAAGCTAGGCCATATTTCACTTATTTAGAAATTTTCTCAATTGCTTTATATTGAAAAGAATCTTAAAGTGATGTACAAAAAGAGAAAGCAATATAATACAATTTATTGGTAATCTGATAAAAAACTATTTCAAAATTAGCAATGACCTGGATTGTCCTTCTAGGAAGGTCTGGTAGAATAAAAATATAGGGGCTGCTATACTAAAGCTCTGCACTATGTCACCACATAGGTGACCTCAGTGGCATGCAGCACTTCAAAAAGAACCTACCCTCATGACCACAGTGACCATACCAATATAGAGAAAGTAAGGTAGTCCTCAGGAACCCGAACCCCAATTTATTAAGGACCTTTGAGACCAATACTTAAATCTGACCTAGTAGCATATTGGCAGCAGTGTAGTGCCCTTAGTACAGGCAATAGGTTCTTCCAGTTGGCAGCCAAGCAGTCATGTTCGGGACTAGCTTCTGGATCAAGTCTACAGGCAGCCACAATTGAGAATAAAATGACAGTAATTGGTGGCATCCCAACCCAACATCCAGTATAACAGCATTTTGTGTGAACTGAACTTCTAATTCATCCTTTAGGAAGACTTTCACCTGCCGTGGTCCCAAAGATTCAGCTTCATGCTTTCTGACTTCAGCACTTCCAAGGTTAACAAAATACCTTGTAATTTTTATTAATTATTTCTTTAGACAGGAGAGTAAGGAACAGCTGTTTCAGATCAGCCACATTCACTTTCTTTTAAAAAATGACTTTCTTATAGCACTTTAGATTAAGCTGACCAGTACTTGAACTCAAGAAGATAAAAGTACAGATTCTTATAGTTTGTTATTCCTGAGAATTGTTATCTTTTCTCCTTATCTCTCTGAAAAATTAAACAGTGCTCCAAGATTTTTGGTTGAGCAATCTCAGGTTGTTGTTTTTGTCAAACTTAGTAATTATCTTCAGGTTATTGGAATAACACTCCATTTGTATGCAGAAATGATTAACTCTGTGTACAACCTTATCTAAAATAATGCTTGGCTTTCTTGCGAACAGTAGGGCAGAACTGAAGAGTAATGATTTCCCCAGTTGTTTTTATCCTTTACATTTCCAATATGTATAATACAGTGTAAACAGTTGCTTTTAGCACCCAGTTTGTTACCTAAACCTGATAAAACAACAACAGCATTGCTTTGGATCCAAACTATAGCGTTGGATCTAAAAGCCATGAGCAGAAAAACAATATCCACTAAAGCAGTTCTGCAAATATTTAAGAGTGCCTGCAGTGTTATAATAAGTAGGTTCTTTTATAGCAGTTTTCATGTGTCTGCTTGGGCAGGAGATTACACAAGATATGGCAAAAATGGAATAACATATTGAAGTTTGGACTACACAGTTACTAGAAAGTAAAACCCAATTTAGAGGAACTTAGACTGCTTTCTCCTCCCACAATCTACTTTGAGGGACTTCTGGTTGCCCAGTTCAGAGTGGGAGATACTAAGGACTGCAGCAGAGAAGGGTAATCCTCAAAAAAATTGTTCTCCTCTTCCACCAGACGACTCTTGCAGGAGTAGCACAAGGAGAATCAATTGGATACCACCTATGGCTTATAAGCAGTAGAGCTATATTCTTTAAGTTATTATTAATCAGATGACTGACTTCACTCTACTCAGGAGATTTCATTCACTGGATACAGGAAGTCAAAGTGGTCTGGTATGATGCTGGCTACACCACTTCTTTAAGCACCTAACGCCACAAAAATTGGCTGAACTTATGACTTATGATTTCTTATGAGTCACTTCGGAACAGTATCATAGCCTTGCAAACTTATGAGTAATAGCATTCCTTGAAGTCAACAAAACCTCTCAAAGGAATTAAATGGATTTAGCATGTTTTAAGCTTCAGATCCCATGTGAAATATGCATTCTGCAGCATCCTGGAACTAAAGATTTCCACTATACATATTCTCTACATTTAAAGAAAGAGTTTTTAATCTTCATCCAGTTACAGAATACTAAAGAATATTGTCAGCATTTTTCACAAAATCAAACCACCTGATTCATTCACAGTTTGTTCTCATTCAGCTGTGTCATGGTGCATATTTGTACCATCATATGATATTAAATATTTAAAACAAAGCAGATAGTGTTTTCTAACAGAATGATATTAAAAAATTGAAACTCTGAGCCGTACAGCTCTTATGAGGATCAACAATGGCTAATTATTAAAAGAATAGTTGGGATTATTTCAAAATGTGAAATGTCAGTTTTACTTTCTCCTCAATTTTCTCGTTTCTTAGTAAGAATAATGTATAATGTAAGGTTGAAGTCTTAAACCCAGTATTGATTTCAGTAATTTTGAAGATTGCGGCCTAAGTCCATTTGAAACCTTGGTATGGAGGTTGCCCCAACTCTTAGAGGCAAATCCAAGGTCCTAGTGAAGATTAACAACAGTAGAGCTATAAGAATATTGTCACTGCAAAGGTGATGCAGCTTAAGGTTTTTTATTATAATCGGTTCAGGGATCTGCTCTTGTGCATAAGATACAAACTTCCAGGAAAATAATAGAAGGCAATGACCTTGTTTGCAAGTAAGGCCAAACCAAGGAGGGTTGAGCTGCAACACATTTTCGGTTCATGCACCTCCTTCTCCTCTGGCATGGGAGTGAGGAGAAGAATGGAAACTCCCACTGCTATTTTGGAAACTCAAACTTCTATTTTAGAATAACTGCCATTTGTCTGTTGTCCAAACCTAGAAAATGGTGGTTAAAGTTAACTGTGGTTAGCTAAAACAAACCAGTTTCAAACCATAGTTTATGAAACTGTATTGTTTCAAGTTGCCATAATTGGAATCACCCCAAGTATAGGGTTTGGACAACATACTAAACTAAGGTCAACCTAAAATGAAAGCAAAAGTTTCCTTACTACAGCATAGGAGGAGAGAGGAGCACGCAAGCCCAAGCCTTTCTGAGGCTCATATGTCCAAATTTGCCTGATGCCTTCAGTTTTCATATAAGGAAAAGGGGGTGGGGGAGTTGATAAGTTTCTCCTTTTTTCAGTTAACAAAGAAATGGCTTCCATAAACTTGATTGTCCATCTGCAGTTCCCTGTACCATAACCAATGCTGTTCCCAAGGGCCACCCAAATCTTGGGAGTAGATTTTCAGGGGGCTGAAGAGGGGAGGAGAAGGGGTGAATGTTCTTCTTCATAAATGTATAGCTTCTTCCATTTATAGAAAGGACACTAGCATCCAAATCTCTTTATAAAAAGATTCATTTCAATTTCAGCTGCCTGTTTGTTTGTGTTTTTCTTTAGCACTGATCAACTGTTCTCTTAGGACAAGAGGCAGCTAATCATGTTGTTTTTTCCTTTTCTTATGTTTTTGGCAGCCCAATGGTAGCAGTCAAGGCAAGGTGCACAATCCATTCCTTCCTACCCCAATGTTGCCGCCGCCACCTCCTCCACCAATGGCCAGGCCTGTGCCTCTGCCAGTGCCAGACACAAAGCCTCCAACCACGTCGACAGAAGGAGGTGCTGCCTCTCCCACTTCACCAAGTAAGTACAGCTGCAAGGAGGAAAGGAAAGGGCTGACTAGTATAATTGCAGCTTCATTATCCATTTGTTCTGGAAAGGGAATCAAAAATGCAGTAACAACATTCCTGCTATTAAACTCACCTACTTAGTGCACGCTAAGAGCACACATTAAGGCCACAACAGCAACAAAAAGCAAACATTAATTCCTTCTGGACAGAAGTAAGATAGATTCCCAAAACTGGGGGGTTTTTTTTTTGTTTGTTTGTTTTTTGCTTTGGTAAATGTTTTATAATATCCTATGCCTCACGAAGATACAGCACAGCTTTGGAATGTGTTTAAAAATAACAGCAAATGAATTTAATGCATTCTTTTCTGTGTTTCTTTTTCCCTTGCTATTAATTCTTTATTATATTAATTGTCACACAGAAACATGATATAGCCAAGAAGCTCGAGACATGGTTAACCTGGGTTTTTGGGATTTTGTTTGATGATTTCTGGATTTTTGGTTATGTTGATTTTAAAAACTTTTTGACAGTATTCTTTATGACAAATTCTTTACCATCATCAGCACCACCACCTCCATCATCATTATCATTGGTTTTAGTTACCTTGCAGCAGAGATCTAAGCATGATCTAAATCATTCATACAGGTAGCAGTGATAGTGGGCTCTTCTGTTCTACAGCAGGGGCAATACAGTAGAGTAATATTTGCTTCTAGAAGCAGCTTTGACTCATTACAAATGTTCACTATTTAATTCCAAGGATATTTTGTTGCAGAAAAGCAGGAGCTGCTTTAAACCACAAAGGAAAACTCTTCACTGAGTGAAGGCTGCAATTCTGAATGGTCCTTAGAAAACAGAATAGGACTCACTTCTGTGTAAAGAAGTTTAAAATCTCCCTTTGCTACTCAGTAAGGGAGCAGCAACTTTAGCCTTGCCATGGAGGTGCAGAATTATGGGACTGCAGTGAAGTTGCACACTTCTTAGGGGCTGTGTGGACCCACAGATGGAATTCTGTTTTCACCCCATTGAGCAAAAGTAACATTACTGCAGCACTAAAGAATCATAGAATTGTAAAGTTGGAAGGTACCACAAGGGACATCTAGTCCAGACTCGTGCAATGCAGGAATCTTTTAGCCCAACAATGGGTTCAAACCCCTAATTATTATTATTATTATTATTTTATTACCGTATTTACTTGAATCTAATGCTCACCTTTTTTGGGCCAAATTACGTTGCGAAAATTAAGGTGTGCATTAGATTCAACGGCACATTTACATTCACCAGCAAATACTTTTTTTGGTTTCAAGGTTTTGAAAATTAAGGTGTGCATTAGATTCAGTGGAGCACTAGACTCAAGTAAATACAGTATTTATGCCCCACCCATCTGGCTAGGTTTCCCCAGCCACTCTGGGCGGCTTACAGCCTCTATAAAAAATTGTAGCACATTTAAAACTTCCCTAAACAGGGCTGCCTTCAGATGTCTTCAAAAAGTCAGATAATTGTTTCTTTCCTTGACATCTGATGGGAGGGCGTTCCACAGGGTGGGTGCCACTACCGAGAAGGCCCTCTGCCTGCTTCCCTGTAACCTCACTTCTCACAATGAAGGAACTGCCAGAAGACCCTCAGAGCTGAATCTCAGTATCCAACCCTGAGATTAACACTTTCATTCTCTACCAATTGAGTTATATCTTTTATATAGCTGCAGTCTGGAATCAGCATAAGAAACTATGTGTCATCCAGGTCTAACAGTTGAGTTGTTAGCTGAGCAAAGAAAGGATAAACCACAGCCACTTCATTGAAGCCCAATGTTCTTTGCAGTGTAACACATTAGCTCTCAAATGTGCCTAGGTCCATATGAGTAAATAAAGAATTCCCACATGTTGGCTTTATTTTTATTTTCCTCTCCAAGTGGGTGTAAACTGTTAATCATATACTAACAACAGGAAGATTTAAAAAGCACTATTTAAACTGAGATAAGCACCTACTTTGGCAGCTAGGAAGATGATGGTCATGCCTTCCTAGGACTATCTAGTAAAAGTTTATCTAGCTGAAGGATTTTTTCATACTGGGCTAATGTGGGTGAATCCTGGGTACATAATAATCTGCTTGAAATATTATTGTGCCTGCCTGTGGTGAAACATTTGTGTGAAGCAGCCATTGCAAAACCATCAGAATATATATTTTCTTCATGCATAGCTTGGGTTTTCTTGATACAAGAGTTTTATTTTGCTCTGTTTTATGCATAGGCCTGGAGAAGTGGGTTTTCACATGTACGTATGTAAAATAGACCCAATTTACAAAATTTACAAAATACCTAATAGCACAGTTTTGTGACCTGCATAAATTCAGCCTGTTTTCACATTGTCCATAATTTATTTCAGCTTCTGCTAGTCATTTAGGCACGAAGCTATGCAAGACCTGAAATCCCACTCTTTGTAGTCCTTATTAGTTCCCTTTTAGCTTCTTGAATTTCACCATGCAAATTTCCAGACGTGTCTTCATTGCTGTTATGAGCAAAAAACTCAAGTTTTAAATAAATAAATAAATAAATAAATAAATAAATAAATAAATAAATAAATGAATGAATGAATGATTCCCAGGATGCTGAATTCTATAGTCCAGACCAATTTCCATAGTTGAACAGCTGTAGAGTCTGATGCAAGGATACAGGCTGCCCCACATTTACCTCCTGAGAATCTTCCTGCGAGCTGCAGGTGGGAATTTCCCATAATCACAAACCAGTCATAAATTAACATTGGACATAGTAGATGTATCATGCAGAAGAGGAAAATTAAACTCAGGTGAGCGGATAGAATCTGCCACCAAAGCCAGCAGATCTGTTTACCAGACACTTGCCGTTTGTCTCTTAGAAGAATATGGTCTTCCACAACTGTAAAATGCTGCTGATCTTTCATTTCCTTTATGCAGGGGCCTTGGTACTTAAAGCACGTTCCTGGCACAAGCCCATTTTCTTATGTTTGCAGCATGCTTTATGGTAGAAGGTGTTGATCTAGTGCAAAATTGTGGTCTTTCAGATGTGTCCTGTCAAGTTCTGTTGTTTGCATCTTAGTAAAAAAAAGTGTTTGAAGGGAGTTAAATGTTAGCACCAGTCATATCAGAATAGTGTAGCTATTCATATCCTACATACCTTCCTTCTTGTGAGGAAGAAGCTGCACGCTGTATTAGATTACTGCTGCCTGGAATTCTGCTTTGCCAGCATTTATCCTTGTTGACTCTCCAGTTCTTTGACAGTAATCATTCTCCCAGAAAAGTAAGGAATTTGAAGACTACCCTTCACACCACAGAAAATGAAAAGTAATTCATACTGAAGAAGTTGCTTGTGACTTGCACCTTTCTATATACTGAGTTCAGACTTCAAGTTTGATATTGCAGACTCTGATAGGTAATAACTCTAGAAGGCCCGAGGCAAAGATCCTTCCTAGTTCTGCTACGTGGGATAATTCAGCTAAGAATGCCATCCGTTGCACTTGATATTATATGCGTAAAACAGATGCTGTTCCACTGAGCTATGGCTTCCCCCTGTTGCATAGCAAAAGGAAAGATGGGTCATATACTCCTAATAAAAACAGAAAAAACAGGTATTTCTATTGCATCACAGCAGCACTAGAGCTATGTGTCTATCGATCATCTCACACAGCTTAGAAGGCAAAATATACTTAACCTTCAAAGACTTCATTGACTTGTGAGGCTGGTAATTACCTGAAGTCTGAAGTCAGTAATTCCTTTGTTACCTGAATGGTGTAGGAGACACTATGGCGATGGGAAGGTTTGGAAATGGTAAAGCCTGTAAATTACATTTCCTTTTTGTCTTGTGCCTTTTTATTCCTGTTTTTCTAATAATCATGCCTTTTGAAGCATGATCCTGAGGGTGAAGAAAGTTTGTGACTTTGATCTCCAAGTGTAATGTTAAAAATATATTCGCTTCAGAAGCTTTGTTCAGATGGGCCAAAATTGCTGCTGTGTGAATGGTCTGAGACCATTTGCTCTACATTTCCTTTTTGTTAGGAAAGCCTAATACGATAGACCATGTTTACAGTATGGCTGTTAGACACATTCAGAAATAGAAAAAGAGTTTCTAAAAAGAAATAATTAAGATGTGACTTCAAAATTTGCTATAAACTTATTGCTATAAATGCAATAATATTTGGAAACTTATATAAAAATGTGACTTACAGCACCTGTGGTCAGGAGACAATAAAACCCCTTCTAAACATTGAATCCTGAAGAGCATTTGAGCACCTCAAATAAGATTTTGCCCTGTTCTTAACCAGCTCTTCTGTTCCATTGCAAGGGGATGCTTTGCAGTTGATCGAGGTGGGATAATGTACCTCAATAGAACAGTGTAGAATATACCATAGTACAGCATTCTGCTGGTAGATCATGGTGCCTTCCGTTCTACCATGCCCCATTGTCCTGTCCCCCCCCCCCCCCGATGCTTAGGAAAGGAAGTCTACTCTGGTTGGCAGTGGTTCTCTGATTTTAAGTAGAACTTTCTCGTTGCATGTGAAATACATAAGGAAGCTAGATTGATACTGTACACACAACATACTATGTGCGTTATCAGACATCATGTGTGTCTAATTCTTGTGCTAATGCTTTTTTTAAAAAATGTAGTTCCATTGAAATTTATTGTTTAATGGGACATGAACAGTTGGCCATCTGTCCAATAGTATTCTGATGAAAAGCTCACACAAAATCATGGCAGATCTCCAATGACTGTATATTGGCTGCTTAATCACACTGCATCTTTGGATGACTTAACTAACCTTCTGTAAGGCTTACAGCACAATCCTTGGTGTGTTTACTCAGACGTAAGTGCTGTTATGCACAATGGGGCTTTCTCTCAGGTGAGAACACATAGGATTGCACCCTGTGCCTGTTACTTTGAAAGCTATGGGCACCATCTTGTTAATATCAACAATTATATTAGTAGAAAGTGATGTAACTAAGGGCATGGTCTCCATAGAATGAATGGTTTCCCTTCTTTTAAATTGTTTGTTTTTCATAATTATTTCACTAAAGTTTGTGTGTCTTACTCCAGATATTTTTTTTTACCATGCCATTTTGTGTTGATAAGAAATACTGTTTCTTATTGCCCAATTATGTCCATATTTATATTGCCATCATTCAAAACCCAGTTTCCCCAAGTCAGATTCTTGACCCCTCCAACGTGAGCTCATTTCTGTGTTCAGCATTTGTTTAGGTGGCTCCAAGACCGGTGTTGTTTTTGGTGTTGTCTGTCTGTGATCTAGTGCTGCTTCCTGAACGCATGTGTCCCTTCCCTTCACAGCCTACTCGACACCCAGCACCTCCCCTGCAAACCGATTCGTCACTGTTGGACCACGGGATCCAAGCTTTGTAAATATCCCTCAACAGACACAGGTGGGAAGCTTTCGACTTCTGCTTTGTTTGCTGTGCTGCTTGTTAACTCTTTGGTGCACTTTGGTGTTGCTACGGAAAGTGACGTGTGTCTCTCCACCAGTCAGTTCATCTTCATGGTCTGAGTAACAGTGAAATGTCATTGCCAGTATTTGTTTGTATGTTTTGTTTTCCAAAAAATCCTGTGGCAACAATGCTACATTCAAATTCAATCTTATAAACTTTAATTCTGTCTTTCTGACACTCACAATTTTCTTTCTGACACACAGAATTGGTTTTTTTCTGCAGTCCACTTTTTCAGGGTCTTTTATGGCAAGCCAAGACACTGGTCACTTGTGGTCACTTCCACAAGGGAAATCAAAATGTAAAGAATGTCCCGTTCTCTACACTTACATCACATGCCATTATACATGTTCAAACACTAATATTTCCCCTCTTTCTAAGCTATACCATGCCCACTGTTTTCTTGTGCAAGAGGGACTTTGTATCTTCAAGAGAAGAACCCCAGGGCCATTTTTTCTCTTTGATAAACATGACAGTCAGCAGCTGAATTTATTAGATCATTCAAATTAATAGCCATATTTTAAAAGCAGCTGCTTCACGCATCATAGGCTGTGTTAACCCAAATTTACAGATTATTTTTTAAAATTGTTTTTAAAGACCTCAAACTGAGACATATATGGTTATATCCAAAGTAGTGCCAATGGAGTGCCACTGTTACAGCCCTACTTCAGTTTTGTCTCCTTCTGCTCTGGAGCTGGTTTTGAGGACATGTTTGGGGCTGCCAAGGACAAGAGGTGAAAGTTTTGTTCTGCTAGTTCAAACCTCTTGCTCCAGTGGAATAGGAGTGATGGATAGTGCCCAAAACAACATTATTAACAACATTTCTAAAAACTAGCCTAAGGCTAGCTATAGGCATACGTACTTTGGAAATATGTCCAGATAATTGAAACATACTTCTGATTAAATATACTTAAATGTACTTGGGAGTTTGAGCTTGTTCCAGCACCTCGTCAGTTAGGTCAGGTGATACTCAGAGCAGTTTCTAAAGGCTTTATTACATATGGAAGTGATGCTGCCTTTGACAGTCCTAACCCAGTGGATCAAGAATTCATTAGAGGAAACAGAGCACAGAATCTAAGTTGAGATGGAAGATAATGGTTTTGCGTTCTGGTGCTTTCGCCAAGATTCATGATTTCTCGACTGCACAGAAAACCCATAAATTATCAGACCAAGCATCTTTGTTGCAGCTGCTGTGGCACTTGCACAGCAATAAAAATTCCACAAGCAGTTCCTTATACACACACATCCCTCCCAAAGAGTCATTTCTGGTATTTTCTAATTTCACCCAAAGAAGAGGAAGGTTTGGCTACTACATCAAATTAGAGAAGCCCCGTTATAAAATACCTACATACGTGTGTGTGTGTGTGTGTGTGTGTGTGTGTGTGTGTTTTACAGGAGATAACTTGACCCAAGATTCCCTGGATATTTTTACCCAACTGGTTTGCTATACTGATATTCAGTATATGTATTTAGGGAGTAAAAAGTTTCACAAAGACCTCAGTGCTGCTCAGTGTAACATATTGATGCACACGGAGTATATTCAGAACTTTAACAAAGGAACTGAGGAAAGAATTTTGGAATACATCCGATTTCTACAGGTGGGAGAAAAATAATTTATGAGACTGGGATCATAGGAGTGGCTAACAGAACACAAAGTTACCTCAAAGATATTGTGGAGGTCAAAGAAATGTCTTTAAAGATTTTGTTTCCAGTGTCAAGTGGAACATAAAAGTGAAAAACCACCAAGAGCATCAAGAATTCAGCCAGCACTAGTTTGACCCCAGTGAAGTTGGAATAACCCCACCCTACTAAGACATTTTTTATAGCTGAATCAGAAGCTTGACCATTTTTTAAAAACTAATCTAAGACAAGGACACCGAATGTGCTTTTTCTGGGCCATTTCAAATTCCCAGTTGTCAATTACGAAAATAGTTGTTGGCAGTTTTGTTAGCGACTAATTTGAGCCAGATGTTGAAAAATATTAAGGCTGTACTTAATATCCCATAATCACGAGGAAGGGAAGAATTAACAAGAGGAATTTGTGTTTAGGACAACCATAGGTTTATTTAGAATGTTGTAATGGTTGCCGTACAATGTTTTAAAGGTCAAGAGCAAGAAGCATTTGGTTTCATTTAACAATTGAAATTTCAAATATAATCATTTATCATGAAGACCTATGACAAACTGCAATTCTGTTCTTCCTCCATAAAATTGAAACATACAACATGGACCAAATAGCACCTACTACAATGTCCTTATTGTGTTGCCATTTTCACACATGGAATACAGCCTGTGTTCATGGTCTTAAATACCATTTTCTGGTAAGATGACAGTTCAACTGTTGCTTAGCTTAGTGTGGAAAGTAGTTTGTGGGAAGCAGCTTACCACTGAGTTGTGCTGATATTCACCATGTCACTGCAAAACACCCCCTCCCTTTCCTGGTTTGCAGGTCTGGTGACAATTACCAAAGCCACAATAGCAAATTGTGACATGTAGCAACATACTTGTATGGAGAGTGGCCTGCAGAAACTAACCTTAATTGTGGCCCTTGCAACAAATTCACCACCATAAGCTTACTGCACTCTGAGCCTACCACATCTCATGTTACAAACTATAGCTATTAGAGCAGTGGTGGCTAATCTGAGTCTTCCATATGTTGTTGCACTTCATCTCCCATCAGCCTCAGCCAACAGAGCCAAAAGTCAGAGGTGATGCAATACTTCAATGTGATAGCACCCTACTTTGGGGGGGCTCCCTTCCCAATGCTAGGCTGGCCCCTTTGCTGTGTTGGTTTTGGCACCTGCTAGAAACCTTTTTGTTTCCGCAAGCTGCCCCAAGCATGTAATTTTATTAAAGATAATGGTTTTAGGATTACTGATTTTAATTCATTTTTGAAAAATGTATATATATTGACTTGGTTTGTTTTTATTGGTACTTTCAATGAATATTTTAAATTTCCCTTTGTGGTCCCCTTAGAGGTTTGTTTTAATTGAGTAAGCAGTATACAGACTTCATTAAATAAAATTTAAAAAGGGCCTGTAGCAGTTCAACAATGTCTAGAGGGCCCCAGGTTTGCCACCCCTCCATTGGGGTATAACTTGCTGGTGTGGAAGGTGTCATAATGGGACTGCTCTCATGGATGAGTGGACCTTATCGTTCCCCCAGCTTGAGGTGAGCTGATACAAGAGGTTAAAGATGGTCCGTTTGAGAAATGGCTTTTCACAAGCAAGCAAACAGTAGCTGCAGTTCATCACACAGAAAACTGCAAGTTGTATCATGTTCACAAAGCATGTGAACTTACCCTCAGTAATGAAATCGATATATTCCAGGACTCAGACTGTGAGAGCACTGTCTGCTTTCTTGCTGACTTCTCCATTTGCACTGTTTGGTAAGGGCTCTCCTTTATAGCTACATGGATAGAAGTGGTTAAACTGTGTTGGATTTCAAGCCTTCTCCGCATTGAACAAGGTCACAGAAAGTACACCAGCAACTCGGAGAATATTTTAACTCTTCAGGGTCTGTTTTTATTGGTTAGGCAGTAGAAAGCCGCTTGGCTGTCTGCTTTTCCACCGCTCAGCCTCCCTTCAAGTACCTCCTATTTAACAGATGTACAAGAAAAGTTTTCACATGCTTTTACATTTAAATTGTAATGTTTATTTTGTGGCCTCATAACTTTAAGCAGAGAGGTATTTTAAAGCAAGCTGTTTGAACCTACAGTCCTGTGCTCAGTTATTCAATACTTCAGCAGCCCTGTGCGCACTTACTTTGAAATAAGCCCCATTGAATTTGATTCTGTTTAAACAGACGTAAGTCCCTTTGATTGTATGGGGCTTCCAGATCAGATTGCTTAGGATGCTATAATTTTCATATTTGTTCTTACTGTTTAGGGGTAGACAAGACAAACCGTATTTCCATTGGTCCGATTTTAACAACTCATTGTAAATTTGCCTTCAAAGAACAAGACACTAAGTGTTTGAGCACTAATGGCTGCAATTGTAAACAAACTGACGCAGAATTAACAAAATTATGAACATGATAGTAATCAATAGTGCATATTTCTATTGACTAGATAACCTTGGTATGGTTAATTGTTTGGTTAAGATGTAAATAATTTAATTCTGAAATTTGGGGTAAAACGAAAACCTGCAAGCAGTTTATCTTGAGTTTTAAGTTATACCAGATATTTCCTTTTAGTACAACATCTAAATTCAAAATGGAGATGTTCTCTTTCTTCCAAACCTTGCAAATAATTGAGGGGCTGGGGTTGCTGCAGATTTCAATTAAGGGATGTGTGAGAGAAATTGTATGTGTGAGAGAGAGGAGGGGGGAGAGAGAGAGCTGTCTTATTTGTAAAGGAAATACTATCCCATGTAGATAGTCATCCACTGAAAATATTCAGTCCACTTTCCCCTGACATCTAATACCAAGGAATGTACCACATGCAACCCAAGTGATATTGGAAGTGTTGCAACTCCTTTATAGAAAGTCAAGCGGAAATGGCAGACTCTCCAGTTACTCAGTCCTAAACTACAGACTCTACCTTGACTGCCCCCCTCCCACAACATGTTCATATGGAATAGTGATTTATGTAGTCCTTCTCCACCAGGCCATCAGGAACAGCTGCATGGACAGTCAACAAGACACTGAAAAATCCCCACGTTTTCTATCGCTTGCTTCCTTGGTTTCTATCTCACCATGAGATTAGGAACATACGATGCATCACATGGCCCTACTCTCACTTTCTATCCTTTCTAAATTCCAGCACAAGAATAAGTACTTCTGGAGCTGATGTTTCTGTCTAGCTTGGTCTGTGAGGGCTTAGACATTTTTCTCACCTTGGGGAAGCTACTAAAGGAAGTTTGATACCACTGTGGAGTTTGCAGCCAACTCTTTGGAAATGGGAGGAATATGAACTTAGTCTATATATAGAAGGTGCAGGGAAGTTATAAGCCACAAATATCTTTGAAAATAATAACACGGGATTAATTTTATGGGCAAGTGCCCCTTCTTTCAGAGCAACACTCATCACCTTTTTTCTTGATTGGAGCCAGCTTAATTGCCGGCAGTTAAACTATTCAAGTTTTCTTTATTATTGCCCCATTCACCTTCCCACTCTGTTTGGTTGGTAATGTGCCTATAAAATATTTTTTAAAATATATGTTAGAGTAAGGCACTTGATTTGAAACCGGATTCTGTTAGCCTCCTATATAATTAAACTCGAAGAGTCTTCCCCCTACCCCAAAGCATGGGCGTAGCCAAGGGGGAGCACTGCCCCACCCCGATCAAGTAAAAAAATATAATTACTTAACTGACCAATCACATTGGTTCTGCCCCCCCAACAAAGATCCTGCCCCATCCAGCAAAGTCTCGCTCCCCCCCCCCAACAAAAATCCTGGCTACGCTCATGTTTCTAAGCTGGCTTTATGTTTTTCAAGCAGCTTTTCCTCCCTCCCCCCCCCCCTTTTCCCTTTTTTGGTTACTGCAGACATTTATTTGTATAGCAAATTAGGAACAATAAACTTCTGTCTGATTTATTGTGTGTTACCTCAGTTGGTTAGGGTGTAGTGCTGATAACGCCGAGGTTGTGGATTCTGTTTCCATATGGTCCATCTGCATATTCTTGCATTGCAGGGGGTTGGACTTGATGATCCTTCCAACTCTATATTCCAATCTATATTCCAACCTATATTCAATGATTGTGAAGGTTGGAAATGAGCAGATATAATGAATGGACCAATTTCTTCCGAAGTAATTCTCCTTAGGCAGCCTAAACCTCTCTTAACTAAACTATTATTTTTACAAATATCACACTCAGTTTTGTATTGTTAATATGTGGCAAATACTCAGGTATTTATCAAAGCTTTGTGCAGGATAAGAACTTGATTTAACTGCACATAGACGCAGGTATCACTAGCAGCCCTGAAAATAAATTACTATTATTATTAAAACTTAATAGTCACATGTCCCTAAGTGACTTATATTTAAAACCATAAATCCATAGGAGCTTGGGCAGCACACTAACACTAAAACAGAATCAACTTAGTCAAGCAAGGGCCTGGGCAAAATGTAAATCTTTACCTGATACAATACAGAGATATCAGTAAAGATGCCAGGCAGAGCATTCCACAGATGAGGAGCCGCAACAGAGAAGGCCCTGTCCCTTATCATCCTGAGAGGATGGATCTGAAAGGGGCCTCAGATGAAGATCTAAGGGTCCAGGTAGGTTAATATTGGGAGAAGCATTCCAGAAGTTATTGCAGGGGCAGACTTCATTAATATGGTGTCCTGAGCAAGGACCCCTCCCTCTGAATATATCTTATTTTTGCAATAACTCCTTTTTTTGTGCCCACTCATCTCAGCACCCAGGGGTGGAGGACGACCACCAGCACTGACCTAAATCCAGTGCTGTTATTAGAGTCCTGAGCCTTGAGGAGCTTTAAAGGTCAAAATCAGCAAAATTGAACTCAGGAGTGTACGTCAGCCAGTGTAACTGGAATAGAATGGATGCTTTATTATCTGTTTTATTATAACACAGTTGGGCAAGCTGTGTTCTGCACTAACTGAAGCTTCCAAACCATTTTCAAAGGCAGTCCCACATAAGGCACAGTCCAGTTCTGAGTTTACCAGAGCATAGATGACTAAAGTCAAATGATCTCTGCCCAGATAGGGTCATAGCTTGGGACACCAGCCTAAGCTAGTGGAGAACACTCCACAGTACCAAGCCCACCACTGCCTCAAGTGACAGAAGTGGATCCAGAAGAACCTCCAAACTAAGAATTTCAGAGTGACTATGACTCCCATCTAGAGCAGGTCACATAGCACCCAGCTAGACAGAGGAACCACCCACTAACGACATCTCCGTTTCAATTTATTGGCCACCATTCAGTCCACTATCATAACCGAGCACTAATTTAAGTACATCCACTGCCACACCTGAAGAAGATGAAAAGGAAAAACAGCTGTGTGAGAGTAGCATAGTAACTCCCAAACACTGTGTGAATCCACAGTTTCAAGTAGGTAAGAAACTTACTTTAGTGTTTGCCTTCGGAGCCAACAGCCCCCTTACCACAGCAACACACGGGGACAGCTAGATCTTGGTTATAGAGCTTGCAATGTGCTTGGAAAGGGTCTCCAGGTAGGGCTCAGAAACACCCCTATATGAAAGCCTTGAGAGTCACAGCCAGTCCCTACTGGGCAAGGTAAACCAATAGTTAAATTGCCAAAGGACACAGAATTTGCCATTGGTTCATGGAGATTCAGAGACACAGACCAAACCCCAAAAATGATGGTGCAGGATATGAATGATGATCAGGGTTTTCCCCCCCTAGAAAAAGAGGTGGGGGAATTTGCTGAGCACCCACCCAAAGTTGAGCTTTTTTGGGGGGGAAAGGAACAGCCAAAGTTGTTGAGCACCCACCTTCTGCCAACCTCCACCTACACAGCCACAACCGTGACACCAACACAATCATGGCTCTGCACAGCCCCAACCTCAAAAGTTGCCAGAACGCATCAAAGAGGTGCCAGAACTCAGTTCTGGTGAGTTCTGGCTTGAAAAAGTCCTGAGGATGATGAAGCATTTAAAGGAAAGAGACCCTACCAGGGATAAATGTGGAATAACATTGGGAAGGGCTGTGGCTCAGTGCTGGTGCATTGTCTTTCTATACAGAGTCCAAAGTTTGATCCCTGGCATCTGTAGGACTGGATATATTCCCTGTCTGAAATCCTAGAAGGCAGCTGTCTGTCAGTGTAGACTGTACACATCTAGCCACATCAGGCAGCTTCTGGTGTCCCTTTGTTCCTATAGCACTAAAGTCAGATTTATAAGGAAGTAATGGATAGCTTTTCTGTTTTCTTCTGTTTTCTGTTTTCTTTCATATCTTAAATTGTGCCTGTGGTATTAGTAGTGAATATAATCGGTTGTTTACTGCCCAGCCAAGAAGTCTAAATGGTGGTTCTGTCCGGAATCTCTGGTATTTAAGTTGTAGCCCAGTGGATTTTCCCATAAATATTGTAAAGAATCATTATTCTAGAGAGCACCCGTCAAGAAGGACATGATTAAGTGCAAGGCATTTTTCTTCCCAAGAAAGTGGTAACTAATGGCACAATCTACTGTTAGTCCTTCTGTGAATATTCATTAATTGCAAGGAAGAACTTCCCAGTGGATTGTTAGAAATACTGATTTATTGTCAAATCAATAAAGCTTTAAAAATAAAAATAAACACTGTATGGCTGATCAAAGCAGCTTTAAAACAAGTTAGCACTGTATCTCTAAGGAAGTTCTAAACTTCATAGTACTTTCTTTATGAAAGGTATTGGTTCGTCAGCCGTGCAGGTTAATGATTAATGGGGCTAGAAATCCACCCTGAACTGTCTGTTTGGTGTTTCATTGTTGTGGCCAGCTAAAGTACTACAGAGTTTATAGATTCTCTGATTTCTGCTTAAAATCGTCTCTTACGCAGCTGCAATTTCTTTTTGCCATATACCTCCATTGTCCTGCCGAACATACATGAGAGAGTCGAACTGCAGCTATGCATTCTCAGCTACATTTTTTTCCTTTTCCTTTTTGATTTTCTGCTCTCCACTTTAACCTCCCCCACCAACCTCCACTGCAGATAATGGTGTATTGGATTAGCCTTCCTTGCTGCTGCATCAGATCCCGATCGATTTATTGACTCTGTCAGAGAGGCTAGTACAGTAATTGTTACAAGAGCAGAATGGAAAGCAAGAACATGTCCACATAAAAAATAAAAATGACATTTTGTTCTTTCTTTACCTTCCTCTTTACCTTTCCTTACACTATAGATCTTTATGTGTATACGCAACAAGAGACCACTTAAATGAACCCATTACTTCTACATTATTAATTGTGACAGTTGGGGTGCTACATGATTACAAACATATTATTGAAAACATTGATCTCACTCTACTGGGGTGCATTTTAGTAGTTTTTTTGGGGAGGTGACCGGCTTCTCTGATGGTTGTGTCAGGGTATCACTGAATCACATTTCCTTGCTGGCATTAGGTTTTCAATATGAAAGATCTTGGAACTGCATAAAATAGTGAATCCCAATAAAATGGTAATAAAGAGACTGAAACCCCAGTCCTATGTGTGTATAACTGCAATGGGCCATGTAGCAGCTTGCAGCTGTGTTGGTACAATGACAACCTGCACTGTTGCTAGTAGAACAGACCTATCGCCCTGTGCTGTGTATTCATCACAATCCTGTTACAGTTCTAGCCCTATGATAGCTGAAATGTGCTTAGGCTTTGTTGAATATGAATCATCCATAATCTTTTTTCTTTTCTTTTTTTTAACCTTTTTTTGCCAAAGAACTGTTTTTCTGCTTTAACGTAATGTGATGTCCTGGGATCAGCCCACACCAGCCATAGATCATAATGTTATGCTGGCACATTCTATTTTTTATTATTGCAGATACAAATGAAGCTTTCATTAAACTGCACATAAATAAGAAGATATATCAAATGCCATACTTTAGGAATCCTAAAAATTTGCTTTTGCTATTGCTCAGAGGAGAAAGCCGCTGGCAAACTGCATGTTTATTCAGAAATGAGACGCAATGAATTAAATGGGATTTAGTGCCAGGTTAGTCAGCACAGGATACACCTTGGTCGTAGGAAAAATTATAACGCTTTCCCCGGCATACAATTTTGCCAGGATTAGACTTTAAGAAACCAAGCACTTGACAAGGGTTATTAATGCATTCGCCCATGTAGCAGTTCCAGTGAAATCATCTGGGAGGGAAGATTCCATTGGCACCATTCATTCATTCAATCATTCATTCATTCATTTTATTTGTATGCCACTTTTCCACACACACAAAATCATTCTCAAAGCAACTTGCCACAAAAAAACACAAAAAAATTTGTTTGAAACAGCATTTCAAACAAATAACATTTAGTAATAACATAGCAAAACAAAAATATAATAAGATACAATACTATACAATAAGTTACAATACAAAACATCCAATACTATAAATATAACAAGATTACTTAAACAAGCAGCATCGCAACAGCAAAAATAACATGTGAGCTTCACCATTTCACCTTCGTCCTAAAAACACCCCTTCTATGATGCTGCTCACAGTCAGTCTCCTGCAGCAGCTTCTTGTAAGGTTTCAAGGGCAAAGGGGTTGGGTAGTTGGAAACACCCACTCCTATGACGTTGCTCCGCTGGAAGCTGCTTCTTCTTCTTTTTCTTCCTCCTCTTCTTCTTCTTCTTCTTCTTCTTTATTACAATTGTATACCACCTTTATCTGAAGATCCCAGGGCAGTTCACAACAGAAAATTACAAAATGGGAATACAAAATACATTATAAAACAGAAACAAAACAGAAACATGCTTGTATCTGGGGTGAATAGAACCTTTAGGGAATTTTCATAAAGACCTTGGGATACAGGGAGAGAGCTACCCTCCGGCCCCACGGGACACACCTCGTTCCTGACTCTATATTCCACCCCGCAGCAGATTAAATTTAAACATTCACAGTTATCATCATGTCTTGTTTGGGCTTCAAAATGAATGGCTATACCTCAGGTTACATACGCTTCAGGTTATATACGCTTCAGGTTACAGACTCCGCTAACCCAGAAATAGTACCTCGGGTTAAGAACTTTGCTTCAGGATGAGAACAGGAATCGTGTTTCGGCAGCGCAGCAGCAGCAGGAGGCCCCATTAGCTAAAGTGGTGCTTCAGGTTAAGAACAGTTTCAGGTTAAGTACGGACCTCCAGAACGAATTAAGTTTTAACCCGAGGTACCACTGTATTTAAAGAGAGTCAAGAGGTGTGAACCGAGATTTTTTTTTTTTTTTTTTAAAAAGAAAGCATGTATCAAGAGTGTGTTGTGTGTGTGTGTGTGTGTGTGTGTGTGTGTGTGTGTGTGTACACACACATGCATGCATGCATGCATGCAGACTATCATTTGGCCTTAAAAAGAGCTTCCACCAGAGTTTGTGGTAATTTAAAAGCTCACAGTTAAAATCTGAGTGCTCAGAAGAGAGGGATAGCAACGTTAAATAATAATATTAAGATAATGCTATTAAAATACAGTGAAAGCAGCGATCCCTCTTGCTGTTCTGGCTTCTGGGATAGCTGCGCAGCCTGCATTTGCTCCATAAGACACACAAACATTTCCCCTTATTTTTTAGGAGGGAAAAAGTGAGTCTTATAGAGCAAAAAATTTGGTAGTTCTGGAGGTCCGTTCTTAACCTGAAACTGTTCTTAACTTGAGGTACTACCTTAGCTAATGGGGCCTCCCGCTGCCGCCGCACGATTTCTGTTCTCATCCTGAAGCAAAGTTCTTAACCTGAGGTACTATTTCTGGGTTAGCAGAGTCTGTAACCTGAAGCGTCTGTAACCTGAAGTGTATGTAACCCGAGGTACCACTGTATATACATCATTGTTCTAGAATGAATTAAGATGACTGAAATTACAGTCCTGTGAGTATGAGGTAGAACATATTTTATGTAGCAAAGATACCTTTGTTCAGTTGGTCACAATTATTCCCATTTTTTAGACTGGAATGTGTGTTGTGAAGATTTTCACAAGACCACTCTCTTTACCAAAGCACTCCATGAGCTGGTTGCCTTAAAATCCAGTATACATTAAAACAAATGTATGGAAAAACAGACTGGAAAAAATAACAAACAAACAACAGAATTAACCTGTTGTTCAAACTGTCTTCTGGTGATAGAAATATGCAGCTTGCAGTCAATAATATTCATATTCTAATAAATATGAATGTTAGGTTTTTGCACAAAATAAAAGAAAAAAAAATCCTTCCAGTAGCACCTTAAAGACCAACTAAGTTAGTTCTAGGTATGAGCTTTCGTGTGCATGCACACTTCTTCAGATACTTATCTGAAGAAGTGTGCATGCACACGAAAGCTCATACCTAGAACTAACTTAGTTGGTCTTTAAGGTGCTACTGGAAGGAATTTTTTTCCTTTTATTTTGTTTTGACTATGGCAGACCAACACGGCTACCTACCTGTAACAGGTTTTTGCACGGAACACTTATTCTCAGGTCACCAGCAGCCTTCGTAAAGATTTCTCACGCTATGCAACTGATAAAATAGATGATTGCAAAGCAAACCAGATACATGAATCAAGCTAGACAATATTTTTATTTCTTTAGCTAATTTCTTTTTTTAAAATGTACTAATCTGTGCAGTATTTTTTATACATTTACTAGGATCTCTGGTGTATTTGGGATATGAAAAGTTACTGGAAATTTTAGGTTGCACTGTAAAGTCAGTGGGTGTGTTTTTATTAAATTCCACAAATACAGTTGGTTCATTTTTGCAACAAATTCTTTTCCTTTAAAAAAAAAAATTCAGCCCTTATATTCTGCTTGAAAATAAATGTACAAAGAAAACTGAGTATTTTCCATCTTTCAGTGAAGTAAGGACAAAGGTCAAAATACCCATTTTCCTGGCAGGCAATAACCACAAGTACAGTTATAGTCTAAAAACCATCCCCGTAAAAGCAGTATTGTGGCACACCATAATGTATTATTTTTCAAGGATTCCAGAACAGTTTCCCTCACTTAATAAGTAGCATGCCAGGTTCTCCTCTCCCTCTGCAATCAGAAATAACTTTGGAAACATATAGAAAGCCAGCTGATTGCAAGCTGTGTTTGCTCAGCTAAAAATTGTAGGCAATACGCAGAGGAAGTAGTACATGCTTACATTCTGGAAGTGCTTAAGTTGTCTAATTGCAGTTGGGATTTGGCCTTGTCTAATTTCTCTAGTTAGTGCCCAGTGCCTAAAATATTGCACTCAGTTTCTTGTGGCCAAGCCCCATTTCTTAAAATTTAGGGCTTTAAGTATGCACTTGGTTGAAGCCAATTAGTGGGATTGTGATTAACCCCATGCCACTATAAGTGGACAGGTCATTTTTGTCCAAACTTGCAACTGATTGAATTGACAGCAAGATATTGAATTTCAAACATCTGATATAAGCTAATGAAGTGTTTCAGAATCATGAGATGTGACCATTAATAGATGCTGGAAGTGGAAATGTGTGTGTTGATCCCTTCAAAGCGTATAATTATGATTACTGTCATAACAATAACTATTAATTCAATTCACTTGGTATGCTACATACTGTTAAAACACAACACTAATAATTAGTCTGACTTTATGCTAATAAATAGTTTGACTTTACCCCGTGTGATGCCTGATAGGTTTGATGCAGACTTCACCTTATGTTGAAATAAGGCCTCCTTCCATTTACAGAATAATTATTCACCCTGAACCCAACACCACGCCCCACTTTTCCAAAGTTTTAAGTTAATAAATAAACAATAACTAGAACTGCAATGTTTAGTCAATTATCAGTTAAAAAAACATTTTGACTGATTTATTTTGCAGCAGGTTTTATTTTTAAGAAATTGTTTAGTGCTTTCTGTAAAATTACTTAAAAGAATTGCAGCTAATAGGATGTTGTATGTGTATCACCTAAAAGCAGAGAAATGGATGCTGCTTCTCCTCCCCAGACTGTTTACTTTATTAATATGCAGATTTAATAGATTAATAATTAACTGAGTGAAGCTTAACCTACCAAATATCCCAAGATTTCTTTAATTGTATGACAGCTCTAATAATGGACAATGGTCAGTCTTAACTTTTGGGGAGGGGGTGCTCAGTTAAATGTCTGTTATGAATTGCCCTTGACTTTAATTGTCCTTTATGGATGACTCTCCAGATCCTGCCCCTCAATACTGCCTACGTTTTTCATGTTGTTCCAGGATCTTCACTACACAGTGTCCTTTGATAACCAAGGACAGCTGTGGTGGACTCCTCTAGACATTTCTATCCAGACCAGAAAGTCACTGCAGTGTAATGTGAGATGTGGCTTCCTTTGACCCTGAAAGCTCCGCATATTGCCGCTATCTAGGCAAACCGGGGGGGGGGGGGGGGGAGTTAGACCCAGAAACTGTACAAGATTGGACTAATATCCAATCCTTGGTCCAACTAGAAGCAGTCAAATAAAGCAGAAGTAGTTTTATAGGGGCAGGGTGTGCGTCAAAGGGAATTATAGTCTTAATTCCACCCTTTTGCATGCACATTTAACATTATTTAACATAAGCAGTTGCTCCATTAACACAATGCACACACTTTGGCCCTTCTACCATGGAAATGTGTTACCAAGCAGTAAGATCACTTACAGTAATTATTTTTTTCTGCCTGTTGCAGCAGTTGTAATGCACTATGTTGGAAGATGGGTTGTTGTTGTTGTTGTTGTTGTTGTTGTTGTTGTTGTGTGTGTAATAACAACAACATAATTGCTTCAACATAAATGAATTTAATTGCTTCAACATAAATGAAGCAATTAAAAATCAATATGAATTTTTAATATGGACATGCCGCAGACCAGCTGAATGAAGCTTATGGATCACTGATGGTCCATGGACCACCGTTTCGGAAGCGCTAAAGCATTTTAGGTAGTATAGCTAAATAAAAATGACAGGCTTTAGCCACTTAGTCATTGGTGCATCATGTTGACTGCCTATTTCTTTGAGAGGGACACTGTGCTTTCTTACATTTTCATAAGGCTCATCTTGTACTAGAAATCATTAGAAACTATTGAGTCCAGTCTTCAAAACAGACTCTTTGGTGTCAATGCTACCAGTATTAGGACACTTCCATGCTTCAGGTGTGTGTGTGTGTGTGATGTATGTTTGCTATCACATCCAATTAAATCTACATAGCTCCACATCAATGTCATCTTGGGTATAACACCATTTCCTTCCTTCAGTGAAGGTGATAACCCTTATTCTGTACCTACAGCAAAACTGCTGATTTTGACAAAATGATATATATATAGCAAAAACATCTATTTTGAGAACTGCTGTTTGTTTTCTCTTATACTTCAACTCTCCCCTGGGTCCAAAAAAATGGGCTTTGAGGATTTTTTCCTGTTCATGGGTACAGAACTAAAAAAAACATTCTAATATGTCTCATCACATGTCTAAACATGATAGTCTATTGATGTGTACTGACCAATTGTTTGTGAAAGAATAATAGCTGTATTTAGAAATTTTTTTCCTTGTTGTACTCCTAAGATGCATAGTTTTTTTTTTAAAAAAAAGTCTGTTTGTAGATAACTTGCTTTGGGAGCCCAGCCTTTGGTTCAAACTGAATAAAACTGCAAGTACAGTCTTGAGAGCTTGCTAACAAAGGATTTTGCAAAACTAACAAAAGCGGAAAGTGCAATGAAGAACAAAGGGTTAGACTGTGGTGAAAGTACAAGCTGGTTGTTATAACACTGGGGCTGTTAGGATAAGTTATGTTCCTTTAAAAAAAAGTGTAATATTTTAACTGTAATGCTATATGCAAATAATTAAGGATATATTGTTCTACCCCCTTCCTTCCTCTTCTCTTGGTTATGTGGAAACTTTTAATACTGGAGCTTGAAATTTGTGCCTCTGGGTCTCAAATGCCTGAGAAAGCACTGCAGGCTGTAACTGCAGAACATTCCTTTGGTGGGCCCTGGAAACAGAGCAAGCTAGCACAAGAGAAGTTCAGAGAGATCACATGTAAATGAAGGCTGGCTCTAGGCTCCCAAGGAGCATTTTATTTAGTTTAAATTTGAACTTGAACTTTTAAATGCATTCCAATGGAACTGGACAGAAAGTATTGCTGGGTGCAGTGGGAAACCATTTTGCTCCGAGTACAGCCTCCTTGAAAAATAGGTTGTTAACAACGCCAGGGGGGGGGGTAGTTTTATATCCCAGACTTCCATAAAAACACACAAAGTGTGAAGAGGAGACACATTTCCAAACACTCGGAAAGAGGTGATGGGCTGGAGAGGGGGAGGCGCATTTGACCAGGATTCCCTGGCATGTAACCAAAGCATGTGTGTGGATGTATGTGTATATATGGCAAAAGAAAACTGCCATGTACAGTGTGACTGAACTCTTACAGTGAAGGAACGTACTGTGCACTGACATGTGCTCTCAGTACTGCAATTCAAAGCAAGTCTTGGTTACTACTAATCTTACCATATTGAGAAGGCGCGCAGTTGCAGGCTGAGAGTCATATGACAGATTGACACTTGGCACATCAGTGGTCCTTTATATATGACTATCTAGTCTACCATACATAGTTGTGCTGGTCCTATACCACCAGTGCATTCAGAGGAGCGCTGTGCACCTTTCAACAATGCACACAGAAGGCTCCTCTATTTCAATGAGACCTTTTCTTATTACTTTTAAACTTATGCTCTTCATCAAACAAGAGCTTGCCATTAAACTTTCTATGTAGCGGGTGAAGAAGAAGAAAGTGTGTGTGTGTGTGTGTGTGTGTGTGTGTGTGTGTGTCCCTTGCCAGGGCCTGTGCACCTGCATCGAATCCCTGTATAGTTTGCCAATTAAGTGGAGGCTCTGAAAAGACTCAGTCTGCGGTTCTGTAGTTTAAATTAAGGGCATGAGATTTTTAGTGCATTAACCTCATACCATCTAGAATGCCAGCATATCCCGACTTTTCATCTGTGTTTTAGAGCATCCTGCAAGTAGATGGAGGCAGAGTGCTTGTATTCCAGTAAGAAAAACCTTATGACTAACAACAGCTCGTAAGCAACACTTTGGAAGTCTCTGAAAGATTTCATCTTGCTTTCCACTTAATCCCCTTGCTGCTGTACTTGAGTTCTCAAGTAACTTTGATAGTGCAGGCTCACTTTAATGGGTACAATCTATTTTTCATGACAAAGCAGGAAATAAGCTGTCTTAGGTGGGGAGGAGGAAAGATTTACAAAATGTAATCATTGTTGAAATATTCCCTTTGAACTAGCTTGTCCGCAGGGGTGTCTGGCTCCCAATATCCCAGTTTCTTTAGAACACCCTTACTAGTTCTTCCCGCAGATCAGGTACACTGGTGGTTCACTTCTTTGATGTCTTGAATGAATGAAAGAAAAGCATAATAAAAGGGAGCTGTTGATCAAGCATAAAATACTCTTTAAGCTGACAGAATGGCAGAGTTAACACATCCTAAGCTGCTTTTAGTTTTTCCCTTTCCCCCCTCACATTTTCCTGTGCTTTGTGTACAGTGGGGGTTTGTATTTTTTCCCCAAAGCCTCTGATCTATGTAGTATGCCGTCCTATAACAAAACCAGAATAGGATTGTTTCTTTCTCTTGTTTGCTTGACTACTTTTTCTTTTGCTTTTCCTTCTCGCCACCTCCGCCTGAAAAATCTGAAGTTAACTATTACTGTGACTGGCTTTGAACGTGTGACATGAAAGTTTGGGCCATTAATTTAAAGTAAACTTGGCAATAAACACAACTATTCCTTTCCTTCTGCAGAAGCATGTGAGATTTTCCTCATAAGAATTTTAATCTTTATCTTAAAAGTATAATGTTTGATCATTTTCTTTCGTAGCAAAAAGGTGAAAGTTTTCTTCCCGTAGCTCTAATTCATATCATAAATTCCTTTGCGTAATGTATACACCGTATTCAAAGTGACACTCGGTCTTGCTTGCTTAGATTACATTCAAAGCCTTTCTCTCTGATGGTTCTATATATTATATTCAGACTAAAGGCAACTGTGTTTCATTTCAACCAACCTTTAATTCATTTTTCAGAATTCAGACACAGGAGATCCTTAACTTGGATTTATGCATTGTTACAAAGGAAACTTTCTGGACTACTCAGTAGATTAGGAACCAGCAGCAAGAATTGCTGCATGATAAATGTTGTGCTAGGTTTTTGGAGGGCACCTGTTTTCCATGACTGCTGCCACTGAGAAACACAGCTCCCCATTGCAGGGCACCTGAAACAGGAAGAAGTTGTGCCACTTCAGTCACTTGGAAATGGGGTACTTCGCTTCCCATTCAGAAAAAAAAGGAAAAGGCAGCATTAGTGTTAACAGTGAACTGGTGTGCTAAAGACATATTAATATAAAAACTGAGCTCTCTCTCTATATTATATATGCTTTCAACCTTAGTTGTTGGAAGGAAGTCCTGTTATAGAGCTATAGGATGAAGTTCAGTACAGTTCATGACATTTAGTTTCCTTCAAAAATTTGGGTATATTTTGCTTTGAAAATTTTGTGCCCTTGGGGAAATTTGCGCCTTTCTTTTAGGATGTTCAAAGTACACAACTGTATATTACCAAGATTGCTATTTAGGGAAATGGGGGTCTTCCATCCCTTTTTGCTGGATCTGGCCATTCATCCATCTAGTCCAGCATCCTATTCTCACAGTGCCCAACCAGGGGCATTCTCCCCTTCTCCTGTTTCCAGAAACTGGTGTTCAGAAGCATACTGCTTCCAGAAGTGGAGGAAGAAATAACCATTGGCATTGGTAGCCACTGATAGCCTTATCCTCCATGAAAATTAAATATTTGTCATTGTGTTCAATCGAACATCCTTAAAGCCCATTTTCATACCTTTGTCTTCACACCTGGAGTTGTTGGCTGTGGGAATTGCAATGTGTGCACTTGGTTTTGCAGCTCACATACTCAGCTGAATGCCTGAGCACAGCTTAAACCTATGTATGAATGTGTTCAAAGATTCATACCATTCCCTTCTAGCAAAGTTAGATTCAGAGTCAACTTTCAAAATAAAACAAAACAATAAAATACCAACAGCTTTAAATCAGCAATATATTAAAATAGCATAAAATCATATAAGAAGACAACAATATAATATGAATGCATGTGTCCTTCAAGCCTGGAAAGAAGCCGAGGCCAACTTATTTTGATTTAGCCTAACTTTCCTATGTTCCCAATCAGTGCCGGCCCAATCTTCTTAGAGATGGCAGGTACCACTGTGAAGTTGTCCCTCATAAGTGCTGATCAGCAATATCCCTTTTTCTATAAATTGAGCAACATGTTGAGGTGAAAAAATGGGACACTGTGTTTTGGGGTTGCATTCCCGTGCAAGATCACAACTATTGCATGAGAGCATAGCACCCCAAAACGTGGCCCTGATAAAAGCACTTTTTCGGGGCAAGATCACGGTGCCCAAAAAGGCCACCGTGCTTTCGCATGAATAAATGGGATGTCATGGTTTCCCCAGGACAGCTGAGGGTTATGCTGTGGTGTTCCACAAAGCCCCCCTTTTCAAATGTCATCTCCACCATAAATGAACAAGATGACCTTATAACTAAGGTTGGTGCCAGCTTCACCTCTGTTGTGAGGGTATTTCACAACTAGGAAGCGGTTGCTTTGAAAGACCCTCAAGGCTTACGTAGTCTATTGCCTCATAGCCCTAGCATCTTAGCTGCAATGTCGGGACAATAATACTGATGTATCTTCTAATAGTACTGATATATCTTAATACTTAAAAAAATGAGCATTATAAACTACTATATTAATGTTGTTGAGGCCATCAAAAAAACAGGGTAGAATCATACAGACCACTGTGTTCCAGGCCTCTGAACTTTGCAGGCTATTCAGTCCCAGAGAGTTCCCTCTATGGCACTGGTGATGAGCCTTTTTTCACCGAAAGGTCATGTTCCCTTCTGGGCAACCTTTGAAGGCTTACATGTCAGTAATGCACAGAGCCAAAGGCAAAGATAGGCAGCACGACAAATGTGAACTGTACCTTTTGTACAGTAGGCTAGTTTCTTCACACATCACTCTCTTTCTTTCCTCCATCCAGGCAAGCAACAGACATTATGGAGTTAAAAGACACATTTCAGTCAGGCAAAGAGACTCAAGGAAAATGTGAAGCAGAGCTTGTGATGGTTGTAGCCTGGTTAGAGGGTGGGTGGGAAGGGATATTGCCTGGGCTAGAATATGGAGGATCAGACCGAGAGGCCCAGAGGGCTTCATTTGGTCCTGGACCAGAGGTTCTTTGTTCCTGTCCTAGAGAATGTAGCCCCCAACGGCACCAATAAAATCAACAGCCAGTGCACCACCACAGAAAGACCCTGGCCTGGCTTATCACACCTTACTTTGGGTGGGACCCCAAGAAAGGCCTCCACTGTCAATCTTGATACACGGGCAGGTTTATATAGGAAGAGGTTCTTCTTCAAGTACCTGAGTTCCAAGTCATTCAGAGCCTTATGTTTTAAAGTCAACACTTCAACTTAGGCCCTGGTAACCTAAAGCCAATGTGGAGTAGAGGTTATATTACTGGACTAAGACCTGGGTTGTAAGTTCCCATTCAGCCATGAAGACCACAGAGTGACTTAGGCCAGTCACTGCCTATCAGCCAAACCTACCTCACAACATTGCTGGGAGGATAAAATGGGGAGAACTATGTGTGCCACCTTGAACTTCTTGGAGAAAAGTTTGTCTATAAATACAGTTAATAATAGTAATGAGACTTGGCCTAATCTTTGTATTTCAGCCTAACCTACTGCATAGAATTATTGTAAGGGAAATTGTGTTGGTGAGAGGGGGGATTGTACATGCCCTGTATGCCACCCAATCTCTTTGGAAGAGAAGGGAAATTTTTATAAATCAATAAAAGGCCTTAGTTATGAATGCATTTGGGGAAAATAAAAACTAGCCTATGGAGTTTGTTAGAGAACATTCTGAATGTATTAATGTCCTTAAATAACCCATTTTGCTTTGAGAAGCAAGCCAACTTGTCACACCCAGTTCTGGATTCCACATTAACAACCTCCTTCCGCAGCATTAAACTTTGCCCTTGAGGACTTCTTTTTACTTTCTTCTATCCTTCAGTTACCACTTCTGTTTGTTTTGTCTAATATGTCATTATTTAGGGGGATGCACAGATAGAAATCTTTGGAACTGGGCTAGTTTGGGTTTGAAAATATAAATTTTCAGAGCCAAAAATAAAAAGACAGGCGTTTTAAAGATTATTTGAATAACCTTTTGGCCTATTTCTGTGCTGCTAGCACAGTCAAAACGTGTACTAGAGAATAAATGTTTCTGTTCTCTTTGAAATATTCTGAACTCCAGGACTGGTGTTTTTTCAATGTTCTTTGAATCCCAAAGAAAGACTTGCCAGGAGGTTTCTTTTCTTTCTTTTTTAAGTCCCCTTTTGCAGCTAGCCCTGGATATAGGCTGACATTCTCAAAGCAATGTAATTGCCATTTCAGACTTCCTGTTTAGGATTCAGTCAAGTAGATATTGTTTATGGTTCATAAAACCTTACTACTGTGAGGATTTTAGGACACTGGCAGTATAGAGCCTCAACTTTCATAGTGCTGTAAATTAGGGAGGGGGGAGTGTGATAATACTCCTCTGAGGACATTAAAACAGAGCTCGGCAATGGTTAAATGGAATTTTATAAGCACATTCAGTGTGGAACTGTTTTGCATTACATGAGTTGAATACCTTAGAGATGACACACATCTGCAGGCACTTTATTAAATCCTTAGTCAGCACTTTTCAACCTGATGAGATTACTTCTTCATTTGACTGGAGAAAGGAAAGTGAAGATCTTGTACTGGACTGCAGAATTCTTCTTGATGTTTCACCTTGAGCATGGGAGGAAGGACAGTAAAATCCATTTTAGGACAACACAGAATTGTAGTAGCCCCAGGTATGGGCAAAAAAAGAGAGAAGTCTTCATGCAGGCCCAGTAAATGGTCTGGGCATTTCTGATGCTGCAGATTTTCTGAAGCTGTTCAGATGTGGACCTGAGTAGTTCCTTGCACTAGAGACCACTGGGAATCCCATATAGGACCAGATATTTAAAAAATTGAAATATTGAATGCATTTCTGATTGCATATTACCCAACATGCCAAAAAGTTCTTCCAGCACATATACTTGTTGTTACTACTTAGACGGATCTGTGAATCGCAGACCAAATGTGAGGATATTTGTGGCAGCATATGCATTTAAACACCCCCTTTATTTTGAAGCTTACATTTTCTTTCAATTGTAAGGCTGAAAATTTGTCGAAAAGATAGTTTAGCTGCTATTCGAACACAATCCAAAATATTTTACCCTCACACCCGGAGTGGTGGAAATAGGGAGGGTGAAGTTTAAAATGCTACCACAGTAGAACCACTGCCTATGGACTTTTTTTTCTGTGAGACATTATGAATTTGTTGTGAATCCAGTAAATGCACATGCTCTTTAATGCCTTTGAAATGCAAACAAATAATAATCAAGGGTGGTTGCATGTTTGGGAGGGGGGGAGGCAGACTTCTGACGTTGTAAACAGTGTACTGGGGCATCTTATTCCGGGGAAAAAGTCAGTTGGTAGTCAGTTGAGTGTCGAACATCTCTGCAAATGATTTTTTAGTGTCCAGTTTGGTCAGCAAAGAGTTAATCAGCTTTCCATTGTGTCAGACATGAGTGGTGCCTCCAGGAGTCATATTGACACCCCCAGTGCAGGGTAACTCTATTCCTTTATTGACATGTTGCTCCTCAAGAACACAACAGCACTGTCTGCAAATCATTGCTAAAATCATCTTTAAAAAAAAGTTTGAAAGCCTTAAGGCTTAGACAAAGGCACAAGAGCTGCAGTGCGCAGCTCAAAACTCCAGAGTCAGCAACTTCTATTGATTAAAAACTAACCTTTAAAGTAACTCTCAGAGTGTGTGGTTAGCATTTAAATTTAAACATGTCATGAGTTGATTTGTGTTACTGAATACCAACTCTGAAGGAGTTACATTCACATCAGATTTTTTTTTTTCTAATTCCCTTAAGCAGCTAAAGTATTTCATGAAATGTCAGCAGGGCAGGAGAGTGGGAGAGAGGTGTTTATGGGGAGAGGGTGCGACTGGCATGAGCCTCGTATAAGTTTTCTTTCCCATGCAAATATTCAACTCTTTCTCTCCCCCTATCCCACCCCAGTAAAAAAAAAAAAAAGTGTGGGGAGTGCAACACAATAATTAGCCCTTTGTCTAACTTTCCCAAGTGCCAGAGAGAGGCTGATTAATTAAATATACAACAGCATTGGGTTTTGGAGTGGGGGTCTCGCTTGCTGGGTAGGTCATAAATTAGGCTGAATAAATACTTCAATGTGTTTGCAGTGGCCCTGCTACGTCAGAGCCACTGGAAGGTTGGTGGGAGGAGAGCAGAGTGTTTCTTGCTAATGATAGTCACGTCTGGGTCTGTCTGGTTGCTCATAGCAACCAGACATGATGTAACACCAGGATGAACTTGAACTTGGGGGACTTGAAAAGGGAACAATAGACCAGAGCAATCAATAAAGCCTATTTCAGTGAAGGATTACAGAGCTGCTCTGGGGTAACCTTGTCTGCAAGGCACACACTGAATAGTAAGATGGGTGAAGAAACTTCCCCACCCACCCACCCCGTTTTGAGAGGAGTTCAGAAGCACTGCAGATTCCTCCCCCCCAAAAAAAAACCCTGTGCAGTGAGTAGCAAAGGAAAGAAGTGGCATGGAAAAGTGCACCCCCTGCTGTCCAAAATGTGCACTGAGTATTATTAAAAGAAATACCATGCACAAGCTGCATTCTGAAAAAAATGCAAACAGTTTCAAGCGTTTTACTACATGTCCCAAAGTGAAACAGGCCATCTAGGCATCCAGACTGTCTGAATCAAATCTCTGTAATTTTGGGATGGTTACTAACTGACAGTTAACATCAACCATAAGAACAGCAGCAACAACAAAACGCTATAAATTAAGACCTAGACATCGTTCTTGATCACTACTTTAAAAATTAGTTCAGCCTAACACTTCTCATTTGCCTCTGTCAGTTGCATACTTTACATGGGACTTGTTTCAATAAATCAGTAAATCTGTAACACGAATGCTACTTTTAATGCTTTTAAAATAACAGTCATGTTAGGTGTGTTACCAAGTTGGATTGGAAGCCTTTATCAACTTGATAGGCAGGTCCTGGTGATAGCTTCTCTAACAACTAGGGACAAATGGTCTTTCTCTCAATTTAAAACATGTGACTTCTTGCTAGCTACTCCTAGAATCATGATTCTAAACTTGGGTGCTGTGTGAATGTCTGCTGTGCAGGGTAATGTTTCGCACCATCCAGGTTTTACTGTTCTGTACTAACACTTAAAGGTAAAGGTAAAGGGACCCCTGACGGTTAGGTCCAGTCGCGGACAACTCTGGGGTTGCGGTGCTCATCTCACTTTACTGGCCGAGGGAGCCGGCGTACAGCTTCCGGGTCATGTGGCCAGCATGACTAAGCCGCTTCTGGCGAACCAGAGCAGCGCACAGAAACACCGTTTATCTTCCCGCCGGAGCAGTACCTATTTACATATTTGCAATTCGTGCTTTCAAACTGCTAGGTTGGCAGGAGCAGGGACCGAGCAACGGGAGCTCAGCTGTCGCAGGGATTCGAACCGCCAACCTTCTGAACGGCAAGCCCTAGGCTCTGGTTTTAACGTGAGAGCAAATTTTATTGAAATGAATACAAGAAGTTCGTCAGTATATATAGAATTTATGTGTTTGAATCAGTGCACTATTAGTAAACACTCATCTTAGTGGCCCTAATGACAACTGTTTACTCAATTGTGTAAATAATGTACCATTCTTTACTCACTTGAGTAATTTTATCAAAGCCAATCTATATTAATCTGGTGTATAGCACTGCTTATAAAATAATGAGCCTAGGCACCTTAACCTTCAGGAAAACCTTTTGAACAAAAGTTACATATAAAAACAATTTCATTTAATTACTATCAGTCTAGCTCTGACTCATGAAATCAGAAAAGAAAGATGGTGAAAGAGTGCGTGTGTGTGTGTGTGTGTGTGTGTGTGAGAGAGAGAGAGAGAGAGAGAGAGAGAGAGAGAGAGAGAGAGAGAGAGATATGAAAAAAGACCAAAGAATTAGCCAGTGGGGTGAAAAAGGAAACTAGTCATCTGAATTGACTGTGTTTCTCTTGCCAACTTATTTTTAAATAAAGCAATATTTATTTAACTTGCCTCCATGACATACTGCCAAAGCTAAAAATCATGTAATCTTAAAGCCAGCAGGATTTTTGCTTTTCTTTGTTAATATGCAACTTAAATATTAATAATACTGGGTATTTTGGTGTAAGCTCATTTTGTCTGAGAAATGACAGGGACAGTAAAAGCACCACTTTGATTTGTGTCACCTAGCTGAATTTTTTTTATTTATTATGTCACTCATAAAATCCAGTGATGCAAGGGCAATGTGTTTTGTTTCTGTCAAAGAAAGAAAGAAAAAAGGTGCAAATTATTAAAGCTGGACAACCAGAAAATCTTTACATATAGTGGATGCGGTGTTAGACTTCAGTGATCCTGGCCTAATCACGGCCTAGCCTACCTCACAGGGTTGTTGTAAACAGTGCTTTTTATTGCGAGGGACGCAGGAGTATGCACACCCCTAAACATTTTGTGAATCTAAGTTTGACCTCATTGAAGGGCAGTATTTCAGTAGGAAATAAGGATAGGAAAATGAGAGTACCCATAAACATTTTTTTAGGGAATAAAGCTTGTTCAGCTGACAGTAACAAGACCTTATCTAGTTATTTTACACTACCAGGGTTCAAAATCAAATAAATTTTTATTGGGTTTTGATTCTTCTCGCGCCTTCATTGATTTGGTGGCTTTTGTGAGGTAAACCATCAGGCCTGAAGAACACAAAATGTATTGTTGTGAGTTTGGGGGTGGGGGCTTAGCCATATGCCTGAGGTCCTTCTAAAGCCTGCATCCAGCCAGGGTTAAAATCTAATAGAGGATTCAGTTGTTCATGTTGGTAATAGCTTCTGTATTGGTCATGAAGGTAACAAAGGAAGTGACTCTGTGCCAGAGAAAAAATGGGTGGGTCCTTCTCCCTCAACTGGCTAGTAGTTAGAAAGACAATGGCCAGAGTTGAGGTATATAGAAGCAGGAGGATGCAGGATGGGAATCCCGAGAGACAGAACCATGCTTGATTTCTGCTGGAATCCAAGGCTGTGGCTATGGGAGACCCTCTTGGGGTGTTAATGGTATGAGTCACCTCCATCGTAGGTTCAGGTTGTACTGTATATATGTTGTAAATAAACCATACATCGTAAAGGCACCATAACTCTACTGTCCATCATTCTGAGGTAACCAAACCCTGAGTAAGCACCTGGAACCCACTCACACCGCTCCGAGATTGGGGTGGTGTGCAACAGTATTCTGAATCTATTGGAAATAAAACAATTCACCTTTCCAGCCCCTTTTCTGCTGTGGTTCACCTCAGTCTGACATGACAGACATCTATGCCCAGTGCTTTGTATTTTATGGAGTGCTATGATACGTTTTAGTTTAATTTCATGGAAGACAGCTTTTATCCAGGTTTAACCTTTATTTACAAACATAGACTTGGCCAGAGAGAGAAGTATCAGCACTTTTGCTGATCCAATTGCCTCTTATTTCAGGGTTCATCTGCTGTGTTCCTCATAGCAACTGTCAGTGATGTCAGTTATCCATTTTACATGTTATAGCCACAATTCAGAACTGACAATAGAAAGGCAGCCTTGACATGGCAATTTTAAAACATAGATCTTAGCCTTTTTCCATTTTAGCAATTGGACCTTCGTGTATATGGCACAATATTTTCACATGGTCCGAGATTGATACAGCAAAAAATAACAACACCATTTTCCAAGTCTCAGGAGAATCCAACTGTGTTTGAACACATATGAATGGAATCCAGGGGTGTGGTTCAGTTGTGGGAAATGTATAGGTAAACTAAGTTTAGCCACAACCTTCAGATTACTTTAATCCAAGATGGTCTTAATGGTTTCGTGGAATGTGTAGCTCATACTACTCATTGTATTGCCAGAATTTCTAAAGTTCCAAGCAGCTCCTGAAATCTTTATGTGGCAGAAAGCCACACGCTTCTTGTACTGCTGCTTTATCCTTCCTCCTCAACTGCCTAAATCTACTTTTGGGCTCCCTACAGCAGTGGTTTTCAACCAGTGTGCAGTGGCACCCTGGGGTGCCTTGAATGATGGTCAGGGGTGACATGGGCAACAATGGCCTCTGTCCCTCTTTCCTTCCTCCTCTGATTCCATCTCACATCTCTGCCTCCCAAAGGCTTGCACAGCTGTTTGTTGCAGCAGCTCTGGCTACAAGCTTCCTAGGCAAATGGTGCCTCTGGGGCTGACCAGGGGGTGCTTCCCAGGCCGCTGTGGGGCAGTGTGAAGAGGCACCTCTCTTTGGGGGCAGCTCAGAGACAAGGGGCAGCGGCTGCCCAGAGGACTCCCAAGGAGAGGCGGGAGGAGAGGAGACTAAGGGAACACTCCACAAGGGAAGGTGTTCGAAAAGCTGTGAGGGCCTGCTGGCTCTGCAGACAAGGGGTGACATAACTGGGCTCCTGAGCCCCATAGGGGTAGCATGGAAAGAATGGAGTTGGTCAAGGGAGCCATGGACCCAAAGATGTTGAAAATCTCTGCCCTACAGGTTTATTATTTAAGTGACAGTTTATAGATAGAGCAGCATTCATGACAACTGGTGTCTCTTCCATATGTTCAAATATACACACATCAGTCACATCTGTGTAATGATTTGCAATTTTCTTATTTAGTGTTCAGTCATCTCTATGTAAAAAGAATAAGGAGAGGTGCAATGTCATGTGATTTCACTGGTTTAGTACCTAGGCACAAGAAATAGCCAAATGTTAATTTCTAGGTTTCTTTACACATAACCATGAACATGCGAGGGATTCTGCTGAAAGCATTGCATAAATACTAAAAATAAATCAATCTTTCCTTTCTTTTTTGTTTCCTTCTTGCAGTCCTGGTACCTGGGATAAAACTCACAGCTTCCCACCACCCACTAGACAGACCACCCGACCCCTTCCCAACTCTGTAACATGGAAGCAGCAGCAACACAGTGCAGTTACTTCGCATCCATGGAAGGGGAGATGAACAGATATTGACAGCAAGCAACTGCTCGCATTCAGAAACGGCAAAAGTTATGGTTGATTGACAAGGGCCGTAACATTGTTTGGGGGGGGCGGGAGGAGGGGATTTTTTTAAAACAAAAGAACACCTTAGTGACCGATGTAATTTCTCATATGGTGCTGGAAATGTTTGGGCTTCATAATTTTTGAAGTGTTTCAACTGGTAGTGTAAGCATTAGGGACACTGGGTAGTAGAGCTAGCCTGCTGGCTGCTTACTGACTTGCTGTTATAACACTTTCCACATGGCGCCTAGCTGTTTTACAGTATTTTCACTGATTAATTTCCCATATAGGTGTGGGACTTCTTGAGAGATCATGAGGAACACACATACATGATAACTTTTGTAGTAGCTGAATTCTGCAATATAGAACTTACAGGACAGACATGGGGCATGTTTTTTTCTGTAACATATCAGGTGTTTTGTTTTGTTTTTAATTTTAGAGTCGGCAGTTAGATACGTGACATGAATCATAAGAGCATTATCAACAGGTTGATTTCCACTCAAGTTGCAGAGAAATATAAAATATCAACCTACTGCTGTTCACATGAAAAAGAAAAAAAGGGTTTAAATGCTGCACTTACATGAAACATTTTTGATGATTTTCAACATGATATAAAATCCACACGGAAATGGGGAAGTTGGTCTGTTTTGATAGAAACTGACAGGAATCAATCAAAACAATCGAATTTTGAATTGAGAAAAGTGCAATTTCATTGGATAGCTAAATATCTTTGTAAGATAGAGATTGTTGAAAATTCTATTTTTGTTTTCCAAGTCCTACCACCCCAGGACTCTAAATTATCGGGGTAAAAAACAGCCTTGCAAGAAAAAAAAGGGGGAGCTATTTTTGCTTTTTATGTTTTTTATTGTTAAACTTGTATCCCTTTAAAACTGAAGGAAATTTAAAAAGAAATACAAAATTTAATGGTGCTTTTACCACAATATGTTATCTACATTAAATGCTAATTAATCATTTTCTGTTATCAAAGCACATAATTAAAATTAAATCATAATATCTGTTAATTTTATAAGCTAAAAGTCACTATAATAGATTATGCCAATTCTGATAAAATCGTATGTGTTTCCGGCAATATAGGGTATATCACTTCTCAAAATACTTTGGCCACAACCAGACACGGAGGTAGGTGTGCTTAAGACCATTGAAACAAATGTCCTTAAGTATGCTTCAATCTGAGTTGGACTGTGGCCCTTGAGCTAATAAGAGAAAGCTGTCCAGAAAATAAAACGCCTTTGTGTCCCTGAACTGGCGTTGTTTTTTTTCTGAACTGCAAAGGCAACAAAACAGAAGCAAAATGCTGATTCTACATCTTATACCAGTTCAAAGCAAGGACACTTGCTGAGAAGAAGAAAAAAAGTTTGGACCCAAAATGTCCTGATCTTATGTACAAAAAAAAGAAAAAGGAAAAAAAACAGGAAAAAAATGCAAGTGATTTTTTTTTTCCTACCAGACAGCGGAGCACCCCTTTGCTTCCCATGCAACTTTAAGAAGGTTTCCTATATTATACATATATATACGTTCTGGTTGGCGAGTCTCGCTAATCAGAGAAATTCTCTGCATGTTCTAGTGTTAGTAACTAATTTTTATATAGTTAATGTAGGGTAAAGTAGAGTGCATTAAGACACAATATTGTAATCCCTAATCCAGGCACTTGCCTTTAAACTATGTTTGTTCGGCCCTTCAGAAGGGTTTCTACTACTGTCCTATACAATCAAGTAAACTGAATTTCTTGGGAAGACACTTTGCTCCTCATCTTTTCCCTGAAACTAATTTTTTGTTTTGTTTTGTTTTATTGATTTGCACGAAACAAAAACAAAAAAAAAATTCCATATCAATGTGCCTTGCCCTGGATAGCGATTATTTGTGGAATTGTTGCACATGTTCCTATATTGAAAGGGGTTTTTTCCCTAGTCAAGCATTTGGAGACACTTTTTTGTAAATGTGACTTTTATGTCAGCCATTGTCAGTTTCAGCATCTTAGAATTCAGTAGGATGTTAGTTGTTCCACAGATAGCGGTAGTGTTTTCTTGTCCTGTACGGTCAGTGGCAGTGCTATTCTGAGATCTGTAGATGCTAGATTATCAGTATTTTTGATGTTGCTGCATTTTACATTTTATTTGGAGTCTTCCTTTTGTTTTTGTTTTTTCCCAGATATATGAAAATATGCAATACCTGCTTATATCATGTAGAAGAAAAGCTTAGCAATTCTTAATTTTTCTTTAATTTTTTTTTTATTTGACCAAAGTCGGTGCTGCACTTGACGCAGTGTATTTTAGGTGTTTGTCTTTGTACTTTTTTGTGATTTTTGAATGCACACGCAGGAAGGGCTCTTCTTAGAGAAGCAGTCAAACTGTGAAGCACTAAGCTGAACCCTGCTTCAAGCAATTTTTGTTTTACAACTGTTCCTTTCACAAGCAAGCCTTAAAAAAAAACCCTCCCTTTTTCTTCAAATCCCACACCCATTTTTATTAGCAGATTGCAATCAATCCACATTCAATAAAAAGTATATAATGCCCATTTTTATATGCACGTTTTTAAGACTTCCAAGTTCTGAAAATTGTTTACTGGTTATTCTCTATTTAAGAAAAAAAATGTTTTGGATTTTCATATATGTCAAATAAGTGGTTGAGTAGTCATTTGCTCCGTTGTATTGTGTGATTGTTAGTGTTATGGTATCACATCCACTAGCCAGCATCCTTTGCCTTCCCTATAGCACTTAGCAGGGCATTACTTTATTAAAACATATGTGCACTAAAAAAAAATAAAAAATAAAAAAATTAGCAGCTTTCAGTGCTTCACAGTGAAGGGAAAAAAAGCCTAGACAAACATTTTGTCAGAACCTTGCTATAAGCCAAGGTATAACCAGTAAATTGGTTGTATATACAACGAAATTGCACCCTTTTTTAAAAAAAACAAAAACAAAGCAAACTAAGCAATAGTTTGGGCAGTTAGTTGTTTTTAGTGAGCATGCCGTAGTCATGGCCGCAAAGAGAGAAAGAATCAAATCTGCCCACTCAGAAGCGATGTAATTTGTATGTTGTATAGTTTTATTGATTACACTGATTTATTCTACCCTATTTTATAATGCAGGACTTTTGTAATGTTGTTTAAATGAGGAAAATTTCTGTCAAATTAGCTTAGTGGAATTTCTGATTGTTCGTTATAAAGGCAGCATTCATAGAATTGCTTTTCCCCCCTCTGGGAACTGGATTTAAGTTGAAAACTTTCCTGTTTCCTTTTTGTATGTATTTAAATACAGTTATTTTTTTTTCCCTCTCTCCTTATCTCAATAGTATAGCATATTCCTATGCTTGAGAAGTATAGGCTACTGAAGAACCATTGTAAATGGACATTGCAGATATGCTGTATTTTTGAAGGTGTTTTATCGTATTAAGTTTGAAGATGGTAAAGTTAGGGAATTCTGATCGGAATCTCATAAAACAAATTGTTTTAAAGGCTTTAAACATTAGGTAGGCGGTCAAGGGTGTTTACCAACAGGGGTTGTAAAGTATTAAAGACACTAAATTAAATTTTGGTTCATCTTATTATCATGCAGAAACACAGCAGTTCAGATCTGTTCAGGTGTGGAGAACAAACAGAGTTTTATTCCTCAAAGTAGAGCAGAGAATGGAGATCTGAGGAGAGACAACTGCATGGGGTGTGCAGTCTACAATAGAGAAATAATCCTGGGTCACACTTCAAAATCAGATTCACATGTCCATTCCCCATTTCAAAATTGCTTTTTATTCTTTGTGCAAACAACTTTTCTTTCTGATCCTTTCTTTTAAAACCGCCAGATACACAACATGGGCTCCCGCTCCCATTTTCCTCCTCAGTCCGCCCCCTGCAAAATAACACTGCTCTCTATGAATTGACTCCACTAGTAGTTTCCTATTCTTTTGACCACTTTTCAAAATAGGACTTTAGCTTGTTGTCATTCTGCACACCCCTGCAATAAAGTATTTATTAATCATGTTATATAGTGATATCTAACGTCAGTCACCGGGAGTATACCTTGGCTGTTTGGTGATCTCTCCCTCTTCTCTTAAGAGTTGAAAAGTGAAGGAATAGAACCTTTTTTCCCCACAGTATTCAGTCAGCCCACAGGAATATGTAAAATTCCTCTACCTAGTTTTCTTTCACAGTTTTCTTTTTGTTCCATATATTTTGCAGCTTTGTAGTAACAGTGTTAACATTTACTGTACACATACATACATACATACATACATACACACACACACACACAAAACAAAAGACAAAAAAACCAAGATATGTGGCATAAAACAGGTATTTTTCCTTGTGTTTTTTTTTCTTTTTAAACAAAATGTCACTTAATATTATACTTTACATTGTGTCTCTGGAAATATCTTTCTTTTTTTAAAAAAAATGATTTTACTTTGGTAGAAGGCCTCCATAGAACAAACACTGCAAACCACGACCGACATGAAAATGTAAGGAGAGCTTCAATGGCACCTAAAAGAAACTCATCTTTCATGAGATCTATTGGGGGAGGTCTCATGAAGTGAACTCTGCCTACCAGGCAAGGTTTCCATTAAATCAAGCTTACAAAGCCAATTTTGTCTTGAAGTCAATGCATGTATTACTGTTTGACAGTAAAACCCGGCTATGCCACCATCAAGTCCAAGGCTGTGCAATAGTCTAATTAGTATCGAGTACATTTTCCTTTTATTTTTTCCAATAAAAAAGCAGTGGGATGAAAATTGCTTTGATATATAGCAGGTAACATTGAAGCTATTCCATAGCACTTAACTGTAGTGAATACTGTGTCACCAATTCTGAAATCAATTTAATGTTTAATGCAAATCCATTACATGGTGCTATTACAGGCTGGCAAAATGATTTACAAAAATGTGACAACTTGGGGCTCAATTCACTCTGCTTTCCAACAATGTAAATGCATAGCAGTGTTTATCTGCATGAGAACTATGCACTAATATAAATCTGAAAAAAGAAATATATCAACTTTGGTATCTAGTTTCCGTTTACTTCAATCCTTGCCTTTTTGGTCATTATTATAAATGCCAGCTTTAGGACAGAAAGAAATATAAGAAAACCAGCATAATACCTGATATATTAAAAATGTAGTGCCTGTGAAATCTGTATTATATTGCTCTTCTGAAGTAAGATTTTTTCTACACCAGTAGCCTTCGCTGTCTGTCAGAACCTTCTGATATAGGTGATGTAAAATAACCGTACAATATTAATGCATGCTATTCCATAATGCTTAGTGAGCTGTATGAATATTACTCAAAGTTATGTTAGTCTTTTTTTCTGACTTGGTTCTTGTCAGATAGGTTTAAAGATATTTCACTGAGAACACAAATTCTGTTTTTTTCTCTCCTTGATTTTGGGTGTTTTCAGTATTTTGGATATATACATTTAACTTAAAATTCAGTATTATTTGTTGGGGGCAATTTTTTTATTAATAAGGGCAGGCATAGGGTTTGAAATCAGAAATCCATGCCTGGTGATATTTTTTCCTTTGCTTAGAAGCATCCATAAGAACTCTTAAGAGCTTATCTCAGAAGAAAAATAAGACATCATTTCAATGTAAGGAACAATTCTCCAACTTGGAACTGACATTGAAAGTGGTTTCTTCGTTGACAGTGTTTAAACCAGGTACCCATGCTTGACCCTTCTTCACATCAGACCTCCTCATATTAAAACAAACTTTTAAGAACCTTTTTAAAAACCCAACCTCATGTGGCTATTTAGTTTCATGCACCGTTGCAATTTTTTCCTTCAAAAGTCTGTATAAACTTTGGGCCCGATTCATAAATAGTCACTAGGCATTAACATAGGATTTTGTTGTATGATTCTTACCCTAAATTTGAGGTCCCCGTCCTCTGTCCCCATGACAAGAACAAATTTTAGCATGTTATTGTTGCCAAGAGTTCACCTGATTTCATGTCCATCAGGAGGCAGAACACCTTCAATATACACATCATTTGACAAGGGGAAGGATCCCTAGAAGATAATAAGTTGATGAGAGCATCCTTATTCTGCACTTTGCACAGATAAGGGATTTGTACTGTCCTGCTGAACAAAAAGATAATTCTCTTGGCCATAGCATAATCTGCTAGACTTTGTGCAGAGGTTTTGTACTTCATAATCTTTCCGAGTGCAAAGCAATGTTAGAGCGAATACTTCTAATTCAGTATTTCACTAGATTTCATGTACTCATTCCTGCATCCTGCATCCTCATTTACAGCAATGCCTCAAATCAGTGAACTCCCACCACTACCCCAAGATAGAAAGGATGAAGCCAGGAATCATCATGATCTGTAGTATAAATGCAAGAGCTGAAAAAGACCTTGGCAATTCCATGTAGAGAAGGCATTCTACTAATCTGATCTTGGAGAGCACAAATATTGACTAGAGCAGTGTCTGAGTGGACAGTCTCCCACCTGTACCTTCACTTTTGTTGCTACTATAAGAAGGCAGGAAACTGATTTTGCAGCCACTTTGCAGGCTTGCAAAATGTGTTAGTGGGAACATTCAGCAAATGAGAATACCCACAATTAACCTGCTGTTGGCTTCTTTGCACAATTAGACAGTCACCGGCTCACTTGCTCAGTTCTGCCAATCAAAGTACTTATGGACACAGTGCAACTCGCTCCCACTGGAGGCAGTGATGGCCACCAACCTAGATGGCTTTAAAAGAGGATTAGACAAATTCATGGAGGAGGGGGCTATCAAAGGTCCATGATGACTATACTCTGATTTGGCATTTGGAGGCAGCAGTGCTTCTGAATACCAGTTGCTGGAAACCACAGGAGGGGAGAGGGCTCTTGCGCTTGAATCCGGCTTGTGGGTTTTCCATAGGCATCTGGTTAGCCACTGTGGGAACAGGATGCTGGACTAGATGGGCCATTGGGCTTGATCCAGCAGGCTCTTCTTCTGTTCAAATATTGAGAAATTCTTTTTCATTTTGGTGTAACAAAATGGACATGTGAGAGATCTGCTGCAAAATAACCTCAGCCCTGTGTTAATACCCCTGTGTCTCTACTTTTTTAATGAATCGGGTCCCTTGTGCCTCTAGTATCCTTGTACTGACTCTCAGAGTTATCATTTTAGTTTTATTATGTTCTGTGAAAATTTGCAATTGGTTGAGAATCACTGTGGGCATCCATTCTTTTTTCAACTAAATCTCTGCAGGTTTTTGAGCTGGTGTGGATTAGTTTAACTCTTGTATTCAACCATTAGTGCTACCACCCTCTCACATTACAATACGATTACTGGAAGCAAGTACTGCATTTCCTATGCAACAAAAAAGGAAAATAAAAAATTGCTAATGCTAACAAGACTTCTCATTCTTTACATTGTGTATGCAAGTATCTTTTTGTATCTCTTAAACTCACTGTAGTGGGAGCACAGTTTTTAGGTGATGTAGTGAAACAAGACATGTTGAGATCATGTTGAGATGACGGCTTGATATAGAACCCAGGATGCTCCACTGAAATTTACACTGGGTTACCTTGACCTAATGGTCAGGGGTCCCTTTAAATTTACCTTGTTGAAACACCATATATTAGTATTTTGTTTCAACGAGGTAGTCCAGTGAAAATGTTCAGGAGAGCATTTTGGGTTCTCTTATCTATATATTCAGTCTATACTAGGGTTCCCAGAGATCCTACCTACAACATTAAGAGTTTTGAATGGCCTCATTATTGCCTCATATCAATTCTCACACACTTCGTTTAACCTGTTATGAAATTTAACAAGATCCCTCCTTTCTACAGCTGTCAGACAAATCTTCAAGCACTCAGTGCAAGGCACTGCCATCTCAGTATCCCATCGTAAATGTAGGTCTGTCCCAAGAAGTTTTGCTATCTGTGCTACCACACATTCCACACTCCACATTCAGAAGCCAACTGGACTGGCAGCTTACAAATTTGCAGGACAGGCACTGCAATACCCACAGCTGAGTTCTGGCCTCCAGCACCTGATCACCCATTGCTCTGGGCGCAGTTTTATGCTTACTTGCTGCCCGCTCCAATGTTGTAATAGAGCAGTGTCACATAGACAAAGAAATGTATGAATGGGGGAGGGTTTAACATTCAGGATATTTAAAAGGCCCTTCTCAAATTCCGCAGGCACATAAGAACCTTATTGGACTACACAAAAAATCTGTCTAGTTCAGCATTCTGTTTCACAGAGTAGGCAACTAGGTGCCATTGGGAAGCCCAAAAACAGGACAAGAAAGCAGGAGAAGACAACAGTAGCACTTTCCTTTCATTTGAAGCCTCTGGCTGTAGAAATGGTTTGTTGCTTCTGCCCTTGATGTGAGAATGATAGTCACATGCTGCATCCCTTGTTCTTTCACCAAAATGGGGGGCCTTCTGACCAAACATCTCTTTGGTTCTGTCAGACACACACCAAAAAAAAAAGCCCCCAGAGTGTTCGGGGCTATATACAAACATGGTCAGAACTCATCCACAGCAGCTATACTAGGTTTCCAAGATAAGAAAATTCAAGAAGCCAGCAGGGAGGCGCCTAAGTATATTAGGCTTTTAAAGAGGGTGAGGAGATTAGGAGGTGATCACACAGACCTGCAGTAAGGATCCAGTTAAAGAAAACTGTTCTAGTTGCTGGGTGGGAGGATATATAAGCTTAAGAACAGAAAGAACATGTCAGGGTTCTTAAATTTTGTCATAACATTGTTTCTTGGGCCAACTGGAAGGCATGCAAGACCAGGGTCAGATTGCAGCTGGGGCTTGGGGAGTTTGCCAATGTCAAGCACAGTATAAGGTGGAGCCCCCTCCTGCATCTCCTTCTCAAAAGGGTGAGATTGAAGCAGTGCTCATAACGGGTATAATCTGAATCTTGCTCTTCATAAGAACTTTGTTGTTGTTGGCATCCGTCTGTCATGAGAGACAATGAAATGTCCCACAGGGCAGTGGGTAAAAGGCCTACAGCATCTGTATCATGAGGTGGTATGTACTTTTCAGCAATGGCATCCAGTTGTACATGTATATATTTATTATTATTATTATTATTATTATTATCATCATCATTATTATTTTAACACATTCATACGAAAACATATATGAAAGATAACAGTCACAAGAAGCTTTAAAAGAGGACTTGCAGCAAAGACACCGTCCTCATCTGTCAACAGTCTGGAGTGGGGGGAGATTAATTTTTATCTGGTGCTGAAACAATGCCAGGCAGGCCTCACTGGGGAGACCTGCCAGAAGAAAACCATTGGAAATAATAATTTTGAAGCCCTAGTGGATCCAACTTCAAGTATCTTACCTCTGTATTTCTGAAGCTCCCTCTGTGTTGAAGCATACTGAAAAATAACACATTACAGTTTAAAATACCCAGTTTCCATTTCATTCCAGATGTTATTTGCCCTGATCCAGAAGGCTATGAAGGATAGCTTAATTGTGAGGGTTTCCCCATTGATCCTTATGGAGGGAACAAATCTGTTTGGCCAAGGCTATGCATGCAAATATCTCCTTCATGGTAATGACTGGTGAATCTCATGTGCCCAGGAACATTATGTGCACATTGGAGCTCCTGCACTCATACAAGTTCCCTAGATTGAGTCATGGTGTATTCAGCTTTTAATAAGATGCATATTTTGCAGAGGTGTTGCCTTTCACCCATAAATGTAAAATTTGTAGAGAGTAAGAATAAATACCCTAGGCTTTATATTTATTCTATAAAAGAATGAAATCCTTGTGGGGTGGTATCTACTCTAAAAAGGGATTTCACTTTTTCCTGGCAATTGGCTTTCATGCCTTCCCATCACTTCTCACTTGCCCCTTTCTGAGCTTTGCATTTCCTCCAACCTCCCCACACACATGCACACACAAATGATTTGCAGCTTGAATACATTTTATTAATCGGGCAAACCTGCTGCATTTGCATGCTCTACACTGAGCACAGAATTTGGCCGAAGTGGCCTAGCAGGCAGAGAGCCGTACACCTCAGGCAGAGCAGAGTGGTGGGACTTCTGTTAACTGGCTATTTTAATCAGTATCTGGGTGCCTTCCAGATTCTAACATTGGCACAGCTTGGCCGGGATGGCCTAATTTTCACTGTATTAATACGCTCTTCTTGGGTAGGAAATTGCCAGCCGCTGGAGAGCCTAAACAAATGCCACAGAAATAAATGCTAATGCTTCAAGCACAAGGAATGCTCATGGGCTTCAGTAACCTAGGTGCAAAGCTTGAATAATGGTTTAAAACAACCCTCCTTTTGTTACAAAATACTAAAAGAGGTCAGTTTCATTTTATTGCTGCTTCGAGTCAGGGGCATCTCTCTCTCCTTCACACAAACACACAGGCTCAAATTGCAGTGGCCCAATCATATGAGCTATAAACCAGGAACTTCCTCAACATTTAGTGCTGTGGTGATGAAGGGGCCTGGCTCTGAATTTTTACCTCTGCCTTGTCAGGTAGCTTCCTTCAAGTTCCAGCCCCTGCAGCAAACAGAAATACGGTACTTCAGTTTTCAGATGCTGTTCATTGGGAGCTGCTTCCTTCTGAACTACAGAACGGAACTGGGCCTTTAATACTCAACAGCCCAGCCTCCTTGCTGCTTCATATGAGTACAGTTCCTATTTTTATCAGTACACATGGCTGCAGAGTTATAGTGGGCTGAAGAATGCATTCTCAAGGAAAAGATAAAGATCCGATGTGGTTTCATATCAAACATACAGCAAAACTCTATGTAACACATTAGAAACCTGGGCGGTTTCATCTTGCTGTACCTCAAACCAGATCAACTCAGTTGCTGTTCCCCCAGTTACCCTGCCTCCTGGCAAAAGAGGCTAGCGGAGGAATGCCTTCCCTCCTGTCCTGCATTGTCTCAAGGTAAGACCTAGTAATACACTCTACTTCATCCTTCCCCTCAAAATGAGGGGAAATAGCTAAACGTGCCCCTCTCTCCTTTATTCTCCAGCAGAAATGTGTTTGTAGCAGTGACTTTCGTGTTGGTGAAAGAGGAACACCGCCTCTGCTGAATACAGTAAAAGATGATCAAATATCTCTAAAGCTTGGAAAGAGTCAGTACTGGGATACTTTCCTCCATCCACCTGACCGTTTTGACTGTTGCCAGGCCAAATCTATTCCTGGGTCAGTTCCTCAGCATTGATGTGCTGAACTATTAAAAGCGCCTCAAGTGATGGGCTGGGAGGCACAGGGCCTTCTTGGCACGACAGAGGAAGTCCAGCAGGCCCCTTCCAGGATCCCCCAAGGCCAGGGGAAAGGGTATCTGGCTGCTGCCCCCTTCTGCATGGGCCTGGTCCAAAACCCTCGCTATTTACCTCCCCCTGCCTCTCGGGGGGAATGCAACCAAACCAAACTTCCCCTCAACCAGGCTCTCACCCTGGTTGAAGGCCACAGGCCTGTCTCACACGTTGCCTGGCCTATGCTTCTATAGTCTGACTGAAAACACAGGCCATCCCTGTGTCTCCATGGGGCCAACCCAGCCACAGTTGATCCCACCCCCCACGGCAGAACCTGCTGTTATAGTAAGGCAGGCCCTGGCCACACCCCAACCCCACAGCTGCAGTCACTCAGGCAGCAATTAGACACCAACCTCCACCACAAACAGCAGAAAACTCTCTTAGGCTACAAAGAGACATGTTGTATCTGAAGGGAAACATGTATATGGGTTTTCAAAAATTGCAAGCTGGAAATGCGGAGAACCAAAGGTAAGTGGGGCAGGGGAGGTAAAAGACTGGAATTGGCAGGTTTCCTTGTCCTTGCCTTTGCTGTTTCTTTTTTCTTTTTAGTTATTTTTATTAAAGGAGGTTCATAATTAACAAGGGTACATGCAGTTTTCAATTCATAGAGGCCTTTCTACAGGTCAGTTGCATTCACTGTGAGGACACTGCTGTCATAGAGATTGTGAGGCTGGGGGAAGAAAGGGAGGGTAGTGATTTTTCATTTCTGTGTGGAGTTTTTGTGTCGGCGCTGCAAGGATAGGTTCTTTATTTATCTGTTTGTTTTTGTTGGTGGTGCGAGAGGTTGGAAAGCCCAGAGTTGGTTGCATTTAGTTGATTGCAGTGATTTTGTTTGTGAGAGAGAGAGGGTGGGTGGGTGGAGGTCAGATTAGCCATCTTGAGTTGTAGGCTGTTTATGTGGGGGTTTATGTTGTTGTAATAAAGGGGAGCCATGCTGAGGTGAAGGCATCCTCTTTTGGGTTTGTTCCTGTTTGTTAGGAATATGGCTGTCCATTTGGGGGCCATGGAGTCTTCAGCTACATCATTAATGTTTACTGAGATATCTCGTATTTTATTTCTCTCTCTCCCACCCACATTTTTTGCCAATGGTTAGTTGTGGAAACTTGGGAGGGGAAACTTCTCCCTTTGTAAGGAAGCTGGCTATATGTATATATGCTGCATATACACTACAATAACAAAGAAATGCCAACTATTCCATCTGATCCTTCACTTAGAGGTTAGCACTTTTTCAGCAACTTGCCCTGATGCAGCTTAAAGTAATCAGTAGGTACAGAAACCTGCCTTGAAGGACTATGGTTTGCAGTTGTAGCATTATTCCCAAACCCCAGGGAACTATGCTGCATTTCCAGGAATGAGGTTTTGGTTCCTAGCTGTTAGGGCCTAACACCAGCAGGCAAGGTGTTCTGCCAGACTTCAAGGAAAGTTGAAGTCCCACTTCCAGGGGTCAATTAATGGAACTTTAAAAAATAAAACAAAACAAGCTGACATTCACATTTTAAAGCCCAAAATGGCTGAGTCACTGCATGAGAAATGACTGATCCCAAAATTTTTCATCATAGAGTGACAGTAGCAGCATTGAGATTCAAATCTCTATGCCGTCTATAAATCCTTTAACAGAATGCCTACACAAAAGTTTCCAGTACAGAATGTCTCAGTGTCTTCCCAACCTAGAGAGTTTATGATGTTTATGTTTATCCTGTGTAAGAAATGACACTTTTTCCTTGCTGCCTGAACAATACCATCCATAGCTGTTGGGGAGAGAGAGAGGGAGCGAGAGAGAGCCATCTCAGTTCATTTTCACTATTTCATTTTTAATCTGGCTGGCAGGTCTCTTCCACTGATGCAGAGACTGTTGGATCCATGATGTTGTTGATAACAAAGCCCTAGGTTGGGATACTGATCATGGTTTTAAGCTCAGGTGCTAGGTCATCCTCTGGGCATGATTATTTTCTGAGAAAAGCCTCTTTTGACACATTCAGCCTGATTAAACAAGGGCTAAATATGCCCCCAAGGTCCCCTGCATCTGCTCCACTCCTGACCTCCTCATATTGAACGGGTTGGTCTGAAGGAGGTTGCTAAGTATGTTCACTTAGAAGCCTCATCATTATCAGAAACCCTGATAACACAGTATCCCATTTTTCCTTTTGTCTTCAAATCTTGTCTGCCTGGTTTTGAACAATGCATCAGTCATCTTTAGACCACTCTTATCCACACAAACAAAACTTTGCCTTCCATCCTCACAGCCTTTTGTCATGGACATCAAAAGGCATCAACCTGGAGGAGTATCCTAATCCAAGAGCAGGAACCATCTGGCCAAGAGTTTTCTGTAATCTACTTTTGTAATGAAGGTCAAGGACTCCCTCAGTGTCAATCTTCTTATCAGTTATGCTTCTGGAATATGTTTAGAAACCTTCCAGCACTGAAACAGCAGCCTCTCCTACCCCAACCGCTTTGCATGGTAATAGCCTGAATATGTAAGGGGAAAACATAAGATTTGTTTTCTGGAGCCAGTTCAAGACTCCTGTTACAGTCTCTGCACAGTCTCTGCAACTCTGTTGGTTCAGTACAGAATTTCAGTCTGGTAGCTCTCAGACATGCTTTTCCTACTGATGCGACTCTACTGGTGGAACAGTGGAGTAAATATCCTTTGCATGGTTCTTACTTTCTTGCTGCAACCCGAAGTTCTAATTTGCAATCCTTAGTCCATTCATAGCCAGAGAATGGCTGGGAGAGAAGCAGGAGATAGTGTGCAAACAAGAAATTTCAATTCCCTCGTATATTTTAACTCCTTGAAAATTAACAAATAATGACATTACAAGGTCCCTTGTTTGAGCTAAATATGTTTAGTTTTGGAGATATATAACCTTCAGGATTTTGCATCACCTTTCAAGCTTATTAATACTGCAGAGACATCCTGAAGAATTCTCTTGGATGTCGTGGGTATGAGAAAGAAAATACCAGCCTTTTAAATTCATGTTACTAGCTTATTGGGCTATTTAATCTCTTCCTTAAAGTGTAAAATGTTTCTAGGGACATGGGAAGAAAGGGAATGGAAAAGCATTATTAAGGGAGTAGGTTAGTCTAATGCCTTTTATCTGCCAGAGACAAGCCAGTACTGGAGATATTTATTGGTTCAGTACTTCAGCAACATGGTATTAATTGCCTCTGAGTGTTTTGATAGGTAGTTAGCACAAGGGTATTAATGAAAATAGCGCCATTTCATTTTAAAATTAACTACTTGGCCATTCAGCAACATGAGCTGATAAATTATGGCAATAAATTTGAAATGGAGATTTATGTAATCATAACTCAAATTCTGCTCAGTAGGCACACTAAGATGAGGCTGCATGATAACTTCAGTGCAATCTTCCTTCTCACTTACTTAGAACAAAAGCCATATTTTTAAGGATTCCTTCACACTAGGCTTCTCCCTAAGCACTCGCCCTTCTCTTCCCAGCTCCCCTTTGCTTTAGCCAGTTGCTACCCCCCAAGACAAACTTGGCTGCAATTATGTTTGGCATAATTGCAAATATGGATCCTATAGTCCATATTCTTTATTTTGCATTTTGTCATATATTTTTAGGGAGTGTTGAATCTTGTTAATTTAGGTCTCTCTCCTTTTCTAACTTTTCCGGTCTAAAGTTATTCACTTTCCCCCACCCCAGTTTGCAATAATAATAATAATAATAATAATAATAATAATAATATGCAAATTTCTCATACTTGTCAGCATTTTTCCCCACTGTGCACATTTGCTGCAGAGCAGTTATCCCCAACAGAATGTGTGTTGGTGCTAACTATTCTTCTAACTCTAACCCCAACTCCGATAAGGACCATGGTGGCCAGCTAGGGAAGGGGACAGGAATCCTGCACCTTTAACAGTTGTGTAAAAGTGAGGCTTTCAGCAGGCTTAGCTCCACACAGCCATAAAGTCAAAACATTGGTTTACTCACAACTGAGATAGGTACTAACTATCCATGTCATCATAGTCCTGTGAAAAAAGATGGGAGGGGTGAGAGTTAAATACAGAACACCCTAAAGTTAGGGCCTAAACCTTCAAACAGGGATATTTGTTTCATTGCACAGAAGTAACGCTAGCCAAGCCTTTAAAGGCCTTCATGAATAAGTTCCCTTAATCAGCCTTTTTTTCTGACCAGTGATTCATCTCCGGAAAGAAATGAATGACAGCTAACAGCCTTAGGCAGCAACGAAATTGAAAAAGTGGCCCTATAAATGTATTTCTTATTATAGCACCTGCCCACATATTGCATTATTGTGACCTATTGGAAAGAAAGGTACTCTTTCAGTGACCCTGTTACGTGGGGCTTAATCCACCTAATGTTTTCCCGCTTGTTGCAGAAATGCAAGTCAAGCTGACATGCTAGCTAACAGACGAGGTGCAGGACTTTTTGCAGGGATGCATTCTAACTGCACGTTACAGTAAACTAGTGTGAGCTATGAACTGCAAGATAATGAATAGTGGCTGTATTTGCAAAAAGTCCATGTGGATTCGTCCCTGCTCCTCCAACAAACTAGTACAGTGATACCTCAGGTTAAGTACGTAATTCGTTCCGGAGGTCGGTACTTAACCTGAAACTGTTCTTAACCTGAAGCACCACTTTAGCTAATGGGGCCTCCCGCTGCTGCCGCGCCACTGGAGCACAATTTCTGTTCTCATCCTGAAGCAAAGTTCTTAACCTGAGGTACTATTTCTGGGCTAGCAGAGTCTGTAACCTGAAGCGTATGTAACCTGAAGCTTATGTAACCCGAGGTACCACTGTATATAGTTTTCACTCAGGTCCATGTCAGTTACTTTAGGCAGGAAACCCTGGGTTGTTGTTGCTACAATGTTGACAGCCTGTAAAAGCAGGCCAGCTGAGCTGTTCACTGCTCAGTTCTGTTCCAGCTTACAAATAAAGAGCTGATTTGGAGAAATTGCTGCGTCGTCTGCTATGTCTACCCTGAAGCATATGTAACCCGAGGTACCACTCTATTTCTAGAGCAGTGTTTCCCAACCTTGGGCCTCCAGCTGTTTTTGAACTACAATTCCCATCATCCCTGACCACTGGTCTTGCTAGCTAGGGATGATGGGAGTTGTAGGCCAAAAACATCTGGAGGCCCAAGGTTGGGAAACACTGTTCTAGAGGACAGATGAAATTTAAGACAGAAGTAGCCAATGTGCGCTCTCCAAATGTCATGCATGGAAGGGTGGGGGGAAGAGAAAGAAACTGATGATAATCCTAAACACACTTACTGGGGGGAAAGTCTCATTGAAACAGAATAAACATGCATCAGGTTGCCCTGACAGTGACAGGTACTAGTCACTGCCACTTTAGGAAACTCAGGAAACTCATAATGTAAGTAAGCAGCATTATGTTCAAATTGGCTATATTCATATGTGCTTGGCTTTCTCTTCTTGGTTAGATAAACCTTATTCTGTAAATATTTGAATTGGAATGAAGTTGCATCTGGCGACTAAGTTAACTTTGGGGGCACTATACAATATGTACCCCTTGGTTTCTCTTACTTCATAATTTAGGGAACACCTCATGTACAAACCTAGGCAGGTTCCATAATTTCCATGTGACAAGAAGTGAGATTACATGTAAATATAATACTAATAATAATAATAGGGACAGAGTGAGCTCCTGTTGCTCTGTCCCAGCTCCTGCCAACCTAGCAGTTAGAAAGCATGCCAGTGCAAGTAGATAAATAGATACCGCTGCCGCGGGATGGTAAACGGTGTTTCCGTGCGCTCTGGCACTCGTCACGGTCCTCTGTGCACCAATAGCAGTTTAGTCATGCTGGCCACATGACCTGGAAAGCTGTCTGTGGACAAACGTCGGCTCCCTTGGCTTGAAAGCGAGATGAGCACCACAACCCCATAGTCACCTTTGACTGGACTTAACCATCCAGGGGTCCTTTACCTTTTACCTTTGACTACTACTACTCATTTATTCTTGAAAGAGGCCAGAGTGGCTTACAACAATAAAAAGATCCAACGCTAAAAACAAAAGTAACACCTCACTACATAATAAAATACAATTAAAATGCACAATGATAGACGACAATGTGAATATGACTGCATGCACTATTTCCTGAATAATAATAATAATAATAATAATAATAATAACAATCATTATTTACAGATAGGTAGCCGTGTTGGTCTGCCATAGTCAAAACAAAATTAAAAAATTCCTTCCAGTAGCACCTTAAAGACCAACTAAGTTAGTTCTTGGTATGAGCTTTCGTGTGCATGCACACTTCTTCAGATACACTGAAACAGAAGTCACCAGACCCTTCTATATAGTGAGAAGGTGGGGAGGGGTATTACTCAGAAGGGTGGTGGGAATGGGTGATTGGCAGATAGCTGTGATGAGCCTGTTGACGACTCTTAACGACTGCAATAGGTCTTACAGGAAAAAGCAAGGGGTGAAAAGGTGAAAAATGGCTTTGTCATGTATAATGAGATAAGAATCCAATGTCTTTGTTCAGACCAGGTCTCTCCATGGTTTTAAGTTTGGTAATAAGTTGCAATTCAGCAGCTTCTCTTTCCAGTCTATTTCTGAAATTCCTTTGTAATAGAACAGCTACTTTGAGATCTTGTATAGAATGTCCTGGGAGATTGAAGTGTTCTCCTACTGGTTTCTCTGTCTTGTGATTCCTGATGTCCGATTTATGTCCGTTTATTCTTTGGCGTAAGGTTTGGCTAGTAGTCCAATATAGAGAGCTGAAGGACACTGTTGGCATTTGATGGCATACACAATGTTTGACGATGAGCAATTAAATAGTCCCGAGATGGTATGTGTGATGTTGTTGGGGCCAGTAATGGTGTTGTCCGGGTGTATGTGGCAGCAAAGTTGGCATCTGGGTTTATTGCAGGCTCTGGTGCCAGTGTCCGTGTTAAGTCTGGTTGTAGTATTATTGTGGGTTAGGAGTTGTTTAAGATTGGGTGGCTGTCTGTAGGCAATGAAAGGTCTTCCTCCCAGAGCTTGAGAAAGAGAACTGTCATTGTCCAGGAGAGGTTGTAGATCTCTGATGATGCGTTGTACTGTTTTAACTTGGGAGCTGTATGTGATGACTAGAGGTGTTCTGTTATTTTCTTTTTTGGGTCTGTCTTGCAGCAAGTTCTCTCTGGGTATCAGTCTGGCTCTGTTGATCTGTTGTCTAACTTCATCTGCTGGGTATTTTAGTTCTAAAAAGGTTTGCTGTAGATCTCTTAGGTGAGAGTCTCTGTCCGTAGAATTGGAACAGATGCGGCTGTAACATAGTGCCTGGCTATATACAATGGACTGTTTGGTATGTTTGGGATGGTAGCTAGAGGCTACCATCCCAAACATATATCTATACCATCCCAAACATCTCTATATTGGACAAACAGGCCAAACCTTACGCCAAAGAATAAACGGACATAAATCGGACATCAGGAATCACAAGACAGAGAAACCAGGAATCACAAGACAGAGAAACCTCCCCTCTTCCAACTATAGAACAATACCAATGCCTAACTGCCAATACCAGGAAAGTTGTGACAATTTGCTACGAGGTAGGCGAAAACCAAGTAGCTGGTGCCAATTTACCAAGTGGAAAAATTCCTACCAGGCCCCTCAACGGCAACCAACCAAGGTCCATAGCAGGGTCAAGGAACGAAAACCTTATAGGGCAGGAGGGTGGGAAAAGCAGGAGGGGAAAGAGGGAAATCCCCGGCCGCGTCCTTCCTTAAGTAGGGCAGGCCACGCCCCCAGAGCCAGCCGCTTGGATGGCTGTGGATGACGCGGCCGGGAATCCCCCCAATCATGCAGGGCTGGTCTCCAGCCGCCCCATGCGTGGTGGGATCGTGAAGCCCGCAACTACACCTCCTTCAAGGGCGGAAGTGGCTCTCTGTAGACTTTGGAGAGACTCCATAAATTTTACCTAATTTGTTAGTCTCTTTTCTGTACCCCAGTCTCACCTGATGACTCCTCAGCTGGTGGATGCTTACAATGCAGAGCATTGACCCGCACATATTGTGTTAAAATGAAATGCACTTAAAAAAACTTTTATTTTATTAATTTGGATTTACATATTTTATTATGTCATTCCTAATAAGTTCACAAATCCATGTGATTTGTGTTTTGAAATTATCATTTTGAATAGAGTGCATGTATTCTTTTGAAAAGCCAATAACAATTTGTGTACACACAAACACACATACACTAAGGGTGGAAAAACAAAAATGCAAACAATAGGGTTGGCCATTCCTTTAGATACTTGAGTACTAAACTATTCAGAGTTTTGTATGCTAGTACCATCACCTTAAACATCACCTTAAACTGGACCTGGCAGCTGTACTTTCAGTGTATTGTGAACCTACTTTACTGTTGCAGATAGCAAGCAGGTAGTGGCATTCTGCACTGGCTGCAGCTTCTGGAGCATCTTCACGGACAATCCCGCATAGAGCACATTGCAGTACTCCAGCCAGGAAGCTGTCAGAGAATGGGTTACTGTAGCTAGGTTATCTTGGTCCAAAATTGGCTGTACATGTCAAATGAACTGGAGCTGGGCATAGGCCTTCTCTGTCACTGAGTCAACTTGGGCCTTGTGTGACAGTTTGAATATCCTCCCTGTTGCCCCACCCAAACTAGGTGAACAAAAAGTTCTAGCAAAATAAAGATCGCTACCTGTCGGGGGGGATTTCTTCTTGCCAAGAATAGTTCCCTTGGCTTTGTTCAGCAGTGCAAAGATGTAAAAAGCCAGAGAATATCAGGAGCATCTGGGCTTTTGTACTATAGCAAATTGCTGTTGCAATTATCTGGCAATCTGGGTTTTTAGGTTTTGAAACTGTTTCAACTGTAATTGGAGAAATCCTAAATTACAAATGGACAAAAAACCACAGGAATCGTCTTCATCCACTTTCCAAAACAACAGAGCTCTGAAGAAAATATCAAATAGGTAGAAGCCCCAGACAACAGTCAAGCCAATTTGGTACTCTCTTAACTTTTGACACTTTACAAAGTCAAATAATCAAAAGGTGAAAGCAGAAGGTAAATTAAATAACTGGGAGGGAGAATCAATCACAGTTCACCGTTATTTATTTCCTTTGTGTGTATATTTAATTAAAATGCTTAAATTCCAATAGTAATATTCTTAATGCATAATTAAACCAAGAAGGGAAGCTTCCCAAGGCCAATAGCCATGGATCTCTCTCCCATGTACTCCTTTTTCTCACAGGAGAAAAAAGGGGGCTTGAATAACAATGAGAGATGTGATCTTGCTGAGTGGCACAAAGAGCTACAGAACTCAGTGTAAATAATTCACCATTTCATTCAATATTGTGTTCGATTTCATCTGCCCAGCTGCCAATCTGGTTTTGATAAACTCTAGGTATCCTTAGCCTTAAGTGTGCTTACTGTACATTAAAAGAGATTGGTTTGGGGTAGATTTGCATGTCAGCTATACGGGGGAAATGATATGAAGTATTTTCAATAGGCAGCCTTGATTTGTGTGATCTTCACCCCCGCCCCACACACCCCAGATGCTAAATATGGTGTTCCTGGGAAGGGGGGGGGATTTCTCTTTCAAAAAATGGCATATTTTGGTTACTGAATGAAGTGTACGAGAGTTTTATGTGAAAGTCAGCTAAATATTGTATTTATTTATAAACATGACAAATTTAATAGGGTAGGACCTGTATTTGAATTATTGATTGTGAAATATGTAAGCACAGAGTAACCATCCATCAGTATATGCAGGAGGGCTGAGGACAGATTTATGATGTTTGAGTTTTTCTGCTTTAGCTGGCACTTGGTGTTTCTATTAATTATAGCTCCGTGCATTAGTTTCTGCAGAACTTGTTGCAAATGCTTATAAAAGATGTCTCTATCATAGCATTTAAATATTGTTTGTGCAACTGAAACATGTTTGCTATGGAGGATTAATACACTGCTTGATTTAGGGAGCAAATTAAACTTGGTGGTGTAATTTACAATGGACAAAAGCTTTCTCTGCAAGGTGTCAATGTTCATTTGGATGTGAGTAATACCATCCTGATGCCAGTGTTCAGTATCATCATCGCTACATACTTGGCACTAAAAAAAAATTGAACCAAGGAAAACTGTTCATGTTTAATTATGAAGATGGGTAAATAAGTATGCAGGACAGTAAAAGGATGACCCTTGGAAACCTTGCTTAGGTTTTCCTCTGGTTTCTGAGAGATCCATAGGGTTACAAGCCTATTTTCACAGCTTTTTGGACTATAAACTTCCTATTTAAAAGGATGAAGCAGAGACTATGAAGATACTAAGTTCTGCAACTAGTACACAATTCTGCACAAAGGATTGCAAGATAATGGAATCCACACACCCTGGCTATGATATGATTTATTTACTTATTGAAAGGTTTATAATCCACACTTGCATAAAAGCATATCAAGGCAGCATGCAGCTTACAAAATATAACAAAATAAAAGCATCCATGAGAACTTGATTTAAAATGTCAGTAAATACTGTTTGGTTAATAGAGAAATTAATATTGCAAAGGCCTGTCTAAACAATGCAGTTTTCAGTGCTCAACCTGGCCAACTGCTGCTGACAGTCCTGATGAAACAATTTTGGGGGGAAGTTCAAATCTGAATTAGTTTGGGCCTGGGGAGGTGTGCAGAGAGAGGGGGGTGCCCATTCAATGTTAGTGTTATGTACTGAAGTTCTCACCCTGGACCAGCAGGGGGATACTGTAGATAGTTATGCAAATGAAGGATAGAAAGTGACGTTCAGTGATTGGATAGTTTTAGAAAGTTGCTACAGTAACGTTGTACTGGAGCTCTATATAAGCAGGCTGACTGAACCCTTCAGTTCAGTTCTGTCCTGGCCTGTGAATAAACAAGAGCGGTTGAAGAATCGTTGTGTCGTCTGATACGTTCACCCACAACTTAACAGTTAGGACATGTACCTACTAAATGGTGGTTGTCTGAAGAGCAGAAGAGATGTGTTATGCCTATCGGTGTGGTTGCTCGAGAGCGATCAGGCAAGATCCCTCACTTGTCTTTTCAAAGGCTTTATTATTGGTGCAAAAACATTTACAATGTAGAACGCCTCTATTCCATGTCTTGCTCAATCACTAGCAGAATCTGAGAGTGGGTGGTCCTTAAACTTTCCCCAGCAGAGTAGTTTATTGACCCCCCTCTGTGCCTCCCCTCTCTGCGGCGAAGCCTACTGGGCAAGGACGGCTTGGGTAAAGGGGGACCTCCCTCCTCCCCGCTTTGCTCAGGCAAGGTGTCCTGGCACCGCCTTGCATCCTCCGAGCCCTGCATCTCCTCCCCACTAGAGGCGTGGCTTCCTTCCTCCGCTGAGGAAGTGCTGCTTCCCACGATTTTTGGAGGCTCTCTGTAATCCATCTGCCCTTCCCCCTCTTGCCTCTGAGCCGATGGCAGTTCCCTGACAAGATGCTTTTGTAGAGCCATGCTAACAGCAAAAAGAATAGTCCTTCAGTATTCGAAATCGCAAAGCACTTCAGGTATTGAATGCATGACTTTTTTGCCATTGGTAGCTCAGGAGAAGATCCTGTTCAGCAAAAGCATAAGGTTCCATGTCATCTGGAATAGATCTTTCAAACATAGTAGTGCCTAGAGTCTGAAGGTAGTGGCATCTTCGTCTTTTATTTTCCCATTTGTTTGAAAAGTTATTTACTTATTCACCTGGTTATTCCTGGTTATTCCAGCAGCAACAGTGTCACTGCCCATGTATAAAGTATTAAAACATGGTTATTACAAAGCAATTGCCAGCAGCCTCCGTATACTTGGGACATATATTACATCAGTGGCAGCACAGGAGGGATGAGAAGGGGGCAGGGGGAGCTTGTCATTAGAGGAGCTTGGAACTAAGAACTTGAACCTGAGTTTGCTTTCTTCAACCTCCCTCCCAGTCCATTTTTCTTTTCTGTCATGTATTTTTATATTGCAAGCCTGTGGGAAGGGGCTGCTTTTTTAAAAAAAGTGATTTGAAGGCCACTATAGGATTCTATACGGAAAACAACTCTACTTTTTCACGGTATCAAAAAGCTTTAATGAAATATCTTAATTGCTCATCAAGTATCTATTAAAGTTCACTAACTCATGGAGACTGTAGGATACTTCCCGAAGTGTCCTGCTTTTTGGTGCCTTTTAAATTGGTTCAGAAGAAACAACAAGAGGGCAAGTGGTGACTGTTAAATGACTTTTGCCTATGTCTTATTGTTCCTGCAAATGAAAATATAGCTGAGACTTAAAGTTCTGTGAATGACATCTGAGTAGAAGCTTCAATGGAAATACATAACGACACACATTTTGACCACCCTAGTGAAGCAAGAGCAGGATGGAAATTAATCCAGCACATTAAGAGACAATGAATGGTGTACTTTCATTATATTGTATGCATTCTGGGTGCCTCTGGTGGGTACCAGAAAATTGGAAACAATTAGTAATGGGGAAATCAGTCGCTAGAAGCATAGGAAATCTTGATTTGTACAGACGTTAAAACACATGTATTCATCTGAGCAAAAAGTGGTTAGATGCCATTTCTCATTGTTGTGGTCTTGATTACCTCTTGCTTCTGTAAACTACACAAGAGATAACAATGTTATATGTGCTAGTTATCCAATACTTTGCTCAGCCAATGCAGTTGTTGAAGGACTGGTGTTATATGTGTTCCAAACCAGCTGACCTTATTGGCAGCGACATTCTGCTCTAATTATAGTTTCTGGACACCCTTCAAAGGCAGGCCTGCATAGAATACATTGCAGACATCTAATCTGGGGCATTAATTACAATGGCCAGGTCGTTCTTCTTAAGGAATGGGAGCAGCTGGCAAACTAGCCTACGCTTGGGGAAAGTGTTATTGGCTAGAGCCATGACCTAAACATTGAGAGGAATCGAAGAGAATAACAGTGATCCTGAGTTTTGAGGGAGAGTGCAATCCCACCCAATATAAGATGCATCCCTGTTCCTGAATCAGCTATCTTCTCCATCAAAAGAGAAGGATCAAGGGAGGAAAGGATTATCTTTCCGTTTGTCCGAATCCATCAATGACCCCAGTTACAAGTTCAGGAATTCAATTAGTTCCTTGGAATTTTATTGAAAGAGGGATCAGTATTCATGCCAACAGACCTTACGAAAGGTCAGCATTTGGTAGATTGCTCCTTTCCTTTTCAGCACCAGTTGTGAAGACCAGTTTACTAGATAGGGTGCTAAGTGAGACAGATCACTCTGGATCTCACAGTTGATCTCACACATAGCCATAGACAAGCAAAGCACTATCAAGGAGTATTCATTCAGCCATGGCTCAGCACTTCGTAACCACAATGGATTTCAAAAAGTGAAGCATATGCATAACATTCTCTTGCTGGACTGAAATGAAACTTAAAAGAGCTTAACTTTGATGCATCTTTAGCTTCTCCTCTCCTCCCAAACAACAAAAAACTATTATGAACAAAGTGGTACGTTAACCTTTTGCCTGTTGATTTATCACTAGGAACTTGGTAAAATATGGGTGTATTTTTGATCACATATTTTGAGTCCTGTATTCTGTTGCATCGTGCATATTTCCAAGCGCATGCAAAGCAGGTGTATGTGCCACAAAGGCGGTAAAGTATAATGAAAAAGTGGAGGCCGGGAAGAATGCATAAATAACGCACATTCAGCAGTAATAATTGAAATGGGGTGGACGAGTTATAGCAGCCCTGGGACATCAGTAAGTTACATGCCCTTGACTTTTTCAGGTTGTAGTTGGGATTGTTATCCCATGATTCATTGATCATGAATAATAGCCAAGCCACATCAACTTCTCTGTCATATTCTTCTCTTACTCTGACAGGCTTCCACGTCTCATGAGGGATCCTGCAATCTCTGTTTCCTGTCCTTGCCCTCAACTTCATAAGGGTTTTGCAGGCTGGTTTAATTCTGTGTCTTGTTTTCTCATATCCTGTGGGATGAGGTTTCTTCCTTCTTGCAAAATGCAACTATGTTTTCCTTCCGATTACATCATCACCCACTGCCATTCTGAAACTCCAAACTCTGTTTTCTGTCTCTGCTAACTGTCTCTTAGTTCAGGATGGGCTCCAGCCATTTGCTGGCTGGCATATTATTTGCCTGTTAATGTTCTAGTTTAATGCCTCACCTCCCAGGCCATTACCATTGTTCCCCTAAGGAACCACACTCAGTGAGCTATCACCAGGCTGGCCTGGCTTGCATTTTTAACATAGGCTGAATCTCCCCAAACCTAGATTAATTCTAACTTTTATTGGGCCCATAAATTGAGGGTGTCTCACACCCCACAAACCCATAACAGTATGGAGACTATGTCCTTGTCCCAGATACATATATTGGGGTTTCCACCTCCTCCTGCAATATGGGATTTTATTGACCATGAGCATACGTAATCTGTCTTCAACCTTATAATTCCTATTGCATTTCTAGATTTTCTAGATTTATTTAATTATTGTAACACTTGCTTGCCAGTGTGAGTTCTTAGAGACATGCACAAGGCCTGGGAACATAGATAACTGGTGTGCAAATGCTGCAGGCCTCAAGACGGTGCATGGACTAAGAACCTTATTAGGCAAAGCTTCCACATGTGTGATGTGGACATTCCTTTGGTGGCTGCCATTTTGTTTCAGTTGACCCAAATCAGTCAGGCCCAAACATTTTTGTACTTATGATAACTACAGGTTTTGAGTGTTTGGTGTAATTTCCTTTCTTACCTACTAACACGTTTACTATTTCTGTCCCTAACTGATCAGGGAACTTAGGATCCTCAAAAATGCTCGTAATTTACATTGTATGAACGACAGGGTCCACCTAATGGCGTCCCTTTGGCTGTGTAAAAGATTTGGCTTAATTTGACAAATCCACTAATACTATACTCATGCTTAAGGTATTAGCAATGTCTCTTGTTGAAATATGAGCCCCTGTGGTACCTGAGTGGGGCTGAGCTTATCGTATAACATTACTTTAAGTGGTTGGCTCCTACATATAATCAGTATGCAGAAATACACAGCAGTACACATGTTCTTTAATTTCAGATCACCTGAACTACAAAGTTCATAAATAGCCAGAATAAGAAGTACATTTAAGGACTTAAGTATATAACTTAAATGGAAGGAAACTATGATATCTGTCATCCCATTTACTTCGTCTAGGCCTTGAGGCAGTCTTTGAGGCTCTGGTTCAACTAGATTCCTACAGACTCAATTAACTTTTAAAGGCTGTGAATGAACCATTGAAACCACTGGGGCTACTCATGTGCTTAAATTAAATCACCTGCTTAAGTGCTGAGCTGGATCAGAGCCAGAATAAACTGAGAAACTGAAACCAAGGGAACTAGACATATCACTGTTGCATAAATAGTATAAAAGTTCTAGAAACAGGACAAAAGCTAGAAGGAAAAAAAGGAATGACTTGGGCTAAACTGTTGAGATGCCTTGCCCATTTGAAATTCATTAACTGAATCAGGGCAATCATCTGCTTCAGTGAAAACCTGAATCATATTAATTACCTTTGTGAACTTTGTTGCTTCAGATACTCATTAAAAGCCCCAAATCCATAAATTTATTCAGTCAATTTAATCTCATGGAAATAATTGGCAGTCAATTGACTTAACCCCAACTGTGGGTTGCCTTCATGTATAGATTGTACAAAACTTCTTCATTGAGTTTATGTGTATGAATGAGAGTGTGAAAGAATTATCTCAAATTATCAGTTTTCAAAAAGGTGTCCTCATCTGGGATCCACAAGCTTATTTGGGACAAGTCGCAGCTCAGTGTCTTGTTGAAGTCCATCCTCAAAAGTAACAACAGCACTGTCCAATTTTGAAACTCCCCCCCCCCCCCCTTCAACTCCTGTCTTGCAGCATCATGCTGGCCTGTTAAAGTATTGGTACACAACTGCATGATAATGTGCATTCAGTGCTGGTTGCAGGCACATTTTTGGGGTGATGTATATATATTGTCTCTGTGACACCCCTGTCTCACACTCTTGCTTGTTCCAAAGCACATTCTGCAGGAACAGATTTAATCTGTTGTTACTGTGGGATTTCCTCCCCACAGAGGTGTATCTGGCATGTTCACTGGGAGTTGATCATGGTGTGGATTTGCCAAGTGTGCCTTCCTCTTAGCACTTCTCCCTCACATTCTGAGTTTGAGTGTATTCAAAGTCCACAACACCTTTGGTAAAGGCTGTTCTCCAACTGGAGCGCTCGCAGGCCAGTGTTTCCCAGTTGTCGGTGTTTATACTACATTTTTAAAGATTTGCCTTGAGACAGTCTTTAAATCTCTTTGGTTGACCCCCAGCATTACGCTTTCTATTTTTAAGTTCGGAATAGAGTAGTTGCGTTGGAAGATGATAATCAGGCATCCACACAACATGACCAGTCCAATGAAGCTGACGTGGAAGAATCATTGCTTCAACACTGGTGATCTTTGCTTCTTCCAGTACACTGATATTAGTTCACCTGTCTTCCCAAGTGATGTGTAAGATTTTTTGGCGACACCTTTGATGGAATATTTCAAGAAGTTGGAGATGTCGTTTGTAAGTGGTCCATGTTTCACAAGCATACAGTAAGGTTGGTAGTACAATACCTTTGTAAACAAGCATTTTGGTTTCCCTGTGAATGTCCCAATCCTCAAACACTCTGCACTTCAATCGGGAGAAAGCCACTCTCGCAGAGCTAAGGCGATGTTGGATTTTGGCGTCAGTGTTGACCCTTGTGGAAAGATAACTGCCTAGGTAGGAGTAGTGATCGACATTTTCCAACGTTACACCATTGAGTTGGATCTGTGGCACTGCAGAGGGGTTATTTTGTACTTGTTGGTACAGCACTTTGGTTTTTTTGGATGTTGAGCGACAGGCCAAGCTTTTCTTAAGCTTCTGCAAAGATATTTAGGGTGGTTTCAAGGTCATTCTCTGAGCGTGCACACACTAAGTTGTCATCAGTGTACTGAAGCTCTATATGGTCCAGAAAACTCTGTTTCAACCACCCTGGCCACTTCTTCATTTGCAGAAGCTGCATGAGATGCAGGAAGAGGAACTGGCAGAATGATAATGGGAGAGACTCTTATGTAGAAGGTTTCCAAATACACCAGTGGATAATACCAATTGAATCTTTTGGCTTTTTTGTCCTGGGGGTTGGGTGGGGGAAGAGAAACCTAATAAAAGGCAGCTGCCATCATATATAACCCCAAAGCATTGCTCCAAGTGGCTTTTCTGATTATGTCCCAAATGTTAAGGGACAAAAAACAACCTATAGCTCAATGTTAGAGCAGTTGCTTTGTGTGCAGAAGGTTGGTCAATCCCCAGAATCTCCAAGTAGGGCTGGGAAAGTCTCCTGACTGAAACCCTACAGAGCCATTACCAGTCAGTGTAAACAACACTGAGGTAGATGAACCAAGTATTAGTATATGACAGCATAGGGTAGACTGCGTCTACCAGTGAAGGGCTGAGAGGTGTGATTCTTTAAACAACACTAAATAATTTCAGCCAGAAGAAGGTAGCAACAGTCTATGGACTTAACTAATTTGAGGATCAGGCCATAAAACTCAAACTATGACATAATAAATAATAATGTCCCTATGTTTCATACTACTTTATGGAAATAATATGAAATAAATGAACATCTGATGGGTTAAGGCTGCCCTGTGAGTTACAGTGGTTAGATTAAGCCCATCACCTGCTAGACAGAGTAACTAGAGGGAAGTCAGTTATGTCAGTGATCTGAGAAACAAGAAGTATTTACCCCAGCTTTGGCCAACCTGGAGCCCTCCAGATGTTTTAGACTACAACTCCCACCAGTGCTGACTGGGACTGATAGGAATTGTAGTCTCCAACTTCTGGAGGGCACCAGTTGGCCAAGGTCTCTGCACAATGATCAAGAACAGCTCTGAAGAAACTGTTCATCTCCATCAGACCAATAATGCACATTCCAGGAAAAAAAAACTCTGTAAATGTATATCTCTGTGATAGATAGTAATTGCTCCAGCAGAGCCATTACAGCCTATTAGGTCAATATTCTGCATTGCTAAAGTGCTTTAATTAATACACATTTACATAAGATATCAGGAGTTTCTCTCTGAGCCATGACGCAGTAGGGCGGTGGGGGTGGGGGATGTGGAGCGCAGCACCTAGGCTTGCATTGCAATACACAGCACGTCTTGATGCTCAGTTATTTGTTTTAATTTATTAAAAGTGCCTGTCAGAGACTCAAGGCACCAATTACGTTCCTAACAGCATGACTATCTCCATATTCATCAACCGGTGTGTTCTCATGCTTCAGGAAATGAAGGGAATTATATGTTTATGGACTGTACGAGAGAGGATGATGTTCTTAAAGCTCTGCCAACTTGGCCTCCATTCACCAATTGCTTTCTCACTTTCTGGTGTTCTTCTGGAGTTGTTAAAAAACTGTGTAGCTGTGAAGTATATGGATGCCACTCCATTTATCTATAGGAATGTGAAGCTCCCCAGTTTCTCTATAGGACACTTGAGAGTGAAGGGGGAGTTCTTGTTTCTCTCCCCACAAAAAGTTGTGCTTCACAAGCTGAGTTCAGATGCATGAATGGATGAAATCACAGCTGGTTGTGTTGCTTCCCAGCAGCCCCATAAGCTGCCTGTAAATACGAATATGCCTGCTCAGACATCCATCCGCCCTTCCCAGAGCTGTGTCTGAACCAACCCTGTAATGCCATGGAGAGCCAAACACGAAGTTCTATGCAATTTACAGAACCGTTGCAACCACCAGTTCTGAAAAGCAAAACCTGACAGAAGAAGTTGTGTTGTTTGAGACTGTCCATTGGCTGGTAGTGATCTCACAGTCAGGGAGAGGAGTGAGAAAATAAAGTGTCAGGAGAGTGATTTGTCAGTGAAAATCTCCCAGTATGTTACCCTGTGAAGAAGGAAGAGCTGATTTGGGCTTTGGGTCGGTTTAGTAAATCTAAAAATGTGTAACTCCACTTGTCTTTTATACTGAATCATTTTAAATAAAGGCTTACTTCAGCGGTTATATTTTAGAGAAGAAGAGGTGTTTATCAGAAAATCCTATCTCCAGCCTTTTACTTTCCGTGGAAACAGACGGCTTGCCTTGCCTCTCTGTAGGATCGTGATTATGACAGAGTTATAAATCATCTGAAGAAACTTTTGCAATACAAATGGAGGTTTGGGATGCATGTGACAAGCTTCTTCAGCCAGCATATCTCATGCACATGTGGAAAATAAACAACTACAAGAGACTTAACGAGCAAGAAAGACGAGAGAAGGTTTGAAGCCTTAGCTCTTGAAGGTTGTGAGAATTTTATTTCAGCAATGTACTTCACCTCAAAGGCCTTATTTCACAGTGGAGTCACCATTATCTTTAGCACCTCTCTCCCCTCCCGCCTCACACACAGATAGAGAGCACTTATATCCCACACAGCTTAATAAAACTTGTCAAAATCAGCATTTCACCCATGTCATAATACCTCTCATCAGTGCTTTTTTCTTAAAAAAAAATGTTTAGGGGCACTCTCATTTTCCTATTCAGACTGAAATATTGCCCCGCAATGAGGCCAAACTTAGATTCACAAAATGTTTAGGGGTATGCGTACCCCTGCGTACCCCCAAGAAAAAAAGCACTGCCTCTCATCTCTAAAAGTAAAGCATCTGAAAGTAAGTACAATTGCAAAGGCCTGGTGGCACAAACACACTTTCCCCAGTGGAATGGACCCCAAATCAAAGGTGAAGTGGGTTCACTCATAGCTGGGGGACAGAAAGCCTTGGGACTTGGCTGCCTCCCTTGACAACTTGAACTGTGCAAAGTTCTAAGCAGCAATTGGCCTGCCTTGCTGGGGGCCTTTGTGTCCACCTCTGTCCCTATCTCTGATGTAACTCTTCAGGACAATTTCTCTGTTGCCACAGGCAGCAAAAGTGTCTCTGACTGACCCCGTCCCATGACTCTTTCAGCTGCTAGGAGCAGGAGCGTATTTCAGGTGTCCTCTATGCAAAAAGAGGCAAGCCGTGGAGCAGGAGCTCATTGTATATGGCAAAAGGGTGCAAGGTTTTAGCAGCAGTCAGTGTGAGGCCTGATTTGGGGTGTTATAAAAGACCAGCAAATGGGTAATTATTTGTTTTATGATTGCTTAATTCTCCAGCTAGGGGGATTTGCTTGTCAGATTTTCTCCCCCAGGCACCTCAATAACTTGACTGGTCTTTTGTGGGGAGAGTACTATTTGTTACTCTGCCTCAGATGTTTTGGGCCAGCCCTAGCTTATAGCCTACCTAGAAGCCTCCTCTTCAGATCTCCCTTTAACACTTCAGCCTTTCTCCGTAACAATCATAATAACAGTGAACATCTGAACATTCATGTCCATCTCCCTGCCCCATTTTCCTGCTCCTATGTGTGTGGGGCAGCCTTTATGAAGTGATTAATTACTTAGCTTTGTACACAATTAAACATATTGACCCCACACATTTTCACTGATCCTTTATGAGCCTGTGCTGAATCAAACACATCATTTCCTAATAAAATCACAACATTTTGTGTGTTTTTCTTCTGAAAACCCTGTGGTTTGCATGTTAATTTGGGTATGCCCAAGGAGAAGGGGAGACGGATCAATGGGCTTAAATTATTAAAATTATAAGCATCTGTTAATGATTCAGTCAGGTGTTGTAAAACTTACAGTACATCAATTTGCTTACTATATTAATTTTAGTCATGCACCTTGACAAGAGAAGGAAAGGTGTGACACACATCTCTCTTCTCCTTTACTCACAGTGAATGGAAGTGATTCAGAAATACATAGCCTCCCCCCACCCCATCCCGCTTTTTTAAGATTTATACTGAGTGGTGAGCAACTTAGAATGCAGGTGAATGGCAGGTCTGCATTACAAATGCCTGAGGTAACTATAAAAATATAAATGGTATAAGGTTATTGATTTTTTTCCTTGAGGCCACAAATTAGAAATGGCATGCTGAAGGGGGGGCGGAATCACTGGTCTATTCACCAAATTTTAATTAAAACATAAATAAATCATTGTAGTCTCAGCACTTGCATATAAACAATGGGAAAAGATGGCATGCTTACAACAACGTGTCAGTGTTTTGTGACTAACGAGTCACTGCAAAAATACAACAATAAATGGGAACCAGACTCCCAAACTAAATAATATCATATGCAAAACATTTCAGCCTATTACAGCAGAAGCCACTGAAACCACACATTGGGGTTTGGAAGAAGTTGGGAAGAGAAGGGATGATTTTGCAAAGTACAGCAGTACTTTAAAAAAAGTTAAACGCTCTTCTGACAAAAAAAATGTGTGTGTGTTGTATATCTTCCATGGAGTAATGGGCCGCTATGTCCTTATAGCAAACAATAACCATATGCTGTGCTGGGTACAAAGTGTTTGTTGCTTCATCAGTGCTTAAGAAGCTTGGAAAAGGAAGAGTTTTTGTTGTCATAAGCACTCTGTAAAGGCTTTTAATCAAAGCTCAAGGGAACAAAATATTTAATATGGAAAAACAACAATAACAACAACAAGGAGGTTGCATTACAGCATCCTCAAAGGGCTCCCTTGCACTTTGGGAGCAGGAAAGGCTGCCCTGTGACTTCCACTGGGATCTAAGGAGATGCGGAAAGAGCAGTAATATACATTCCCATTTAAGAAAGGGAGATGTTGAAGAAGATAAAGGTAGCAGCATAGAGCTGGAGAAGGAGCAGAAAAGAGATGTACCAAGCTGATCTGGGGGCTGGAACCAGATTGTTGAAGGCTGCTTGAAGGCATCTTGAACATTACCATGACTGAGATGGATCTATGGAGAGATCCAAGAAAATCAAAAGCTGTGAAGGGTTCCAGAAGAATCAAGAGGTTCATACTTGCCCTGTCCATCTCTCAGTGTAGATCGTTTGAGTGACCAAAGCAGTTTTAGTCTCAAAGTGGATCAGAAGCCAGACTGGTAAGAATCCAGATAACATGTTGCTAAAACACTACCACACAGCCCAACACTTTGCTCAGAAAGTAAGATTAGATAGATATAGATAGATGATAGATAGATAGATAGATAGATAGATAGATAGATAGATAGATAGCTTGTTTTTTATCTATCTATCTCACTACTATCACAGTAAAGCTATCCATAGCCATCAGCTCTGACCTTGTCTTCTTGACCCATCAATGTGCTTTCTAATTCTCTGGACAGGATATTTTGCAAAGTTAAGGGGAAACAGTGCAATAGAGTGCCAGCTGGCAGAGATCATTTACTGAGCCATTTTTGTACTCCTCCTAACTTCTTTAGTGCAGAAAAAGGGCCTGTGCTTACTCAAAGGCTACACACTAAGGTGAGACTGGCAGTTTTATGCTTTGTTTCTTTCATGCAAGGTTGTCTCAGCTGTTAAGTTATATCAAATGTATGAGAGGAAGGTCACAGGCCTGAGTGCCAAAGATTCATCAGCAGGCCCCACTAAGCCCCATATCCTGGTTCAAATTCTTTTTAAAAATTCAAAAAGCCTTCTGTTTCCCAGTTGGAATGCTCCTCTAGAAGTGCCTCTAAAATTAAGCTTTAAAATAGAAATTTTAAATCCAGCAGAGTATCCCATCCAATTTGGGCACGACCATGACTGCCTCTTTTTGTTCTTCACAGCTGGTTTATTATTATTGTGATAGGGGTCGGTTTACACATATAAATTCATAATGTAAGGTCAATGCTGTTGGTCCTCAGCATCAATACCACTGAATAAAACGAGCTGTCCATAGTTCTGTCCCTGTCTTGCTATTTTCTGCACAGGAAGTTACCTTACACTATGTCAGACTACCTTGCTAAGTATTGTCTTCTCTGACTGCAGCACCTCTCCCTCTACCTGCTACCTTTTTTAACGGAAAGTGCTAGGAATTGAACCAAGACATTCTGTGCTCTGCCACTGAGATTTCGTCCATCCTTTACAAAATTTAAAGTGTGTTTACAACCAGTGGTAGCCCTTGGTGGCTGCTTTGCTTTATAACTTTTGCTCAAAGAGGAGTTGCTTCAGCCCCTTGATTATTTTGTTTGCTCTTTTTACGAACCTCTTTTAACTCTACAATATCCCCTTTGAAGTGTGGTGACCAAAACTATACCCAGAATTCCAACTGTAGTTGTACCATGAGTTTGCATAGACTTTTTGATATTGGCAGTCTTCAATTCCTGGTGATTCCCAAAATGGACTTTGTCTTTTTCCTACCGGCCGCTTATCAGGATCTATGTTTTCATCAAGCTATCCACCACAACCCCAATATCTGTTCAGATAGCTCAGACCCCATCAACTTGTTTTTGAAGTTGGGATTTTTTTGTTCCGAAGTGCATCACTTTCCACTTGCTTCCATTGCCCATTTCAGTGCTCGCCCCTCAGTCTGGAAGGATGCATTTGAAGTTCTTCACTATCTGCTTTTGTATTGTTTTTATTACTCTATATAAAAAGGTAAAGGACCCCTGGACAGTTGAGTCCAGTCAAAGGCAACTATGGGGTTGGGGCTCTCATCTCGCTTTCAGGCTGAGGGAGCTGGCGTTTGTCCACAGACAGTTTTCCGGGTCATGTGGCCAGCATGACTAAACCACTACTGGCGCACGGAGGACCGTGACAAGTGCCAGAGCGCATGGAAGTGCCGCTAACCTTCCCACCACAGCGGTACCTATTTATATACTTGCACTGGTATGCTTTCAAACTGCTAGGTGGGCAGGAGCTGGGACAGAGCAACGGCCGCTCACTCCGTCACGGAGATTGGAACTGCCGACCTTCCAATCTGCAAGCCCAAGAGGCCCAGTGGTTTAGACCACAGCACCACCCGCGTACTTCTGTGAATATATTCTACAACTTCATTCATCCAAATGCCTTAGGTACATTCAAAGCATTTGGGCAATCAGAAAATTAACCTGTCTTGCTAATATTATGTAGGACTGGTATGAGTTGCAGAAAAGACATCGAGTAATTATGATTATTTTTTTTCTTTTAAGATTTTGATTAATTAAAGATACATCAAGCATTTTTACAGGCCTATTAACCTGGCAAATTATGGACTGTCCAGCCATTTAGTAGAATAAAATAAATAGGCCAATGGAGGGTCCTACTGCTATCACAGCATAATCATGTGTATAAATATGGAGGGAAATGTGCTTATATGGCAACATTGCATTGGAATGACATGTGGTTGATGGCAATGTAGGTTACATTGTATCGACAGAGGACATATTGATTAACTCAATCTATCTAAGTGGCAAGTACATCATCAGTGATTTGTCATTAATGTGGTATTTACAGTTATCCCTAGGGATTTACATTATGAGAAATAGCATGTGGCAACAAAAGTAGAAATAAATTATCACCACAAAATATCTTCCTCTTCTGACAATAGCACATATGGTAATTATTGTGGTGATATATAGATATAGACCAAACAAAAGTGGCAATAGGTTTGGAACACAGACATGCTCCTAAGTTGCTCCCAGCATTGAACTATTACAATGTAATATGTGGAAGGGTTACTGTCTGTCTCATATTATGACATGTTTAAAGCAGACTATTTCTGGACCCTTGGGGCAATGCTCAAATTATGATGGAAATCCACAAGCACAACCCAACCTCTCCAGTTTTTGCAAAAAAACTGCCTCCACCTCCCAAAGTATTTTAAAAACAGAGCTTTGGGGGCTGTCATGAAAAGGTGAAGGAGACCTTTGGCTCAAGCATGGGAGTAGCTTTGTGTTCTGGGCCTTCTTCAGTGGAGAACTTCCACTGAAGGTTTGGAAATTAAACTAAAAAAGATGCATTCTTTTAAAATTAGCTTAAATCTTTCCATCTTTGAGGAAGATGAGACATTTTTAAAAACCCACATATATAACCCACATATATAAAATTATCTACAATGCAAAGAGCACATTTGTAAATCTCCACTAATAAGGAATTAGCGCAAAGACACTTTAGAAAACTGCTCAGCTTTGGGCTCCCATAAGTTGCCAGCAGGGCAGAGTGCCGCTGTTGGGAAGGAAAGCACAAAGACTGCTTTGCAACATGCCTGTGGACACTTTTGCTTGGTCTTTTATGTGCTCCTGCTTGCCAGCAGCCCCATGTAAAGCTAAACAAGCAGGAACTACTTTCAGGTTTGCTAACAATTCTTCCAAAGGGGAGGTCTTTTTCCCCTGCACTCTTCTGTCCCTTAGGAAGTTTTCAATAAATAAAGCATCCCCTGGCATTTGAAGAGTTAATTTGCTGCCATCTAGCGGCCCTCTAGTAATTTTGCAAGCTGTCCTTCGAAGTGCCCTGGAGACAGAGAAGGATCTGTAAAAGATGTGATATGCTTTGGCATCACCTGTGCTGATACTATGGGCAGGAGGAGGAGCACGCTGTTCCTGCAAAATTATTTGCCCAAGGATTCATGATCACTTTGTTGCTTGTTGGAAGCAGGTTTCTCAAGCACCTTTCAAGGAAAACCCGGCCTTGTTTCGTTTGGAGGGAAAGAAAAAACACCCCACAATTTGCTTATAGTTTCCCTGTGCAAAGATAAATAAAACAGACAGTATGGGATGGCATGCAAGGTCAGTCCAGCCTTGCAAGATAGTAAAGTGATCTGCTTCAGAGGGCATCATGTTGACGAAGGAAAGAATTGATTCTGAATGGTGCAGAAAGTCTTCTTAGCATGAACCTCTTAGTCTCAGGGTCGTAGGTTAGAGACCCATGTGGGGCAAAAAGACCCCTGCATTGCAGGGGGTTGGACTAGATGGCCGTCAGGGTCCCTTCCAACTCTACGATTCTATGAAAAGTGTTAGCACTAGCAAGGGGGATGGGGGACATTTGGTTTCTGTTCTGAAGAGCGAAATGTATTGGACTTTGCGGCGGAGGCAACACTCAAGTATATTTCATATACTTAGGAAGACTAACTGAAGTATACATCCAACTGATGCACACCTGTGTTAACTATCCTGCATACACACCATACGTTTAAAGCACATTATTTTCCTTCAACGAATCCTGGGAACTGCGGTTTACCCATTACAGAGCTACAGTGTCCATTACTCTTAACAAACTACAGTTCCCATGGTTTTTCAGGGGGAATTATGTGTTTGGGTGAAAATTTAAATTATTTGTCTTTTTTTTTAATTAAACTGACTGCATTGTGTTGTTTTACAGTTAGATTTCCTTTTAAAGTCTCCATTTTCTCAGTGCCAGTTGTCAAAACTTGTTTATCCAGCTTCATGTAATGTCTTTCAATATGACCACTCGGTAATCATAAATCTCTCCAACTAGCTTGTTCAGTTACCTGAATTTTTGTTACCAAAACATTCTAAACAGCCTCACATGGCACTTACAAGTTGTACTGCATCTGTGCCTTGTTTTTTTTTAGATATCTGGTTTCATGCAAATATTGCAGCTTTCTTTCCCTGCAGTGCAGGGGAAAGCTATCTGTGGGGAGTGAATTGTGTACTGCGGCAAAAGGCATCTCTTTTCTATATATATATATAATTTGAATTGATTTTCAGTTAATAACTTTTAACCTCCTGAACCAAAGAGTCTGTTGCATGGTACACGCATCAAAGCCTGGATGATAGGCTGGAAACTACTTTCCTATGTGTCTTCACATCCAGCTGCGCAATCCTGGTACCTGCTGAAGATCTAAGTGAAGATTTGAGATGCTAATAGCTGCTTCTTTTTCTCCAAATGGACTAGTTAAAATCCTACAATATTTAAACAATTTGGGCAAATAATGTAGCTGTTCAAAACAAATCCCTAGTTTGAGCAAGCCAGTAAGCCACAGGAAGAGAGAAAAGCCATCCTGTATTCTAATTTCAGTTTGATTCTCTGAGTGCTATTGCTTAGGAAGACAAAAATAGCCCAGTGAGAACTGAGCATGCTCTGTGGGCATGGAATCCTGACCAGCTATTAGGAGAGGGTGTAGAGAAATTGGGGGGGGGGGGAGAGAGAGAGAGAGAAAGGAATGGAGTGGAGTGGCTGGAACAATGAACAGAAGTACTTCACGTTATATATATTCCACCAACTCATTCAAATTATCAAGGTGGGGTGCAATATTTACAACACAAAACTCTTGCTCATATATTAATAATATCTGTTAGCTTTTAAGGTGCTACTAGACTTTTTTTCTTTACTGAAAAAGACTAACATAGCAGCTACCTGCTGGTGGTAATCACATCTTTGAAAGATTGCACCCAAACAACACCATCCATGAACGAGAGGGAGTTATCGATAGACTTGGGGTAACTGAGATTGCAGAAGTACAAAAAAACTTTAGGAAAACGCTTCTAAGACAGGCAGATCTTTATTTCTCCCCCACCCCTGCTTGTGGGCCAACGTTGACAGGTCGGCAGGGCTATTGATCTGTCCACCACCTAACATCCTGATACTGTCTGCAGTTGACTGATAGGTAGGCAATCCCACCCGTCAGAGTTGTCCTTTGGAGTTGGGGTTATGGGTCTGTTTCACCAGTGCATTCCCTACTGGGAACATTTTAGCAAAGGCTACGAGGGTCTGCTTCACCCAAGCATTCTCCACAGGGAATGAGCTAGTGAGCCCCACCTCCTTTCCCATCAACTGGGTGATGCCAGCTGATGGACAAATGGGCATGGTTTGGGGTAAATGGCTTCACAGGCCAGCTAGAAAAAGAATTTCCATAACAAAGAAAGGACAATCAAGGTAATATTCTGCTGTCCTACTGCTTTGACTGATTTACAATCAAGAATCACAATTGATCTTGGGCATCAATTGGGGAATATTGCACTAGGCAATTTAAATGACTGCCTGGGACAGTACATTGAAGGGAGAAGGTGGCATATTTTGAGCAGTGGCAATGTTAGATAGTAGTAATGGTCCATCACTAGCATTCCTGTGTTGTGTTTTTGTTTATGTTTCTCTCAAGGACTGCAGGATGTAAGATGAGGCAAGCAAATGCAGTGCAATAGATTTTAATAAGTGAGGACTTTTAAGAATTGGATTGCAGTTTTATGAAAAATGTGCTCAACAAACATCATCCTAACCAGAAATGCTTGTGTCAAATAGGACTATGTGACCATGAAATTACATGAAGCAGTAGCTGCAGGTAGCAGATTTCAGAAGGGCAGCATTTTCTTATCTCCAAAGTCTAATTGGGAGCAGTGACCATGGTGCTATTAAATTAAACGTACATGTAAATGGCCATTTGCCAAGAAAATCCAACATGGTCACATTTGATTTCAAAAGAAGAAATTTCCCCCGAATGAGGGGATTGGTAAAAAGGAAGTTGAAAGGCAAAGTCAAGAGGGTCAAATCATTCCAAAATGCCTGGGAGTTGTTTAAAAACACAATAGTGGAAGCTCATCTGGAGTGGATACCGAAGATGAGGAAAGGTACCATGAGGGCCCAGAGCATGCCAGAGTGGTTGATGAACAGAGTCAAAAGAAAGCTTCCTTTTTAAAAAAAATGGAAGTCTTGTTCAAACAAGAGAAGACAAGGAGCATAAGGAGATTGCAGAGAAGCTGGACAAATTATTTGGATTTGTGGACATCCAATGAAACTGAATATTGGAATATTCAGGACACATTGAAGAAAATACTAAGCAGTTCATAATTAAACCATGGAACTTGCTCCTACAGGAGCCAGTGATAGCCACCAACTTAGACGGCTTTACAAAAGGATTTGACAGTTTCATGCCGAATAAGGCTACTAACCATGATGGCCGTGCTCTGCTTCCATGGTTGGAGGTGGTAATAGCTCTGAATACTGGATTCTGGAAACCTCAGGAAGCCCTGGCTGTAGGCTTCCCACAGGCATCTGGTTGGCCGGAACAGGATGCTAGGTTAGATGGCACCACTGGCTCAATCCAGAAGGCTGCTCTTATATTCTATTGGTACATGCTGTTAAAACAAAAATGCACAGGGAGAGGGTTGGAATCAATTTACTAGTTTGCTGCAGGTGCAAAAATGTCCAAAGATGAATATATACACTTATGCCTTACGGCTGGTATTTTTCACCATCCCTGCCTTATCATCTTCGGTGTGTGAGAGCTTGTAGTGCAGGTGAGTAAAAGGTGGGCTTTTGTAAATAGTTATTTCAGGACCGAATCCTGACCTAGCAAGCTATGACTCAAATGAAGCTTTACTTGATGGCTTTGGTTGCCACCCCATATGTAGAAGAACTGCAGCAATTTGAGTGAGCCGTTTGTGTTTGGTAACATTTAGGATAAACAACACCCAAGTCCAGTTTACTCTTTTGTGTCTTACATAACGGCCCCTGGTATCTGCTCTGGGCAGGGTAGCCATATAAGGGATAAAGTTCTGTGGAGCAGTGTGTGTGTGTGTGTTTAGACTTACAGTACAGTCATTATTTTAACAGCACTTATTGTGACTTAAGGTCAACATTCGTCTTCCAGAATTTTCTTTATTGAAGGAACGAAGCTTTATGCCATAACCCCATGTCTCTTCTAATTGAATGAGTGCTTCCTTTGTCCTTGAAGCAACAAAGAAATATGTGCATCTAGTCTCTGCAACATGGAGAGCATCTACTTTCAGATTTGGCATGTCTCAACTTTAAAACCAGCTTCTTCTTTTTTTAAAGGTGTATTGGCACACCCCTGCTTAAGTTGCAATGCACAGTACTGAAGGACATTGTTGTGGCTTTCTAGAACAAAGAATTGGCAACTACCACAGCTCAAACACTCACATGCCTATGTGTTTTAGGCATTAATGAGGTCTGTTGGAAGGTTAGGGTCCTTAAGCTTTTCCTTAGCTCTGCTACACATACCTGCAAATTTCTGAATATGCCAGAAAAAAATGCTTTCAAATAACTTGAGTTGGTTAACTGGAATGAAAAGACACTGAATAGTGTAGTTCCTAAATAACCATGCTTGTTGCTGTTGCCATGTGCTTTCCTTCCTGCATAGAATGAGAGAAGATTGTTCCAGTGTGTGGCACAGAGAAAATGCAGCAAAGGATAATGTAGAGGTGCCCAAATGTGCTGGAAGTAGCTTTTGATACATCACCATGACATGTACGGATGCAGGGTGACCACTTCTGCATTGTGATAAAAATGGGGATGCAGATTTGCAAAAGCTAATTTGTGTATATAGGTGCAAATTTAGAAATAATTAATACACTGCACTGCCTGAGCAGTGAGTACCTCAGAAAAATCCAAGTACTGATAACAGAGAATATTGTTCCCTAGTTTTGCTAGTCTAACACACCGAAGAAGAAGAGTTTGGATTTAATATCCCACTTTATCACTACCTGAAGAAGTCTCAAAGCGGCTAACACTCTCATTTCCCTTCCCCCCCCACAACAAACACTCTGTGAGGTGAGTAGGCTGAGAGACTTCAGAAAAGTGTGACTGGCCCAAGGTCACCCAGCAGCTGCATGTGGAGGAGCAGGGAAGCGAACCTGGTTCACCAGATTACGAGTCCACCACTCTTAACCACTATACCACATAGTGCTATGTTGTTCTACCTAACGTTTTTCATTTCTAACGTTTTTCATTTCTCTTCAGTCTCTTTGCTATCGTGCCCTGCAAATTATTTCACAGCACATCATTCCATTAGCACAAGCCCTTGCTTCGCTCCTTAACCTGAACTACCACTTGCATAATGCGTGGCAACCTGGTAACCTGCTGTTTAGATTCAGCCTACCTGAACCTAGTTTTTATGTCACTGTGACTTCTAAACTACTAGTTGCACTGTATTTCTGCAAGTATGGTTAACTGTCATTCTGAACTCCTGCACTACCAGTTTTAACTTTAATTTAGACTGGAATCCCTTTGAATTTAGACAGCAATCCCAATACCTTAACTAGGAATAGTCTCTTCAAACTATGACTCAGAAGAAGTAGAGGCTTTCTGGGTAGTTTTTTAGTAGCTTGTGTTTAGCTGTTGTGGTGGAGGAAAAGCATTTGATGTGCAAAAAGTGGCACAGGAGAGTGACACCCAATTATTGCTAGTATCAGTTAGTTGTATCTCATGCTAAATTCCTTAACCTTTAAACAGGAGGTGTTCATACACTAGATAGACTATGTACTAGATAGACTTAGATATCAGAGTACAAGTCAGCTTGACAAAATCCAGGTACACTTTGTTAATAACCATGTATTATACCTTGAAGAGACATAAGTGCAGGAAAGACGAAAAAAGCTCTGTGCTTGTCAATATTGAGAGCTGGAGGATTAAAACATGGTTCTCTAGCTTTAAATCAGAAGATTAATTGTTTAATGCTATATGTTATATGTTTTGGAAGTCTACATTCTCATTGTGTTCAGTGGGCATATTTTCCTATCACCAATAATTGTTCCACTGCATTGTTCCACTGCATTTCAGAAGCAACCACACTCCAGTAGCTGCACTTTATTTAAAGAGATTTCTTTATCATTTAACTTTATTACAGCAGGCACAGCCTGGACGCTGTTCGAGTGACAAGGACTATTTCCTTAATTACTGTGCATTGATAATAGCATTTACTCTGGCAGCTCCAGTGCTATTCAATCAAGCGAGATTCAATACAAAAAAAGCTGATTTGCCAAAAGGAAGATTAGCATAAGTGCCTGCAGTCACATTCTATTTTTAAAGGTAAAGTTACTTCTTGTCAGAACTTTATTAAAAGCCATAACATGATTACTATCATCTACCTGCTATTGTTAAAAAATAAATAAATCTTAAAAATCTGCAAAGTTCAATATTCAAGCTAAAGACATTTAACATGCTCCCTCCTCCCATCCTAAAGTATTTGATCACATCTGATTTACAAAAGCAACGGCAGGGTTTATTTCTCATCCTACTCTGACGTAGATACTCAAATTTATTGTACCAAGTTTTCCTCCCCTAATTTTGTATTGCTGCACTTAGTCATCGCTTGATTAAGTGATGACTAAGGAGATTGCTTTTTAAAATGGAACATTTCTCCTTTTTTTTTGCAGTGGATCTAGCATAAACTGGAAATGCCGACTTCAGCATTACGCACATCTCTTAGCAGAAGGTTAAACAGGACATTTAAATATTATGGCAAGCTATGATGAGATCAAAGCTCAGAAAACAAATGGTAACTGGATAACAGCACTTGGTATGCTCAATTATCAAACGTAGAAGATTGAGGACCACATTATGACCTGTACACGTAAATGAGTCCAGCAGGTCAAACCACTAAAGGAAAGGCATATATATTCCATAGCTTCCTCTTAACAAAATGGCAGGCAAACAGTTTTAAATCCTTCTAAAACGGCTGAGAGTGTTGGATAGCCATCTTTTTACAAAGACTCTTGTTGCCGACTATATCTATCTAGCTATCTAGCCAGGGGTGGTTCTGGGCTTGTTCCTTCACAGCTGGCTATTGTTGTGAGAATAAGAGAACAGACACTGCTTCCATAAGTAAAACTATGAAGTCAGTAACTGAGCTCGCTCTTTCAGCAACTCGTTTAACAAGTGCTGATGTAGGCTTAGAGACACAGTGCATTCACCTCTTATTTTAGCTCTTATGAAGTGGACCTGACTTTAAACAACAGTTAAGACTTTCCAGGTGGCAACAAAGCTGACAAAAGTGAAATTGCCAACGGTAGTTGTGCTGAAATATTAAGGGACTTTTTATACCTCTCTTCATACTGGGAAAAGCAAAAATGCTTTATGGTTGGAAGAAGTGACAGAAAGAAGACAAGGGAAATGACAGCAATGACCATTGTTTATATTCCTCACGAAGAGCAAGATGAAAATGCTACAAACATTTAGCTCTGAATTGGGGAGAGGGACAGTGATGTAAGTGTTCCTAGGGAACAATATTCTTATTCTGTTGAAGGAGGTGAGCCAAGACACTTAAGCTCCAGAGAACCTTTAACACAGGAAGCTATTTATCATAACAAGCTTGGTTGAGACTGCTCCCCATACTGAACCAATTAGAGTAGCTTATTTCGTCATACTTCATAACTTGCAATGATAGGTTTCCAAGCCTGGCACAGTGCAGTAATTGAATTTTGATCAAACACACATGGCCCATAACCCACTATGTGAAACTTTCAGAGCAGTTCGCAGCTTTTAAATATCCAGTCAACTTGTTGCCAAAAGTACAGGATGTACTTGATGCAAGGGAGGGAGAGAATGAATGAGCTGGAACTTGGTACATCTGTAAAACAACATTTTTTTGTTTGACTTCTCCTCTTGCTTTTAAAGAGCAGTCAGGAAAGGGATGCTGAATCTGAGGTCATTTCTTCCTGCCTTTACTTTTATGTTCGCACATACGCTTTTCAGAGTTTTTATGCAATTTGTATTAAGTCCATTGTGCAGTAATTCATGATGCATTTTCCATAATTTATGTCCATTGTTTATTCTTATTTAACAAAATAATTTAAAAGCAAAGTCACTGTCCTATTCTTGTCAGGGCTATGGTTATTGTCAAAACCATGGTCTGTGTATGATGAAGCTGTCTTCTGCTTTTTGGCATGGGCAGAGACAACGAGACAACTGATGACACAGATGCTTCCATCAAATCATGTCCTTTGAAGGCTTCCATTAGTTATTGTTCAGCTGAACTCTGGAAGAAATCAAAGTATTAAATGATTAATTCCTGTCAGTGGGAAAGCATGAGTGGTTCCATAGCTTCCATGAATGAAAGACAGTTTGTGAAGCTGCCTCTTGTCCCACAGGAACCCAGAGCACAATAGTAACCTCTTGAGTCCCCTTTGCAACAGCACAGTCAAACACACATCCCCCTCAAAGCCTGAACAACAGCTGCCCCCCATTTGCAGCAAGAATGGAGCTTGGATTTTCTTCACTTTTGTTCTCCTTTCTGCTCCCTTTCATAGGACAAAAATTCTATAAGGCTGGTTATAGGATAGACATGAGCTGCATCTTCTCTTCCAACCACACCTTTTATCTATGTTCATTCCCAGCGCTTGTCTTCGGGATACTACTGTAGGATACAGCTGCTGCTGGAGCCCCATGGGTGGCAGCTAGGTTAGCTGACTTCTCAGCTTCTTCCTCTTTGCTCTACCTCAGTCTATAGCTTAAAGCAGGGATAGCCACTGTGGTGTCTCCAGATATTGCTGGACTCTAGGGAGCATGACCAATGGCCAGGGATGATATGAGCTGTAGTCCAGTAACACCTGGAGGGTACATGCTGACAACCTCTGACTTAAAGTATAGCTAAGCACATTAAACTATTGCATACCCTAGAGAAAAACACCAGTAGCAGCAAAATGCATATGTGAGCTAGTAGACAGCTGTAAATCACCTACTTCTTGTCACCTGGTTGTGAACCAGCAAGGAAATAAGACACATTTCAACAGCAAACTTTTATACAAGAAGAAGAAGAAGAGTTTGGATTTGATATCCCGCCTTTCACTCCCCTTCAGGAGTCTCAAAGCGGCTAACATTCTCCTTTCCCTTCCTCCCCCACAACAAACACTCTGTGAGGTGAGTGGGGCTGAGAGACTTCAAAGAAGTGTGACTGGCCCAAGGTCACCCAGCAGCTGCATGTGGAGGAGCGGAGACGCGAACCCAGTTCCCCAGATTACAAGACTACCGCTCTTAACCACTACACCACACTGGCTCTCAGTGGAGAACAATGCAAATGAATGGTATCCTTGGTACAATTTGTAATTGTAGGATACAAATACATTCTGATCGCTTGAAGTTGCAAACTTGCATGCCTGCAAATTTACAATACAGAAGTTTAATATGGAAGTCATTTAATATGATCCTGAGAAATATCTGTCGGCTGTTTTCAACTGTATTGGGAAACCACTTGGCACCAACTGAGCCAAAGAACTCACTGGCTTATCACAAATGAGCCAATGGGTGGGTTCCTGGTGAAAACAGTCACTGTGCTCCTCCCCAGTCATTTTGCTCCTGCCATAAGCTGTGGTCTGGCTTAGGGTGCCATCTGAACCTGGGCTCATGATTTAGCTCTCCCTGACAAACCATGAGCTGTAAAGACCATAGGACAAACCTTCGTTTCAGTTTGTGATTTGTCTAGAGACAGCTAAGTCATGAGCTTGAGTTTGAATGCTAAGCAAAACCACAGCAGCAAAACAAGTAGGGAGGAACAAAGTGGCCATGATCTCTTCCCTGGGAGCTGGCACATTTTTATTAAGCCATGCTTTGCCATAACATGATATGTGAACCAGACCACTGGGTGGTACATGAGTCCCATGTGTGTTTTCAAGCCTTCTCCCTATTTCATATAAAATGTGCCTTTTCTCAGTGCATAAAACAGACCTGTCAGGAACATAGGATGTCACTCTAGAAAACTATAATTTTTATGGCTAGTTTGCTTCAGTTGTCACATGCGCCTGTTTGGGGGTAAAGGTACCACGAGGATATGAAGGATGCCTGCTTGAGATCTTTAACTGACAAACTTTCCTTGAGAGCTGCTGCCAGAGTAGACAATATTTGTGAAGATGAACCAATGCCAGTTCATCTATATGCCAGTTTCACGCATATAAACAGCTCCATTTGTGATTGCAGAAAATATATATAGGGTTTGAAGGTCTAGAGGCAGCCAAGTCATGAGCCCTTTCAGTTGCCACACATATACATGTGTTGGAGTGAGAGCCAGGGTATTAGCATATTAATTATGAAACTAAATCAAATTCAAAGCATAGACGTTTCCCATGCTATTTCTTAATTTTATTTTTGCTAGTGGGAAAACTTAAAAATGAACATGATCCCAATTTGATTGCTGTGTTACTGAATAATTCAGTTGTAGATTTAAAGTACATGTTGCAAACTTCTTCAAAATGGGATTTATATAATAATCATACTAATGGAAGACAATCTTTGAAATTGTCGAATAGTCTAGAAACTTGATGCATCAACACAGCAGCAGACAATACTATATAGGCTTTCCTTGTAGGCTAAACACAGACAGGATCAGTGCTGAGCTTATAACCTGACCTTTGCAATGCACTTGTTTCAATAGGCATAAGGTATTTGGTTATGGGTTTTGGCTCCACCTACAGGAAAGAGGAGGCAAAATGTGGGGTAACTAAACATTGCTTTTGCCAAAAACTGCATTTTGCTGTCTTTTCAAGCGAGATCCACCAATATTGGCTTGGTTCACTATGGAGAAGGTAATGAACAGCCTCCTCTGCCACTGTTAAGAAGAGAATCACATTGTTTCTACCTTCTGCAAACCACAACACAAATAAGAGTTTGGAGTCTTTGCACTGCTGTGTGTTCTTCTTATCATAGGTGAGGGGAAGTTGCATGTGATGAGTGAATGCAGTTTTGAACACTAAAAAGAGATATTATTGCATTAGTTACAAAATTCCCTAGAATTTGTAGGGGGTTGGTTACAAAAAGATCATGGAACTGTGCAGTTATTCTGGTTTTCTGTTACATGACAGGAAACAAGCATTTGACTCCTCTGTGCCATGCATACTTCATTTTACAAGAGTAATAGTTATTAATTAATGAATTTTTAACATACCCAAATCAAGGCACTTACTGGCATGTTTAAGGGTATATTTGTGGTTTTCTGAATGTCTCATTAGAAATACTCAGTCTGGTAAGTCTTGCTCCATAATAATCTATGATGTAACTAGAGCCATCAGAAGGTCCTACGATCTAAAAGAGAATGCATTACAATATATATATATATATTTAAAATCATTTTGAACAAAAAATAAAACAAAATACGATTTTGAACAGTATATATGAAAAAGAATCTATTAAAACCATTACCCTAGCCCAGCAAGACATAAAACCTCTAATTAGAGCTAAAACTACTTATTAGAGCTTATTATTCCAAAACAAATATGACTGGAATTCTCTTTTAAATGTTTTTCGGGTGACTCATTTATATACTCTCCCTGCTCAGAACCCAAGAATGTTTACAGACAGTCACCCATCCAGGCACTAACCAGACTGAGACCTGCTTAGTTTCAGTCAGGTGGTGGGCGCATGAATCTTTAGCAGCTGGGACTTAGAAGCAAACAAAAGCCACAAGATTCCTACAGGAGAATATGCAGTAGCATGTATAAATTGTTATAACACTGCTGACATTTTCTGAAGTTTCAACAATAGGGTGGAAATCACACTACCTTTACATGTGAATACTGACACATATGTTTCCACAAACATCTGTGTTTAGGAAATTCAGAAACTGTTTTGTGTTTAAAAAAACCAGCTCTTCAAGTGTCAAGCACAATCAAATGTTTTTACTAAGCAACAGTTTCAGCAACCATTTAAGGCCATTTAGGAAGTAAATACATAGTGCCAAAATAATCTGGAAACATTCCCTTTGGTAAACATCCTTCTCATCCTCAACTTTCTTTAAATTAATATAAAAGCTGACCTAACTAAAAATCTGATCTTTGCATTAAAATGTTTAATTGACAGGTGTTTACAATTCATCCCAGAAACCTCACAAATTCATTTATACCTATGATGGCAACATGCAGTTTCAAGCACACTGTTGTAATGGATTAAGTTCAGTATTATATAAGATAGTCTCATAATTACAGTTCCCCCTCCCATGCTGTGAAATTATGTTCTAGCAGTTTTAATGTCACATCAGTTTTACCTAAGTGCTAACATAGCTGAACAGAGAAGCTGAGAGGAGCCTGAATGGGTAGATTTAAATCAAGGAGTTTAATGTTTGTATTTGTATATTGTATAAAACTTCCACAAACATGTATTTCTTCCTTTGTAATGGCAAACTGAGAAAAGTGTCAATACATGAAATTATTCTGCCAAAACTCCTCTTGAATCCATGAGTATTATATTTCTGGCGTACAATAATTTTAAACCTTGAAAGTTATTTTTAATCATTAGCTGGCAGGTCCAAAACTCATCTATTCTAAGCCCCACTGCTAAAAAAAACAAACCCTTCCTGTATTTTATGCCAGAGAACTGTAATCACTGGCAGTTAACATCCAAAAATTAATAACCTACCTTCCAAGTGTCAAAAACAGAGTGGAAATGTCTATAACTATGCTTCATAGCAACTTAATTGTTTGGTCCTGAAGTTTAAGTTCTATCTGCCACCCCAGGATTCCTTACCTACCCTACTAGTATTACACCTCTATGTTTTATGATATTGTGGTTCAAGAAGAGATGTGGAATTTGAGGGTAGAGCAAATCCCTTCAAATGAATGGAAGCTTTCTATTTTAGCTGTAAGGCACCTTGAGTCCCTGTCAGGAAAAAAGGCATAGTATATATATTAAAATATTAATATTATAATACGTTGTTTGTCTTTAAAATTTTAACAACATGGTTGGATCTGGTTGGTTTTTGAACTTATATTCTGGGTTCTGGGGGGCTGTACAGGAGTAGATCATATGAACAAAAGTTTGGTTCCAGTAAGCCATGATTATTATTATGCCTAGGTCAAATATTTTAATGAGAAAGCATAATTGGATACAGGGATAATTCTTCCTACAATTCTAACTTTGAGATAAACACAGTGATGGGCCCTATATCTTCCTTTGAAGATATGTGTCTGGATGGTTGACAGGATGGTTGACAGCTCTCTGATAGCAGCACCAATGGGACTGCAGATGAGCAAATTATGGTTCTCCCAATTCTAATTAAAAACAAGGAAACAGAGGATTTATCACTGTGATCCATTCAAACCTGTGCTGGAACAATACAGATTTTTTGTTTAATTGGGACTGGAATAAAATATTACTTCCATCTATTTCTGTTTTGGGGTACCTTTTGATTGTACAAGTTTCCTGTTCACAGTTTAAGAGTTACCTATTTCTCTGTTAATTAAACCAGGAAGCAACTGTTCAAGGAAAAGGGCCCCAGTTACAAACTATGGCATGAAAAGGGAGTGTAAGATATGAACTGGTGAGTGATGTCTTCACCCGTTTTCCACTAATTGCCCAGGAGTGCGCCTTTATACTATATGCTTGTTACATTACAAGATTATTTTTATGTTAATGAATATTTTCTTCCCTGTTTAGAGATAGAAGCCTTTGTTTGGGGCAATTAGTTTGAGAAAGGAGAGTACAATCTCAGCTAGAAACCAGGTGGTTTCAAGGATCTTCTTCCAGGCTTGGGCAGAATTTATAACATAGTTCTGATAAGGAAAGCTGAAAGACTCAAAGTTGAAAGTAAAGGAAAAGGTGCAAATTTTAAATATTGGGTCAAGGCCTAAAGTAATTAAAGAGTAATTTTAATGAGCAAAGTATTCGGATTGTGTCAGGAGATTTGAAATGAGAGGGGTTCTATATTAGTGAAACCCATAAAGAGGTGGACTTTACCAAGGAGGGGGCTTCGCGCGCGCGCTCTCTCTCTCTCTCTCTCTCTCTCTCTCTCTCCTATTTTCTTACATTTAACTTAATTGGCATCCCCCTCCTCGACAGCACATTCCCTGAAGGCATGCTAGCTTGGTGGTGTGGGGAGATGGAGAGTAGGTTGTCTGTTTGCTAAGACAAGGAAACGTGCTTCCAGGAGTAGCTTCATAGTTTTTCTAGGGTTTTTCCCTTTACATTCTATTTTTTATTTTCCCTAAACCTTATGAATTATTTTAGCTCAATATTTCCAACAGAAACCAGTAGCCCTTACCATAGCAATTCTTGTAGATATAAACCTTTGCTTAAAATTTTCCAAATTTAAAGTCATTTATTTACTCATTATTCCTTAAAGCCCTTAATTCTATCTCAATATTTGGGAAACACATATCTATGTATCATACATTTAATCTACTTGCTTTAAAATCTTAAGTAACTTTTTGTATATTGTTTCAGAATACCTTTGTAATAAAGTGAAACTTTCCTTGCCTTGGTCGCACTGGTTGATATCTCCAGCGGGCTAGGGACAAAGGTGAGAGCTGTTTCCTAGTTCTGCTGGATCTCTCAGCGGCCTTTGACACCATCGACCATAACATCCTTCTGGACCGTCTAGAGGGGCTGGGAGCTGGGGGCACTGTTATACAGTGGTTCCGCTCCTTCCTCCTGGGCCGTGTCCAGAAGGTGGTGGTGGGGGGTGAGTGTTCAGACCCCTGGGCTCTCACTTGTGGGGTGCCTCAGGGTTCTGTCCTCTCCCCCATGCTTTTTAATATCTATATGAAGCCTCTGGGAGAGATCATCAGGGGGTTTGGACTGGGTGTTCATCAGTATGCAGATGATACCCAGCTCTACCTCTCCTTTAAATCAGAACCAGTGAAGGCGGTGAAGGTCCTGTGTGAGTGCCTGGAGGCGGTTGGAGGTTGGATGGCGGCTAACAGATTGAGGTTGAATCCTGACAAGACAGAAGTACTGTTTTTGGGGGACAGGAGGCGGGCAGGTGTGGAGGATTCCCTGGTCCTGAATGGGGTAACTGTGCCCCTGAAGGACCAGGTGCGCAGCCTGGGAGTCATTTTGGACTCACAGCTGTCCATGGAGGCGCAGATTAACTCTGTGTCCAGGGCAGCTGTCTACCAGCTCCACCTGGTACGCAGGCTAAGACCCTACCTCCCCGCGGACTGTCTCGCCAGAGTGGTGCATGCTCTAGTTATCTCACGCTTGGACTACTGCAATGCGCTCTACGTGGGGCTACCTTTGAAGGTGACCCGGAAACTGCAATTAATCCAGAATGCGGCAGCTAGACTGGTGACTGGGAGTGGCCGCCGGGACCACATAACACCGGTTCTGAGAGATCTGCATTGGCTCCCAGTACGTTTCCGAGCACGATTCAAAGTGTTGGTGCTGACCTTTAAAGCCCTAAACGGCCTCGGTCCTGTATACCTGAAGGAGCGTCTCCACCCCCATCGTTCAGCCCGGACACTGAGATCCAGCGCCGAGGGCCTTCTGGCGGTTCCCTCATTGCGAGAAGTGAGGCTACAGGGAACCAGACAGAGGGCCTTCTCGGTAGTGGCGCCCGCCCTGTGGAACGCCCTCCCATCAGATGTCAAAGAGATAAAGAATTACCTGACGTTCAGAAGACATCTTAAGGCAGCCCTGTTCAGGGATGTTTTTAATATGTAATGCTGTATTGTTTTTAATACTGATTGGGAGCCGCCCAGAGTGGCTGGGGAAACTCAGCCAGATGGGCGGGGTATAAATAATAAATTATTATTATTATTATTATTATTATTATTATTATTATTATTATTATTATTCCTACTGTTTTTGAGTTAGCTAGACTGCAGGGAGGGTGTTCGGGTAACTGCTTTCTTATATTTCATTCTTCATTTATAATTTCTTGTTTTATCTCACATAGTTAATACAAACACTTCCTATTTCTTCTTCTCTTCAGCATTTGTAGTAGCCCCATTATTACATCTATTGTAGTATGATCACTTTTATGTAACTTTTTGTTTATTCATCTCATGCTTTCGCCATTTTAAACGGATATTTACAATTTCTCACAATGTGCCAGTTATTTAGTCTTAATACATTTTAAAATTTACTTTCTTTTTGTGTGGTTCTGGCTCTTCAGTCACATAGAAATATGCTCAGTGGAGTATATTAATACAGACTGAATATAGAACCTGTTATTCATACTTGCTATTACATGTCGACCAAGAGAGCATGATGTCAAGAAATAGTGAATATCAGTCAGATAGGTAAAGGTTAAATCAACATTTTTAGCCGGCTGTTCAAGCTGAAATACATGGAGGCTAAATCAGCTCATATGATTTGGCAGTGCTTGGTTTAGATCACATAGCAAAACATGCATTTTGAGACTAGCAGATACTGTGGCTTTATCTTTGTGGTTCTCAACTATATACAGACAACTCCCCATTTATGCAGGGGTTGCATTCCAAGGCACTGTGCGTGTTGGCGGGAAGCTAGTAAGTCCACCCTACCCCCTTCCAGAGCTGAAAATGGTGTGCGCATCAGCAGTCGCGCATGGCTTGAATGTGTGCAAATGGGGAGTTGCCTGTATGTAACATAGGTTATAAGTAAAAATTAGGTGGCATGGGTCTATAAGCTGACCAGTACTACAACAATGGAAAGCAAAATCCTCCCAATTATGGAAGACTGGCCTCACAACAAAACAATCTGAATATGTAGTCTTTAATAAATAAAAGAAATCTGAAATCTAGGAACCTCTCTCACACACTTTTCTGGACTGCCAGGCTTCATATATTTTAATAGTGTTTCCCCCTCCTCTCCACCCACCTCCCACATGATTTCACTTTTCCCAGCAGTGACTACAGTATGGAAAAAAATGTGTTCCAGGGGCCTCTTTCAGAAATGATACAAATATTTCATTATTATATAACTCCTACTGTTCAAAAATAAATTAAATGTTAATAAACTAGAGCTGATGGAATAAAAAAAATGTAAAACACATTCTTTAAAAAAATAGAACAGCCCTATAGCAAACTGCTTTTGAAACTGAGGAAAGTTTTAAAAGCAGTTATTGACATGGCATGGGAATCAGCTGTTCAAATGGGGGGAAAGAAGAATTCTGCTGGGCTAGCACAAGTCCCTTGCGGAAATCTAAGTAGCTTTTTGGATCCTAGCCAATGTCTTTTATTCTGATGTTGCAAGCTTACCTGCATTGAAATCAGAATGAAGTCTATTAAACTACCGATTCCACAAAATCCTACTGTGCAGAACTTTAATAAACCTGTGAATTAAGTGACAATCATACATTGAAGAGCATAAAAAGGTTTAGAATGTTAGTTTTTAGACAACGATATATTTTCCTTCATAAAACATCTTTCAATTCCTTAGAAGCCCTTGAGTATTATCCTGAAGAAGAATATGTGTAGCCAAGTAGTCATTTTTCAGTGCTTAGTTTACACACACACATACACACACACACACCCCTAAATAGAATTTTTGTAGGGAAGAGAACTGGCTTTGCCTGGTACACTACAATTAGCAAATTACTGTGGGTAACTTGGAATGGCCACAAACACACACAGGGTGATATCCAACTAAGTAAAGAGTTAGACCCATTGAAATCAATAGACTTAAGTGACTTAAATTCATTTATGTTAATTGGTCTACTCTAAGTATGACAGCAGATATTACCCCCAGGCTGTAAATTTAGACAGCTACATGTAAATGACTTCAGTACAGAAAGTATAAGGGGGCAAGAAAACCCTCTAAATTGATTGGTAGGGACTTGCTCCATGATATGATGGAAGATGGCCGTTGAGAATTTTATATTTATTTAATGCTAGGAATTCGTTTGATGCTGTGGCCAGGTCCCTGTCCAAACAGCTTCCAATTCAAGACAAAAGTGATTAAAAAGAATAGTGTTAATATAGTAGCAATGTTGTAGCAATTTAGGAAAGATTTGGAACAAACTACGGTACATTTGCTTACATGGGAGAGCAGAATATTTGTAAGTGTTGTAATAATACACTGGAGTCACAGAACTGTCTATTTGTCTAACATGAAGAAGAATGACAGACTTAATGGGTTGCTATTCCATTGGGAAAAACCAAAATGACACTCTATAATCTGAATGGGTTTCATTCCAAATGGGTACATGAGGATTGCTACACTTATAAAAATATGGGCAAATAAATAATTAAAACATCTTTAGCCAAGCATATAAAAGCACAGGCACCACTCCTGCCAACAGTGTCTCAAAACAGCAAGGCCAGCTACTACCAAAATATTTACTGGCAACAGGGAAAAAATGCAAAAATAACAGAAAAGCAACATGTGCCAATTCTTTAAAAGATACTTGTCTTCTACCTCTATAGCATTTTCTGCTAAGGCAACAGTCAGGGAAGTCTTCCTGTAGAGCTGCTTACATTTTAGGGACCTGACAGGCGCCTTATATGCCCAAGTACTGATGTCTGGCAGTACATTTCATGCCAAGACGGAAAAGCTTTTCTAATGTGGAGTCATTTTGTGAAGACAAAAACCATGATAAAATGGCTCTAAGAGATTTTTTTATGATTCCACACAAGTTAATATCTCTGAAATGTCTACTAACCTATTTTCTAAGCCTATGATATTCACATGTGAATGAATTCTCTTTTTTAAAAAAAGTTTCTTGGACTGGTAGATATTTTCCCAGACCCTTCTCAGTTTTGTTGTGTATGTTTGATAGGGTGCTGCCAATCATTTTGATTGCTGGTATCAATTGGGACAACACTGATTTATCCTGACTTCATCTCAAGCCATGAAGAATCCTAGAAGGAACAAACACAAACACACACACACTTGCTCCATCAACTCCTTTTAACTCCTTGACCTTAGTGAAGCATATGAGTGGGTGTTGTCAATCACATTGGCTGCTTTTGTTGTCTTTTACCCTGATTCTTTTCAAAAGTCCTATTTATTTGGATAAATGAGTATATAAGCATAGCCTCAACACACTAAACTCAGTGGCATTTACTCCTCAACAAGCATGCATAGTATCAGGCAGATTGTTATACTAAAACCATGATTATTTTTTTACCAAGTTATGAATGTTTTCAGACAAAGCCTAAGCCAAATGACTTCTACCAGATCACATTGAGGATCAAATACCACCTCATATTTCTTAGTAACTACAGTATTAAGACTGTGGAATACTCTAATTTTACAGGGTATACAGCCAAGAAGGGTATCAAAATGACAAAAGTAGTTTAAATTTGGGAGCAGGGAAGAAAGGAGACAAGAAAGAGGATATTTAAAGCTATGTGATTAATGTTGATCCCTATGAGGATTATAGGCAAGATTGAGGGGCATATCATGTGAGTATGTTTTCAGTGTGGTCAAGGGCAGGACAGACTAGGGGGCTAATGCCTGACTGATAATTCACTTAAGAAAGGCTGCTGAGGGCAAGAGGAAAAAGCCCAAGCATTTATTAAGTTCTCTTTTTGCTCTTTGATACACAGATGCCTAGGAAGCAGGCATGGCTTGTAAACATGGAATTCAATGGAGAAGCTTCACAATGTGATCTGAAATGGCAGGCTTGTGAAAAATATTTACTTTTAAAATACGGTGGTTGATTTGACTAGCCTACCAACTGAGTTTTAATGCTTATTCATCATATACATGGCATAAATTTAGGTCACAAATTGTACTCATTACTTCACATTCCAGCTGTGATCAAAAATACACATACATCATAATCTTCTGTGAAATCATCTTTGTTTACAGTATGAATGGCACCTGCTCTTAATACTGCCGTGATGCATAGTGAGCCATAGCGGTGGCCTAATACTAAGAAGATAAATCACTCACCTAATGCAGGATACCCTAGATAAAACCTATCTGCTCCCAGCCATCCAAGAAATAAAGACAGAGCCACTGCTACTTTGTAGGAGTAACCATTTCTAGAAACAGGAGAGAAATGTGGATGAAAACAATTTGTTAAATCAAACCACCTTGCCCCAGTGAGCAATCTGGCCGCTGAATTCTAAACCAGCTGAAGTTTCCGAGCTGTCCTCAGAGGCAGCCCCCCCCCCCCAATATAAAATGTTGCAGTAATCTAACCTATATGTCATCAGAGCATAGACAACAGAGGTTAGGCTACCTCTACCAAGATAAGGGTGCATTTGGGCCAGCAGCCAAAGCTGATGGAAGGCACTCCATGCCACTGAGGCCACCTGAGCCTCAAGGAACAGCAATGGAAGGTGTTCTACCTGCTCCTTCAGAGAGAGTGTAACCCCATCAAGAGCAGGCAACCTCTCATACATCCAGTCTAAGGAGTCACCCACTTAGCAGTGTCTAAGTCTCTGGATTGAGCTCCAGTTTTTTTGGCTCTCATCCAGTCCATTAACAAGGCAAGACCTTAGTCCAGCACATCCACTGCCACACCTGCAAATGTAAAGGAGAAGTAGAGCTGTGGGTTCTTAGCATATTGCTCACAACATACTCCAAACCTCTGGACGACCCCACTCAGTAGTTTCATGTATACGTTAAAACAGCATGGGGGATAAAATCAAACCCCAAGGACGGCAAAATGAAGCATCCACAGAGCCAAACAATGCTCCCCAAGCATCACCCTCTGAGAACAACCATCCAAGTAGGACTGGAACCACCACAAAGCAGCGCTACCCACCCACAACGTAGACAGCCACTCCAGAAGGATACCATGGTTGATGGTATTGAAAGTCGCTGAGAAGTAAAGGAGAATTAACAGGAACATATTTTCCCTGTCTCTCTCCTGACAGAGGTAATCATACAAGGCGACCCAAGCAGTTTCTGTGCCAAAACTGGGCCTGAACCTTTTAGATGGGAAGCAGTTTTACTACAATTTCTTAAAACTGATGTGTTACTCCTCTACACTCTCCTGTCATAGAGCTGAGAAGGAAGAGGGCTAAATCACACTTCAGACTAAGGAGGTGGCTGAAGTATATGAACAATTTTATAATTAATTTAGCCAAGCTTTACAACAAGTGGTGGCATTATATATTGAACAAAAATATTCACTTACACGTTTCGACACTCTATAGGCTTGTAAAATCCAATTTCCTTTCCAGTAAATTGGGTTTCATTCCCAAATAAATTCTTGCAAGTAATATTTGGTGCTGGAAGACAGGCGACTGTGGGCAAAAAAAAAAAAAAAAAGTATTCTGCACTAAAATCCAGGGAAAGGCCTCAAATACAGAACAAGTGAAATAAATATATGCATGTTTTTTTCAAGACAGCTAATACTACACATAGAAGAATGCAACTGTACTACAGATTTAATATAAAATATTTTCTGGGAAAAGTGGAAATATACAAGTTAAGTTTTCTGAATTAACATTATAAAGTAATGACTAGCATGATAAAATAGTTGAACAAATTTCTTTGCACCTATGACACTAAGCTGTGCTAAACAAAACATATATGACAAGACCGTGAAGTACAAATTAACATAGACTATCAAGGTGCATAGAAGGTTGTGGACCAAAGATGTTCACATACCACTGTATATAAATATACCAATTATGCATTCAATTATAAATTGTGCCATACACAGTGTTACTGATCACCACTATACATGATCAGTATGGTGTGCGGGAACTAGTGTTTATCATGAACAGCATTTAGTCAAATAATATGCACCAGTGGCTAGACTAAAAGGATTCTATTGCCATACTCCTTACCATATGCAGTGTGATTTGTACAGTTCAAAGGTTCTTGTGTTTCATTGTCTATTTTAGGATCTTCACAAATATATGTTTGAATAATTAAGGAAAACAAATATAAACTGAACTCCCATGTTAAGTGTTCAACACTAACAACACAGTAAATTACGATAAATTGTTTTTATCTGCCTAAGATTTTACAGGCGGAAGTGGCCTGTTTTCCTTCTTATTACTAATATTTTGGGTATATAAACATATAAACTTTGTATTTGAAAAATGAAGTGCTTAACTAGGCTTTACAAGAGACACAGAGTTTCCTGGTATTTATCTATCTCTTCCTAATAATGTGAGACAAACAAAATGGAAGAGATCAGACAATCATATAATGGTTTAAATATGCCAAAATCTGAGGAAGATTTTTGCTTGTACCCAGACAGCCCTTTGTATGAACTATAATTAAAGCTATGCAGTATAGTTTCCCATTTTATCCAATCCAGGAAATGGCAGTTAGCAGTTTCATAACAAATTAAGACACTATTAAACTATGGTTTAAAAATATGTTATTTAAAACATAGTTTAATATCCTGGCTTTCTTGCTCTGCTAAAACAATTAAATGTTGTACTTTTATCCACAAGAAAATATGACCCAGGAGCCTCAGATAGGTGGCCCATTTGTTTAGAACAGGTGTGGGGAACCTGTGGATCTCTAGATGTTGCTAGACTATCCCTGACCACTGGCTGTGGCTAACAGGAGTTGAAGTCCAACAACATCTGAAGAGCCAAACTCTCCATTCTTGAACTAGACTTTTTTCTGCTTAATTTTATTAGCATTCCTTTAATCCAACACATCACAGACTCAAATAAAGTGATTGTACTACATGTTACCCCAAAACCATTTCAAAGACATTTTAGCACAGGGGCAGACAAAAGAGGGGTCACTACTCTTAACCCTTCCCCTACTTAGGGGTCCTATACCTTTTACTTAGGTTACATATTTTTTCTACACCTGATCACTGCCTGATGTCAGAAGGTTTAAACATATATTTCCTTCCATATCTTGCCACTTTGCGGCTGCCACCTTTTTGTGTATGGCAGAGCTACTGTGCCCCTTAAGACTACAAAAGATTCAACAGGTGTAGCTTCTGCCCAGCATGCAGCTGATGTGGTGCGAAGGCCTCACCGGGTGCTTTAAATCGCAGGAGCTCTGCCGAGAAAAGGGGCAGCCCCACGGCCCTCCCCAACCCATTGCAAGGCCCATCACCATGGCAACCAGGCGCTGCCTCCGCGCAGCTTCAGGATATTGGCCGACTCTCAGGTCTTCGCACTTCAGAGAAGGGTCGGCGCCCGCCGCGCCCTGCGCCGCGAGACAAGCCAAGCACAAGGTTCCCAAGGACCAGAGCGCGATCACGCCGCCTTTTTTCCTCTTGTTCCCTGACAGCGGCCTCTCCTGCCAGGCGGCCATGTTGGAAAACGAGCCCCCTGGTCAGCTGACGTTTTCGCCCTATCTAGTAGCGTCGACGCCTCTCCCGAAGGGCCCCGGGCCTCGAGTGGGGCGGAAGAAGCAGCGCTGTTCTTTCAGGGAAGCCTTCATTTTCCCATAGCAAAGATGGCTCCCGTTCCTTATAATTTCCAATGCGGTTGAAGGCAGAAAGCGCCCGCTCTCCTCCCCGGTAAACAGACAGGCGGCGAAATGGGAAGTCGGGTGCCTTTTGAAAAGATGGATGCTTTCCTAACAAAGCTGCGAGAGGAAGCTCGGCTGCCCTTACTTAAGATGGATGCTTTTGAAGCGCGGAAACTTGACTAAAGTGTTCAGCCCCGTCCCAATCTCAAAACGAAAGCGCGTGCGGTGGTCAGAGGTTGATAGGATCATAAAATAAACGCGAATGTAGAGTATGAACAAAGGATAAAGCCAAGCTCACAAATTAATGAATGTGTCGTGTTATTTATTCAACTTATATCCCACCCTTCCTCCCGAACAGGGTTTCCCAAACTTGGGTCTCAAGCTGTTTTTTGGACTACAACTCCCATCATCCCTGGTCGCTGGGTCCTGCTAGCTAGGGATGATGGGAGTTGTAGTCCCAAAACAGCTGGAGACCCAGTTTAGGAAACCCTGCTCCCGAAGAAGCTATCAAGAAGTTGATAGATTCCTCTGGCTTCCATCCAGGCTGCATATTAAAAAAAAAAAAAGCTAACGGGGCTCCGAGGTCATTTACCGAAATTAAGCAGTTTCACATGCACACGCAAAACGAATATTTGTATATCATAATAAGAAAAAGCTTCACCTGCTGAAAATTTCTGTTAGGTATTTTTTAGGTCCAAAGGGGTGAAGAAGTTCACTGGCAACAGGGATTGGTAAGCATGCATTTAAATGTTTTAAGATAATTTTATAGAATAATAGAGAAGAGTATTGTGTGGTAACTAAGGCTGCAGTCCTAACCATGTCTATTCAGAAGTAAGCCCTACTGAATTCAATGGGGCTTTCTCAAAGGTAAGTAAATTTAGGATTGCAACCCCACTTCCCTACTCCTGGATTCACTGCCACTGGAGGCACAGGTGCCACGGTCCCTTTTAGACCGAGATGACTTGCCACCGTACTCCATGCTCTACCAGATTGGATTGTGTCCATGTGCAATACCTGGGGCTGCCCTGGTGAAGGGCAGGTAATTAATAACAGCAAAACAATACTTAGCTAAGAAGATTCTTATAATTAACGTGAACTATCCTGGAGTTGAGAATGCATCTCTGAGACACTTGGCTGCCTGCAACTTCATTATTTCCTGTCTGTTTAGGAAAAGTTTATAAACTATTTATCCCGAGTTCTAATAATAAGTAAAAGCCAAATATGACTTGTGTTTGTTTTTTCAACTTAAAAAACCCATAAACTGACTCATGATTTCCTCATGCTTGGGGCTGAGCATATTGCTGGTTTCATAAACAGCTACTGCTAAATCAGCTGGATTCTCTTTCGCCACTGCCGCGTATTCACACGTGTCGGGAATGAATGACGCGCTGGTGCCTCTCGCTTATCCCCCCTTCATCTTGCTTCTCTTTCACGCCCCCTCAACCCCTGGATTATTTCCTTCTATGTCTCCCCCCACTTCTTTATGTGCCTTCCCCAGTCCCTTCACCGCGGCCCTTGGGCTTGTTGGTTCACACCGCGTGGAAATCAAGCGGGGCAAAAGCTCGCCGCCTGCTGCCTGCCGCTCTTTCTGCCTCCCTTCCCCTCCTGATCCGGACTCTCCCGGCGTTGGTTTCCTTGCCTAAGGCACGGCTCCCCCTTGCTGCCAGCTTCCTGTGTTGCAGGTGAGGGCGGCTCGAATCCAGGCTCTCGCTTCCGCCCAGGTAAGAGCGAGTGGAAGATCCGAAAGAGGCAGCCGTGGCAGATCTCTCCTCCCCACTCAGAGACCAGGTAAGAGGGGGGTCCAGGAACAGGCGACCCTCTCCTCGCCCCCTGTCGTTTGCGGGAAAGAGAAGCAGCGCGCAGCCGCTGGAAAAGCAACCGGCGGGGCATTTACAGGACGCCCTCCACTTACTTCCTGGATGTTTCTAAGTTTCGTCGAAAACACTTGTCGCACTTCGGGCTGGGCTGCTTTGCAGAGCCCTGAGCTGGGATTTAAATCTCTGTGGAGTTTGCTCACAGTTCGTGCTTTTCCTTCTAATTATCCAAGGCTAAAAAGATTTAATAACAATAATAATGAAAAAATTGGAATTCTAATTTTAACTGCAAGCTTCCACACCTACTGGACTTCCTTGTTTTGGCCGTGGTGAGGGGTTTTGATTATTGCATGGTGGTGGCCGCTTTGGGAGTTGTCCTGTTTAAAGTTTTAACATAAACAGCTTAAAACCTAAGGCAGGGTGGAGGAGAAGCTGCGAAAAGCTATTTTCAGCCTGGTTGTAACTCTCAGTCATGGCGCAACAGGTCCCACACCTTGGCCCCTGACTAGCTGCTGCACCTTGCTTGAGTAGTTCCTGCCTCTCCATGTCTTTACACAGCCTCTCTGGTGGGGCTTGTGAGGCCACCCACAGGTGGAGAGTGGACCCACCTGTACTGACCTCACACCACCTGTTTCTGAGGTCTAGCAGCCACCTCTGCTGGTGGAATTTGAGCTTTGAGCTTTGTGCCTCTCCGAGGACAAGGGGCCCATCTTCCCTGTGCTGCACCACTGTCTACAGTGGGCACTGGCAGCAGCACCAATGTTGTCTTTCTCCCTCTTGGGCTCAGAGAGTTGCCTGCCGATGGCAGTTGTGTCTCACGCTCCTGACAAAGGGAACAAGTGGAGCTGTAAGGAGCCTCCGCCCCCCTTCTCTTTCTTGTCGACCCTTTCTGTGTTGCACCTTCCTCTAGTTGCCCCTTTCTCTATGGCTGGTGACACAGGGAGGGTTAGGTCCAGCAGGGCTTCCCAGGGTGAGCACTGCTTCACATCTCCTGTCATTTGTGAACTGCCTTTGGGCAGCTTCGTGGAAGAGACTGGGCCAAGTGGGTCTGTCCAGAGAGAGAGAACCTAAGCTGTTGCTGCCTCTGCCTGCTCTTGGCAATAAGCAGCTAGGATCGGATGCAGCAGGCCTGGCTCTGCCAAGACATTTGCCGCCTAAGGCAGAACAGCAAAGTGTGCCCTCCCGTACTTCATGCACATAATAGCCATAGCCAGTTAAGTTTATTTTGCCACTCAAGGCAGAACAACCCCCAAACCCCCTCTCACCTTCCCTGGTAGTAAAATACAATAGTAATAAATTAAATAATCATATGAAGCCTTTTTGTGACACCCCAAACCAGCTGCCTCATTCTGCCGCCAATGATAGGGCTGGCACTGCTGTAGCACCACTTGGAAGAGTGCCAAAGCAGGGAGGCCAACAGTAATCCAATGTGAATTTAAACTCGTATAATTGGAGAATATGGCAGGGGTGTAAATTTTTGAATTTGCTGGGTCCCTTTTATGTTTATATGTAGCAGGAAGCTACCGTAAATAGCCACATGGATAATTCTTCTCAGCATTGTTTGGGTTATGCTAAATAATAATGCATATTGGATAATACGTATTGTTTAGTGGCTGGGGATTTTTTTTCTTTTAAACGCTTTAGGCTGCAGTCCTGACCCCTCTTGTCTGGAAGTAAGCTCCACTGAATTCAATTGGTCTTGCTTATTAATGGATATGGTTAAGATTGTGCTGTTAGTGAAGAAACTGTATTTATCACAATAGTAATCCCCCTATGATCTCCAAACATTTGGATTGAATGTGGGATTTTAAGAAGCAGCTTTTGAGAATGATTACAGGTATTATGTGTGTGTGTGAGACATCTTTGCTCCACAAAGAAACATGTTGACCTCAACTTAACTTGTACTTTTATTTTAAAATGCAGATTATTTTGACTACTGCAGCACAGATAAGCCAACATGCCAGAAAATCCTGTTGCAGGTAGGCATCTCTGGAAAAGGATCTCTTGGTCAAATAAATATTTCAAAGCAGGCGTTTAATGTGTGATGTTTTATGGAATCCCACAGATAAGCAGCAGGTGCTGCGGATTTTGGAGCGTCTGCTATTGAAGCTACACGAGAGAGGAGACACTTCACAGATCGATAATCTGGCTTTCCTGTACAATACACTCAAGAATCCCTTGTTTAATCATATGCTGACTCTTCAGCAGTCAATCAAGCAACTGAAAGAACAAGTAAGTTAAAGACTGGGAAGTTTAGCAATGCTGGTGGTTATGTTTGAGAGATGAATTAATGAAATATTCATCGCTGACAATGTTGTTTCACACTATGTATCTGCTTGGGGTGAATGCTGATCTTTTGTCACTTCTATGGTAAATTTATCATCATTGTAATCTATCATAGATTTACTAAATCACTCACTAATTGCCTTCAGACAATTATGTTCTATGTCTGGGGTTGGGTCCTGCCCTGGGCTCCTTTTGCAGGAAGGGTGGGATAAAAATTCAGTAACTAAAATAGATAATAAATAGATGACCATGAGGCCCGCCCCCCACTCTGTGATTTGTTACTAATGTTATACAAAGGTTTAACATCAGAGGTCAAACTGCCGTCTGTCGTGCCTTGAACCTAACATTTGAAGTTTTCCTAGAGGTTTTCCTACATTTGGCCACTCATGAGATAAATAAGAAGCGCTTACTCACAAATCGACTGGCAGGAGAAACAATTATATGTGCAAATTAATGTCTTCCCTTGCTATCCACAGCTCGCTTACATGCCTCCAAATCGTTCAGTGGATTTTGATTTTACCAGGAGAGGTTTGCTGGTGTTTGACGCTGATCAAAATTCTCTTGCTAATGGAAACCTTTATATGACTTGCAACCAAAACAATCAGATGACTCCTCTAGTTCCAAAGCCTGGAGTTGATGAGTTTAATTTGGCAATCCAGAGGATGGCAAAGGTATGGCACAGCACCATTGGCAAACTAAATATATATTGCTCATCCCATCAATTCCAAATGTTTCTGGTTTTTAAGTTTTACATTTGTACAGCTAAGCATGCAAGTGTATTTTTTTTTCGGGGGGGGGGGGTTTGCATTATAATTGTACAATGGTAAGTAATAGAAAGCTCATGTTCTAAGTATTTTTTGAGCAGGTTCTTGCCAAACCTTGAATTTGTGGCGTTTTCTTCGATTCTTGCATGCATTCAGTGTTCCTTTTGTAAAAACTCAGGAAGTGTGTAGTAATCATCATCATCATCAGTGCTTTTTTTCTAAAAAAATGTTTAGGGGTACTCTCATTTTGACTCAAGAAAATCACCATTTTATAGTTCAAATTGGGAAAAATAAATATAGTAAATTGACAAAATTTAAAAAGATTGACAAAATGTTTAGGGTGTGCATACCCCTGCGTACCCCCATGAAAAAAAACCACAGATAATAATAGTATTGATACCCCACTGATCTGGCTGGGTTTTCCCAGCCACTCTGGGCAGCTTATCTAAAAACATAATAAAAGCATTAAAAAAACTCCTGATACAGGGCTACCATCAGATGTCTTCTAAAAGTTGTGTTATTCCTTATTTTCTTGACATCTGAAGGGTGGGCATTCCACAGGGAGGGTGCCACTACTGAGAAGGTCCTCTGCCTGGTTCCCTGTCACTTTGCTTCTTGCAGTGAGAGAACCAGTAGAAGACCCTCGGTGGAGGACCTCAATGTCCAGGCTAAGCGATAAGGGGACTAGTTTAGTGGTCAATTTCACTATTCTATGTAATGTTATTATTTTGTAATGACATCAAGTTGAAGCCATACATGAAATTTGGTTCTCAATAGGCTTTGCTTGTTTAGTTTTTTTTTTGGGGGGGGAGTGTATTTTAAGATAAATGAATAGAATATTGTAAGTTAATTGCTTCTATTTTTCATTTATTAGGGCAGGCAAATAGAAAATATTGCAATAGAGAAGCCATTTAATGGAGGCCTTGGTTTTAGTGTGGTTGCTCTTAAAAACCAAAGTCTTGGAGAACCCGGTATCTTTGTCAAGGAAGTTCAGCCAGGAAGCATAGCAGCCAGGTGAGATTCTTGTTTCATATTGTCAAAGCTCATAAAAATAACACAAATTGAATAAAGGGTATGACATTCTTTATGCTGTTCTTTAAAACCATTGTTCTTAAATACTATTGGCATTGCCAGGACCCCAGAGCTGTAAGACAGCCAAGAGTTATCTTGTCAAACCGCCTTGTTGTAAGGCAAGACATCTTGCCCACCAGCCTGCCACAGATTAGTGGATGTGAACTGGACACCACAGTGCACTAGAAGCAGAGATAATACAGGGGCATTATGGACAGCCGCCTGCCAAGGGTGGCTCTGTATAATGAAAGCATGTGAGCCAATAATGATAATAATGTTTAGCATTCATTTTAGATTTGAGCAGCCAAGGAGCCCTATCATGATTCCTGTGATTCAGAAGGTGGGCACTGAGATATAGTGCTCACTTTAATGAATTTATGGACAAGTGAGATACAAACTAGGGACAACTCATGCTTTTCTCACTATACTGCACCAGCCAACCGCAATACTATTAGAGAAAGCAGTTCTGTATCCCACCGCATATATGCGGGGGGTGTTTGTGTCCTTGAAAACCTGTTATGAAGATGCTGCCATGCTCTTTCCAAGATTTTGTTTGCTTTATCCAAGGGATCAAAGATTAAAGGAGAATGACCAAATACTGGCCATTAATCACACCCTGTTGGATCAGAACATTTCCCATCAACAGGCCATTATATTGCTCCAGCAAGCCACAGGTTCCTTACATTTGATTGTGGCCAGGGAGCCAACCCAGAGAAGCAGTCAGACTTCAACCTCCTTAAGTGATGTTAATTCACTTGAAATGGTAAGTTACAGCTTTGCCAGAATTGAGTTTTGAATAACAAATGTCTTAAGACACATTGTACAGTGTTTACAATGTTCGACAAATTGCACTGGGGCATTTAACTCCGTATGATTAGTGTCTTTGTCTTCCACACAGATATAATGTAGATCAAACTAAATATGCAATAAAAAAACATATTCCTAGATGTATGTGTCAACTTGCAACTCTCTTGGAACAACCTTGCAACTTCAAATGGAGTTGTAAAAATAATAAAATTGCTTTGTAGGAAGTAACTAGCTGGTAACCCGTTGAGTTCAAATGCTATCTCCTGTGTTCTATAAACTTTCTGTGTGCTGTGCATTCTTATTTTTTAATGTTTATTAAATTTCTATACCACCCTTCATCCAAAGATCACAGGACAGCTTACAATATAAAAGCATAACCATACACAAAAAGTATCATGATAAACAGACTTTCATCTTCTGCCTCTTCCAGATCAATTGGGGCCATGTTGAGGAAGTAGAGCTTGTTAACGATGGCTCAGGATTGGGTTTCGGAATTGTAGGAGGAAAGTCAAGTGGCGTAGTGGTGAGGACTGTTGTTCCTGGAGGTCTGGCAGATAAGGTAACTGGTTTGTACTGTGTCCTTCTTTAAAACAAAACATCCAATAGTTGGAATTTCAAAGCAAGCTAAAGTGTTGTATTTTAAAGAGTGGCAGGTGCTGGTGGTGGGTGATTGATGCAACCAGTTGGAGACCCCCTTGCCTAGCTTAACCTGCACTTCCTTTCACTAGACACTGGAGAAAGATGGCAGAGTTATACCCATCTCTTTCCACTTCTTCCTCACTACTGCTGTTAGCAAAGTGAATGGCAAGCACAATCCTAGCTGTGCTGCTCATTCCATTGTGGGGAGAGGACAGTATTTGGGCAGAAGTGCTCACTCCAGTCCATGGCCTTTATTTCCACATGCCTATTATGATCAAAGAAGACTGATATTATTCAAGACTCAAGAGTCAGTATCTATAAAAGCAAGACTAAAGCTTGGGCAAGGATAACTAACTTTAAATGTTGACGGTGTCTGTGTTCCAAGTCAGATGAATGGTTTTTCAAGCATACCACAGTAAGAAGGGGAATTTAGAAAACATGTGCACCATTTGGATCTAAAGATCAGTAATATGTTAACCATTAGCAATACAGCAACACAAAGCTGTATTCATGCATTATGCCAAACTCAGTTAATCACTACATGTACTAACAGCAGTGAGTTTGCTCCCATCCTCCCTATTTGTCTTCCTAACTATTATTATTAATATTAATTAAATTTCTGTACCACCCTTCAAAGATAACCGGGTGGTTTACAATATAAATATAACTATCCCTCACCCTCTATTCACAGAGGTTTCCTAGCCAATCAGATTTTGATTCTATCAACCTAATTTGCTGTATTTGCATGCAGTACACAACACAATAGTTTACTGAGAAACTGGAAGTTGGTTGGGATATTGCTGTGAATGTGTGCGGCCGAGGCTTACCAGTTGTTCAAAACTCAGTTTTGGTGATGTTTGTGAATGCAGCAAGAATGTCTATAAACGAATCATATTTGTTTTGGTGCCTATGGAACTAATACAACTTATGTTGTATTTGAGCTCTCTTACACAGAACTCTCCGGACTTTGCAAATCTGGAGCGTTCATGCTTGAGATTCCCAGAATAATAAATATGAGTTCAAATAGGAATACTATTTAATTATGACATTTTCAAGTAATTTTAGTGGCTTACATAGTTCCCTGCATCATTTTTATCTTCACAACAACCCTGTGAGGTAGATCAGGCAAAAAATAGAATACAGGTCTCCCTGGCTCTAGTCCAGGGCAGTTGTTAGTGCTTCTGCCTATAGCTTGATCATGCCAGGAAGGTACCTACATGATCACAGAGTTGTGAATCTTCATGCAACAACCCAAGTTGCTTTACAGGCTGTGGGTTTTGGAGTCAGCTGACTGTGCCTCTTGATAGGAATTGAGACCCTGAGTCTATTTTTTTTAGAAATTATGAACCTCTTGTGCTTTCATGTCCATCAGCTGGCACTAAAGGATGCTACACCTTTTGGGATTGGCGTTTCAACGCATCTTTGACTAAAACTTGCTGCCTCTAACCTTGTGGATACAAAGAGGGCTCTGTTTCATTTTATTAATATTAATGTACGGAAAAGAGACAGATTATAGGATGTGTTCCAATTCATAATATAAATGAAAGTTGGGAGAATTGAAGAGTTGAAATTTTAAAAGTTGGCTGTTCTGCCCCCTCTACAAAACTGTCTGTTATAATGAATGTTTTTCTCTTGTGCCTTTGGAACACCTGTTTTGCTGTAAGGAACAAAATGTTTTGGCATCCAAAAGCATATGTCATACTGTCTTAATTTGCAGCAGTCTTGAGTGACTAAGAATAGGGGTACAGTACAAAAAGGAGAGTAATTATGTTAAATTTTGAAAGAAAAGGAGGAAGAGATAATGGCCACATCCACCCGTAACGCTAAGCCAAACCATGGCATAGGGTGAACATGTTGACTCCCAAAGAGAGGATTGCACTTTCTTTGCTCATTCGTGGACTTTTTACCTTAGCCAACCCAGCCAGCCAGCCAAGCCAAAGTTTGGCTTAGTGTGTCACCTGAACCAGTGTTTGTGGTTAAGGTATTTCCTCCTTACCCATGATTTGTAGCCAAGGTTTGTCCTGTGGTTACGGAGGAGAGACCTGAGCAACAATCCCAGGTTCAGACAACATGCTAAGAAAAACTTTGGCTTAGCTGCTGTTCCATGCTGCGCTAAGAAGCCCCCAGAGAGGAACAAAGCAGGTGTGAGCTCCTTAGTGGAAGCCAGCACGGTCCCAGGAAGCCATACTGTGTCTTGCCTTGACATGAAAAAAGGCCATTGACTGGAAGAGCCAGCACTGATATTGAGACATTGTTTGCTTGGGGAGTTTACTTTGGCAAATAGCTGCTCACACAAACAATCTGTTCCACATGGGCAGTGTAATATCAGAGGACCAGCTCATGGGAGATCACACCAGCTACTTCTGTGACAAAAAGAAATCTTGCATGTATCCATCTTGCAGAAGTAACCACTCTATACTTGTCTGAGCAGCTCTTCTGGTGTTCTGGAGCTCATGTGTGGATGGTTGTTAGTCCATGTAAAGTCTGAAAAATGACATATCCACTAAATCTGAATTATGAACCTTTGCAGAAGCCAGAATGTTCACTTATGAGGGGAAAGTGTATCTGATTTTTTCTGTCAAATTCTCCATGCATGTCTGGCGGTTTATGGACTTGTGTTTGGTGCTTTGTCTTGAGACATTATCTGAAACGTTTTACTCGCAAAAAAATGATGTTTTAAGACTCACTCCTATAATTTATTTACTTTTCCCAAGAGTGATCTTGCTTGTAAATATAGTTTGGTGGAAAGTATGTAGAATTCCTTAAAAATAAATGGTCTTGCAATGTGCATGTGGCATTTAAGATACTTTTTTCTAGGACCACTAAATCCAAACCCCTCCATTTGCTTTTCTGTTTAATAGACCAGTTTCTATAGGAAGTTGCAAAACTACAAATATTTTTCTGTAGTAGTTTCTTAATTCCCGCCCCCTTGCCCTTATGAAATAACCAAAGAAGTGGCTGATGGTGCAGTAGGTTTTAAAGAAATTTGATATTTAATATTTGACTTTTTCTTTTCAAAGTAGCATTTGGTGCTGCATTGTTTCATTTGAAAGCATTTTGCATTGTCTGGAGGCATGGGGGGGATACGTATTTATTGTTTGGCAGTGCCTAATTATACTTTAGTTGCAAATCTTAAAACTATGCAAAAGTAAAGCCATATTTCCTACTCAAAGGATGGCAGACTCAGAACTGGTGATCACATCTTGGAAATTGGTGGGACAAACGTGCAAGGAATGAGTAGCGAACAAGTGGCTCAAGTGTTGCGAAACTGTGGGAACCGTGTCAAGATGGTTGTTGCAAGAGACCCCACGTGTGAAGTAACGGTGACACCGCCGACCCCTGTAGCCCAGCCTGTTGGTATGCTGTCTCCTTTTCACGACAGGCGATTTGGAATGGTGAGTATCTTTGTGCTTTGCAGTTCTTCCACGAGTTGCATTCTGCAGCAAATACACGATTGAAAACCCCGCATAGATCACAAGATTTCAAGGCTATAATTGCCCCTCTCAAGGTGCATCTCAGCAAATGTTCCAAAAACAGTCACTACCACCTCCACCATCATTCACCTTCACTGTAGAAATTCACAGACTCTCTTGCTATCACAGAGCAGAAGATTATTTACTACTTCCCTATAGCTGAGCTCCCTTCATTTTCTAGAGCTGTTCCTTCTGCCTCAACTGGACACGATTGGTTTGAAGTGGATGCCCTTGTTAGGGAAGGCCTTCCCCTGAGAGGCTCAGCTAGCCCTGATAATGGCTGTTTTATATTTGTTGGGCAAAATCCTTATTCTCTCAGGTTTAATGTCCTTTAAAGTATTGTTAGATTCCCTCTTCTTTTTGTTGTTGTTAATCTTATAAACCTATTTGTGATGACAGAAGTAGGCGGGTTAACCTGTTCTACCTGAATACCTCATTATACTTGTGACCTATGTATATATAGGTGTATATATAAATATACATAGGGGGGAAATCTGACCCTTCTTATATATTTAGTTTATAGCCTATCTAAAGTTAACAAAATGGGAAAGTTAACAAAATGTTAAAAATCAGACTAATTAAATTCATCTAACCCCATGGTTCCCAATGTGGGGCACATGCCCCACAGGGGGGCAATTTGATTCTTAAGGGGGGGGGCAATTTGAGAATGAGTTATTAACAGTGAATGGCCTTTTAGGCTTCCTCCATGTGGATAGGAGTTCACTTTTTGAATAATGAGAATTGTATGTCACAGGAAGGGGGCAGGATTTTAGAGATGCTTAGGTGGGCATGGCCAAAAAAAGGTTGGGAACCACTGATCTAACCCCTATTGACAGCCCCCCAACAGAGCTGCTTAACCTCACCTACCAAAAACAATGCAAAAGATGGTATTCAGACTTTAGGAGTAGATCCAAACTTAGTCATAATGCTTAGAGAGTAGACCCATTAAAAGAAATGGGACCTAAGTTACTCATGACTGATGTAGGACTGGTGTCCCATTGATTTCAGTGGGTCTAATCTAAGCACGATAAAGTCTGGATCCAGCCCTTTATTTAGAAATTTATCCAACAGGAGGTTTGGCATTTGACACAGCCCTCTGTTTTAAGTTCCAGGGGTAATGTATTGATGTACTAGAGTCCTTGTAGCCTACACTAATACATTTGCTGCTAAAAATGCATCTTACAAATATGGTTTTAACAAATCTTTAATTTTTGTCACATTAAAGTGTTTTGTTTAAACAAAAGCCCTTCTCAGTTTTGAGTAATTAAAATAAACTAATGCTACTCAAAGTATGCAGGAGGTCTTGAAATGTAAGCAAAGCTGTGCTCGTATTCCATCTGTTGCTACTGTGCTTTTTAGGCGTGGAATATTTTCAGAGAACTCTCTCCTGCCCTGTGGTGTGGTTTTTTCACTGCTGCTGCTTCTGTTCCTTCTCAACTACTACAGTGAGATATTTGGGGACATGGCTCTTAGAAACATGGGTTTGTATTGTGGGCCCTGCTGCCCCACAGTTAGACAGAATGAGATAGCAGGCCACTGCTTTGGGGAGTCATGAAAGGGACAGCAAATTGCTATTTAATTGTCCATTCATTATTATGACGATTTTTACTGTCAGGGATGCGGAAAGCTGCATGTGGGGTTTTCTGCCTCAGGTGCCAAAATAGATTGGCTGGTTGGCCTTGGGTACTATGAACATGCCTCCTGGCTAGGGAAGAATCACTTGCTGCTCCATTTAGGGCTGTAAAATACTGGTATATTGGGGATGGCCCTGGCTGAGGTGATTTCAGTTTTTGTACTCTGATTCCAAATGCATTTTAAGTCTAATGATGCCTCTGGAGAATAATGAAACATTATTCAGATGAAAGGAGAGAAGGTGTAATCTCGGCCGCAGTGCCATTCTTCTGACTTAATCACCTTAACCTCAAGGAACTCCGTGGTGGACCCAAATAAGTTGCTTGCTAGAGATGGAGTTTGTTGAGACTCACTGCAGCCTCTTCATGCAATATGATTGCTTTACGGTGTGAACTGAGAAGTTCAAGGGAGCCAGGGTGAGGCAGCTGGTTTGGGATGTCATGTCAGGCAGCAAATTTGTACGCCATCCAGTTTATTGCATTTTTACTGCCGGGGGGAGGAAGAGGCATCAATAACTTCTTGACTTTGTGCCCATGCTGCTGTAGCCTTGAGATAGTCTTCTGGATCAACACGTTGGACGTTTCCTAGTACCAGGACCTTGCATATATGATTAGTTAGAAGATATCTAACTACTTTAATTGAATTGCGCTATTACTTTGTTCTAAGCTGTTAGTGGCAGTGTGGCCTTGTGGTTGATTATTTTCTTCCATCTTTGCCCTCACTCATCTTGGACATATCACATTCTTGCTTATCCATTAAATTAAATCATATTGTCCCATATATGTATGTAACCACTCTTTTACAGCTATTTTCACCTTTTGTATCCTACTTTGGACAAACTCATGTGCCTTTCTAAGGTGGCAAAATGCCTTACTGCGTTCGCCACCTCAATTTCATGTTGGGGAATTGTATATTTGAAATTACTCCTGTGTGAAAAGCAAATGTCAGAATTTGTCATGGCTCCTTGAAAACCTGGAAGAGTATTGGATCCTTTGACTATTGCATAGGCCTGAGCTAAGTCCCATTCCTTTGACAATATGCTGCAGCCACTGGTAGGAGCAACAGGAACACTTTAGAAGAATTCATTTCAGTACTGAAGCTATGAAAAGAGCAAACCTCTTGTGGACTGAGATTGCAAAAGCATATTGCCCTTGGATTCTGGGACTGAAGAAGCATCCAGTTGGGAGATGAGTTATGGGAATTCATGGCAGAAGCTGGAAAAGTGCTTAATACAGATGTTTATAATCTGAAACTTCAAGCTTCAAAACATGCTTTTATTTCCTAGGAAAATGAAATTCATGAAGTTCAGTTGACTAAGAAGGACGGACAGAGTCTTGGTATAACAATTGTTGGCTATTCAGGAGTTTCTGATACAGGTGAGTTATATGACATTTTCTCTTTTGCTACGGAAAGCCCACAAAATGGACTCTTTCCTGGAATCTGTAAAATTTCAACGCATTCTAAATGCAGAATTAACAAGTAACAGTGTTCTTTTTCTTTTCTTTAAGCAGAATCTTCAGGGATTTTTGTCAAAAACATAATACCTGACAGTGCTGCAGAACACAGCGGTCAAATAAAAGTCCATGACAGAATTATTGCTGTAAGTTTAAGTCTTATTTTTGCAGGCTGTAGAATCATACTTTGCAGAACATTACTGGTGTAAGATCTGAGAATATTAGGCATAAAATAATCTGTTCCAGATTATTTGCTGGCTGAGAATCCCCTTCACATGCCGTCCATCAAATGCAAGTGACTTTTCCCTTATGTAAAGCTTCCCTGCCAGCAAAGTACATTCAAGACCTATGTAGTCTGTGCTGTCCACATGACTGCATCAGTCACATGCAGCTCCCTCCCACCACTCCCTGGTGGCGGCAGCTGCATACAAATGGCATGACCACTGACCGCAAGTTCACTTCTGCAGAAAATGCAGTGTGTGTGATAGTATAGGATAATGACTTGGATCCTCACGTTCCTTCTGTGAAAGGAACAGAACTCATATTTATAGAAAGGTACCTTTTTTTGCCTCCCCCTTTCCACTGCTGTTTCCTGAAAGTCTAATCTGGGGGTTGAAGGACTCTGGAAAATGCTATAGAGTATGGTGTAGAGGAATGCAGATAGATGGGAAGCTAACAGATGTCAACTTCTCCCTTGCCTGTGTACAGTGGTACCTCAGGTTAAGTACTTAATTTGTTCCGGAGGTCCGTTCTTAACCTGAAACTGTTCTTAATCTGAAGCACCACTTTAGCTAATGGGGCCTCCTGCTGCCGCTGCGCGGCCGCAGCACAATTTCTGTTCTCATCCTGAAGCAAAGTTCTTAACCCGAGGTACTATTTCTGGGTTAGCAGAGTCTGTAACCTGAATCATATGTTACCTGAAGTGTATGTAACCTGAGATACCACTATACTTATATTTAAAAAATCCAGAACTCTTAGTTGCAAGGATCCCATATAATCTGAGAATGTGTTCACTCATGCACACAGTCTCGCAACTGACCAATTTGTGTTGTGTTCTATTATGTTGTGAACCGCCCTGTGATGAAGGGTGGTAAATAAATTTAATAAATAAACAAAAAAAATGCTTTTTCGTGTCTGGGTTGATAGGGAGCCCTGTTGAGCTTAAGTAATGTTATTTAATATGAGCAACCAGGCTCATCTTCGGATTTTAGAAATGCCCTGTAATTAGCCTTAATTGGTGTTATCATTCAAGCAACTTGCTTTCTGACATGGATTTCCATTTAGAAACCAATTTTATGTGTCATACATGTCTATGTATTAGGTTGATGGGATCAACATTCAGAATTATACCAACCAAGAGGTGGTGGAGGCATTGCGAAATACAGGCCCGATTGTACACCTGGCGTTGCTTCGAAAGAAATCGTTGTTTCCTGCTTTCTCTTCAGAAAAAGGCTTAGGCAGAGGTAAAGCTCTTCTTTAAGTATACCTAATGTTCTTCTAAGCCAATGCAAATCCCTTGGCATTTATTTCACTGAACACCTTGGCATTTTTGTACTGGTGGTATAGTCTTATTTACATGACTGGTCATTCCTGCAGAACCAGTTCATCCTGGTCATGTTCTTCCACTCTTCTGAGCACATTCTTAAAGGTTTTATGTGGGACTTCACTTGAGGGTAACCACGGTTACTACAGATTACAGCAGTAACTCAGATCATATTATGCCAGTTTATACACACACACAACTTTATTTTTTCATATAGAACGAACGAACAAACAAACAGAAACATCAATAACAATAATCCATTTTATATTGAGGTGTTAGACCTGTACTTGGAGGTGGTGATAGGCTGGATGTGGGCCAATAACCTGAAACTGAATCCTGAAAAGCAAGGGGTGTTCTGTGTCCCAAGTTCTTGTGTCCAGGAGGTGTGGAGGCAGCCTGCCTTCGAAGGAGCCAAGTTTGCAGCTTGGGAGATGCTCATGGATTCAACTCTGTCACTGGAGACCCAGGTGCCCTCAGGGGCTAGGAGTATTTAAAGCCCTAAACAACTCGGGGCCCTACAAACCTGAAAGTCTCATTCTCTACAGAGCCTCTCAGGTGCTAAGATTGGCTGTGTGGTGGGGCCCCCTTAGTATTTGCTCTGCCCTCAGAAGCTCAGGTGGTGGTGGTTCAGGAGAGAGTGTTCTATGTGGCAGAACTTGTTCCCCACAAAGTAGCTTTATTGTATAACTTCCGTCAAATGCTGAAGACACAACTCTTTACCTTGTCTTTTGACACTGGAAGTTTTTGGGTTTTTAGGAGCTACCTTCTTTTGTGATTGTAAGTTATTTTAAACCCTTTTAATAGTGTGTTTTAACATTGTAACTTGTTCTGGTACCTTGGAGTGAAGGGTAGGTAATAAACAACAAAAGCAACATACTCCAGTACTGAGAACATCATTGGTAATCTGTTAGTTTTGGGGCCTTTCAGAAATTAACACATAAACAACAGAGCTCTCAAAATGCTATAATGTGGTCCAACTAACTATATTTACTGTGCTAAATATAAGGTACTGATTACTGTGGAACCATTTATTTTCCTACAGCAATGTTATTTTTTTCTTTTCAATCATAAGCATTCCAATAATTTCTAATAATTTCTGGAATAAATAATTTCTAATAAATTCTACTCTTTTAAGAACTTCTTGGGGTGAACAAGCCCATTTCTTTACTATTTTGGTAGGTAGAGTAGAGAGAGCTTGCTATCTAAAAGGTTATATAAGTACACATCTTGCATACGATCCTTGGATTACACAATTGACTGGAAACTTTTGGAACAGTTGCAGTGCAGCCAAATATGCCAACCTTATCCTTGGCTGGTGTTGTGGAGACTGAGACTACCGTAGATAGTGATAACGAGGAACTTCTAAAGCAAAAAGACAACTCTGAAAACGAGAGGAAACAAAAACGACATGCAGTTGGTAAGTGATATATCTTTGGAGGAGACTTTTGCTACACTAACCTTCTGTTTGCCAACCATATCATATATGGTCTTTAAGTAGTACTAGGACAAATGACTGTCAATAGAGGGGGATATTGAGCAATTAATTTTAGTAGCAGCCTAATTTGGCCTAATAACAGCAGGATATTTTTTGTTGTTGCACATTAAAAACTGGGTCTATTGTTTTTGAAGCTTTGTATCTGTACAGGAGACACATTATGCTGCAGTTACAGAATTGCTGGAACCCTTGTTTTCTGCTGCAGCTGACAAGTTGTGATGACTTCGTCAGTTTTCACCATATTGGGGCATTCACAGGCTGATTGGAATGATTTTAAAAGAAAATAAGTGGTCTGTGGCATGCGATTCTACATCTGTAGGCTTGTCATTTCGTAAAATTTTATTTTATTACAGAAAGCTAAAAACCATTTAGGATACAGAAATGTAAAAGTGTTTTCACACTGGTAAATATATTCACTTACCTTTCGTGCTTGAGAGCTAAAAGCAGTCATTTCATTTCAAACATGGTTGATACTAAAACACTGTCTATAAAAGTTCACCCTGGAGCAGAATTTAATGGCCAAATTAAATTCCAGAAATAGGTACTTATATTGGAAATGCTGACAGGCACTTAATTATAATAGCACTAAACTAAAACGCCCCTAATTTAATGCCCTGTCTAAACTCTAGAAACGCCTTTCAAACTTAATGTAAAAAGTGTGTTTTATAAAATGTGTTTTTTCTCTAGGTCTGATTGTGCTAAGCTTTAATTCAAATTCCTGAATAGATTTAAACAGTGGTGTGCCCTAACAGCTACAATGATGTTGGTACAGTCAGTGAAATATAATTTAATATGATGTTTGCATGAAACCCTTTATTGGGTTCTAGCCGAGTACCTGAGCATCAGTATGATGCATTGGTTAGAATGATAGAATTGGAGATTGGGAGAGACCCCAAGGATCATCTAGTCCAACCCCCTGCAATGCAGGAATCCTGTCCACAGCTGTCCCTGGATGGGCTCGAACCACCAACGTTCTGGTTAACAGTCAGATGCACTGACCCATTGTGCCACAGACTGCACTTTGCCTCTGATCCTGTAGGTCTAAAATCCCTTTGAAGCCATCCAATTGGTGGCAATTACTACACCCTGTGGGATCAAATTTCAAAGTTTAAGTATGTGCTGTGTGAAGAAATACTTCAATTTGTCTGTCCTGAATCTTCCACCGTTCAGCTTCTCTGAATGACCCCAAGATCTGGTCCAGAAAAGTTATCTGACCCCATAGTGGACTGCACCATTATTTCAGAGCATCTGGTTGGGGAGTCTTGACAGGTGTTCCAATGGTTTAACTCCTGTCTGGCCATATTCAGAATGTAGTTGAAAGAGACACTAGTTCAACTCCATGTGCATTGACTTACGGGGTGTCATAAGGCTTGGTGTTACAGACAATGCTTTATTAAGAGCTACATGAAGCCACATAAGTGTAGATAGGAGTGCAATTTAAAGATGCTTACCTAGAGAGACTTTGCAACCGTATGTCTTCAGTTATATGTTTCCATATTTCAGAGCGTTGTGTACACAAAGCTTCAATGGCAGCTAGCTTACAATTCATTTAATAAAACTGCACACATGTTCTTCCAAAAGTTTACATAGGGCTGTGTAGGAAAGATAACACTGCCTTCAAAGGAACTTGCTTTCATAAAAATGAATCCCATGCAAGATTTTTGATACAGAATCTTGATATAGTTCAGTAAAAGAAATAATCTTAAGTTTCACTGTGGCCTTGCAGAGATCTTTTGTTTATTTATCTTGGACATTCAGGGTCATGCAAAAGGCACAATGGAGTCTTAGAAGCTCAGTGCATCTGAATAAATTCTTACCAGGTAGCAAAGGTAAAACTAGCCTGTGTCATTTGCGAGTCCTCCAAAATTACACTTTGCTCAAATGTTTGAAGGATTATCAGTGAAGATGAAATGCATGCAATCCAATCCCTATGTGTGTTTTTGCCTGGAAGTGAGTTCTGTGGGATTTACTTTCAAATACATGACTTCTACCTTGATATCTTAGGATGTCATTAAACACTATACACTGACATGCTGTGGTGGTTCTCTGTTTCTAATGAAAGCAAAACCCATTCTCTTAAGTTAAAGACTCAAGACAAGACTGGCTGATTTTCTGTTCAAACAGATCTTTCCTGCAGTAGTTCTATTTAATGTGACATTGTATGTTTTAAAAACATAAATAACAAAATAATGCATGTGGTTTTAGATGGAAAAGCATTAAAGTAAGTGCAGTATGCATTAGGATTACAGGAACATGGAGTGCTGCTCATATGTAATGTCCTGTTACTTGTCCCAAATGGTAACAAAATAAGCCATAAAATAAAATAGCTTGCGGTAAACTTAGCCTCCTGTTGGTGCCACTGTTACTTGAACTTTTCTGTCTGCCTGTGGGAGTTTTTGACTTCTGCAAGTTAAATATTACTTAGGGAAGCAACTTTTTATAAGTACGCTGAGCTTCTGGCTGGGGTTAAATGCAGGGCAGCCAGCCATTTTTATGTTGTCTAGCCATGTCAAATTGTCTTACATGGCTGTAATACCGCTCTGGTTGCATTAGTAAGAAAGCTGAAAAGATATAAATGTCAAGATAGCCAAGTTCCCATGGAAGGCTGGTTCAGAACTGAAGCTGAAGTTCACATGGCTCACTGGCCTGATTAAGCTAAGCAAGTCTTTTATAATAAGAACTCTAGGCCTGTCTAGTCCATCACCCTGTTCTCACTGTGGTCAGTCACAGTGGCGTAGCGTGGGGGGTGCAGGGGGGGCCGGCCGCAGCAGGCGCAACATCTGGGGGGGGGCGCTCGCGCTCGCAGCTCTCTGCCCCCTGCTAAAATCCATGGGTTAGGGGGCGCAAATTACTTGCCTTGCCCCGGGTGCTGACAACCCACGCTACGCCACTGGTCAGTCAGATTCCTATGACCAGCTTGCCAGCAGGACCTGAACCGAGCCCGGTCTCCCCTTTTAGGATTCTCCGCAACTGGTATTCAGAGGTACTTCCTCTTACAGTGGAGGTAGAACACATCAGTTGCTAGCCTCTTCCATGAATTTGTTCAGTCCTTTTTTTAAAGCCATCCAAGTTGCTGGTCATCACTCTTGTAGTAGCAAATTCTATACTTTTAACTATGTGCTGTGTGAAGAGGTTTTATTTTGTGTGCCCTGAATTTCACAGCATTCTGCTTCATTGGATGGCACAGCTTCTAGCTTTTTGGGAGAGGAAGAAAAATGTTTATCTGTCTATTTTCTCTGTACCATGCATAACCTTATGCACCTTCCCCATGTTCCCCTTATGTACCTTCCCCCTCCCGAAAGTCCCCTTTCCTCAAAATGGATTTGCTCCAACCTCTTGATAACACTGGGAAACAAATTTTTTGTAGCACTGATACCTGCAGTTGTTCTAACCTAATTTTGACGTGCTGATTTCATATCTGAAGTTGGTTTTGTTCTTGAAGAAGCCATGGTCTGATCTGAAAAATACAAATACAGTGGTGCCTCGCAAGACGAAATTAATCCGTTCCGCGAGTCTCTTCGTCTTGCAGTTTTTTCGTCTTGCGAAGCACGGCTATTAGCGGCTTAGCGGCTATTAACGGCTTAGTGGCTTTAAGAAAAAGGAAACAAACTCGCAAGAACTCGCAAGATGTTTCGTCTTGCGAAGCAAGCCCATAGGGAAATTCGTCTTGCAGAACGACTCAAAAAACGGAAAACTCTTTCGTCTTGCGCGTTTTTCGTCTTGCAAGGCATTCATCTTGCGAGGTACCACTGTATTTAGGTTACAAAACTATAAAAATAAAAATTAAGTTTGCAAAACAATAATTACCATGTGGTTAGGGTAGATCAACGTGTCAGTATCCACTTATCCCCAGTGTAAATATGACATATTGGCAAAAGTCGGAAGTTGAAAGATAACTGTAGCACATACATGAAAATCAATTTCAGATTTGAAATCAGCATTGAAAGAACATATAAGAATAGCTGAAAAATCTCATGCAACAGAAAATGAAAAAAAAAATTGTTCCCCAGTGTAATTCTTGTTGCTCTTTTCTGCACGTTTCCCATCAATGCAATATCCTTTTTGAGGTGAGGCAACCAGAACCGTATGTTGCTACATCTGCCAAATGTATAAAGTTCGTGAGTGCATTCTGTTGATGTAGTCCTTGATGAGGAGTTGTTGCAAGTGAATGATGGCCCAGTCAGCTTTTATAAATGTCAACTGGTCCTTCTAAGTTAATTGAACTGAACTTTGCAGCCAAGAATGATCAACTGATGCAGCGAAACAATGCAGCGCCCATGTCTCATTGACACAACAATTGCTGTCCTTACTTTTGAAGCAAAACAAACAGCATTGGATGATGCTTTGTTCTCCTGCAATGTTCTGCTCTACAGGGCAGAATTCTACAGTTTTCCTGGATGCAGGGTTAGCAGCGGCCAGCTTACTGGCTTACCAAAACTGCATGTCGCAGCTGCTTACACAGATTGGGGAGGGCCAAGACTGCAGGGACCTTGGCAGGAGCAGGAATGGCAGTGGAACCAATCCAGTGCTCCTGCTGCTATTTTTGCAGCTGCAAAGCTCCATGCTGCCTTCTCCCTCCCCCCCCCCCCGCATCAGTGCACAGCATTGGGAAGCTAGGAGTGCATTGCCCCCTCCCCACTGCTGTCCCAGGGTAACACTCTTCTTGTACATGGATGTAGGTATAGATATGTTGGTGCTTTATTAATGTGCAATGGGGGGGATGAATTTCTCAAGATCTGGTCTTAAATTTTAATTGTTGCATCTAGGGAAAGCTCCAGAATTGCCAGAAAACAAATTAAAATCCAAGTGGGAAAAACTGCTGGGACCTGACTTTGAAGTTACGGTATGCGTTTGTTTCTGTGTTTCTGTGATATATATTTAGTGTAAGTTTAATATTCTTTGCAAATTAATGAGAGTGATTATCTTCTGCATTTCTAGCTACAAGTTAAAAAAAGCAACCCCCCAAACACTCAAGGTTGTAAACAAAACACAACATTTAGAATGTTGAGTAAAATGTTATTACCAAAGACGTGAATGGTGTGAAATATACAAATAGAAGATGCAACAACAGCAATCAAAGTTCAAAGAGCGATACCAGAAGATGTTCACTAGTAAAGGGAAGGCTTTGTTTCAGTGATGTAGTCAAGGGGGGGGGGACTGTAGGAGAATGCACCTCTGGGAATATTTTTCACAGCAGGAGTGATGGCATTGTCTGCCAAAGTGCCAGGGAGTTTGATGGTGCCAGATGATCTTCCTTTAGAAGGGTGTTGCTGTCTTGGCACCACAATTTAAAAGGTCCAGGTCTTTTCTGCCACCACCCTTCCGTAATTCCCCCAATCGTGGCTGTCAGGCAGATTCGTACGTGTGGAGGCAATTCTTAAAATATTGCAGTCCAAGGCTATGTAGGGTTTTAAATGTCAAAAGCACTTCAAATTGAACTGAGATGCAAATTGATTGCCAGTGCAGGCGATAAAGAATTGGAGTTGTCTTAACCCCATCTGATCAATTCAAACTATTTCTTAGTGCTGCTAGCTAGTCACTAGATATTTCTCCTTTTATTTCAATGATCAACAAAGAGCTTTCTCTTCCAATAAATAATGCTCTATAGTTGATTGGACTTTTTGAAAGCAATTAAGGTGACCCCATGATATTCAGGTTTTGTCTGCCCTTTTTAAATATATATATGAAACTAGTCAATTATTTTCCTAACCCCATGACTGAAGTCAGACAGTAGTTTTACAGTGAGTTGTAAGTAGCTTTTTATAACTATACAAAATCTTATTTTACTTGATGAGGAAGTGGCATCATTAATTTAATTATCAGTATTATATCTGCCTTACAAATATTCCGGGCACTTTACAGATTATTAAAACAATGCACAATGTTAAAGTGCTGTTAATATCTAAATTTCTGAAGTAAAATAGTCTTGTCTGAAAATGAGCAGCAAGAGGTCCCAGCAGACATCGCTCTTCAGAGGCTGTTTCAGATTTTGGTGACACAGCTGAAAAGGCCCTGTCCCACCTGTGTTTCTGATGGGGGGGGTAGGGTCTGATGAGCAAAGTGTACAGTACAACGCACCGTGATATCTCTCATTTAATCTCCGCGCATATACGCTCTAATGCAATTTAATCTCTACGCAAGCAAGCTCTCAAGTAAAGGTGTGTGTGAATTCAGTTTCAACCACTGCTGGCAATGCATTGACATTCCAGAATTACTGCTGGTATGATTGTTTGTTTCAAGGTGGTTTAAAAGAAATTGTTATTATATCCTTATTTTACATGGGGTCCCTGGTCGTCCCTCATCCAAGGAGCTGACTAGATCCGCACCTGTTTCGTGTTAGCAGTGCTGCACCTTCAGATGTGCCCAAACCATTAAAAAGACCTGTAGGGTCATATTCTTATGTTTATAGGAGCAGCACAACTGTATTCATACACCACTGTCCTAGTAATATACATGTAGAATAATCAGCACTCTCTCTCCTCTCCACAAAGGGGCATTGCTATGATTTATCTATTTTACATCTGTTGTACACTTACTTTGTTTAGATCACTGACTTTGAAATAAATATAATGCTTTAATGAGTACCCATGGAATCTCTCCTTTTTAATCTTTAGGTTTCAACTGTGGACATGCCAATCACAGATGATGCTGAGCTACAGAAATATTCAAAGGTATTGAGTCGTCCCTTTTTCTATTTCTGTAACACGCTGGGAGTGTAAATAGATATAGGTGTGAACCACCCACTTAGAACTTACTATATTTGAAAGTTTGGGCAAATTCCGGGTTTGTATCTCTCTTTATGTGCTGGACGTGAATTTGTCCCAACAAGCTATTCTGTCCTTCCTTTTTCAAATGATAATCTGTGCAGAATTAAATATATTGGTTAGATGTCAAGTACTGTATTTAGCAGCTTTGCTCTTTGAAATGCTTTGTGCCGATGTCTTGGCTTATTGATTGCTAGGACAGGAGTTGTTGAAGAATCCAAGCCAGAAACATTTTTTTGTAAATCAAACCTTCACCTTGACTACCAACTGGGAGCAACACAGGCTGCAGTGTAGACTTTACTGTAAGAAGCTACACGAAGTTAGTATGCAATCTGCAAAAGGACAGACCAATGCCAACTCGCTTTGCTGGATTTCATTTGACCAACTACATCTCATCAGCCTAAATAAACATATAACTTTCTTGATCATCTGAGATTTTCAGGTGATGGGCATTGGCTTCTGCTTTTGGTTTTCTGCCACTTTGCCATCTTGTCCAAACCTGGAGCTGTGGGAAACATTTATTATGGTTATTTGAAACAAACCTCCTTTAGAAACCACAGTTGGATTGTTTGAATCTCACAATATTAACCACATTTTGTCGACTCCTCCTTCTGGCTGTATGGGAGGGGGAGAGGGGAAGGTCGAGCATGCAAACCCAGGTGGAGGCTCACATTTCACTGAACCATAGTTTAATGTGATGTCTGAATGCAGCCATTAGACATTAAGCAATAAAACTGCTGAAGCTATAGAGGTATAGTCTATGACCCTTGTTTTGAGATATTTAAGTTCTCCAAATCTATCAATTGACTTCTGTCATCTAGCATGCTCCCAAGAGGCCCTGTCCCTAGAGGTCCAAGTTGCTGGAAAAGCTGATAAAATACCATACATTTTGGTTTTTTAACAGCTGCTACTTACTCACACACTGCTTTGTTTTCAACAGCTCCTACCTATTCACACAATGAGACTGGGGGTGGAACTGGATACATTTGAAGGACATCATTATATATCTTCAATAGCTCCTGATGGTCCGATTGCCAAACTCGGTTTATTGCAGTTGGAGGATGAACTTCTAGAGGTAAAGTTTGTAGACAATACGTTGTATGTAGCCGTGATATTTAGTCATCTTCCAGTGTTTTACTAGTGTTCATGTGGATGAGACTCATCAGAGTACCTTTCTACATAGCTACGAAGAGTATTAACATAAATTAAAGCTATGAGGGGAGGGCAGGAAAGTGTGTGCTTAACTCTGGAAGTCTTAGGCCTTTGGGTTTTCTGTAGGAGATATAAGCAGTTCCTCCTTTAAATCATTTAATTCACTATGTCACAAACTCATGCCCATCAATGCAGTTTGTTTTTCCTTTTGCAACATTCATGATAGGAAATGCTGAGTGCCAAAGGTTTAAAGGACATTGGGGGGGTGGGGAGAAAAATATATTGACAATCAACCAAAACTGTAGTATGGAAGTAATAAAGCCTTGCTATGATTTAATTGTTAGTGAATTATTGTTATATAAGCCTGGATTCTGTCTATACATTACTTATCCAAATCCACAACTATGTCCAGAGCTTGTGAAACATTTCTTTCATCCCACTCCTCCAGTTTTGAGTTTTTTTTAAAAAATAAACTGGCCTCTTGGTTAAAATATACCCCCTGTTACCTAGAGCACATGTTAAAAATTAACCAGGTTATGCACTCCATTAAATAAAAGCTGTAATGGGCAGAAAAAGTAACAAACTCACAAAGAAAACAGCGCTGCCAAACCACTGATACAGCAATCGAGAGATAGGCCATTGGAATTAATAAGATATGCAAGAGAATACCCATTGACTGAATAGGAGTCAGTCCATAACTACCATTCCTCCTCTTTGCTGTCCTTCTCAAGACCATCGTTTTGTTTGGAAATTGGTCACTTAGCAATAAGGAAGCAAGAAAATGTGTAGAATGAATATGATTCAGAATTATGACATACAGAGAAGGGGCATTGCAATCCTATTCAGATGTGTTTCATCCTGTGAGGAAGGTGTATATGAGTCTTAATTTTGAAAAGAGGATTGGCTACAAATGTGATAATATATATAAAAATGTTTCAGACTGCTTTAAGAGATTTGCTTTGAACTGGTGTGCTGGAGCTGGAGGTGAGGCTCAGTCAGGGGTGTGAAACCTTTTTCAACCCAAGGATTTTATTCCTTTGGGTGAGTGGAGGAACACATGGCAGTGGTGGATGGGGCCTGAGGTCTATCCCTGGATAAAAGCAACTGATTACTTACTCCTTTCATGAGTGCAAACACACACACACACACACACACACACACACACAGAATAAGAAGAATAAAATTAAACCATAATGCATCACAGCCTGGAAGGACCAAAAGGGCAAAGATACAACTCAAAAGGGATAATAAGTATTAATTCATACACATATTCCCTTTACAAATATTTATTAAAAAAAAATAAAAGTATGATTTAGGGTGGAACCAGATCGCTTGTCTTCAAGTCCATGTACGTTCTCATTTCTTGTCATAGGTAAATGGTGTTCAGCTCTATGGAAAATCCCGCCGTGAGGCAGTTTCTTTTCTTAAGGAAGTGCCTCCTCCATTTACCCTGGTTAGTTGCCGGCGCCTGTTTGATGATGGGACAGAATCCTTTGTGGACGAGCCCACAGCCATTATTGCTTGCTCTCCAGAACCAAAGGTAAAGCAATAACATTTTGAAACATGAAAAAAAAGGTGAAGGGGGTGCCAACAGATGTACCTTGACTTTCCAGATGTACCTTGAGATAATGGGTTGGATCCAGATGTGGCCCCATTGTATTCAGTGGGATTTAAATTAGTCATGAATGTACGTTCTAGTAACTCTCCTCTCTGCTGCTTCTGATTGATTGCAAGAAGTTCCTGCAGCCAATTGGAAGCCACACTTTGGTTTTTGAACCATTTTGGAAGTCGAACAGACTCCCGGAACAGGTTAAGTTTGACAACCAAGGTATGACTGTATAGAAGTGTTCGCAAGAGAGGACAGGGATTGACAAATCAATAGTAGGAATGGAAGAAAGATGATGTGGGAGAGAAAGGAAATAGAGGTATTGTTGAAGCACTATAATCTCATCAAGGAGAATAGTAGGTCTACCAAAACAGTCTAGACTTGAGATAGTGGTTGAAGGGTTCTAGATTTCCCCTCTTAATCCATTCTATTCTGGTTTTCAAACTCTTGTGACTTCCCTTTCCTGCAAAAGCCCTGTTAATTGTAGTGTTTTGTAAGCAGAAGGGAAACCAAACACTGGTGTCAGGATCCAAAGTGTAAATGACTGGTGATTTTTTAAAGTTCCATTTAGGTGACAGTGGCAGCCCCACCCAAAAAGTGAGAAGACCCTTTAGAAGAGCATTTCAGGAAGCCCAGGAGCTACTACTAGAAGAGAGAGCAAGCAGAGAAGCATTTTGCCACTTCCACACAGGCTTTGCTGGATCACAGCCTGCAATTCCAAACATTCCACCAGGGGAGTCATATATCTTCTGTGCATAGTGCAGAAAACGATGGTCACAGCCTCTCTTCTTTTTTGCCTTTTCTCGGTGAACAATGAATCTGATCAGAATCTGAAATTCAGGCTTCACTGCCTTGAATTTTATGAAGCTGAGTGTGTGCTTTTGAACCAAAGCTACAACAGTACTTTAACAAATGCATCTTCCCTGAGAGATATTTCATGTTTGTGACTTTACTACTTTCACTGTAATTGGAAACTCCTAGTGGCTTTATCTAGGCAGGTAGCTGGAAACATCATTGTACTAATGATACAAGGTATGTAAATCAATGGGCCGACATGCTGACGGTGTACATCCCATTCATCATTCTTCAGTTTAATAAGGGAGCAAAAGCTTTGAATTATACCTAGTCTCAGCTTCCCCATTAGCTGATTACTTCCATCTTGTGAACAAAGGACCTGATGCAAACTGGAAGAATACAGTTTGAGTTTAAATTTTTTTCCAGAAGTACAGACCTTGTCTTTCAATGTAATAAAGTAAACTTTTGCTTCTGGCTCCATGGCTGCATAATGATGTATCTTCTTGATGTACCAGTGTCCTGCTTTGGATAGCTTAGTGATTAAGTTAAATGTTCCATTTAACTGGCAGTGCAGTGCCAATATACTTCTACGAGTTTATCAGTGGCCACTCAGATCTTTTAAAACAATGGTTTTACACTGATATCAGGGCATTGTATAAATCCATTTGTCTCTGAGTAATACCACAGAATATGCTTTCTGAATCTTACCTTGTTCTTATTATGTGAACATCCCTGAGATGCTGTGATGAAGGGCAGTGTATAAATTTAATTAATAATAATAATTGTGTTACATCTAAGTCAGGGATTGTAGTTTGTTTCGGTTCTAATAAATCACAGATAATGAGCTAAGAACAAACCTTGGCTACAGATCGCAGTTTATCTGGAGCAAAGCCAAAAACGATCCCTGGCTCAAATGTAGCACTAAGCTAGGGATTGTGGTTTATTTCTTTGCAGTATAAGTGGGGAGGAGCAAAACAGGCACAATTAATTCATGCATGGTTACTGTCATGCTTTTTGGCTTACTAAGCCTCCTTGGTGAGGTCTTCCTTTTTTGACCCTATACATGTTAAGTCTACCTTCACGTATAGGACCTCTTTCAGATTTTCAGTATAAGGAGTCATAACATTGCCTTTCAGAGTCTCCAGCTAGAAGTGCCCTTGTTTTTCCACTGAAAGCCTTGTGGGATCATGTGACTGAATATTTCATGGCCTTGTTCCTTTGTGCTTTTGCCCCTACTATTTAAAACTATGAATTCTGGATCGTTCAAAGCACTTTACGGATAGTAATCCTTGCAACAATCCTATAGAGCAGTCCATCACCATTACCCCCATATGGAAGATGGCATGCAAGATACAGTGGCCACTTACAGGGTTCCTGGCAAAGTTAAGTGTTGACCCAGGAGCCTCCAAGATCACACGCCATACTCTTAGCTACGTTTGCATACCAGGCTTATTTTATTTTTTGCTTTCCTCTCTGTGCCCTTTTACTTTTAAGCATCTAATGCGACCATTGAAGGTTAGCGACCTTAGCTTAAGTGAACTGAGCCAATATCTAGTTTCACAGAATGATTTAAATTCTAGTCCAGGCACCCTCTTCAGCTTGCATATGATGGATAAATTTATCAACAGGAGGAAAAAAGCTTGATATCTTATTTCTCAGGTGAAACCAGGGGAGGAAGAAGAAGAGGAAGAGGTGGAGCTAGAACTTTGGTCTTCCGAAGTCAATGTCATTGAACTTGTAAAAGACACTAAGATGGGCTTAGGATTCAGCATTTTGGACTACCAGGTATGCTGTGCATCCGTGATGATTAATTGCCTTCAATCCTTATTGCATTTACGGTTGTGCCTTAGTATTTAGTTTTGTTGACATGATCTTTGCATCTTAGCAAAGAGCTGAGTTGGTTCTTTTGCAGTTTTTGTTTTTAGTCTCAAAAACTTTCTGTGTAGATACATGAGCTGTTTTTAAATAGCTAATAAAAACTATTATCCATTGTTATGGATTGGTGTAGTGAAATAATAATAGGAAGAAGCAGAAGAAGCAGAAGAAGAAGCCATGATTTAATGAACAAAATAATAATCTCTAAGATGCATGCTTTGGCTTCTATCTCTAGTTCAGAAGTGTGCAGTATGTGCTTCCAGGTCTGCCTCTTGCCTACTTCCTAATCTTACATGGTCCACAACATTCCCTCCCACTGATCAGCTGAGCTGAGCACTGGGGAAAAATGGGTGATGCTCCAAATGAACATCAACTTTTCTCTGCAGTCCTGCTTCCTTTTCTCCTCCCTCTCTCAGTTGTTCCCTTCCACTGTTAATGAGTCTGACTGGATTACTTCATACAATTTATAGCTCAATCTGAAAAATTGCTTTATTCACAATTAAAAGACTGGGATGTCTTTATCTAAGTAGTTTTTCCCCCAGTATTGTTTAGGGACATCAGGCCTCAGAAAGAACCCCTTACTTGAAACTTTGGAGAGCTGTTGCAAATCATGATATACAGTATATCACTGGGCTAGACAGGCCAATGGCTTGACTCAGTGCAAGGTAACTTTGTATGGTCATTGCAAAGCAGGGTATTATATTAGCTTCAAAAATTGCTATTATTGCTGCTGTATGAGTACTATTACATAGTTCAATAGCAAACTCAAAAGTTTTGAACTGGATTATTTATTTCTTGTTCCAAGGAATATTGTGTTAATTTTTTTATGGAAAGAATAACAAGCCAACGGAAAGCTTTGTGTTATTTAGTAGAAAATAGTGAGGACAATAATAGAATTTCAGAACTGGAAATGGTGACATCAAGTTTGAACATCATAGCGAAACAGTCCCCCTTTTAGAAATCTGTAACAAAGAATAATTACAGAAAGCTTGTGCACAATCTCCATAAAAGCTCAATTTTGTCAGCGTAAAATGAAAGTTGTTGCATTTTGAAAATAGTTGAAACTAAAATTTGTCTGAGCAAAGTTTACCAGGAATAGAAAATAGTGTACGCTGCTGATGTCATCAATATGATATTTTTAAAGGCTCCAACTAAGGAATGTAGTTAACTGTTTGCCGTAACACACTGTGTATATGAGTGCTGTCTAAATGCTTTTGTTTAATAAGACAAATATGTCAAAGGATATAGAAATCTATAATACTTTTACAAAATAAGACACAAACTGGGGACGGATTCAAGACAAATACTTGAGACGTGCTTGTGAAAAAATTTTTCCCCTTGACATATTTTATGTTTCAGAGGGGGTCCCAAATGTTTACAGTATATCTACCTACTATCCTTTGCAGAAGACAATAATATGCAGACTTGCTTTTATATTTTTGTATGATCAGAATTGATGGAGGCTTTAATAACAGTTTTTATTTACTTACCGATGCAAATACATTGGCAAGGAATAGGATGCAGCTAAATTTGAATTATTTGAAATGGGCTGTAAGCCATTTAATTTTAGATCTTCCATCATTTTAAGATATTGGTTTATAAAGTGCAGTGTGTCCTTGCTGAGCTACTAAGCTTTTTATGGTGCATATCTATTAATGAGGTATATTCAGTCACAGTAACTCTTTTGATAGGCCATGGGGGAGGGGGGCAAATTAATATATGCAACTAGAATTGGCCCTTCTATAATAGACTGGAGTGACCCGTGGAAAACTAAATTATTGCCTTAGCCCAGGAATGGCTAACCTGTGGCCCTGTAGTTGTTGTTGGACTATAACTCCCATCATCACTCACAACTAGCTATGGTTGCTGGGACTGATGGGAGCTGAGAGTCCAACATTTTGAAGGATCATATGTTTTCCATCTCTGACCTAGCCCATGCTTACCAGACCTCTGTAGTATTTTGCACTTGCTTCTCCACTTCCATCAATCTGTAAGCCAGCCTTCACCAACACAATGTTCTGGACTATAAAACAGGGGCTGATGGGAGTTGTAGTCCAAAGCATTGAGAGGGCATCTAATAGGCAAAGGCTCTCTAAGCACTAACCTACCCTATGATGCCACCTTGGGTGTATATATTGGATAATGCACATAATAGCTTACAGGCACTGCTTTTCTCTCTTCTATTCAGCCATATTCTTACAAATGCTTTTTAATGTATTTTTTATTAACCTCTTCTCTTTCTTCCTCCCCCCGGTCTGTAACCAAGGTTGCTTCCACACAAGGGCCCTTTGGCGCTGCTGAGGCACTGCCGTTTTTGCAATCAGATGGAAGTCTTGGTAGCAGTAGACCATAGATGCATCTTGGAAATTGGAATGATTGGAGGGTAGGGATTTTCCTGAGTCTTTTCCAGCTTCCAGGGACTATTGGAGGAGATGCTATATGAATGCAGTCACAGTGATTCTCATGACTGCATAGCTTGTGAGGAGTGGAACATGGCTAATGGCTAATCAGTGAAAACAAAATGAAACTACTGGGTGGAAATTATTCAATGTTAGACACTATTCCTGGTGTATCCTTGCAACCATATCCTTGCTGTAGATGTTTATGTTACCTCCAGATTAGATGTTGTAATTGCTCTATGTGGAGCCACATTTGAAATTCAGCAGCATGGCTTTTGACTGGTATTAACTGCTATAAGGGGACGCAGGTGGCACTGTGGGTAAAAGCCTCAGCGCCTAGGACTTGCCGATCGAAAGGTCGGCGGTTCGAATCCCCGCAGCGGGGTGCGCTCCCGTCGCTCGGTCCCAGCGCCTGCCATCCTAGTAGTTTGAAAGCACCCCCGGGTGCAAGTAGATAAATAGGGACTGCTTACTAGCGGGAAGGTAAACGGCGTTCCGTGTGCTGCGCTGGCTCGCCAGATGCAGCTTGTCACGCTGGCCACGTGACCCGGAAGTGTCTGCGGACAGCGCTGGCTCCCAGCCTCTAGAGTGAGATGAGCGCACAACCCTAGAGTCTGTCAAGACTGGCCCGTATGGGCAGGGGTACCTTTACCTTTTTAACTGCTATAAGTGTGTTTAATGTTACAAGCTACTCAGCTGATTACTAGTCTCAATTCAAGATGGCAGTTAGCTACATAAAGTTCTGAGCATCCAGGTTTGGGATAATTCAGGGAGCAGCTCTGTTATAAATAGCCAATGTTTTCAAGAGGGTACTAACGGATACACAGTGCTGGCACCTCTTTTTTGTTGTTGTTAAAAAGTGTGACACTTCCTGTAACAACTTCATTGTTAGTACCAACACCTATTTTTCTATTAAAAAAGCAATCTTTGACCACCCAATGAGATCCTATGATAGATGTATTTGCCTTCAGATACCAGATTGATATCTGCTAGGAGCAGGGCTGCCCACACAATTTCAACTTGTTTTCCACGCAAGCTAACTCTATTGCAACATTTAGATATTGAGTTGATGTTGCTGATTGATTAGGAATTTGAAGTCTGAAGGGCTAGAAAGTATTATATTCTGCTTCTGTTTTCAGCAGCGCTTGTATTTTTGGTGGTTTTAGTATTGCTATGGTTGTTTAATAGAAAAACATGGCGAAACATAAAATGTTTAATTTATTTATGTTACACTGTAGCCGTTGGCCCTTTGGGCACTCCTTGTAAGCTGTAACTTGGCTGGCTCCTTCTGACTTTTCTGCACAACTGCAGACATGCACTCAGCCAAAGACTGTTTTATCTGTACACTGTGATGTTTGTGTGGACTGGGCGATCATATCAGACAAAGTTAGACAGAAGAAATGGTGGCTACAGAGAAACTGCCCAAATGGAAAGGGTGGACCATATGTTTTGCCTCTAAAGCTTACTGGAAAAAATATCTGCTCTTTCCAGCAGCATTTGCAATATATCATTATATATTAAAGTGAGTAAATGGCATCCGTTGTGACATTTGTATGGCCGATAACTTAATTTAAAAGTTTTATACTGTGTGAGATAATTAATGAGCTCTAATATCTCTTTGCTGTAATTACATAATAAATCACACACAGTAAAACTCACTTTTGCAAAGCAGGACAGAGGTTTATTACTGGGAGAACAAAGGCCATATCTGAGGCTTTCTGTATTTCTGGAATTCTTAGCCGTTCCTCACTCGTCTGCCTTTTCCAGTATTCTGCTCTTAACTGTGAGCAATACCAGATGAGCTTTTGGAAGGCGAAGGGAATCCCAAAATGGGTGGTTTGGGAATAATTTGCCTGTAGGCTTTAGTTTTATAGGGATGTCAGAAAGAATCTGCAGTTGTTTTTTCCCCATTCTGCATAAACATTTGAAACGTTCTTGTAGTTTAGGGTGTAATTTTAGTTGCTGGACAGTTGGCTGTCCAGCATGTTATGTGCACGACCTCCAAAGCTTCACACAGGGGAAAATGAGGACTTGCCTGCAATGTGCCTATTCCTGTGGCAAGGATTGTTTTACGGAAGGCTCTTTGCTCTCCGGCATTATTCATTGGCTTAGCAAATTTATTGGGGTGGGGATAAAGTCAAGAGCACGATAGTGGTTCTTTTGGCAAAAGAAATAATGGTAAATGTAGGATACTATCAATTCAAAATACAGTGGTACCTCTGGTTACGTACTTAATTCATTCTGGAGGTCTGTTCTGAACCTGAAACCGTTCTTAACCTGAGGTACCACTTTAGCTAATGGGGCCTCCCGCTGCCGCTGCATGATTTCTGTTCTCATCCTGAGGTAAAGTTCTTAACCCGAGGTAGAAGAAGAAGATTTGATATCCCGCCTTTCACTCCCTTTAAGGAGTCTCAAAGCGGCTAACATTCTCCTTTCCCTTCCTCCCCCACAACAAACACTCTGTGAGGTGAGTGGGGCTGAGAGACTTCAGAGAAGTGTGACTGGCCCAAGGTCACCCAGCAGCTGCATGTGGAGGAGCGGAGACGCGAACCTGGTTCCCCAGATTACGAGACTACCGCTCTTAACCACTACACCACACTGGAAGGTACTACTTCCGGGTTAGCGGAGTCTGTAATCCGAAGTGTTTGTAACCCGAGGCACCGCTGTCTACCTTGGCATCAGCAGTGTGTGAAGTGGCAGGCTACGTACTGCATGATACCTTAGGGTTTCATGCTTGTGCCGTTAGTGACATGTGCACCCAGCTAGGGATGCAACCAGCTACCCACTCAAAGGGTTTCACTTCTAGAGATAAGGATGCTACCATTTCATACTGTGTTTTAAAAATAAAAAATAAACAAAACATTCTCCCTTAAGGGAGAATGATGTACCAGGAGCAGGGATTAAAAAACAGAGGATATTCCTGATAAATAAGGGGTGGTTGGAGGAGATGTGTATGTGCTCTCCTTTGTATTGGATCATTTTTTTCAGAGAACTCCCTTTCTATATCAGTACTCTGGGTCCTTCATGACTTTTATACACCTAGGAGGAAAGAAGGTTGCTTTGGCATAATTCTGGATTCATCGCTGTCATGGAGGCATGGGTGATCTCCATGCTATGGAATGTTTTCTACCTGCTTAGGCTGTTGACCCAACTCTGCCTCTGTGTGGGTGAAAATACCTTGCCGGAGACTGGCAGGGCCCCGATGAATGTGTGGCAAAGACGGGGGTGGTGGTGGAGGCTGACCCAGGAGAAGGGACCAATGATTTATGAGGTTTGGTGCCACCTGTGAGGCAGGAGCCAGGGTGGGAGGAAAAGGAAATGCCCAAGCAGTATGAGGGAGGGAAGGGGGTGCAGGACCTGTCAGAAGCAGTGGTATGCGGTCAGTGGACTAGGAGGACCAGACCGGTCCCCAAAATGTTCCCCTGGCACATCCTTCCAAAAGCCTGGGAAGCTTCTGCCCTGCTTAGGGAGGGAGCTGCAATGGTTTTGGAAAAATGACCTTGCAGGCTAAATTTGAGCCCATTCTGTGCCTAATTAGGCCTGTAGCCCTATGCCTGGATTGTAGTATTTTCAATGAGAACAGTTTTAACATCTTAGAGCTTGTGATTTGCTTTTAGCTTATGGTTTCTTCACTGTTTATTTATGTTGACTGATGTATTTCAAAAGTTTTATGTTGTTTCTTTGGCATGTTTTTGTCTATATAACATAAATTGCTTTGGAGGCATTATTTGTGTTAGGTGACCTATAAATTTTAATTTAATCTACTGAACCAATAGGCCAGTTGATAACTCAGGATTTTTGTGGTGTTGCAAGATGCAGCACAAACCTACATCTGCTGGTTCCCCCATGCCTGGTAATTAAATGTGGGATGGTGTTAAATCTAATATTCTGGCCAAATTCTAGGTTGAGTAATATTCTCTGGCTCCCTTATTTTTTCTCTCCACCATTCTGTTTGGATGAGTAGCTCACCTCCTAACTAACTTTTATGTAGTGTTGCTGGCGAATTCATAGATGACTTCATTTTACTTGATCTGTAGACTTAAAGTTATTTTTCATATGAAGTTCATAAAGGGCTTTGGACAGAAGGTGCTGTAGAAATGGATGCTATTTGCCAACAGTATGCAAGTGTTTTGCTTATTAGTAATCTTGGTAAAAATCAATTATTTACCATACATTCCACAAAATGGAGTCTATGAAAGAAAACAAGTCTCTAATGAACAAACCTCAAAAATTAGAAGTTTGGAAATCAGATATGATCCAGACTGGAGTTTCAATCTCTGGTCAAGAATAAGATTATAGAACTGGAAAGATAAATGAGCTTTTTTATAAATATACTTTGACCGCACAAATGTGATATGTAGTGCTCTTACTGTGTGTATGGTTTGGCAAGTTTTCACTTAGTTTCCAGCCTAAAATTCTAACGATTTTCCCTAGTCTACAATTTTAACAGCTTCACATTTGTTTTTATTCAATTTCTGTCCGATCAGATATGTTAAAGGCACTATCCTTAATGTATGGAAAACTAAGCTCTGTGGAAAATGCATTTAGCTGTAGGATTAATGGTAAAGCCAGGTATATTATCAAATCATTCAACATAATACAACACCAATCAATAATACTTGAAACATTGCTGGGCTTGTTTCTATCACTAAACTAAAGATGGTGGGGATTGAACCTGGAACTTTTCTGCATGCAAAATTATTAATAGGCTGATTTATGTTTCTTAATGCTCTTTGGTAAGATCCTCTATTGCTTGCTCTGCCCAAGTTCCAGCTTTAAATCTTTTTGTTAACCACACAGTTCTCTAACATCTTTGCCCTTATGTAATTGGGACGTGGGTGGCACTGTGGTTTAAACCACTGCACCGCTTGGGCTTGCCAGTCGGAAGGTCGGTAGTTCGAATCCCTGCGACGGGGTGAGCTCCCGTTGCCCAGACCCAGCTCCTGCCAACCTAGCAGTTCGAAAGCACGCAGTGCAAGTAAATAAATAGGTACTGCTCCTGTGGGAAGGTAAACAGCGTTTCCTTGCACTGCCTTGGCTTTGCCAGATGCGGCTTAGTCATGCTGGCCACATGACCTGGAAAAACTGTCAGCGGAAGTGGACAAACGCCAGCTCCCTCGGCCTGTAAAGCAAGATGAGCACCACAACCCCAGAGTTGTTCACGACTGGACTTAACTGTCACGGGTACCTTTACCTTTACCTAATTAAAGAAGGCTGATCACCGAAGAATTGATGCTTTTGAATTATGGTGCTGGAGGAGACTCTTGAGAGTCCCATGGACTGCAAGAAGATCAAACCTATCCATTCTTAAGGAAATCAGTCCTGAGTGCTCACTGGAAGGACAGATCGTGAAGCTGAGGCTCCAATACTCTGGCCACCTCATGAGAAGAGAAGACTCCCTGGAAAAGACCCTGATGTTGGGAAAGATTGAGGGCACAAGGAGAAGGGAAAGACAGAGGACAAGATGGTTGGACAGTGTTTTCAAAGCTACCAACATGAACTTGACCAAACTGTGGGAGGAAGTGGAAAACAGGAGTGCCTGGTGTGCTCTGGTCCATGGGGTCACGAAGAGTCGGACACGACTAAACAACAACAACATCAACAATTAGCATAAGGAGCAGAGGTGCCATTAAAGCATGGAAGCCAGTCTCGTTCACACCATACATTTAAAACCACCATTTTAACAGTCATGGCTTCCCCCAAAGAATCCTGGGAATTCTAATTAGTTAAGGGTCCTGGCTTCACAATCCCCAGCACCCGTAACAAGGTACAATTCCCAGGTTTCTCCAGGACTTTTAAAGTTGTGTAATAGAGCTTTAAAAGTATGGTGTTAACCTTCATCCTTTTTCAGCGGTTGATTTGTTGCTTCCATTTTTTTTTTTTTATCTGCTCACTGTTTGTGGGGCAAATTCAAAGTCATTCTGTCCTGTCTATTTGCCGGCCCCAGAGTTTTAATTCCAGTTGTGGATATTTTTAGTACATTATTATTATTATTTTGGAGAGTAGTATTTTGGAGAGGCAGTGGCAGAGGTCATTTAAAGGATGTTAAGAGGGTGTTCCCCACTTATGCGCATCATGCACCGGAACGTAACACCCACATAAGTGGGGAGTTGCTTATACATGCTTACGTAAGAGTAAGGCCCAATGAATTCAATTGAACATACTTCTGAATAGTCCTGCAGAGAATTGCTCTGTATAGCCCATCAATACCTCACTTTCTCAGGTTGAAAAGAAAACCAGGTTCCCACTTCTATACAACAATTAAAGTTGCAGAAGCTGCCTGCCTAGTTTTGCATCTGACCACTCTCTGTGTCATACGTTTGCTCAGTTCATGCTTTCACTTGCCCCCCTCCCTTTCTAAGACTGCAGACTCTATGCATCTTTACATGGAAATAAGCCCCAGTGAGCTTGGTGGGATTTCTCCCCCAACAGATAGATATATATAAGACAGGGTTGGGGAACCATTTCGGCTCCTTGGGTCAGATCCTTACCAGCATCTGACTTGCACACCAAATCTGACATGTGGCAAGGCTCCCCACCTGTCAGTCATGTGACATCATTGTAATGAAACATAACTGACAGGCGGTTTTGCTCTGATCTTAAAAGGGAAGTGGGAGGCGGCTTGCAAATCTCATGTCAATCTTAAAGACTGATGGATATCACTTTGATTTGCTGGTGTTCCATGCAGCTACTGCTTGCTATATATAAACACACACACGTAAGTAAGCTCTGCAGAATAAGTTATGGCAATAATCCAACATTATCATGAACTTGCCACTACTTAATACTTCGCTTGTGTTGTGCTTGGGACTATTGGTAACATGAACAGCAGTTTTAAACCACACATTTTTTGGTGAAAACCAAATACATTGGTCCTCTGAATGAACGAATTTGGGGATTTCATTTGGCAAATGTACATGGTTGACAATCTCTCCCATAGCAAACCAGTCCAAATGATTACCAGATTAAAATAGCATTTGAACATGTGCCACAGGAACACCAATAATTCTATTGTTGCTGCTTTGACACCAGTTAAATATGATTTCCGAAAGCATCTGTAGTGGGCCAAGTGGGATTGCCAATCTTGGCAAGGATTAGGCTCCTGTTCCTAAGGAGTTGCTTTAAAGTACAGCGTGTCTCCTTTACTTTAGTATATATACTTCTTTCAGTTAGAAGGCCTTGGGTTTGAGAGAGGGTGGATGAAGAAAATTTGAAAAGGTTATTTCAACCCCACAAATCGAAACTGGATTTTAGGCCACCAAGTTAAAAAGGAAAGAAAAAATGTTAGGACTAGGCAACGATTTTTGCCACTCCTCCCTGCAGTTATTTTTCTTCTTCTTTGTGTAGTTTCTTTCTCTGGATCTTTACTGACATTTTCTACAACAGAAGTCTTGATTAATGCCAGATGTATAGCAAGCGTATGAAATTCATTGCTGTACTCGCCACTGCAGATCAATAAATACCCATGTTTTATTTTCCAAATGCTGCCTTCCACTACTCCTAAAACACCCTTCAGTTTAACAACTTGAATACATTTATGCAATTTAGGGTTGTATCACTGTCATGGTGGTAAATCAGCACTTTTATATTCTTATCTAGAGGGGTTTGCTTCTGTTCACCTTGTGGGTTTTGGGGTCTGCCTTTCTCTCTCTCTCTCTCTCTCTCCTCTCTCTCTCTCTCATTCCAAACTTTTGGAGAAGAGTAGGCTTGGTTGGAATTCACTGTAATTTGTATTTCAGATCTGTTGTCTTCAGTGTGAGGGCTTCTTGTCTGCTTGTTTGTTTTCCTGATAGGCAGCAGGATAGACGTTTTTGTAGATCTGTGTCAGATTGAAACTGTTCCTACAAAGTCATTTTCCATAAAACAATCTTTCAGTAAGAGTGGTCAAGAGACGTACTACTTCAGGATAGACCTTGCCCTGGTTTATTCCATGTAACTTGCTTTTGGAGATGCAACAGCAAAAACAAAGTTGGCCAATGAGGGAATTAAGGATGCAGCTTACTGGCTGGACCCAGTTTCCCTGCCCCAGATATATATGATATATTCAGATATATCCTCCTCCAAGGCCTCTATATGGTTACTGCACAGAGTCTTATACTCATGCTCGTCAACTGTCCTGCTTTGAGTGGGACATCCTGGAATTTCAGGAGCCATTCTGGCTTCTGATTATCTACTGAGATGTTTGTTTTGGCTTCCGCAAGGGCGCAGCCCCAAAATACACCTGTTGGGGGGGGCTGTGAGCCCTGAAAGATGTGTGTCCCTATTTCCCTATGTGGCATGTTAGAGGGCATGCTACCTTGAGAGGGGCTATGCACTGACGATCATTGCACATATCTCATGGAACACCATTGGAGGATCAGTGTGCTATTTTTTAATTGTATTTTATTTGGTCTGCCTTCATGCAGTTAACTCTGCATGTAAGCCGGAGCTGCTGGAATTCACTGTACACAGCAGCTACCACAGAAGTCTTTATGCAAACCAGTCCTTACTTTGGGTAATTTTGATGGGTTGTATTCAGTGTAGCACTAAGCAAACTGTTTTGTCACTGCAAGTATTTCTCCTTGCACATTCTTCCCCCCTCCCTACAACATACTGTATTCCCTAAATCTGTTCTGGGGTTTCCCCCAAGCCTCTGGAGCAGATTTGGGAATTGCATGGGGTGCGTGCAGGGGGAGGAAATTCCATTGCACTAGTGCTAATCCTTGCGCAAGAGCAACAATTTAATTGAATATCACCCAGAGACTTCAGGTGGCTTTGTTTGTACAGTGGTACCTCGGGTTAAGAACTTAATTCGTTCTGGAGGTCCGTTCTTAACCTGAAACTGTTCTTAACCTGAGGTACCACTTTGTTAATGGGGCCTCTTGCTGCTGCTGCCGCACCGCCACCGCGCAATTTCTGCTCTCATCCCAAAGTTCTTAACCCGAAGTACCATTTCTGGGTTTGTGGAGTCTGTAACCTGAAGCCACTGTAATCGATTTGTTCCCTGCCTTTTGTCTAAGGAACTCAGGGCAACATAAAAGGTTCTCTCTTGCAACAGCCATGTGGAGTAGGTAGGACTGAGATAATGACTCTTCCAATGTTAGAGGTGCACTTAGTGGAGACCTGGGAGAGGAGCTTTTCAATCCAGATACCCATATAATGGGACTCCTTTTCCAGAAAGATTCAGTCAGCAATTTCTCTCATGATTTTGAGATGGTCTGTTAAGACTGCTTTATTTTGCCCGACTCTGGCTCCCTGTTGTGCTGATTGTGATTTTCTTGTGTTGACCTTGTTTTTAATGACTCTGTGTCATGCTCTCAGATTTTTATTGTTAGATTTCGGTACTTTGCAATATGACCTAGCTGCTACAGAGCCTTGACTACCTATATATCTCCCTTCCGCACAGGCTCTGTGATGAGGACTGCAGATCCTCAGCCACGGAACTGATCTTCAAAACAACTTTTGGAGTGACCACTGTGAATTTCCTAGCAATTCAGGATGTGGTCACTTGCAATATTATGATTTGCAGGTGCTTTTGCAAGACTACTTCACATGTAAAAACTAAAATTGCCTCATGGTGCTCCAGCCCTGTATCAGTGCAGAATTGGTAACATTATAGAGTTTAAAGGTTTCTATGAAGAAAGGGTAGGAGCTTTGTGAATAAAATGGAAAATACGCAACAGAGTTTGAAGAAATAACTTCATAGTTTAATTCTCTAAATGATGTTTTGCAAAATGTAATGCATTTTGTGAGCTGTGATGTGTGTTTCTCTTGGCTCTGCAGTGCAAAATGTGTGGCTTACACAAACTGACCCTAGCAAAAGTGTTCTGGTGGTAACTTAAAATGGTACAGACAAATGACTCTGAAAATGTATTTGTTTTGGTGCCTGTTAGCTGTTCTGTTCAGTGTTCTGATATATTTATATTTGGGTATTTTTGTGGCAGCAGATATTTTGTGACTTCATTATGCCAACTTTTCTCAGAAAGCTGATTTGTCTGAACCCGGAGCCGAAGGAGTGCCAAAGCTAATATAGTTGGAAAGCCAATGGCGAGAACTGACTTATCTGTGGCATTTTCTTACATGTGCTTCTTAAAATGGCATGTGGTACTTGTTCTCAGTGAACAAGAACTTGTTCTCAGTGAAGCTGTAGTTACAGAATACAGTGGTACCTCGGGTTAAGAACTTAATTCGTTCCGGAGGTCTGTTCTTAACCTGAAACTGTTCTTAACCTGAGGTACCACTTTATCTAATGAGGCCTCCTGCTGCGGCAGCGCGATTTCTGTTCTCATCCTGAAGCAAAGTTCTTAACCCGAGGTACTATTTCTGGGTTAGCAGAGTCTGTAACCTGAAGCGATGGGAATCTGAAGCATCGGGAACCTGAGGTACCACTGCAATTAGGTGCTGCCAACTGTTCCGGGTCCTGGGCTTATTGGGGCAATTCAACATGGTAAAGATCAGTGCTATTTTTTTCTGGGAAAAGAAGTGCTGGAACTCACCACAAACACCTCCCTTGTTCTCTTATAATGACAATGGCTCACACCTCAAAGGTGCAGGAACTCCATTCTGGCTGAAAAAAAGTACTGGTTAAAGAAAGATACTGACAATTCCCAATAAAAAATGGAGGGCACAATTGCTGGGGCTCTGTCACAGAGTTTGTTCCCCGCACTGGGGGTGACTGGGAATAGAGTCATGATCAGATAAAGTTCACCTTCTCCTCCACTGCCCTTCAAGGATCTTGAGTCTTCCCCAGAGACGTTTAGCTATTGAATCTGCAGTCATTGCTACTCTTTCCACTTTCATGTCAGCTGGGTTTCCTAGTTGGGATAACATTAAAGCAATCTTCATTCTCAGAGTTTCCGGCTCCACCCTTGGACCCAGTTGGCGGTGGCAACAATGCTCCATCACCAATTGCACCATACCCTAGCAGAGCCCTCTAGGTTCCCTTTCCTATTCCTTCTGTTGCCTTCTCTCTTTACTACACCTTTCTACCTTTCCTCCACTGCTCATCTTGATGCCCTTTCATGCTTAACTTCTTCACTGGCCTGTGCCTGAGCCCACCAAGGTCCATCCATCTTGTTTTGATTTCTCCTGCAGTGCCTTGAGTTGTCACTGAGGCCCCTTCACTTGCTGTTTCCTAACCTTGTGGTCCACAGTCCTTTCATAATAATGAAAAATCTTAATCTGATAGCTAAACAAGTAAATCTTCCCCCTGCACACATACACACTTTTTGGCTAAGAGTGTCAGATGCATTTAGTGATGGATCTTGTTGCTGGTCTGTAAGTGCCCTCTGTTGGCCAATGCTGAAATATCTACTTTAGATCTAATAAATCCATCTTATTGTTATGGTTCCTGGGCACCTGATATTGATAGTGCAGCGAGGTACTGATCAGGTATCGTGTGTTGCTAGTTTTCTGAGATCTAGTACTCTGTCTTGAAGTTCCTCAAATTGGTGGCATTTTAGGAAACTCAAGCAAGCCTCCCAAAACATCTTACTTCTTTAAATATGTCTGTTTCATTGGTCCTTTACAAAAGTATACTGCTTGTAATCTACCGGTATTTTCCTTAAATGAAAAACTGGGCTCTTTGAAAAAAAATGTGGCTTTTGAATCTTTTATTGCTTGACTTATAAAATAAACTAGATTTGTAGGTTTTTCTCCTTCAGCAACTATACTGCCATCCAAACCTTTTGGGGGACAGACCAGTTTCTCTGTGCAGCAATATGCCGTTTCTAGCTGATTGATCTTTCCCATTATGTAGCTTCTCTTCTCTTCCTATACAAGAGCTCCCTCTGCTTGAGAATGGTAGCGTAGTTATAGCAAATGCATTCTTCATTTTATCCCCTGAATATTTGTATGCTTCGATTCTGCTCTTAATTAGATTTATTATTATTATTTTATTTTTGGAGAGGGTAGATAATTGCTGACTCACCTCAAAACTAATAGAATTTGGCTTCCACATCCCTTTACTGTCTCTTTATCCTGAAATAATAACTATAAAGGGGGCATTTTTTGTTGAAATTAGGTTCTTGGAAAACTATGCTGAAGTCAAGGTGCTGTTGCTTATTATACCTTGGTCTTTCCACGGAATAAAAGAACCACTCCCTGTTTATTCCTGTCACATTGGTGAATGTCTGTGTCTTGGGTGTCTTGATTTGGTTCCCCAAAATATTATCTGTTTGCCATGTGTCCTTTCTAGTGGAGATGACAATGTACAGAATTGTAGAATATCTGAGTAGCCTTGCCTGCCATGTTTTTCTTCCAGTTCTTTTTTTTTTGTCATATCCACATTTCCTTGTTGAATTGCATGTGCTCTGACACTAGTCTTTGCGCTCTTTCTCCCCTCCCTTCGTGACATTCTTATTATCATTTGGCAAACCTTGTCATTTTGCTGCTTTTCCTTCTAGAATTTTTCAACTCTGTGGCCCAAATAGTAATGGAAGCCTTCTGTAGATGGACATATATATATGTTGCTTGTCTGGAAGCATTCCTTCTATCTATATTTAAAAATGACAGTTTCTTTTGCTTATTTTTCAGGACCCCTTAGATCCAACCAAGGCAGCATTTGTGGTCAGTTCACTGGTGCCAAATGGAGTGGCTGAGCGTGGTGGCGAACTCTTCCCTGGTGACCGTCTGGTCTTTGTCAATGACATGTGTTTGCACAATACTACTCTGGCAGAAGCTGTAGAGGTGTTGAAATCTGTGCCACCAGGAAAAGTTCACCTTGGGATCTGTAAACCTTTGATGGTAAGGGCTGGTCATCTTATGTTATGTAACCTCCCAAATTCAGCAAAACTAGTTTGAGTGGAGTTTCCTATGCAACCCAGCTGGGGCTTGCAAGAAACAGACCAGGCCTGACCTGCTAAATTCTTTGAGCATGGCATATCTTATGAAGTGGTGTGCTGAAGGGCAAAGAAACATTTTTCTTTGATACTCTTGGAGTGAGAGTTTGAGTCTTGTTTTATACTAAAGACTTGTTTGGATTTCTGTCTCCCATTTATTTTAGAAATCACCCTGTTAGCTGCAATGCAGTTTGAAAATTGACTTAGGGTTTGACTTAGTTCAATACCTTGCAGCGTAAGTGATTTTAAAGCACAGCAGCAGCCAGCCAAGATAAAATCGCAGACAGTAGTGAAATCAAAGTCGTGTACAAACAGGAATGTCTTAACCAGTCTCCTTAATTAAAGGAGGATGCCACTGTTGAGAACTTTATGTTTAGGATAGCCACATGATTTTGGATTAATAGGATTCAAAATTCTGACTTTCTCCAGGCAAGATTTTTTTTTAAATGGCCTTTCCTGTCATCATGCAGTCTTGCCCACTTTTACTGAGCTATTTCTTCTGAATCTTTTACGTAGCACAAGTACTTCTGGTGTAGGATGTCTCATGCAATCTTTTTCTCCTGTGACACAGGGCAATTTGGGTTAATCTGTTCAAGAATAGAGAGAGTGCATTGCTGCACAGATTACTGGCATAATGTTCACTCTCTGGTGATCAAATAAACCATGATATGAATGAGCACCCTGCACCTACATGCAGCCACTTTGCTCCTCCATTTGCACTGTTACAATATGAGTGCAACGCAGCTGCAAACTGGCAGCTTGGTGAAAACATCACATGATGTGACTAGCTGTGGGAAAGAATCTTCCCAGAAGTTCACAGGCTTCATTTGCTCAGTGTGTAATATGAGACCTTCCTGTTGCGTATGTGAAGGAAGTCTTTGCCACTTGCTTGCTGAACACTGAACTGTTCGGACATGTTTTTTGTAGAGTTGCACAGTCAGAAAATAAACAAGATGTAGAAAGACTTTCTGACTATCTTCTTTTCTCCTGCTGGTATGCAAGGAGGGAAGGGGGTGTGCATTTTCCATGCTGGGAAATGTCGCCTATCTCAATCTCCTGGACTGCAGAGATAGCAGCCAGGGCAGATCACCGGTAAGCAAGCCCGGGAGCCTGGGAGAGGAGCCAGTCTCTCCGGAGGGGGCTTGTTTTCCAACATGCACCAGCACAAAATGGAGCTAGGAAGCCATAGTTCACCATAGCTTCCCATTACATTCAAGCTGAGAAACTGTGAGTAATGGCTTCCACACCAGCCAGGATATGGAGCCAGCTTTAAGCCATGGCTTGTTCCAATCACACTTTCCCAGCTCGGATATAATGGAAAGATATGTGATATAATGGAAGGATAAAGTGCACATTGGTACAAAAAGTATTAACTTGACCTACATAGATAGATAGATAGATAGATAGATAGATAGATAGTTAGTTCTGGACTGTGAACTGGAGGTAAATGACCAGGGAAGCTCAGTGAAAAGGTTGGCCCAGTGTGCTGTAGCCGTGAAAAAGGCAAAATCAGTGTTAGGGATCCTTAGGAAATAAAATTGTCAATATAGTACTCTGCTATTATACAAATCTATTGTCTGACTGTACTTGGCACTGTGTACAGTTCTGATTGCTGCACCTCCAAAAGGATATTGCAGAGCTTGAAAAGGTTCAGAACACAGAGCTTAGACCAGTTCCCTATGAGGACAGGTTACATTATTTGGGGCTTTTAGTTTAGAAGAAAGGGTGCTAAGCACCTAGGAACTTAAGAAGTTGCCTTATATTGAGTCAGCTCATTGGTCCCTCTAGTTCAGTGCTGACTCTCTGAATACCTTGGCTGCCATTTTCTACAGTTTCCCCCCAAGTCTAGTACTAGGCAGTGTTACAATTACCAGAAAATAGATAGTGTAAGGCTGTCAAATTAATACGGCTCTGAATACCAGTTGTACATCACAATATAAATAAATAAGGTGACTCCCTCTGCTCTTGTGTCCTGCTTGTGGACTTTCCATAGGCATCTAGTTGGCCGCTGTAAGAAGAGGATGCTGGACCAGATGGGCCTTTGGGGGTTCTTATCATTTAAATGTGGCCAATGTCAGTACAGTTATACCTCGGGTTGAATGTGCTTCGGGATGAGCGCGTTCGAGTTGCGCTCCGCGGCAACCCGGAAGTAACAGAGCGTGTTACTTCCGGGTTTCGCTGCTTGTGCATGTGCAGACGCTCAAAATGACGTCATGCGCAGAAGCGGTGAAAAGCGACGCGTGCGTGCGCAGACGTGCTGTCGCTGGTTACGTTTGCTTCTAGATGCAAACGGGGCTCCGGAACGGATCCCGTTCGCATCTAGAGGTACCACTGTATATGCATATTGTTTATTGGTTACTTACTGGCTTTCTGGTTCTGAGTACATCTTCTATGTTCTTCATCCATATGGCTGCTTATAAAGGCCCTGATATGATTGGTTCTGGATTTGATGCTTTTTAACATGCTGCACCTTATATAAGCTAGATATAGGAAACTAGTAATATGCACGTGTGTATAAGAATACAGAAAAATATAGTGGAATGTGAGGAAAACAGCAAAAACAAACAAACCAATAAGCCAGACATATGGGCAAGATAAAAATGGTACCCAAACCCTTATGTTGCACTAATTTTATTTCTTCTACTTTGGTTTATTGCTTTCAGTAAGTTACTACATAAATAAAGTTAGGAAAAACAGCAGGGCAGTTTCTAAGCTCATCTTCATGTATGATTTTCACTGGCCTAAGCAAAACATATTTACATAGCTTTAACTTTTTAATCAAGTGTTTTAAAAGTTTGTAATGCAGTCAAGTGATCCTGGAATAACTGATGGTGTAGACTGCTCAAGCTAAATACTGATGGACCTTGTCAGTCCCCTGGATAGAAGACCACCAAGAGCCCAAGTATAAACAGGACATTTAACATTTTACAATAAAATTTGTACTCTTTACTTTTCTTATGACTTGTGTCTCTCAAGTTTACTTTCTGCATTCCTTCTGGCTTACTTTTCAGCTGTGCCCCTCTGCAAGCTAGTTTCTTGCCATTCTCTTTCTCAAAACGTTTGGCCATATATATTTTCCTGATTAGTGTCTTATTTTTTTAAAGGGAGGAAATAATCAGCATGGGACCTCTTCTACTGTGGATCCCAAGCGTATTGCCAAAAGTTTTGTATTTCAAGAACCAATCAATGATGTTAACTCATCAATATGCCTTGAAGTTCCAAAGGTATTTATTGACTGTTTCTTTTGTTAAATTTAAAGTAGTGGTGCATAGAGTTTTTTTATTGTTTTTTTTTAAAAATGGTGGGGAACAGGAAGTGTTTCCTGCTTCCATCAGGAACTGAACCTTTTCTCTAGATCAACTGTGTTGTTGCTGTTGTTGTTGCTTAGTCATTTAGTCGTGTCCAACTCTTCGTGACCCCATGGACCAGAGCACGCCAGGCACTCCTGTCTTCCACTGCCTCCCGCAGTTTGGTCAAACTCATGTTGGTAGCTTCGACAACACTGTCCAGCAATCTTGTCCTCTGTCGTCCCCTTCTCCTTGTGCCCTCAATCTTTCCCAGCATCAGGGTCTTTTCCAGGGAGTCATCTTTTCTCATGAGGTGGCCAAAGTATTGGAGCCTCAGCTTCAGGATCTGTCCTTCCAGTGAGCACTCAGGACTGATTTCCTTAAGAATGGATAGGTTTGATCTTCTTGCAGTCCATGGGACTCTGAAGAGTCTCCTCCAGCACCATAATTCAAAAGCATCAATTCTTCGGCGATCAGCCTTCAGTATGGTCCAGCTCTCACTTCCATACATCACTACTGGGAAAACCATAGCTTTACTGTACACATACCTAAATAATCTACTCCGATCAATTCCACTATTCTAGAGCAAAAAGGCTTGGCCATCCAGTGTTCTTCATAATGTTCTCATGAATGTTGTGGTAGGTATAACACTAGGCCTTGAAGGTAAATTTACTGTGAGGTAAATTGAATTGCCTTGTGCTTCTTTTCCATATACAGTAGTCTCTTTCTATCCCTGCAGCATAGTATATTAATTGTAACCCCACCTCCTTTTGATCTGGCCCCCAACTTCATTTTATAGACTAAAACAGCCAGATGAAAAGCTGGCTCAAGGTCTTCCTGAAGTAACAGCATGGGAAGACTGGTAGGAGCATCTGGGTAATGAGGGATATCCCCATCCCCGCTCCATTCTACTCCTCAAGTTGCTCTCAGCATTCTGTTGATAGAGTATATGTGCATATGAGAAGAATTTTGTTGTTGTTTAGTCGTTTAGTCGTGTCCGACTCTTCGTGACCCCATGGACCAGAGCACGCCAGGCACTCCTGTCTTCCACTGCCTCCCGCAGTTTGGTCAGACTCATGCTGGTAGCGTCGAGAAGAGTAGTAGAACACAAATGAGCACCTTTTTTGGCTACATATAGGTTAACAATTTGCAGTGAGCCTCTCAGGCAAAATAGGTTTCCTTCTTGCTCCAGTGCCCCATAGCCTTATGTGTTGCAGCATCTTCTGACTTACTTGCTATTAATACTATGGCCCTCGTCCTGCATCATAACCAAATATTTGCGCTCATTACTTTCTCCTCTGTTCACGTGCTTCTGTTTCCCTTCCTCATTTTTATATCAGCTGTAGTTTGCTGTGACATCCAGAGTGGAATACTTCCATTCCAGTCATAGTTTTCAGCCTCTGAACAGAAATAGAAACGTTTAATTTAATCTGGCATTAAACGCAAGGAACCTAGTGGGACCTACTTCCAAGTAAACGTGCATGGAGTTGTGCTGCAGTCCCATCAAATTCCACATGTCCCTGGAATTCACCAAAGCTTGCTTTTATTACAAATTCAGCCAATAGAAGAACTTCTGTGCTTCAGTTATTTTTAATACAAAATAATGCTTTATGTATGTGTTTTATTGTACAGTTTCATTTTCCTAATATTGTGAAATTGTTTTATAGATTTCCCCCCCTCCCCAAGAAAGGCAATAGTTGTAAAATCTAAAATGTTCCCAGGATGCAACTATGATAAACAGTAATTCTCCACCCTCCTTCTTTTAAAAGGGCTACTGCAAATCTCTACTTTCATTTTATTATTATTATTATTATTTAATGCAGGACTTCAGAGCTGAATCTTTCTCTAGAGAGGAACTTGTGGATGAACCGATCCTGCATTTGGGGAGGCAGTTTCAGCTTGCACAGAATGAGATGGATGCTGATAAGGAGTCTTGGGAAATGCATGAGTTTTTGAAGCCTACAGAGGCTCATCTTGGTGAAGAACGGGAGATGCTGGTGGATGATGATGTGGATCAGGATTATTTTGGCTATATGCCACCAGGTGTAAAAGAGCCGGCTCCATCTAGTGAGATCCACACTGAAACTGGAAGGCATTGGGCAAAGGAACTAGAACCTCCTACCATGGAAGAACTAAGTTCTCACATGGGCCTTGGTGCTGCTAAAGAGGTACTTCTTCTTTTTTTGCATATACAGTAGCAAGAGAAGTAGGAACAAGTTTTAATGTGAAGTATGAGGATGGGATGCCACCTGTTCATTACGGATATTGCTGGGGAGTTTTGCATTTGAGGGCAAACTCCGATATCTAAATCGGGAATGGGGAGCTCAAGTCCTTTCATGTTCCTGGACTTCATCTCCCATCATAGCCGCCCATATTAGCTGGGGCAGATGGGAAATGGAGTCCATCTGCATCTGGAGGGGCACAGGTTTAACTAGCACAGATTGAAGTGGTTGATTATTTAGACAATTAGGAATTTTCGCAATAAAAAGGCTTACATGATATTCTGCAAGCGTAATGCTACAAAGTGTAAACAATGTCAGCTGCAATAACTGCGGTTTTGGGCAGCAGGGTTCAATTAATGGTCACATCTTATGTTCATAAGAACATGTTATTGAATTAATTTTAAAAGTTAAGTTTCCAGTAAACTCAGCGTCTCTCTGTAACCTAGTGCAATGTCAGCAAATTTCCAAATTTGAATTGCCTGGGTTTTTTCCTCCCTTTTTCACTGAAGGCTAAAGAAAATGGAATTAACAGTTCAGGTTTCCCTGGAGCATCAGAGTATAGCCAACCAAATACTATCTTGGATAGCCATGGAATGAGTAAGTTATCAAATAAATAAATACATAAATAAATAAATATCAGCTGGATTTATCTTTCTGCCTTTGTTGCATTCAATTAATGCAAGACATGTCAGCCTAAACATAAGATGACTTTGGTCAGTTATTCTAAGTTCACTGTACCTTTTTGCTCTCAACATCCACATCAATGAACAATAACTGATCTCTTAATTGTGCCAGGTACCAAGATGCAAAATGACACGAAAGCTCCTCTATGTGTTGATGATGATCTCGAGAGAAATAACCTGAAGACTGAAAATTGTGACCATTCCAGTACCCTGGATTCTGCCTCTCTTCAACTAGGGCTGCCAAGGTATGGAAGAGACTCTCAACTTAAAAAATGTTTGCTTATTGTCATGGAAGGTTTAGAAGACACATCACTCACAAAGCTGTGCAAAAAAACCTTTGTTGTCTGTCTTAAAGCATACAAGAGCAGAATAGTAATGGGAAACTCCTGACTCCATCCAGATACAAGCAAGTCCTGTGTCACCAAGTAATTACACTGTAGGCCAATTCAGACATTGTTCCTGAGCACATGATCCATGGACAGGGATGGGCATGCTAGCCATATCTCTATCGCATAATGTCCCACACACTTAGTCTGTGGCTATCCCTGTGTTGAGTGGCAAAGGTCTGCAGGAAGATTTACTGTTATTCACTTGAACATGAGTAGAACCCTCCACACAATTGTGTGAGGTGTGTGTATATTCGAATATACTTTGAATATTCACGTGTTCAGGCATATACTTGAACATCTCTTGTATTCAGTGACACTATGCACACCCTTATTTTGCCTGAACTGAAATAATGAAGCAGAACTATTTTCTTCAATGGTTTTAGCTTTATTAAAGAGGACCTGGATATCTCACCCTGTTGTGCAAAGCCAGAGTGTGCTCACTTCCAAGAGCATGGAAAAATGTAACTATTAACTGATAAAAGATGTATCTGTTTTGTCCGCTGAATATCTGTTGTAAGCGAAGATAAGGTGGTAAAGGTGTGTGAAGCACAAAGAATGAATGTTAGGAAGCAGAAAAGTGTGGGAAGCTAAAATTTATTTTTATTTTACTTATTTAGTGAATTGCCTGAGAGAGAAGAAGGAGAAGGAGAAGAAACTCCAGTTTTCAGTCACTGGGGAACACCACAAGCGTATGTTGATAAATGTTTCAACATTTCTGCTGCCTTAGAAATTATTTGAGGCCTTTTGGCGTGGAGTATATACTTGCCTTAACTTTTCATCTTTTGCCAGTGACTGTTTGCTTGACCGTTTATTTAATCCATTCATGAATAGCACTGAGGTAGTTGTGATTCCAGCTTTGCTAAATACTACAGATACAATTAATGCTTAGCAGATGTCCTGCTGAAAAAGCTTTATTATATCAATCCTGTTGTTTTTAGAAACTTGCCAGTTTTCCACTGTAGTTAAATTATCAACGAATGTTGGTTCACCTGTGTATTCCTACATGCAGGTTTTGCTATCTAGGCATACCACTTACATTCAAAGCTCCTGGTAGTTACAAACCTCTAAATGAGGGCAAGTTCACACATTAGGGGTTTTTTTTGTGTGTGTCCCTAAGGTGTATGCCCTTAAAACACATGTATTGTGTGTCCAGATATGTAGAATGCTGAGATGTGTTTTGATTTGGCTCTTAGCTTATCATCGATTTTAATTATTTTTGAAGTTTTTAAATAGTTGTTTTTACTGATAATCTCATTGTTTTATACTTTTTATAAAATGCTGTGAGGTTTTTCTTATAGTTAAGCAGTATAGTTAGTTTATTAAATAAGTAAATATTGTAAAAGATAAAAAAAGTAAAGGACGATTAAGTCCAGTCAAAGGCAACTATGGGGTTGCGGCACTGATCTCACTTTCAGGCCAAGGGAGCCGGCGTTTGTCCACAGACATATTTCTGGGTCATGTGACCAATATGACTAAACAGCTTCTGGCACAACAAAACACCGTGATGGAAGCCAGAGCCCACGGAAACGCCATTTACCTTCCTACAACAGCAGTACCTACTTATCTACTTGTACTGGCCTGCTACCAAATTGCTAGGTTGGCAGAAGCTGAGACAGAGCAACAGGAGCTCACCCCATCATGGGGATTCAAACCAGCAACCTTCTGATTGGCAAGCCCAAGAGGCCCAGTGGTTTAGATCACAGCACCACCCACGTCCCTATAAATATTGTAGAGGTCCATTCATCATGGACATGCAGTTAGCTATAACTCTCTATTGAGCTTACACTCTCAGTGGTGAACTGTATTTTGTGAAGTGGCTCTATAGCAATGCTTGCCCAGGGCTGGATCTAGACACATCAAAGAAGCGTTTCAGTTAAATACGTTGTCAACTTTGTATGAGAAATCAGATTGGGAAAAACGGGACTCCACCGCGCCATCTGGTGTCACAGTGTTATTATAATGCTTATACAATGCATACGGGATGCAGGTGGCACTGTGGTCTAAACCACAGAGCCTAGGGCTTGCCGATCAAAAGGTTGGCGGTTCGAATCCTCGCAACAGGGTGAGCTCCCATTGCTTGGTCCCTGTTCCTGCCAACCTAGCAGTTCGAAAGCATGTCAAAGTCCAAGTAGATAAATAGGTACCACTCCGGCGGGAAGGTAAACGGTGTTTCCGTGCGCTGCTCTCTTTCGCCACTAGTGGCTTAGTCATGCTGGCCACATGACCCGGAAGCTGTACGCCAGCTCCCTCAGCCAATAAAGCGAGATGAGCTCCGCAACCCCAGAGTCATCCGCGACTGGATCTAATGGTCAGGGGTCCCTTTACCTTTATACAATGCATATTAAGTGCTTTTTCTTTTCCAGTGTAGCTGAATCCCAGCACTATTTAAAGTAGCTTTACATCCAGCTGTTGCAAGAAGAGAAGAGATGTGTGTGCATGCATGCTGGGCTTTTTGTGTCATGAACTTATTGGGATACTTGTGAGTCTATCTACTAAGTCCCCCAAAATTGAGGGATTCTATAAAACCCCAAGGGCCTGACAGGAAGTGCTGTTGAAAGAGGACTGGAGATAAAAACAATGACAAAATGTACATGGTTCTGAAAGATGTGCACCTCTGCATCAGAACTGTTTTATTTAACTGAATGGCAAAAACAAATTATTATTTTTATGCCTAGTTTGCCTTTCAATCTGTGTGGATTTGCTAGTGTTTCACAAAGCAACATGTGCCTGCCAACTTACCCGAGTTCATTTCACCTGGATGCTGAATGACGAGTTCTAGGAAAGGAAGTAGGGAACAGACTTTAAAGATACCCAGTGGCATAGTTAAAATGACAAACTAGTTGATGATGGCAACTGGACAGCAGTTTTTCTTTCTGGGCTTCCCAGCATATGGCCTGCATGCTGAATGCAGCTGGCAAAAAGCTGAAGTGCAGGGTTGTGTGTGCATGTATGAGCTCCCTAGTGGTTTAGCTGGTGTTCTCAAGCACATCAGTTACAACTTCCATTGGAAACACAAGACCTGCAGTCTGCGCTTGGATTCAAGTCTTTCTATTGGCAGTATGGACCAGTAGAATAACTTTAATCTAACTGACTTTTGTCAGTACATCAGATTCTGTTCTGGCAATATATATATATAAATATATATAAATATATATATATATATATATATATATATATATATATATATATATATATTTTCACTTTACATGTAACCCTACTAGGTGTTTGTTGAGTCTGTGTGTGTGTGTGTGTGTGTGTGTGTGTATGGTGATGAGGGTTCTCCAAAGTATGGATATAATAAAAGTGTAAGGTCTAGATTTGTTAGGCATTGTTGACTATTGTAAGACAAGCAAATCTGGCACACAAAGAATGGGTTTCATTTGGACTGCAATAGAAGTGGACTGCTTTTTTATATATATCCAGAAGGTTACAGAGCAGTTTCTAAACTAATATATGGGATAAAAGCCAATTAGCGCTGGGGAGTAAGATGCTGAATAAGAACATAAATATAGCGGGTATATCAGTAACCTGGTAGAATGCGAGAATCAGTGAGACAGAGTTATCCCTGAATGCAAACTCTATGGAAAGGAGAGAGAAGGGCATATTGGGTATGTTGTTACTGTGTATAGTGAAGAGTGGAAATAATGCAGTACACAGAAGACTTAAGAGGGAGTAGGTTGCTGTACTAGGTGAATATTTTGATCTGATCAAGCAGGGCTCTTCTTGTGTCACTTTCTCATGATAAAATGCAGGAACATTTCCTTTAAATTAGTTTCCAGCAAGCAAATTCAGTTGTTGCTGTCATCTGGCTTTTCTGTTGCTCGTAGGACAGGGGTTGTACCATCATCTCTTATAACATCAGACTGAGGCCTTCTGGAATCACTGAGTGGGTTGAGTTCCCTGCTTTTGCGTGTTTCATCAGAAGGAGATACTGAGACTGCTTTTCAGCAATTTCCACCAGGCTATAACATAACATACAAATCACTTCTCATTTTAAAAGGCTTATGTTACACCTTACAAAGAACAATATGTTTAGATTAGCATCAGGACTGCAGAGTGAAACAAAAATCACGTAACTGAAACCTCTCATGTTCAAAGGATTGTCTTACTCTCTACAGTGTTGAAATTTTTCGAGAACCCCATGTGCCACTTGGCATCAGTATTGTCGGCGGACATACAGTTATAAAACGCTTAAAGAATGGAGAAGAGCTTAAAGGTATATTTATCAAGCAAGTTTTGGAAGACAGCCCAGCAGGCCGAACAAAAGCTCTCAAAACTGGGGATAAAATACTTGAGGTAAGTTCAGACAAACATCTGTATCTTTAAAAAGTTGTGTCTTTACACACCTGTCTTAGCTGTATGTGTTCAAGCATTAAATGCATATTTTGAACAGAAAATCAAATCAGCCTTAACTGTAAGTAGACATATAAACATTCATTTGTGAGTTCAAGATGTATGAATTCAAGATGTGTGAGCTGAGTGTTCTGTATTTGCACACATGGTTAATATTTGAAGGGTGGGTTTGCCCAGTGTCAGGGAACTGCCATCAGGGCCGGAGGGAGAGAGCGGGCTCTGGAGGGGTCCCAGAGAGCGTCCCAGGATGGGGAGAGGCAGCCCATCTTCTGGAGAAGAGAATCAGCGTAGCACCAGTGGAGAAGGGCGGCAGATGGGGGAATCGGCAAGGCTGTCCCATGACTCTTGCCAGGGACCAGCGGGAAGAGTAAGGGTCCTCCGCTGCCTACACCCTCCTTGCGCAGAAGGCTTCCACGCAGGGAGAGTAGGAGGAGACTAGGCGTCAAAGAGCTTCTTTGCTGGAAGAAGTTCAAGAAACGCCCACTGACAGATTCTGCCAGCGATTGAGACAGCCACGGGCGAGTGGCTGTCTGGACAGAAAAGGTTCATTCAGGCAACCCAGCCAGGTGTTGCACCGGTTTACGCACGAGCAACCCCTAGAACCATTACACCCAGGTTCCACATGGAGATGTGTGTGCTCCTTAAGCCTATGGGAGAGAATGCAGAAGTCCCACTGGAGGTGTTAATACTATGCATAAATACAGGAAGTGCAATTTAATACAGGATTCCTGTGTTCATGCTTTCTGTATACATATGTGCATATCACTAGTGACTGAAACTACTCAGACTCGCCAAGTCCAATTTCTGACATGAAGGCAGATTCTCAAATATGCATTACTTCCTTCCTCAAAATGAATCCATGTGAAACATGCCACTTTGTCAATGAGAAGAAATCAACCATAAGGAAAGAATGTCTTAGCAACGCAACCACAGTTGAGGAAGAGCGCCATGTGTTGCCAGGTCCCTGTCCAGCTACTGTTTCTATGCATTTTCTTATGCCTGCATGTCTAGACAATTATTTGTAAATGTGAATGCATCACTTGTCATGGACTGAATACCGTGCTGATTTGATTAAGGACAATTTTGAATCACTCATTTAGTTAAGTATATTTGCTATAGTAAACCTCTTGGTGACCTTTTTTCTGGCGCTTAGTTTTTACTGGCTGAGAGCTTCTGTTGCATCTTGTACTGTGAACAGTGCCGAAGAGCATCTAAATAGGCTTCTTGTTCTGCAGGTGTCCGGAACAGACCTGCAGAATGCAACTCATGAAGAAGCTGTGGAAGCCATAAAAAATGCAGGCAACCCCATAGTGTTTGTTGTTCAGAGTTTGTCTACTCTTCCAAGGGTAAGTTTCATTGCATGCTGTTGAAGGTGTGTGCGTTTTTAAAACAAAAACCTACATCCTTTTTTTTTTTAGTTTCCTTCTCATCTTGTCCTAGAACAGAAGGGTTCAAGGTAGATGGCAACCTTCAAATACAAATTCAGCCAAACAAGTACAGCATCAGAATGTAAAATCACCCCATACTTACTTCCAGCAGTTAGGAGATAGCCCAAGACTTGAGTGAGTCTCTAGCACAGAGATGTGGAACCTCTGGGTTTCCTCAAATTAGGAGACAGCTTCCATCATTCCTAATGGACATGGCAACTGTGGGCTGCTGGGAACTGGAGCCCAACATTTGAAGGATGACACATTCCCTATCCTGGCTCTAGTGGAACACAGTTTTCTTTGTGTGTTTAGTACACAGTTTGTATAGTCAAGAGTGCTCACATTTGCTTTTCAGGAAATCCAGCTTCCGATTAACCAACTGTATTCTGAACTATCACTCATTTTTCTGTACCTCCAGAATAATGATTTTGATCCCAGGTCACCCTTCCATGAACGGGAGGGTTCCTTCCATTGGCAGGAGGACTTTTAGCCTCTTTGCAGGAGAGCTTTGATTTTCTTGTAACAAAACTGAGCTCTGTTCTGGTACTGAAAACAAACTACTGGACTGAATGTATGCTCCAGTGGACCCTTTCCTTAGTTCTATAGTGCCTCCATCCCTTGCCTTTGTTTTGCATTTGGCTCTGCTTGGTGGATTTCAGGGTTTGCAGGAACAAAGTATATCCCTCGAGCCTAAAGTCTTTTCAATATGTACTAAACAGAAAATTTGTTTTCCGAGTACCAATCTTGTATAGCCGACAAAGAGTTTCCCCAAGCCTGCTGATATCTCCCTGTTTTGTGTGGATCATGCAGTTTTGTAGAGTAAAACTTTAGGGGCGGGATTTAAAGGTGCAAGGTAGCTGCCAAATGAGGACTGAGCATGCTGAGTTGGGGTGGAATGGGAAGCCAGATGGGGAGGGAGTGATTTGTAATATCCTGCAAGACAAGATGGCTGTCTAGAATACTGAACAGGAGCTTCTCTCTTTGTTATAGGCCCCCAATTGTATGGAATGAATATATAAACAATGTATTTTTTAAAATGTATTCTGCAGATAGTTTCCATTGTGAACCCCAAGAAAAATAAGGTCCACAAAGTTCAAGACCCAGAGGGAGACTGTGGAAAGGTATTGCAGATGCTATCTCTCACTTACAAAATAAACTTAACGTAAAGGTAAAGGTACCCCTGCCCGCACGGGCCAGTCGTGTCCGACTCTAGGGTTGTACGCCCATCTCACTTAAGAGGACGGGGGCCAGCGCTGTCCGGAGATACTTCCGGGTCACGTGGCCAGCGTGATGAAGCTGCTCTGGCAAACCGGCACCAGCGCAGCACATGGAAACGCCGTTTACCTTCCCGCTATAAAGCGGTACCTATTTATCTACTTGCACTTAGGGGTGCTTTCGAACTGCTAGGTGGGCAGGAGCTGGGACCGAAAGACGGGAGCTCACCCTGCTGCGGGGATTCGAACCGCCGACCATGCGATCGGCAAACCCGCATCCCTAAACTTAACGTAGCAATGCATAATACAGAAGGTAGTCCCCCCCCCCATTTTAAGACATAGGGAGAAATTCCTTTAAACACAAGGATAATATCTAGAGATTTTGTGTGCCTGTGTGTAGATTTGCTTGTATATTTGAAAAGGCAAATGAAAATATATATTTTATACTTGCAATTCAACTTTACTGCTATTCATAATGTCATGCATAAAAGTGAGATAACATTAAAAGCAATAACTCAGTAGCGGCTTAATTAAAAAAGAAATGTGGATTAATGTTCAAATTTGAGTGAGTCACAAAAAACCAGTTTTGCCGAAGAAGGGGAGGTGTCTATATTCAAGCCATTTGCAACTCAATCCTATGCATGCAAGTCCCACTGTGATCAGTAGGTGTTACTCCCAGGTAAGTGTAGGGTTCCAGTCTTAAAGAAATTTTTGCCTTTTCAGTTAAATGTTCAGAGTGAACCAAGAAAATGCATGGACTGATTTGTAGGTTTGGGGCCTTTATGCTCATAATTTAACCAATGTAAATAAGTCTGTAGATTTGACTCCAACTAGTTTTTAACTCTAGAGGGTTTGGGTGTGTGTTTCCCATTGGGGGGAAAACAGGGGTGGCTGGATCAGGTCCCAACATTTTATGCACTCCAGCTGCCATCAGAGGGAACTATACCAGTCCTCAGAGTACGTTTTGGGATTCATAACCTGCTCCATCTGGCTTGGAGTGGACGACACAAGCTAATATCTAACCAAACAGAATAAAAACGGATTCAGATTAAAATAGTGTTGGAATTTCCCTGCCCCTTGCTCTTGCTTGGTAAGCAAACCCCAAAAGGCATGTTTTAAAATTATTTTGAAAGCTGAGAATCCACGGGGGTGGGGCAGCCTGCAGAGGGCATCAGTAATGCCTCCCCCCCCCCCGATAATTCACAAATCTGATGTGTAGATCATCCCCATGTGCAAACCCTAAGCATATATTGGAAATCACAATGGAGGCTGGGGAATGCCTTGAAGTTAGAGGGATGAATTGGCAGGGTGATAGATAAAACCAAAGGTTAGGACTGGGCCATGGTAAAGGTGCCTCATGAAAGCCTTTTTCTGGCAGTTGAGTAGATGCTACTATCTGGGCTATTTCTTTTTTTATATATATAAAGAATAAGATTTGTGTGTGCTTTTAAATTTACTACTTTTTATTTTGTGTTTGTCAATGGATTTTGGTGTGTTGTGTTATAAGGTGTCATGGGGTGTTTTTTTTAAAAAAATTGCCGCTTAGTTTGAGTACTCATGTCATTGAGTGTAACTGAATAAATTCAAAAGAATAGAAATAAATCTCATTTTCCTAACTGAGTTAAGGATGTTGCTTGATTAGAAAAAGAAATAGTTGCACAGTAGCTATTACAAAAGAAGATTTTCCAATCCTACCCAAGGAACTTGTTTTTTCATATTAATTAAGAAGGAAATTTTAGTGTGCATGCGGAAGGAAGGGGTCTTTCTGCATCTTCCAACTCTATTTCTGGGTTAGTGCTGAAAAGGTGCAAGACTGGAGTCAGAAGGTTCTCTCTCCTCTAACAGCGGAAATAATGATCAGGTAAAGACCTTCCCTTGTGTTTTCCCCTGCTGTCTCTCCTAGAACATGGCAGGAGCAGAGGTGAAGTGCCTCACAAAAATGAGACAAATTGGTTATGCAGAAATAGCAAGTCTGATTTGCATAATTAATATATCTCATTTGCATAATATGGAGATTATGCTGCTGTGATTTGGACCTTGAATAAAGCAACCCCCAATAAGTAGTTAGAGTATTCGTGGCTGATTTTCATTCTCTGTAGCAGCTCATCTGAAAAAAAGAAGAAGAAAAAACACCCCATCCATTTGCAGTGTATCACCCTTTTAACCTTCTAGATTCCCGATCGCTGCATTTTTACAGTTCAAGAGCCGAGTTCACTAATCCTCCTGAAAGCTGTGAAAGATATCTCTTTCTTTGCTACTATAACTCTGTAAAATGAAATGCATGTACACCTTTTCATGTAGGCGATCAAGATATAAAATAAAACATAACAATTTAAGACATACTCTGCTTGCCTACCAATAATGGATTTTTTCCCTTTGGAGATTTCTGTATCAGAGCTGCATCAGAAAATCAGAATATTGAACTATTGTGTGTTGAGCCTATGGGCCATGTTTGGTTTCAGCCCAGATTATCATTGCTAATTACTTGAGTCACTAGTGATTTTCATCCTCTTTGTATTTTTAGAACATGAAAATCATTTTTTGGTAATAACATATTTGCTGTATTTGACAGCTCATTCACAAATGCAAAGGTTTAAGTGCACGGGAGCTGGTAGAATCCATACACTCAAAGCTAGCTTAGTGGTTATGCTCTGCTTTGTTTTTGGCAGGGGAGGAAGTTACTGGAAGATGGAGAAGCCACCCCCAGGAGATGGTCTAGTGGTGGCAACTGGTCTCTCCCTCTCTTTCTCTCCCTCTCTTTTAAACTCTGCGTGCAGTTCTAGTGTATATAATGTTTGTAGCCGGGATGTGTTTATATAAATAACTGTAATATCCAGTTTAGGATAACATTCAATACATCTGGCCAAGTAGACTCTGGGCCATGAAAACTTATACCATAATCAATTTGTTAGTCTTTAAGTTGCCACAAATTATTTTTTCTGTTTAGTGCAACAGACTAATGCAGTTATCTATTTGGAAAGTCCCTAAAATGGTAACTCAGGATTCTTTGATTTTAGCTTAACAAGCTAACAAACTTAAGAAACTAGTAGATAAAGTATTCCTGTGTTTACTGTTAGCTAGTAAAGATGAAAAGGCAATCAAACTATTGCTGGGATTGGCGTACATAATGAATAGAACATTAATTTATGAATGAACATTTTGAAATTACTAGTAGCCAGAATCCTATTTACACGACCCACTCCAGCAGAGAGAGTTAAATGTGTCACATTCCTAGGCACCAGCAGTAGTATTTTTCCAGTCTAGGCTGCAATGAAATCAGCCATGCTTGTTCAAGGTGATGATTTCATCCTTTGCCTCTGGGCTTTGGCTCATTGTAAATACAGAAAGTGATCCAAGACATTTCATTCGACAAGCTATTAACAGCCAGAGATAAGTACAGATTAATTCGTATGTTTACCTCGTATTGTAGATAGCAGAAAGCTACGTGAGCCTAGGCTATGGAGGTAGATTTAATGCCACAGGTGAAAAGACATATATCCTGGTTCTTCATCTTCTGAAGACAGAACCATTTAAAAAGTAGATTATACACAGAGAGAGAGGGAGGGAGAGAACTAGATATCCAATTGCTAACAAAGTAGTTCCATTAGTGGCTGTGCAATGGAACGCCTCTCTTTTCTCTCCCTGCCTCCCCCATCTGTTCTGTCCCCACCCCCCAGCTTCCAGAACAGATTTGGGGGAGAGTACAGTAGTTGTGTGGGGAGAGAGAGTGGAATTTGCATTGCCTAAATGGAAATACTTACAACCACAGAACTATTTAGTTGGATACTGCACTATACATTCTTTTTTTTCTCACGGCAGTTCTAGTTTGTAGTTTCACTTAGAAATGGAATCCAAAATGCTTAAATTCAAGTGTGAGGGATAGCAAGAGGCATGTTTTGGCGTGATCAACAGTACCTGTAGTCTTCTGTGGCTTGTTAAGTGTTTTCTTGTAACTGTTGACTGTTAACCATTGTTATAGTGATCTATATCTTCTTCTTCACTGATTTATTTTTTAAAAATAGTACCTTATATGTAAAGAAAAAATAAATAAGTTTTTTTTTTCAGTTTCTTTCCTTTCTTTCTTTTACTCATTTTCCAAGTGGGCCTCAATCTGTGAAGCATTCTTCTAAACTGGTGTTCTTTATTGGGAATATAGTTGATGCAAGTCATTGTTTCATCTAGTTCAGTATTTTCTACACTGAGTGGCAGTTTCAGTCTAGGGTTTCAGACAGGAGTGGTGGTGGTGTTAATTGTTTCTGTGCAGAGCATGGGCTCTGCTACTGATTTACAACCATTCCCTGTAGGTAAGAGAATAGTATAATTGGCACTTACCCATCTATATTAATAGGCTAGTACATTGAAGCTCCCCAGCCTTCACATAAGATTTCAAATGTGACTACAGGTAAATAGCGTCAATGGTGATGCTAGACATCGATTCAGGGGCCCTGATTTCTATTGAGGAGGCTCTGAACTAGGCCCTGTGCCACCTCTCATGCCTCATTTCAAATGTGGCATCACCTGCAGCGCCCCTGAGTCTCTGTGCCCAGTGTGACTGAACTGGTTGTGCCCCCCTAAATCCACCTGTGCTCCAGGAGCCTTTGATTTCAGACACACAACATTCATCACTTGATGTTACCATCCCTGATACCTCTGTAGGGAAATTTCAGAGTATGAGAGGCTACACTGAGAAGATATTTTCTGCCTGATCACTAAAGGAAGTCCATGTATCATTAATCAGTTTCTATCTACATTGTGTACATCAAATCCATGTCCTTATAGCAATGCCAACTTCCCCTTTCAACATTTGGGTATTCCCAAGCTGCCAGTTAAGAAAGCAATTTTTTTGTGAAGATGCTTCTCAAGCATTTTTTTTCCCAAATAAAGTTTTAAATTATCTTCCATGAGCCTTGCGGGTAGAAGTTGTACTGTTAAATTATGCAGTATTCCTAGCTGTTTGTAACAGGAGCAAAATGTGGTTGTTCTGCTAATGGTTTCTTTTTTTTATTATTGTAAGCAGTAAGCATTCCTCTCCATCACTTAAGTTCGAATAGGGCACATAGGCACATAGGATTTGATTAAAGGCTAATGGCATACATGAGTTTTGGAGATGGCATATGATTAGAGATCTCACTGACAAAATCCCACTGTGCTGAGTCTTGTGTGCTAAAATAGAAGTCAAGTATATGTATAATAATACATGTTACAATAGGCTCCTAGTCACAGTCCTGAAGGATCAGCTTTGCACTAAAGCTTATATAAATACAGGAGAATCTGTTAGTTAGATTTTTATCTGGATTTTCCATTGGTACACCCAACTCAACTAACAAATTATAACTGCACAAAATAAGTATTTATTAGAATAGCAGCCCATTGACCCAACCATCACACTGTGCTGGAGCTCCTTCGGTTTTCAAATGGAGTTTACCCTGTAGAGCCAAACAGGAGTTACAGCTTGGTTAGGAGAAATTTCAAGGTAGAAAAAAATGGAACCTGCCATTGTAACTCATTATAACTTGAGACTCCCAATGAATTTAATTTTAAGTACATGAGATACCATTTATCCTTAAAATTCTGTTGGGTTTGGGTAGCAGATATCCTTGCACTCTACCCAAGCAGTCTTTTTTTCTTCTAATGCCTGAACTTCTTTATATTGATCATGTGATTGAATGGTTTTCATTTTAGAGAGAGTTCAGCTTTGCTTGTAATTTTGTTGCTATGAAGCTTTTTTTAACAACAAGGTAACATTACTTTGGTTGGGACGTGGGTGGCGCTGTGGGTTAAACCACAGAGCCTAGGACTTGCTTATCAGAAGGTCGGCGGTTCGAATCCCCGTGACGGGGTGAGCTCCCGCTGCTCGGTCCCTGCTCCTGCCAACCTAGCAGTTCGAAAGCATGTCAAAGTGCAAGTAGATAAATAGGTACCGCTCCGGCGGGAAGGTAAACGGTGCTGCTCTGGTTCACCAGAAGCGGCTTAGTCATGCTGGCCACATGACCCAGAAGCTGTACGCCAGCTCCCTCGGCCAATAAAGCGAGATGAGCGCCGCAGCCCCAGAGTCGGTCACGACTGGACCTAATGGTCAGGGGTCCCTTTACCTTTTAACATTACTTTGGTTTTTGTTTAGTACCTGCTTTTATTTTTAGCTGAATGAAATTTGTTTTATATATATACACACACAAGAAAAAACCACAAGCTGATTTAGAATCATATGTATATTAGTATAAATGCTGATGGTTCATACAAGATTGTGACATCCTTCAAGATGTTGCTTTTATTACAGGCGTTGGCAGGGGGTGGGGGTGGGGATCTTTTAAAAAAATGGCATGTGGACCTTTGGTAATCATTCTCTCCTGTAGAAAAAGGATTTTCCGGCCATTTGCGTTGCTCTCATGACATCTGGTACTTACCATTTGTTTACTAAAGTGCACCAAGCTATTAGCATTGTGATTGCATGAGATGCAATTGAGCATAATTCAGTAAAACTGTGCAGCTAAAGAATGATTCAGTTACTTGGAGCCAAGGAAACAGATGCTTGGATGCGTTTGCTGCAGTACTCCTGAGCTCCTTTCTTTGGGACTGATATGCACCACTATATGCATCATTATCGAAAGTGCCTTTATTTATGTGAGGTAATGGAATTTTATTGAAAGTTTTGTAATGTATAGCGTATCTGAAATGGAGATGAGCTCCAAGTAAAATATTGTAAGCTATAATGCCTGTAGAGCATTATCAAAGCAGCACATCAAAAACAGATTTGTTTTTAAAAGGATTAAGGTTCTTGTCAAAAAAAGGGGGGGATGTTTTTAATTGATGTTGTCAGCTAAGTAAGGTAAACCTTGCTGCTATCATGGTTTTGGTATGTATATTGATAATGAAGTCCTTTAGCGGGGTGGGGTAGTGGTGTTCGTTCAGAACCCGCTATGAAATCCATGTTCTGCATTTTCTGCTCTTTGGTTCGGATTTAGAAACGTAGTGTGTGGGGTGTGTGTTGTTTTTAAAGCAGTCAAAAATTTCACTGAACCTGAAGCTTCTGAAACTTTTAAATCCAAGATATGCTTCCATAAGTGATTTCTTGAACTGAAGAAGGAAGCAACTCTGAAGGTTTTCTCCATAATGTGCTGAGCTTCCCTTCTCTTTCAGAAGAAAAGCGAAACTCCACCGCCCATGAAATTGCCACCTCCTTACAAAGAAAAGTCCCGCTCTGAAGAGACAGAAGAAGAGGAGGAGGAGGAGGAGGAGGAGGAAGAAGATGACACTTACACAGATGGTGAGTTGTCTTACTTAGTTTTACTAGAGCGACTGAATTTCTGAATAGGATTGCTCTGTATAGAATGGTGCCTTCTAAAACAGCATTGTTGTGTGGTAAGCACATTGTAGAACTGCAGTTAAATGTTGCCAAAGGGAGTGGCCATAGCTCTGTGGTGGAGCATCTACTTTACATGCAGAAAGTCTCAGGTTCAATCCCTGGTAAGGTTGGGAGAGGCTCCTTTCTAAAACCTCGGAGAGCTGCTGCCAGTCTGTGTAGACAATGCTGAGCTAGATGGACCAGTGGTCTGACTCTGTATAAGGCAGCTTCCTGTGTTCCTATGATACTCTTAATTTGAATGTGAAAAAATATGTATTTTTCACTAAGCTCATGAAAATGGGTCCTCTGAGGTAGATGGTATCCATAGATTAATACCAAACGAGGCTTTAGTTTCTCTTATTTATGTAGCCAGTGCTGAGGATTGTTTCACTGAATGTCAGATCTTGCAGATTTTAGCTTGCTCTGGTACCAAAGAAAAAACAGGGAGTACTTCCTACCTTTTGTTTATTTGTTTTGTGTGGGAAAGCAAGCAAGCAACAGTGGACATAGTGTGAGTCTCTTGCTATAACGAATGTCTGTTTATATTTCATCGTTTTGCATTTGGGGGGTGGGAAGAGAATTGTAGGATTGGAAGGAGTGGTGGTGGATGGGGTGTTGTAGCAAACTCTGCATTGGCCATTTCCCTGCATTCACTCAAAAGCTCCAGCAGCTGCTGTGTGGGGCAGGGCAGGTTGATCTGAGCCACCTGCAGTTTCGGAGTTGTCAGCATCCATCTACCTCAGGAGACAATGGAGGAGCGCACCTTTGGGGTTAAAGTCAAGCCGTTGCAGAGTTACAGTGCCTGCTGTGGAGTATTTGCAGAAAATGTGTGTGGCTCTGCTCCCAACAAGTCCCTTGCCTGGCTTAAGTTCAAAATATATTGAATTCAGGAAAAAATGCTCCTGCTGTTGTTTTTTGCTTGCTTTTTTGTGAGTTTGTCAGTAAATTTCTAAAATGAAAAGTTTGGGCTCAAACCTTGCCTATTGGGACATCATATTGACGGATTCCGCATCCTGCCCCAAATCTGGAAAGTATAGGTTCCGACTATTTTGCACGGGGATTCTGTTCCTAGCTCCCATGCATGTCAGCGGAGTACGTATAATCCTGCCATGTTCTATATCACATTCTGCCCTCTTCTGGGTCCAAAATGACCCACACGTCCGTGGTTGTGCATCAATTGGATGCACAGAAAATGTTTGCCACCTGTAATAATAATCAAAGATCACATTGCTAAAAGTATAAAGAAACTTGTAACAAATTCATTGCATATATTGCCAACGAGCCCACGTGAGGAGGCAGTTGAACTGTTGACTGTCAAGGATGTCAAAAGTATGCTAGAGGAGGAGTTTGACATTGATTGACTTGTTTGCTTCGGTCTTCACAGCAGAAAATGCATGGTAGATCCCTTTCTAACTTTCTGAGGAAGCAAACGATAATCACCAACTCCAATGGCTTCAAAAGAGGATTAGACAAATTCCTGGCAGACAAGGCTATCAGTGGTCACTAGCCATGAAGGCTTTGTTCTGCCTCCAATGTATGCCTTTGAATACCTGTCACTGAGTATCACAAGTGGAGAGTGCTGTTGCACACAGGTCCTGTTCGCAGATTTCTCAGAGGCATCTGGCTGGCCACTATGAGAACAGGATACTGGTCTGGATGTGCTTTTCTTATCAGACTGTGGTTCCCATAATCTCTGACCTTTGGTCATGCTGCTAGTTTTGATTGGAGTTGGAGAATGTTCACATGGTCCTTCTTTTAGAGCAGGCATGGCCAAACTTGACCCTCCAGATGTTTTTGGGGACTACAACTCCCATCATCCCTAGCTAACAGGAGCAGTGGTCAGGGATGATGGGAATTGTAGTCCCAAAACATCTGGAGGGCCAAGTTTGGCTATGCCTGCTTTAGAGGGTCAAGGAGTACCATGTTACTTATAAGGCTTATTTTCTGATCAAACTAGTTTACATTTTGCTAGTGGTGCACAGGTTGAATCCCTATGCTAGGTTCCAAACCCACAGCAGATTCAAATCTTGACACAGTTTTGGATGAATTCCCATCTGCATGTTCTTTAAACCACCTCAGGTGGCCTAATGATAAGCCCATTCTTAGATATGTTTTGTTTTGTGGAAGAAATCTATAAAACCATGTTCTTCTGTACATGACACAGTATGTATATTTTGCTATATGGATATGGTTTATATGGATTTGACCAATTTGACCATGTATTAGTTCACAGACACTTGACTTGCATTGACTGTGTGGTAATGTTATTGAAGAGTGTATCTCCAATTCTTCCTTTCTTTGGACAAGTAGGACTCAAAAGGGGAAGGGGAAAATAATTTGATCGATGGAAAAAATAGCAGTATATATAGCTATCCTAAAGTGAACAGGAGTCTGTAGTCAAACACTACCTCTCCAATAGATGTCACTGCAGTCACCAGCAAACATTGCTGAACCTGATGTGGACAAGGCAAAATAACTTTAGTAACCTCTCTGAAAAATACAGACTTTCGATATTTAATTTTTGTTCAGTTATTGGATTTTCTTAACGTACTACAAAATGTTTCATTCTCTCAATAGTGACACAAAAGCAGGGTTGTAAGCAAGGAGCTTGGGTTTTAATTTTGATACTGTGCATTTATCTTCATGTGATGGATTTTTGTAAGTAATTTTTTGTTGGCATTGTTCCTATTCTTTCTTTCAATGATCTTTCTCATCATACCTTCCATAAAGGGCAGTGGAATACAAGAATATATTCCTGTCCAATCATGTAAGATTTCATCAAGCATGCACTGCCACGTTCTCTGTAGTGTGACATGACTAAAGTACCAGTGCACAGATTTTTACAGCTGCTGAGGCAGTGTTGGAACCCTTAAAATATCGTCCCCTAAAACTATTTGGAGAGTTGTAACCAATAACAACATTTTGGCTCTTTTCCTGTTAATACACTGAGCAGATGGTATGTCAATGAATGTACATATGCCCATGTCTTTTGGGATGGGAGGGGCAGGGAATCCTAGAAAACGTTCTTCAGATTCTCCCCCTGCATTTAGAGAAATAATATATAGGAAATCTCAGTGCTAAATGACTGTTATGCTGGCTTGTGATTAAATTTAACTGCTATGAAAAAGCAATATTTTAAAAATTATTTAAATGTCTCACTTTTCTTGCATTTTACTGACAAGGAAATAAATGCCTTATAATCCGCAGGGCAATGATAAGAATTTGGACTGGATCAATGTCAAGAGAGCAGATAGTTTTGTTTCTGGGTTGCAGACATGATCCTCTGCTGCATCTCCCATTTAATGCGAAAACCGAAAGGTAATACTTATGAAACTCTGCTAGGCTGACAGGCGTTCATTGATGATTGGAACCAGAAACATGCATTTCTAAATGCATGTGACTGGATGTCATAAACCATTTTGCTGTAATTAAGAGCAGGTCATTTAGAATCATATCAGCTGTGTAGCTAGCTGAGGAGGAAAGGGGCAGCATTGTGTATAAAATGACTTGTGTTTCGGGACAGGGATGCCATTCGAATATTAGTGATTTCCAGCAGTGCAACAGCAGCAGCAGCAGCAGCAGCAGCAGCAGCAGCAGCAGCAGCACTAGCAGCAGTAGAGCGTCAGTGGGTCAGATGTGGGAAGCCAGGGATTTTCTTTCCCCTGCTGCATAGTTGTGCCGGCAGTTTTGCTGACAGGCGTAACTATTTGGCTTTGTGGGCAAGCCTGAAATTAAGTATAATTGATCACATCTCACAATAGAAAGAGGACTGACAGCTTGCCCTTAAGGCGAGGGAAATCTCTCTGTCAGGCCCAAGGTCGTCAGAAGAAAGACGAGCTCCGAGTCTCTTTCTGTCTATGTGTGTGATGAAGATTTGAGCTGCTCTCAGCATCTGAATGTTTGTCAGGAATGCAGATACCTTGAAGTGCATAGCGATACAGCAATGGTACAAGGGGGTTTCCCAGGTACGTAGCAAAGTATCTATCTATATTGTACTTATTTTCAGCAGCTCGTTTTCAGTATTTAATGAGTGGGAATTAGTAAATGAGAATAACAGCATTTTATTTTTTCTGAGTTACTTGCATGTAGCAAGGATTGATGGCTAGATGAATTCTGGTGTTGTTGTTGTTTTAAAAAATGCATTTGGCTAAGTTTTAAGTTTGAAACCATTGATGAAATCCATTTGAATCAACCTGTAAAACTGAGAGCATCATAAATCTTTCACAGTTGCTTATAATGATCAAACTTACTTATTTGTAACCAAACTGCATTTTTAAAATGTGAGTGCAGATGGTGGTCCTTATGTATTTTGCCTTTGTTTAGAATACAATTTTAAAAGCTGCTGTTTAAATAACCAGCATTCAGCATTTTCATTGTGTAAGGGCAACAGCATGCAAGTAAACAAACAAACAAACAAACAGGCTATTTCCAAAAAGTGTAGCTATACGATAACATTATTTCTTACTTGTTGGGAGGTGTGATATACTCTCCCTAGCCACATATATATAGTGAGTAGGTTTCAAACATTTTGTATGAACTCCCACGTGTGTGTGTGTGTGTGTGTGTGTGTGTGTGTGTAAAATACACACATACACAAAAGTCTCGGGTCTGAATATGTTACTCTATAAAAGACATGACAGTAATAGTTTGGTATTTTTGGCACCTCTCTTTTTGCTTCAACCATTCCTTTGCCAAGCACTGCATATGTGGAATTTGAAGCTCTTTATTCTGTATACAAAGAGGTAGCTTTGGGTAGCTACAAAGGAGGAATCTCTTAGGGAAGCAGCACTCTATCACTGAGGAACACTTAGCATCACTGCAGTGACTTGCAATTAGAGAGATGACATAACAGGTGGTGAGGAGAGGGGGGTTGTGTGAGCATTTGCCTGATCAGGGATAAATTATAATATCCCACTAATGCATTCCAGAGGCTGCTTTGAAATGTAAGCTGAATGCATGGCCCCATACAGCATCTTTTTACCTGTTACAAATAACACTATGGCACTGCAGAGGCAGTAAGAAACATCTGATCTAGCCAACTGGCACAGCTATGAAAATTATATTACAAATTTTTTGCTGCATGTCTGTTTTTGAATCTGGAACTTTTGGAAATGTGAACAGTATATAATCTGTTCAAGGCAGGGAACTTAATACCTGCCAGCACCTTACTGTGTTCTGAAAAACCCTTTGCAGAATATTGTCTGTAATCGCAGAAATTTGCACATTATCTCTCTGTTCATGCTTTTATATTTCCTCTGAAGCTGCTGCTGCTGCTGCTGTTGTTGTTGTTCAGAGGCAGGTTTATAGATGGGGTTAGTGAAGACCCTTTTACTAGACACCACAAGCTGGGGATAGCAATGGCCTCATCTTTTATGGGATACAGCTTCATAGAGGCAAATGGCATAGCATAAGCTCAGCGTCCCATTTCTGACAGCCCCACAGAACGGTTGGCTCAGCCCAGGTTGCTGAGTCGTGTTGGGAAATCGCCACAGCTGTGAAAAACTCATGTGATTCCAGCAAGGGGGTCCCTCACCCGTGCCCAACACAACTGGGACATAACACTGTTGCCAATGGTGTGATGCGGTGATCCATATCCACAACCTTAAGGAGGCATCATCTGCAAATTCCATACATTTAAGGATCACACCTGTTGGCAAATAAAATATTTGTTATTGTTAACAAATAAAGATGACCAAAAAAAAACCCCCCAGCACAACCCCTGTAGTGAAGCAAAAACCCTGTGACCAGGGTTGCTAACACTGGGTCCAGAGAAATTCTGGACTACTTTACTCAGTACATGTTACACCATGTAGTAGGGATGGGTGTCTGGGGAAACAACAGCTGCCCCATTTCCTCTTTACCAGATCGACTGGAGGAGTGAAGTTCCCTCCATGGTCCACTTGGGCAGAGGAGGCTGGTCCCTTAGGGCAAATGGGTCAATGTCCCACCAACCTCAGCCTTCTCTCAGCCAGCCTCCACCCGCCTCTCTTCTTCCTTAAGCTAAGTCCAGAAGGTGGCACTGCCTTTCAGCATCCTTCTCTTGCTCAGTCTCAGTGTTGCCCCTTGCAGAACTCAGCAGGGAGCAGGAGGCAGAAGATGGGGACAAAACTAAGAATTAGTTGGCTCTGCCTGCCATTAGCTTTGGCTCCACCTGCTATTTGGGCTCTCTGTCTTCTGCCCCACCAGTCCCAATGTGTATCAGCCACCCCTGCAACCTGGGTGCCTCTCTCTCTTCCAGCTCTCTTCCGATTGGCTAGGAGAGAAGCATAGAGGCCAGCTGATAGGAAAGGCTGCACAGGCAGTCAAGGCTCCAGCTGTGAGCACAAAGAATGCAACCGGGAACCCAGGTTTCTTTAACAATTCCGTATCTTGTATCGCCAGTAGTGAGTAGATGGGTGGCTGTTGCATTGCTTACTCTCTCTTTTTTCTTGGCCAACGGTCAGAGAGGTAGTAGTCCAAGAACATCTGATAAACCACCAGTTCCCCAACCCTGCTTTAAGCAGTGCTAATAATTCCTATAGCATTGCAGTGGGAGAGAACCATGTCTGTATGGCAGGTGCCTGTAATGTTGGTTGAGCATGGTGGCATGCAGCTGGGAGCATCCGCAAAAAAGAAAGTTCCTCTTGGTCCCCAGGATGCCTGCAATAAGAATCTGATCGTGGAGACTTCAAAGCCTGTGGTGGTTCTGCAGCCATGCATATGGTCACTGGAACTCCTGCAATTATTACAGTAATCTGTTTGTGGACTGTAAGTATGAGAGGTGTAAGCACGTTTCCCAGAATAAGCTCTGTGCAGTCAATTTCCAATAGACAGTGTACACACGCCTCAAAATTCATTTCAAGGGAGAAATAGTACAAGTACTGTGATGTTTTGGTAGTTCAAACATTTCACTTTACTTAGGAGTTTATTGTTCTGACCCAGGCAAACCATTAGTGATTGTTCTATGTTTGAAATACAGGTTACTGTCTGCAGTCAGTAGAACTGATCGAAATTGTTTCATATTCAGGGCTAGACGTCCTTACAGGGCTGTACTATGCATGTCTATTCAGAACCAAATCCACTCAGTTCAATGTGTATGGCATTACGTTGGGGGAGGAAAGAAAGTAGCATTAAGCAGAATGAGATAGAATCCAAAAAGCATTACAGTAGGACCATGCAATCTTGTGTGCTAAATAAGTGTGTGTTTAGATCACACAGAATATACTGTTATGCTGTCCTACATCTTCTTATGTATAGTTCTGGAAAGATGACATATGTTGAGGGGAGCGTTATGCTAATATTAGAGGGAGATCTTTCAAGTGTGCCTCAAAACATTGCTTTTTTCTCCTAGTGATGTACCACAATGATTTCAACTCTTCCATTTATAATTAGCGACTGAAATGTCTTTTATCTGACAGCTGAAAAACTTTTATGCCAAAACTGATCATTGCTCCCATTGTATTATGTTCACATAATTTAATAAGCTATGTTATTTCTGCCTGCATGTTGTCACTTGAGTCAAGACAGTGATCAGAAGTAGAATTTTCAATATGCAAACAAGTTAATAATGAATTCTAATTCTCAGCTGCATGGCTTTTGGTGGTTTAAATAAAAGAAAACTTATTTAAAAACATTTCAAGTCAAAATTGTTCTGATATGCATTAGACTAAAAGATGTGGCCCTACCAGAGCTGAAGGGATGCGACAAACATGAAATCCGAATTAATAAAAAATATTGCCGCCCGAGCTTTAATTGGTTAAGATCAAAGCTTCCTTAAAATAGCTAGATGAGGATTTGTACAATAGATGGTCCCTTGGCCCCTGTAGAGGAAGAACAAGGAGCCCATGGATCTTTAGAACACAACATCACCCAGAATCGTATGAAAACAAGAATTAGGTTGAAATCTCACAAGAATTCAGATAGGCTGGCTACATGGTCTGATTAAGGTTGGCTCCCACCTTGAGAAGTGGCAATTAGATAATAGGGAGGCAGGTATTTCCCTTATATTTATTGTGGGTGCTGGTTCATTAGGGCCACCAACTTATTCTGCCCTAACCTGCCTGATTTATGTCCACTCTAGGCGGGCAGCACTGACTGTCAACTTCCTTAATCTCAGTTGTTACCATTGTAGAACTCTGCAGGAGGGGAAACTAGATTTTCTTAGTTCTACCTGTTATTGCTCTAGCTCTGCTTATTATTGACTTTGGCTCCACCTACCGTTGGCCTCCCTGGCTTCCCCTTACTAAGTCCCATTGGGAACTTGCCTCCACTGCTGGTTGCCCTTCATGAGGGCTGAGGAGAAACTTTCCATGCTGCCTGGAATCTGGCATGTTTTCTGCTGTTTATGCCATTCATCTTAATTTGATTAGCACAGATTGCCTTTTGGACTGATACAGCTGAACATTTTACTGATTAAACAAAACCTGTTAAGCAAAACTCCCAGCAGCATTTTCTGTGGATTTGTGTGCCTTAAAGCCGTACCTTGGATTTGCCTTGGGAAAACTTTTTCTGCTTGCTCGTCTGTCCCCTTTCTTCACATTTTTAAAATTCCTCCTCCTTGAAGGAATCCAAAATTTCAGTGGTGAAGCATGAAATGATACACTGTGGCCTGGGCTATTAAAAGAGAGGGTTCTTTTTAACCTTAAACAGCTTTCCTTTCAATATTATTGAGGGATTTGTATCTCTTTTGGTGCTTCAGATGTTGGCAGGTATGTGTAGGCTACCCTGAGCAAATGAAAAGCAAAATTGCATTAAACACATGGCATGTTCTGTCATTAAAATTGGTTCCACAGGTTTTTTTTTTGCGCTTTTAGTCAAAAGCCATTCATCAAGTATTTTGAGGAACATCTTTTCTGAAAACAATTAGAAGTAATGATGGAGCTGCACAGGGGATCAGTTCCTGGATGTAACCTAAACACTAACAAAGGTCATGGTGCAAATTTGTACAGCTCAGTTTTTTGGGAAGTGTCATGTTTATGTTTTTCAAAGTGATGGGTTACCTGCATTACAGCAGAATTGAAGAGTGATTTCAGTGCAGAAAGACAATCTTATACTAGATTGTGAGAGTGCTGCTGGATCAGAGCAAAGTCTTAGCTAATCTTGCAGCTTTTTTTTTCCCTGAAAAACCAGCCAGATGCTTCTGAGAAGCCCACAAGCATGGCATGAAAACACTCCTTGCGCTCCCACATCACAAGCATATAGATGCATGCTGCCTCATAACCTGTTGTTTACAATGGGCTATTTTGCTAATAGCTTTTCTAATATCTATATTTATTTACTTCAGTGTATAAACCTGCCCTTAATGAAACAGATCCCTGGGCCGGTTAGAGGAGAATACCAAACAATTAAAACTTTTTAAAACAGTCATTTTATAAGCAGTAGTGCAGTGTACAACAATAATGCAGCTGGTGAAGCACACATCCAATAAATGGCCGTATCATCTGCTCTCCTCAAAACATCTGGCTAAAAGTCTTCACCACAGAGAAGGTCCTTTCTTTGATTTCTTTGTGGGGTACCACTAGGTTCAAAGAACATATCGCTGAGGACATGCATTATATCCTAAGCTCCATTTCTTCCTGTGTAGACTCCATGTTGAAGAGAAACAAGTGGCAAATTGCTTGCTTCTCTTCAGCCTAACTTCCAACTATGGTTGGTGAGGGTTCATGCCTCTGTGTTATTGTCTGCTACCAGCATGCACAGTCCATCCATTTGGACTGTCCCTTCTACATGAGAGAGATGTGGTGTTTATAAAGTGTTGGGCTACCACCAGGGGGACTATGATACTTAGTCAGATAGCTCACTGGGTGACCTTGGGGAAGCTGTGAATTATTGAACCAGTTTCTGGAGGTGGTTATAGGATGGATGAGGGTTATAGGATGAGACTTAATCCAGTTAGGGCATGGGTAGGGAAACGATCTTAAGTTGACTGAAGGTTTACAAGTGGTTTTAACTAGTGTTTCACTCCTCCTAAATGAACCAAGTTGTACACTGTATGGCAATCCTCCTGGACTCAGTGCTAACTGGGGAAGCTCAGGTAGTGTCCAGGAATAGCTTTTTCTAGTTTAGTATGGTACACTAGCTGCAGACCTGTCTGGAGTAATCTGACTTTGCCTCTGCCTGTGATGTCCAGTGTGGTCTAGTGTAATGCACTCTATATTGGACTTTGAATTTGAGATGGTGTGGGATGAAGCCACCCAGCACTGGGGTTGGGGGTAAGGTGTTCATTCCTCAATTTAAAATGCTGGTTTTAACCTTTTAAAGCCTTCAACAGTTTGAGTCTGAGCTAATGGAAGCATCATCTTTATCCATATTATAACCACCCTGCCTTTTTAAGATTCACAAAAAGGGGCTTTCTCACATGACTGCCTTTGAAACAGATTGCTGGGCACAAGGGAAGAGCTTCTTCTGCAGTGGCCTCATACCTGTGGAATGCGCTCCCATCTAGGGTCTGCCAGGGCTGGTTATTACAGGCCATTAGGAAGCCTCTAAAGATGCATTTGTATTTCTTGAGTTCCATTTCATTAGACTGCTAATGGCTCTTTGTTGCATTTTGGGGCTAGATTATACACACACACACACACACACACACACACACACACATGTATGTATGTATGTATGTATGTATGTATGTATGTACTTGTTTTAATTAATTTTGTAGGTTTTTTGTGTGTCTTGCATTCTTTGCTATAAACTGCCCTTAAAGGTAGCCGGAAATAGTTTAAAATACTAATACAGTGCTACCTTGGTTTAAGAACAGCTTAGTTTATGAACAACTTGGATTAAGAACGCTGCAAACCTAGAAGCAGGTGTTTTGGTTTGTGAACTTTGCCTTGGAAGCAGAGCATGTTTTGCTTCCTGTTGGGTGTGTTCCATTTGTAAATTGAGTCCCCCTGCTGCTATGGGAAAGCACACCTTGGTTTAAGAATGGACTTCCAGAACGGATTACGTTCGTAAACCAAGGTACCACTGTAAATGCATCACCATTGCTGCCGAACACGCTTGATAATGCTCTGTGGAGAAAGAGGAAGAATTATGACAAAATATATACTTTCCGCTATTGTGTAGCATTGCCATGGCTTTGGACCGTGGCTTTGTATCCTGTCTTGGACCGTCTCAGACTATTTGTATAGAGAGGCTACTGACTGCTTGGTGCTCTCTGGGCAAAACAAAGAGTTCTGTAACATGAGGAGCACTGCAATGCACTGGTTTTCATTTGCTTAAGTTCTCAATTCTCAACAAATGAGACTTTGCAGAACATGTAGTCCTATGCAATAGTAAGGGATGTATCTAGTTATTTGTGATGAAGTTTCATTCATTAAAAAGTAATTCTGGTAACAATAATATTGTGGAACCTTGGCATTGAGGACACCTGGACCTACATAGGGCTTATTGAGTGATTATGCCAGAACGCACTGAGATTTCTCAAGGATGACAGACATGGGTCATTAGAAGTTATACTGCTTGGCAGATGGGGATGTCTGCCCTATTGTTGTTTTTTTTACACGGTCAGAAATGTTTACTCCTGGTGAAGTGTTCATAGTTATTTCCCCAGGGGCAATTGCTATGACACAAAGCAATGACCAAACCCTTTCTGATTTCACAGAAATATAGACATAACATTGGTAAAATTGGGCCCTTTTTGGTTGATCAAAAATCTAAACTGCATAGGATAAAATAGTCTGTAATGTCAATTAGTAATTTAAAGATAATACAAACTGTTGACTTACAGAGAACCCTTCATTTTATTTTCATCCTATCTCTTGGCATCTCCTTAGTCCCCCAAGACAGCTCACAACATCAATTTAATTCAGTATGCAATTGTTTTGGATGGTCCTTGTGCTCTGAATATGTAATCTTACGTGTTGAAGATTTCTGTGCAATTCAGAATCTCGTTTTCTCTTTAAAACTACTCATTGGTGAATTAAATAGCTTAATGCCTGTGTCTCTACAAAGTGATGATGAATTGTAGGAATCATATATGGGCTCTCACCATTTAATTTGGGAGGATTTTGCATTTCTATCTGTTAACAATGTCTTTGAACCTTTGGGGCAACCGTGTATGTGTGTCTTTTTGTTCAAAATACTCCTCCTCTCTGCTCAATTCTTCCCTTGGAACTGCTTATCCAGCTGCTTATGTCATTAATGCAGGATTTTATCAGGAAGGGGGGGGTGTCTTCATCATTCTCATATTTAATCAGTGCTGTCAGGGTGGTGATCAACAACCAGCCTGCTCTGTTTCTTTCCTAATCTACCTAAAGCATCTGTCCCTTTATTAGCAGTGAGGAAGTGGATAAGAAACATGTAGGCAGCTCTTTTCCCAATGTGTACAGTGTGGTGTAGTGGTTAAGAGTGGTAGACTCGTAATCTGGTGAACTGGGTTCGATTCCCCACCCCTCCACATGCAGCTGCTGGGTGACTTTGGGCCAGTCACACTTCTCTGAAGTCTCTCAGCCCCACCCACCTCACAGGGTGTCTGTTGTGGGGGAGGAAGATAAAGGAGATTGTTAGCTGCTTTGAGACTCCTTAGGGTAGTGATAAAGCAGGATATCAAATCCAAACTCTTCTTCTTCTTCCCAATTCCCTTATTTTTAAGTATGTAGCACTGCAGGGTTTTTTGATGGTGTGGAAGCTCTCTACACTCAGCAGTTGTTACTCTGCATGAATAACTAAATGCCCAGAGGAGATGGGATCAAAGGGTAGGTGCAACTCCTTCTTCATGCAGGAAATCTAGACAGACCATCCCCAAGAATTGGTTGTCTAGTCTTCAGAAAGGTAATAGTTAGATTGTTGAACTGCTCCTATAGCCAAGAAGGTTGCCCGTACCACCCAGATATTGTGGTTAACTGAGTGGGTAAATGCCTAAATAACTTAACTTAAGCTCATTAGATCTAATCCTGCCCTCTAGGACAGTAGAGAATGTGGGTTGTACCCATGGTTATTTCTACTTGGACTAGACCATTGAAGTTATTAGGCAGGACTAACTTAGGTCTATGCATTTCAGTGAGTCTGCTCTTGAATGGAACTTAGTTGGCTACAACTGTGTAACTCTCCCTGGGATATTTGAAGAATGCTGTCATGATTGTGAACCCACCCTTCAGTCTTCTTTGCTCCAGGCTAAACATACACAGCTCCTTCAACCCTGCCTCATAGGATTTGCTTTCCATACTGCTGATCATCTTCATTGACCAGATCATTTTGTCATTCTTAAAATACAGCACCCAGAGCATTCTTGCATTGTGGCAGTTGTGTTGATGCTCACAAGCAGCCAGCTGAACAGCTAAATATGTATGAGATAGCAGTCCTCCTTAGGAAAGGAAATGTGGGGGAAGCGGGTAGTCGTGATGATGAGCATGCTGCTTCTTGTATTTTCTGTCACCTTCCAAGACACAAATGGTGACTGCCTTCAAGCCTGCCTGGCTTAGGTCTTTCAGAGCTTGCAATGGCATCCAGAGGATGCATTATCCTCTGGGTTCTGAATTTTGTCCTCAGATGTCATAGAAGTCTGGTGCCAGGCAGCTGACCTGTTTGCAAAAGGAGCAAAGGCCCACTGGCATTTGACCAGGTGGCATCAAAGAGGCAAGAAAGGCAGGACTGTTAGCAATGAGATGAGATGGTGTTCTGTTGTCGTTTAGTCGTGTCTGAATCTTCGTGACCCCATGGACCAGAGCACACCAGGCACTCCTGTCTTCCACTGCCTCCCGCAGTTTGGTCAAACTCATGCTGGTAGCTTCGAGAACACTGTCCAACCATCTCGTCCTCTGTCGTCCCCTTTTCCTTGTGCCCTCCATCTTTCCCAACATCAGGGTCTTTTCCAGGGAGTCATCTTTTCTCAGGAGGTGGCCAAAGTATTGGAGCCTCAGCTTCACGATCTGTCCTTCCAGTGAGCACTCAGGGCTGGTTTCCTTAAGAATGGATAGGTTTGATCTTCTTGCAGTCCATGGGACTCTCAAGAGCCTCCTCCAGCACCATAATTCAAAAGCATCAATTCTTCGGCGATCAGCCTTCAGTATGGTCCAGCACTCACTTCCATACATCACTACTGGGAAAACCATAGCTTTTACTATACGGACCTTTGTTGGTAAGGTGATGTCTCTGCTTTTTAAGATGGTGTTCACAACCCATCAGCGTGTTTTTACATGTGTAGAATGTGTCCTTTTATTTAAAATGCATCTCTGGGTTATTTGTGGGGCATAGGAATTCGTTCATTCCCCCCCCCCCAAAAAAAATAGTCCGGCCCCCCACAAGGTCTGAGGGACAGTGTACCAGGCAGTGGCGTAGCGTGGGGGGTGCAGGGGGGGCACCGGGCGCAACATCTGGGGGTTAGGGTTAGGGATAGGGTTAGGGGGCGCAAATCCACGGGTTAGGGGGCGCAAATTACTTGCCTTGCCCCGGGTGCTGACAACCCACGCTACGCCACTGGTACCAGGCCCCCTGCTGAAAAAGTTTGCTGACCCCGAGTCACTAGCTGTGATCCTTGTGGTCCCTTCCAATTCTACAATTCTATGATTCTGTGACCTTTCCCACATCCCCGCCCTGCAGCTTCTAGCTTTCATGCAAAGGGAGATACATTGGGTCACAGTGCCCTGTTACACTGCAATCCTGCAAAGCTCAGAGAAGTGAGAATCAAACTCTAGTAAACTTCTTGTCCATCTCAAGAACGTTTCATCAAGCTACTAGCATTGGCGGAGGAATGGAGGGGCAGGGGTACCATCACGGCCACCGCCCTGGACATACGCCGCACACCGTCCCACCGTGCCGGGCGCCATGCCCCCGCAGGCACCGCACCCCCAGGATGCACACCATACCCTAGGGATGCGCGTCAGCCATGCCCCGTCAGCCATGCAAAAGTATCCTGGATATATGTTGTTTTTTAAGTAGCTTCCAAGCATTTGCTGATTTTATATTTGGGAACAACTCATGAGCCTTTGTGGGAGGACAAGTGGCTCCATTATATTTTCTGTTTTAACTTCTTGTATGCTACTTGTATGTTCAAGTCGCAGGGAGGAGAGCAACATAAATTGCCTTTTCTTGGGTTAGTTACTTCTTTTGATAGTTGTCAAGATTTTTTAATTCAAATTTTGTGTTATCCTAAGATAAGGTTCTGGGAGATATTAGGAAAGATGAACAGTTCTGTTTCTCATTGTTTCAGTGCTAAGGAAATTCTAAACCCCAATTTGTTAAATTGCATCTTTTTAATATGCTCCATTTAGGGACTTGTAAGCTATAATCAGAGAATTAGATGCACTAGCTTCACAGCCCTGTGATTAGCCCTGTGTTCATTTCAAAGAAGTGAAACTAAGAAAGGTATGAATCATTTGATACGCAAGATTGGTCCTGTAATTGTGCATGCAAGCCACACGTTGAAGGTGGATAAATACTGAATGAAGAACGTGAAATAGCAGTGCTGTGATTCCATGCCCCCTTGTCTCTCTGCATGGAGGGCTAGTTATTGAGGCAGACATGTTAGCCCACTTATGCTCATTAACATAGGGCAGAACATTTCATAAATTAATACATCTTACCTTAACTTACCTCCAGCCCATTGATATTAGAGAATTTTATTGTGGTCAAGTAGGATTCATTCATTTCCCTCAAATGCAAATTAGAGTTATCTAATGAGATGACATGGAATTTGGGGAGGGGCAGAGCGGTATCACATGGATAAATAGAGCTCCAGCTACTATGACAAGATGCCATGTATCTTCTTTCAGTCTTTAATAGTAGTCAAGAATGCCACCTCACATAGCAAATGTGTAGCGTAAACCAAAAGCACAAAGGGAGACATTCTTGGTGATTGTTCCCTTTTCAGGAGCTTGGATAGAGTAAGGAAAAGTAGGAAACTCTTGGAGCTGCCTGGCTTTTAGGCGTATTCGTGATTTAAAATTGTGTCTTCCACATTCCTGATCCCAGCTGAGCACAACTGTAAAAAAGAGAATATAATACAGTCTAAAGAATTTAAGCCCATGAAGGCTTTCAGTGTGGGCAGGTACCCAAGATTCTAAGCTTTTATTTACTTACTTACTTACTTTCTTACTTACTTATTTTTAAAAAGGTAAGTCTCTAGCCCTCCTGGATAGAGAGTTATTATGCAAAATGTGCAGGTACCTTCTAGGCAATTGTGTGAAACAAAAGTGATGTGGCCGCCTTGTATATTATTCCTGGTAGTGAAGAATGCTCCCTGTTGCTATTAGGCAGCAAAAGCATCACTGTGTGTATGATCTCCATTACTGGGACTAGCAGGACATAGCTGACTTCCCATGGTAAGCATAAGGTTGTCATGGGTGGTTGTCTTATGCCCCACTCCCTGTGGTAGCCATTTTGTGTTACGTCCCCTGCATGGCATCCCTTTTTTGTGTCTGGCATCCGTAACTCTGCATCAGAGTTCAAAATGGGACCACTAGTCCAAAAAGGTTGGTGACCTTGGTCTAATGTCTTGCTATTCTAACTAATCATAAGACACAACTGTTCGTTTGTTTTTTTAAAAAATGCTGCACTTGTCCAACTGCTCCAAAAGCCTTATCTTGAAAGCAGTTCAACAAATACCAGAGAACTTAACTTTATCTTTTGTTTGAGAGATCATGTGACTTGGATGTCAACATCACAGTCATCCTTTACAGTACATGTATTTTTGGAAGTCCCAGTCAACTCAAAAGCTTTTCATCAGGCTACAAAAGTCGTGCTGCTGTTATCGCTAAACATTTAACATTTAAGTTATTTTGTCAGAATCAGGATTTATTTAACTATTGTAAGGCTTTAAAACTTATGTTTGGCATTCACTTGTTTTCTGCTTCTGAGCTATTAAGGCACATCCAGAAATCTATATTTTTATTACATGTTTCAGGGTTAAACAAGGCAACATGAAGCACAGACTGCAAATAGACGCAGAAAATGTTAAGAGCAGCACAGTAACCTCTTTTGTTTTTCTTCCATGTTTGCTCTTCAGAAACATAATTACCTGCCAATAAAACTGTGAATCAATGCATGAAGGGAGGAGAACACCTTTTGCTTGTGTTTATCTTTTGAGAATGTTTGCTATTCTCAAATGTGATGCTTTAGAAAGTGATGCTTCAGTGTCTGACAAAAGACTTCTTTTGCATGATTTGTCAGTTGACGTTCATGTAAGCTATACCACTGACTAGATATTAAATGGCTCTAATAGCTCTAAGCAAAACAAAACAAATCACTCAATATCCTTTCTGCAATGTAATAACAACAGAATTGCAATCGGCTTGTGTAAAGTATCTGGTAATGAAAACAGATAATGGAATTCTTTGCAAAAACAGGTACTAATTGGCTTTCCATTGCTTAAGCAGAATTCTTAAAAAAAATAAAAAATAAAAAATTATACCGCCGAAAGAGGAAAAGGAAGCAAAAATGAGAATGATGGGATTTGAAAATTGTCTGCAATGCATTTGTTTAGGCAGTAAATATTTGTACGGAATGATTTCCTGATAATGCGATCCATGTTAAGATCTAAAACCAGCAAGCTACCCTAGGGTTAGACAAAGTCCGCAGGAAAATCCAGATGATATTTGTATGTTGATTTCATAACTAACACAATGCATCGGCGGGGGGCAGAACCTCAGTTAGCTATGTATTTTTATTGACTGGGGGGGCAGCTGCCCCTTCCTGGCTATGCTCATGACATCATGACAGCCCCGGGATTTGCTTGCACTCTGACCTGTAATTTAGAGGACAGAGTTGTCCTGCAAGAGGTATCTAAGTGTTATGTACTGAAGTTCTCACCCTGGGCCAGCAGGGGGATACTGTAGATAGTTTTCACTCAGGTCCACATATGCAAATAAGGCACTGAAAGTGACGTTCAGTGATTGGATAGTTACAGAAAATAGTTCCATTGTAGTGGAGCTCTATATAAGCAGGCTGGCTGAACCCTTCAGTTCAGTTCTGTTCTGGCCTGTGAATAAACAAGAGCTGTTTGAAGAATCACTGTGTTGTCTGATATGTTCACCCACAACTTAACACTAAGCACTGGTAAGAGGAGGAGCTTGTTGCAGTCCAGACCTCCCATTACTCTAAATTAGTAGCATTTAGCTCCAGCTAGAAGAAACATTACTTTTAAAAGTGAAGCAGCTTGTCAGCATGCATAATGCAATCTTCATACTAGGCCTGCATATATCAAGGTTTAAAGAGCATGCTAAGTTTATAGTTCCCTCCCTCATCCTGCTAATCCACTCTTGCTCTGTGTAACATCTAGCCTGATAGAGAGTTTTTCAACTCAAAAGTCCACTCACTATTTTGCATCGTTTTTGTTGGTCCTACTAAAGTTATTGTCCAGGGTGCAGGTTTTGGAGGGTTCTTTCCTTATGGACCAATGTAGCTTTGTTTTTGTAATTAGTATAGTCCTTCACACAAGTGCTTAATCAATTTTTTCTTGGGGGGGGGGGAGAAAGAAATCTTATTTGTGTGCCGATTTCTACACATTGCATACTACTGCGATATACACAAGTTGATATGTGCTGGCTGAGTGAGTGAGGAAATGGCCAGAAAGTGGTTTCAGTTTTCCTTCTGATTGCGCGAGTCCTATCTCAGTGAGGAGAGTGTCTACCTGCAGCTTTCCCTTGGTTTACACTTCCTCATTCCGTATGCATTGCCTTTCTTGCCCCTGCAGATTGGAATGCCAATACCTGCATTCTATGCCACTACTGAGGCATCTAATCATAAGCCTGCATGTTTATCAAAGCTTCTATATATTTCAATCAAGGCTTGTATTTAAAAATGAGCTTAAAAAAAAAAGGATTTTCAAATGTTTCATGCCAGGCAAAAGACCAGCTGCCTAAAAGAACCTTGGCAAGATGTTTTTCCTCCTAAGACAAGAAGGGCCCCATTGATTTATAGTAGAAAAACAATTCTCAAAGTCATAAAAAGGGAGAATTACATATGCTGCCCCAAGGCTGAGAAAACACCATTAGGAATGGGGAAAGATAATACTAATGTGCCTCCCAGTAAAATGAGCCAGATCTTCTTTCTAAGGTTGAAAGGCCAGGAGCAAATGGAAGGAAAAACATTTAGCTAGAAAGAAAGAGAACATTTTTGGGGAAGTCTCTTCTAAAGCTGTTTCTTAAACTAAGAGAGTTAAAAAAGGTTAAAATGTGTTAAATGTTGGAAAGGCAACTGGCTTGGCAGAAGAAGCAGCTTCTTCCTATTTTATTTTGAGGCTGGAGAGGAGGGGGAAAGGGGGAGGTGCAAACTGAAGAGGCTTCTTTTAAAAGCTGTGTTTTATTGAGTTCCTTCCTTTTCACTTTGAGAAGCTTTATTCTTTTAAGAGGCTACCTATGATAAATGTATGAAATATATTAGCTTAAATATATTGGCTTAAATGTAATTATGCAAAGGATTTAAGGAATGCTAGATTCTTATTTCATATGGTTGTAAGAGTTGTATTTATCCTGAAATTAAGTCAGCCACCAGCCCCCCCCCCTGCCAGACAGAAGACGCCATCCGGGCAGTCTTGATATATAGTTGTCAGGCATTTTGTTTAGAAACATTAAATGAAGGAAATCTTTCAATGTTTATGTGAAACTCAAGATCCTTGACATCTGTTGAACATAAAATGTAAGATTAAACCATTTGTTTTAGAAGGCAATAGGGCAAGAAGGGCAAGAGGTGAGCTGGTAATTAAGATTCCATGTAAGATATATTATTACTTATTTGTCATTTATATATAGCTCTTTGTCTCCCATATAAGGGCAAGGAAATGGGTGTATCTTTTGTGGGTGTATCTTTTGTGATTGGCTCTAGCAAACAGCCAATAGGAATTTCAACCAGGCTGATTGGACAGAGGCAGCCACAGGAGGAGCAAAGGGGGCTGGATTAAGGGAATATAAGTGCTGGCCAGAATGGCAGGAGGCCAGGCCAGAGCTTGGTAACCACGTACCACTGAGCCTCTTATTTATTTGTCTGACAAATAAATTACTATTTTAATTTCTCTATTGCTGCGTTGAATATTTCATTCCAGCTAAGCGTTAACCACAAGCAGGGTGCTACATTTTATGGTGCCCTGTGACTCGGATAAGTGGTCTGCTGGAACGCAGCCCCTTCGCCCTACTGGGCAGGGTACAAGAGAGAGGACAACTGCTTACCCAAAGCGCGCACTGGTAATTTTTTCCAGGGGGAACGCAGAAGACTCGTCTGTCTGATACCCTGCTCACTGGCGGCGACGGACCGGGGGAAACAGGGAACCAACCAAGGGTAAGTGCACAAAGGGATTTTTGGCCCTCCAATTAATTAGGAGGAAGAGAAGTCTTGATCAAACTTCTGCGTCTCAGTAAGGGGAAACTGAGTACGCTAGGTGGTTGGGTACATCAGATGGTGATCTGGTGTAGGGAAAGGGAAGGATTGGGAGGTAGAGTGTGGTGAAGTATCCAGCGCATTGTATGTGTGAGAAAGTACAGAGCAATCTGTAGCTGACCCGAGTGTGGAGTGGGCAGTACTTCGATTCCTAGTGAGGCGACTCCATCTAGGCAAGGAAACCCACGAAGCGCGTCTGTGAGTGACTGAGTGGATACTTCACAGGGCCATACAATGGGAGTTGGGGGTTCAAAGGGGGAAAATACACCTCTTGAGTGTATGTTAAATAATTTTAAGAAAGCCTTCTCAGGGGCATATGGAGTCAAAATGACGCCAGAGCGCTTGAGAACGTTATGTGAACTAGAATGGCCAAAACAAATTACTGGATGGCCATCCCAGGGAACCTTTGATATAAATTTAGTAAGCAAACTTTGGACTGATATCGCCAAAGAAACTGGAGGGTGCCCAGAACAATTTCCATATATAGATTCCTGGCTGAGCACATTAAATAAAAATCCTCCATGGATAAGGGAATGCAAAGTCAAACGATGCAAATTATTGGCTGTAAAAGCCGAAGCTAGGAAAGGAATCTTGCCAAATAAACTCAAACCCATTTTTGAGGGGCCAGAGGAAGAGGTGCTTCCACCTCCACCCTATGCTCCACATCGAAGGGAGCTTAATCCAAACACTCCACCAGTTGTAACCCCAAGGCAAGAAACTGGAATGAATAATGGGAGTGGAGTCACAGAGCTTGATTCCTTGATAGATTATGATAAATATCTTCAGGAGGCATTGGAGTTCTATAATAAAGCCCAAGCAGAAGTGGTTATTCCACCTGTGACTCCTAATAGACCTCCATCTACAGTCTCCTTTAGTGGAACAACTGATTGCCCACCCCAAACCCCTGTACATCCAAGTCCCAGAGAAATGTTACAGAAGTTACAGGGAGACCTTGCTCGGTCAGCAAGCAATACAGCCAGGCGTATAAAGCTGCTAAAAGAACGCCTTGCGACAGATACCATCCCCTATGATTTGAGGCCCCTAGAGCAAAGTGAAGAGAAAGATCACGTAGTAGCCCCTCTTAGAAGAGTATTTGATGCACTTGAGGAGCCTGCACTGGTTAATGGGCAACCCGGACCACGGCCACCTCGAACTTCGACCCTGCAATATATTCCATTCACAACTACAGATCTGATGAATTGGAAAACACACACCCCATCTTTTGCAGAAAAACCTCAGGCTATGATGGACTTGGTGACTTCAATAGTAAATACTCATAGCCCTACTTGGACAGATTGTCGCCAGCTCCTAAATACTCTGTTCACCACTGAGGAAAGGAGAGACATAATTGAAAAGGCACAGATATATTTGCGTGAGCAGGCCAGAGCGGGAAATATTTATAATATTGACCGTCATCTCCAAGATAACTTTCCCTTGGAAGATCCTAATTGGGATCCAAACAATGCAATTCACCTGGCCAGACTCACCACCTACCGCCAGACACTTGTGCAAGGTATCCGCAGGGCATGCCAGAAGCCCACTAATATGTCTAAAGTCTCAGAAGTAGAACAAAAACCAAATGAGAGTCCGGGAGACTTTTTAGAGAGGCTGCAAGAAGCCTATCGTATATGGACTCCTTTTGACCCTGAAGCCCCTGAAAACAGTAGAATGATTACTGCTACATTTGTGGCCCAGTGCGCTTCTGACATTCGTAAGAAAATTCAGAAATCAGAAGGATGGGAAGGGATGCTGATGAGCCAAATTATGGCCATTGCACGCCGAGTTTATCGGAATAGGGATGAGGCTGAGAAGCAAGAGAAGAAGAAGTGGCAGAAGGAAAAGATGGTAATGCTAGCCACAGCAGTGAAGCAAGACCACCGCCCCTTAAATGGAGGGCGAGGGCGAGGAAGGAATCCACCACTGGGAAGGAATCAATGTGCAAATTGCAAGAAGGAGGGTCATTGGAAGCGGGAGTGTCCTGAACCCCTGAGGTTGGAAGAAGTGCGCCCAGGCCCAGGCCCAGGCCCAGGCTCCGGCCCAAGAAACCAGGGACGGGGACGGGGAATGATCCGAGATGGAAGATATCAGAGACCAGGACAGGGACGGAGTAGAGACAATTTCATTGGACTGGCAGAAGAGGATTTTACCCAAGACTAGGAACGACCGGACTCCATAAAGTTAGGCTTCCAGGAGCCCACGGTCACGATTCAATTAGGGAGCCATTTAATAGACTTTATGATTGATACTGGGGCTGAATACTCGGTACTCCCAGAACTATTGCAGAAAAAGGCATCTAAAAGTGTAGTCATTAAAAGTGCCACTGGACAGTCAGCCAAGAGGTCTTTCCTCCAACCTTTGGAATGCCAGATTGGGGGACATCGTTTAACCCATCAGTTTTTGTATATACCTGAGTGTCCAATACCTCTCTTAGGTAGAGATATGCTGTCCAAATTGCAGGCCCAAATCACTTTCACTCCTCGAGGTCCAGAAATGAAACTGCCATCAAAAGCAGCAGGAATAATTACCCTCTCAGTACCTAAGGAACAATCATGGCGCCTAATGTCAGCCTTGCAAGTCCAACCCACATTGGATACAGAATTAAACAAGCTCCTCCGAACTCTACAGGTGCCACCAGGAGTATGGGCTGAAAATAGCCCACCAGGAATGGCTAAGAATATAGCTCCAATTGTAGTAACCCTAAAACCTATGGCTACCCCTGTATCTGTAAAGCAATATCCCTTACCCCGGCGAGCAGCGGAGGGCATCCAGAAACATTTGGACCGCCTATTAAAATATGGTCTGCTTAAGCCTTGCCAATCAGAATGGAACACACCCCTTTTGCCTGTTCGAAAACCTGGGACAGATGAATACAGGCCAGTGCAGGACTTGAGGCTCGTAAACCAGGCTATCGAGACCTTGCACCCAAATGTGCCAAACCCATATACCTTGCTGAGTTTGATCCCACCAGAAGCAACATTTTTTACTGTATTGGACTTGAAAGATGCATTCTTCTGTTGCCGGCTGGCACCACAGAGCCAACCTATATTTGCCTTCCAGTGGGAAGACCCTTTGACAGGAACAAAAGGCCAGCTAACCTGGACAAGATTGCCCCAAGGATTCAAAAATTCCCCAACTTTATTTGGCACTGCCTTGGCGAGGGATCTAACAAGTTACCCCTCAACACCGGGAGAAAAGGTGGTTCTGCAATATGTGGATGATCTTATACTAGCTGCAAAGGATTTTGATACCTGTAAAGAAGGGACAGAGGAACTGCTCCACTTGCTCTGGGAAGCTGGCTACCGAGTTTCCCAGAAAAAGGCACAGTTATGTTTAGAAAAGGTCAAATATTTGGGCTTTGACATCTCACACCAACAACGAGCATTGAGACCAGAGAGGAAAGAAGCTATTTGCCTTATCAAGGAACCTACCACAAGAAAACAACTTAGGGGATTCCTGGGAACAGCAGGGTTTTGTAGACTATGGATACCTGATTTCAGTAGTCTGGCCAAGCCCTTATATGAAAGCACTCGAGGTGCAGAAAAGGACCCATTCGTATGGGGACCTGAGCAGAAACAAGCCTTTTTAGTTATCAAACAGCGACTTATGGAGGCACCAGCCCTTGGATTGCCTAATTCGGAAAAACCCTTTCAGCTGTATGTACATGAACAGAATGGGATTGCAGCGGCAGTCCTGACCCAGAGATTAGGAAGTTGGAACCGTCCAGTAGCTTATTTGTCTAAACAATTGGACTCAGTAGCAAAAGGATGGCCTCCATGCCTAAGGGCAGTAGCGGCCACTGCGAGCCTTGTCAAAGAAGCTGATAAATTTACCTTTGGCCAGACGATGTATGTGAATGTACCTCATGCTGTTCTGACACTCATGGAATATAAGGGTAGTTATTGGCTAACGAACCCAAGGATGGCTAGATACCAAGGCCTATTGTGTGAAAATCCCAGGATTCATCTACGAGTAGTGAATATGCTCAATCCAGCGACTTTGCTGCCCCTACCAGAGGTAGATGATGAGGAATCACATGATTGTCTCCAAATAATGGATGAAGTTTATTCCAGTAGACCTGATCTGAAAGATGAGCCATTGAAAAATCCAGATGTTGTATATTATACGGATGGTAGCAGTTACCTGCATGAAGGTGCCAGACGAGCAGGATATGCTGTGGTCACCAATGAGGAAGTTGTGGAAGCTGAGGCTTTGCCTGCTGGCACCTCAGCACAAAAGGCTGAACTTATAGGTTTAACTAGAGCTCTGCAATTGGCAGCCGGATGTAAGGCAAACATCTATACTGATTCAAAATATGCCTTCTTAACCCTGCATGCACATGGAGCTCTATGGAAAGAAAGAGGTCTAATCGGAGCCCACGGGAAGGCTTTGAAATATGGACCTGAAGTAGAAATCCTGTTAGAAGCAGTATGGGCTCCAGAACAGATTGCTGTAATGCACTGCAAAGGTCATGGACGAGGAAGGGATCCAATAACCAGAGGAAATCATGCTGCTGACAAAGCAGCCCGAGAGGCAGCCCAAAAGCCTGTGGGAGGATTTATAGCAGCCCTCATACCAGAGGTAGTTCCGGAAGATGTTAAACCTCACTATACCCCAGAAGAGAGGAAGTGGGCTGAACAGGAAAGAGCAGTTGTGAAGGACGGTTGGATGATCCTGCCGGACAATAGGATTTATGTACCTCATCATCTAGCAGGTACAATTGTAAGAAATTATCATGAATCTACTCACCTTGGCGGTACTGCAACTAGAGAGAGTCTCAGTCGGAAGTTGTATATTATTAATCTATCACAATTAGCAACTTGCATTTCACAGAAATGTGTTCTTTGTGCTAAAAACAATCCCAGGCAGGGACCGGTACAACCTCCTGGAATTCAGCATGTGGGATACGTCCCCATGGAAAGCCTAATTGTGGACTTCACAGAGCTGGTCCCTTCTAAGGGATTCAAGTATCTCCTTGTGTTTGTAGATACTCTTACCGGATGGGTTGAAGCTTTTCCCACCCGAACTGAAAAGGCACGAGAGGTAACTAAAAGACTCCTCACTGAATTGATCCCAAGGTTTGGATTACCTAGATGCATTGGAAGTGATAATGGGCCAGCGTTCATTGATCAAGTAGTACAAGATGTATGTCGAGTCCTACAAGTAAAATGGAGACTGCATACAGCATATAGGCCTCAGAGTTCAGGGAAAACTGAAAGAATGAATCGGACTCTGAAAACCCAATTGGCAAAATTAACCCAGGAAACGGGATTGGGATGGGTAGATGTGTTACCCATAACACTGTTTCGTGTTCGGTGTGCACCCACAAAAAGACTTAAGTTGTCACCTTTTGAGCTCCTGTATGGGAGACCGCCCTCCTTTGTTCAGGATATTCCAGCTGACCTTAAACAAATAGGAGACCATGTGACACAGGAACAAGTGCAATCTCTCTCCCGTGTTTTTGTTTCTCTTAACAGGTGGGCCCTCGAGCGCACGCCGTGCAGCATTGCCGAGCCGATTCATCAGTTCCAGGCTGGCGATAGCGTATGGGTGAAAGAGTGGAAACGTGATCCACTTGCACCTAAGTGGCGTGGACCTTACACCGTCTTGCTCTCTACTCCAACAGCGGTGAAGGTAGCTGAGGTGACCCCCTGGATTCATCACTCTCGTTTGAAGAAGTCTGAAGGCAGTTGGACGTGCAAAGGTGACCCCTCTAATCCTTTAAAACTAACTCTCTCCAAAAACCCCTGTATCTAGCCCTACCGGGAACGGGCTAGGTCACGGGCAACATTTGACGACCGGCCTGCTGCAGCCACAACCTGGAAGCTGGCTGACCTGCGCACGCCTGAAGCTTGAGGAGCGTCTGAACCAGCGACTGTGAACGGAAAGATTCTCTAATACAATTGATTGACTGCCCCCCCCTTGTGGAACAATTATCAGAGATATTACTCATTGGGGATCCTCGGGATATATGTTTTGGTCTTGGTGGTTCCCCATTTCTGTCACTGGGGGAATTATATTGGGGCTAATAATTATTTGCTATCATAATAAGGTAATCTTTTGTGGAAGGAATGCATATACTAGACATCAACATGATTTTATTATTAATCCTGATCCCTTGGGAAGGGGAAGGGTCCTTGAATCTGACCAAATTGGCTAAATATGGATTCAGCCATGACCACAATATGTGGGTAGGTTTAGCTGAAATGGTAGCTAATGTTGCAAATAGGACCAATTGCCTTGTTTGCTCTCTTGGGCCAGATGATTCAGAGGGAGGTATGCCCTTATTACCGATACCATTAGATGCTATTGGTATGGTAAGCGAAATGCCACACCAAACTGAAATACAGAATTTCCCCGGATGGAACTCAACTAAACCATTACGAGTTATACCTGTACAAGGGGAATTCTGTGTACATAAATCATCAGATGCAGCTGATTCTCCCATGATAGGCTCTTCTCATTGTCACTATACTTGGGATTATAAGAAGAATAGTCATACCTGGGCACACGGTACTACCTATCGAACTCGGAATGCCTTGCCCTGTGCACCTCCTTTTATTCATGCATGGAAAGTGGTGTGGAACATAACTGTGACAGAAAAAGGCAATCTAACATACTGCACTGTAAACTCTCTACCCCTTTTGGTATTTCGCCTTCTGTATTCCCCGTACCAAAAACCTCAGACCCGATGGTTGTGGTGGATATGTGGAGAATGGGCATACAAGAAACTCCCTTCCAAATGGAGTGGGACTTGTTTCTTGGGTTGGGTATTACCACCAATGTGGATTATGCCCACTAGTTCGGCCAGGCGAACACGAAGGAATGCTGATATTTCTCATATAGCAGGAGGAAGTACCCAAAGTTGGAGCGGTACTGATGATTGGCCGCCAGAGCGCATTATAGCCTATTATGATCCTGCCTCCTGGAATCCTGGTGAGCTCATACAAGGGGCACGGGATCCTATTTATAATCTAAACAGAATAATTCGATTGCAAGCAGTAGTGGAACTTGTAACCAATGCAACGGCCCAGAGTTTGAGACTTATTGCACAACAGTTGGATGAAAGTAGAGCCGCCATTTTGCAGCTGAAAATGGGAATGGATTATGTACTTGCCAGGCAGGGAGGCCTATGTGGAGTCTTGAACTTGACAGGGAATGCCTGTTGCTTTAACATTTCTGATAATGGTGAGGCAATCCGTGTGTTGGCCACAAAGATGGAGAATATAGCACATGTCCCAGTACAAACATGGGAAGGATGGGATATGGGATGGCTCACCAATTGGTTACCTAATGTCACAGGACTCAAAGGGATACTATTGTCTTGCTTGTTTTTCTTGACAGTAGTAGTATTGGTTTTATGTATGATGCCATGTATCATTTCATGTTTTAGAAGTACAATTAGCAAGATGGTTTCAAATGAAACTCTACCTCATATCATGGCCCTATACAGAGCTTTACCTCAGGAATATGATGAAGGTCAAGCTATCAAGGACACTTGGGATGAAGGTCCTTGAGCTTGAAAGGGGGGAATGAGGCATCTAATCATAAGCCTGCATGTTTATCAAAGCTTCTATATATTTCAATCAAGGCTTGTATTTAAAAATGAGCTTAAAAAAAAAAGGATTTTCAAATGTTTCATGCCAGGCAAAAGACCAGCTGCCTAAAAGAACCTTGGCAAGATGTTTTTCCTCCTAAGACAAGAAGGGCCCCATTGATTTATAGTAGAAAAACAATTCTCAAAGTCATAAAAAGGGAGAATTACATATGCTGCCCCAAGGCTGAGAAAACACCATTAGGAATGGGGAAAGATAATACTAATGTGCCTCCCAGTAAAATGAGCCAGATCTTCTTTCTAAGGTTGAAAGGCCAGGAGCAAATGGAAGGAAAAACATTTAGCTAGAAAGAAAGAGAACATTTTTGGGGAAGTCTCTTCTAAAGCTGTTTCTTAAACTAAGAGAGTTAAAAAAGGTTAAAATGTGTTAAATGTTGGAAAGGCAACTGGCTTGGCAGAAGAAGCAGCTTCTTCCTATTTTATTTTGAGGCTGGAGAGGAGGGGGAAAGGGGGAGGTGCAAACTGAAGAGGCTTCTTTTAAAAGCTGTGTTTTATTGAGTTCCTTCCTTTTCACTTTGAGAAGCTTTATTCTTTTAAGAGGCTACCTATGATAAATGTATGAAATATATTAGCTTAAATATATTGGCTTAAATGTAATTATGCAAAGGATTTAAGGAATGCTAGATTCTTATTTCATATGGTTGTAAGAGTTGTATTTATCCTGAAATTAAGTCAGCCACCAGCCCCCCCCCTGCCAGACAGAAGACGCCATCCGGGCAGTCTTGATATATAGTTGTCAGGCATTTTGTTTAGAAACATTAAATGAAGGAAATCTTTCAATGTTTATGTGAAACTCAAGATCCTTGACATCTGTTGAACATAAAATGTAAGATTAAACCATTTGTTTTAGAAGGCAATAGGGCAAGAAGGGCAAGAGGTGAGCTGGTAATTAAGATTCCATGTAAGATATATTATTACTTATTTGTCATTTATATATAGCTCTTTGTCTCCCATATAAGGGCAAGGAAATGGGTGTATCTTTTGTGGGTGTATCTTTTGTGATTGGCTCTAGCAAACAGCCAATAGGAATTTCAACCAGGCTGATTGGACAGAGGCAGCCACAGGAGGAGCAAAGGGGGCTGGATTAAGGGAATATAAGTGCTGGCCAGAATGGCAGGAGGCCAGGCCAGAGCTTGGTAACCACGTACCACTGAGCCTCTTATTTATTTGTCTGACAAATAAATTACTATTTTAATTTCTCTATTGCTGCGTTGAATATTTCATTCCAGCTAAGCGTTAACCACAAGCAGGGTGCTACACTACTTTCCTATGACATTGTGTGAATACAGGCTCTGTCCTCTGGGCTTGCTGCCTCTCAGACTATGAAATAGAGCGGGATGGCTAAAAGAAGCTCGAGGATTGAATAAGAGCAGAGAGTACAGGGAGGAGAGGGCAGGGGACTATCTTTTCTTCTCATTTATTTATGCCATCCAACTTTTTTTTTCTGATACTGGGCAAATAGAAAAATTAAGCTAGCCATACCCTGCTTCTTTCAGGTGTGTAAATGTATTAGCAGCAGCCGTCTATTTTTTCTTTAATTTTTCCGAGGCTTATCTTAGACGGAACATTAGGCTTGTGTTGAAACATTTGTACATATTTTGCCTGTTCAATAGAGTACTGAATTCAGACTCCACACCAGAGTTCATAAGCAAACTAGTTTATTAACATCATTATATACAAGTTCATAGCTGAGCTCTTAATACAGGCTTTCAGTGGTGTTTGTTGAATTCAGGCACATAGAATTAAATGTGCGTTGATCACTGACGTACAACCAAATACCCCCCCACAAACACATACTATTAGTTATTAAATTACATGTCACAGAAGGTCCTCTAATATAACTTTGCATGTAACACATTTTAATCAAGGCAGTTAGATCAATTGTGTCGTGCTGTGTGGTGATTTATTAGCTAGAGAAATAGCAAGTGATACACATAAATGCATTTTGAATCCATCTTCAAGTTACATTTTTTTTTAAAAAGGAAGAAAAATCCCCGCCCCCGCCCCCCAGTCATGGCTTTCCCTCCAAGATGTTTCAATGGAAGCAGTAATTCCATTGAGGTAAGATGCAGCTGAGGACTTTCCAAAGTTCAGGAGAAAATACATGTTATTTTTAGCACTATGTTCACAGCAGCCCTAATCCAGCAATGTAGCCCATTATCCTCTAAACTGTATGAATCTTCCAATTCCTTAAGATCTATTTTGAGAACCATTTCCAAGTGCTTTCCCAAAAGAGTCAGATGATGATCAAAGATGCTGGTATCTTGATAGTGGCACCTCAGTTGTGGAAAGCTCCATCCCCCTGCCCCTGGTGTATTTGATTTTTTAAACTTTTAGGTGCTGTGTAAAAATGCTAAGTTTCCCAAGCTTTTTATTAGAGAATTCCATTGCTGTATCAACTGTTAATATACCCACGGTTTACTGTTCCTGCTTTTATGCTTCTTCTTTTTTCTTTTTAATTGCTGCTGCTGTTAATTATTGTGTTGTTGGGAGCCTTGTCAACATTTTGTAAGTTGAAAGGTGGGATATTATTTAAATAAAACAATATCTGATCGGCATGTAGTATTTCAGGGGAAGAGTCACTAGCCTCGCCATGCTGCTGTTTTCAGCCTTGTTGTTTGGGGAGATGTGGCTGGATAGATCCTTCTGCATGGAAGTTGTATGCCAGGAATTTTAAACATTTCAAAAACAAAAACCCCCAAAGTTTTCCAAAACAGCAGAACAGATTTGGGGAGAAGAGGTTGAAAAAAGCAAGAACGAGCAGTTGAATAGGAAACAAACAAGAGGCATCAAACAGATAGATGTGGTATGTTTGCCATGATGCTTCAGAGTTAAGTTAGCACATCAATAAATCACATGGGTACCAATGACATTTACGCGCTCACACACACCAGACAAACAAACAAACAGCCAAATCGCAGAGGTGTGTAGGGAAGTGGTAAGACATTGCTAGCAATACAAAAAGTTCACCCCAGTGCATTTTCATGGTCTAGTCACTAGACTATTGTGCACAATTGTATTCTTCATACGGATTACGAGAGCAATAGATAAACTAGGTAGAGGAATACCTGAATCCTATAGTGTCATTTGAGTTCTGAACAAGCACAATAAAGCCATTGGGTTTTAGGGAAACGTCTTGTTTCCGCTGAACAAATGAGCAACAACTGCACAGCCTATGGCAAGGCCCTTTATAAGCAATTGACAACCTGAGCACTTTTGCACATATAGAAGGGTAGGGGACAAGAAGAAATAAGTGGAAGGCATTCATCTGATCCTTGTGTCTCGGTCCACATTCAGCCTGAGAGATCTTCCACACTCTTTGTAGTACAGATGAGTTCAGTCATTTGGTTTCCTCTTTCCCATTTCTTTCCAGGGGCCCATCATCTGGTATCGTTCACTGTGACAGTGTACTATTTATCTTAATTTCCTTCCATTCAGTAGACTAAACAGTGAGGAGCAAGAAATACCTTTCTCATTAGGGGGTGAGCTGTCCCATTCTTCCAGGGGTTTCACGCCTGCATATGTCCATTTGGTCATCAAAATAAGCTTACTCTTTCTAAGTTTTGTATCCTCTATGATTGACCTAATCATCCATTTAAGAAAAATGTAGCAAACTCTCAAAATTGATAGCCAGCTTAGTAGCTGTTCCAAGCTGATACAGCTGAGTACAGGTTGCAAACCTAAATAGAGGTGGAAGCTACACACATATAAAAACCGTTCTGAAAATACTTGAATGTATTTTTTAAAAAAAAAATACATTGAATTTTCCATAAGGCTCACCATTGCCATCTAGTGTCATTTTGTATATTGCACTTAAGACGTTTTATTTGCAGCTGTGTAGCTGAGTCCTAAGTCCCGTTTCAAATCTTGCCACTGTCACTGGATGATCTTAGGCGTGCCACTAGATGTTCAATATTATTCTTCCCCCAACACACACTTACGAGCAGTATGGGGATAACTGCAATGGCCTACAGAATACAGCAATTGCAATAATTTTATTTATAAAATCCTTTATCCCAACTTTTGGTTCTTAAAAGTAGCCTTGAGGGGACCGATTAAATAAACAAACAAAACAAACCACAACGACCAACTAAGTCAGTTCTTGGTATGAGCTTTCGTGTGCATGCACACTTCTTCAGATACACTGATAGAGAAAGTGTTGCATAGTTTTCTTGCATATTCAGTGGGATACGTGGATTGTAGAGGGTTCTTAATTCTAAGACCCTTGGGTATAATGTCCAGGTTCTTGCATTTAGTAAGAAAGAAGATATCAGTCTGTACCTGTGCAAGTTTCTTGGTGAGGTTGATGGACTTCCATTTCATGCGGCTCAATGTGGTGCCTTCCATAGTTCCAGTTACAGATAGGTAGCCGTGTTGGTCTGCCATAGTCAAAACAAAACAAATTCCTTCCAGTAGCACCTTAAAGACCAACTAAGTCAGTTCTTGGTATGAGCTTTCGTGTGCATGCACACTTCTTCAGATACACTGAAGAAGTGTGCATGCACACGAAAGCTCATACCAAGAACTGACTTAGTTGGTCTTTAAGGTGCTACTGGAAGGAATTTGTTTTGTTTTGACTATGGCAGACCAACACGGCTACCTATCTGTAACTAAAACAAACCACGACATATAATATTAAAAGTCATTAAAACATAATTAACCAGTGTTTGTGTGAGAGAGAAACATCTGAATATCTAAACTAAACCAGTGCATAAAAGCATTTGTTTATGTATGCATTTATTTACATAGTTGGCTTGCAATTGCTGCAGGCCTGCCAAATCAGAAGAGCCACAGTGTATCCTGACACAAATGCACACCCTCACACCTTCTTCCAATGTGAACACACACACACACGGTATAATAGAAATACTAGCTGCTCCATACCATATTATTTCGTAGTAAGCAAGTTGTTCTTGTTTTTTAAGGACAAATTTTGCTTTCTCTAGGCACGAATGGATGCAAAATAGATGGTGTGATAATTTCAGGTTGTAAATGCAGAATTAGTTTTCAACTATTGAAACATTGTCCTGTGGTTTGATAGCAATGTCCGTCCTTTAATTTGATAGTTACTCCTCTGTCAAGCTGTTCTTTGGTCTGCTGTTGCTATAGAAACATTTACTGTTCACAGTTAACATTGTACAGTACTGCTAACCTAGTCTCCCAGTGGAACAGTTGTACCTCTGACAGCGATGCAAGCTTAATGTACAGTTCTATATTTATGATCTCATTTCTTTCCTTTGAATGAATTAATTGCTTTCACCTTGTGCTGTTATTGGATGCCACTTTCAAACAATAGTTCAGACTGGGCTTGTTTTTTTAAAGAAACTAGGACTTAAAATGTTGTGGAACAAAGCACTCCTGTGGTATAAAATACGAGGCATATTGGGGTCAGCATGGGCTGATGCGGTACATAAAGGGACAGTATGCAGAATTCATCCATAATATGCTACCTTTTTAGTATTGCATGACTAAATTGCAAAACTAGAAGCTCAGGAAACAAATGGAAGAAACCAGTGAGTTGCACTGAAAATACTTTCCTAAGTATTGTGTGTTTGTCTCTCTTCTTTAATAGAAAAAATCAGGCAAAGATATGCAGATCTGCCCGGGGAATTGCACATTATTGAACTTGAAAAGGACAAGAATGGACTTGGACTCAGCCTGGCTGGCAATAAGGACAGGTCTCGCATGAGCATCTTTGTCGTGGGCATCAGTACAGATGGCCCTGCAGGGAAAGATGGAAGATTACACACTGGAGATGAACTTTTAGAGGTAAACTTTCATTTTTTAAAAAGAAAAAAAGTTAAAGAGTAATCAAAGGAACCTACTGCTGAATGCAAACTAATAATGCAACAGAACTACCATCCCCACTTCAAAGAAGTGATTCAGATCCTATGACTCACCCCAGTTTTTTTAAGATTGGTCTCTCAAGAAACTGAATCCTATGAAACATTTTCACATATGTGGAGCCACTTATAATAATTCTGCCGGAAAATAATCTTTTATTTGGAGCGGCTGTCGTACATACAACTTGACTTCAACTGGTCTAGTGATTTGAAGGTTTAGTAAGCAAGCTAAAGTGTAGTATATTTAGATGGGGGCTGTTGTTGTTGTTGTTGTTTAGTCGTTTAGTCGTGTCCAACTCTTTCTGACCCCATGGAGCAGAGCACGCCAGGCACTCCTGTCTTCCACTGCCTCCCGCAGTTTGGTCATACTCATGTTTGTAGCTTTGAGATGCAGGCTACTGTTGGTCAAAGAGGAAGGGATTGCCATAAGATTTCATTGATTGTACATCCAGTGGCCAGAGAGAGGTGTGCCCATTCTATGCAGCCCCCTAGTTACATAGGATTTCAAAAGAAAAGTCAAATTAATTGCAAGAGTTTAAAAGAGCTGTTGGTTGTCAGTGTGAGCTGACAAATTAATGGCTAAGAGCATAGGAATGTGCCTTATACCAAGTGAGATTATTTGTTCACCTACACCTGTATTGTCTACCCCAGGGGTGGTAAGCCTCCAGCCTGTGGGCCAGATTAGACCCACCAGACCAGGCAGTTCAGCTCATATGGCTGTTTTTGGATAGCCACACCTACTTGACACTCATGTGACATCATATGACACCAGATAAACCCTATTTGGTGTGGTCACAGCTACCAGGGAAGAATTCTTTGATGTTTTATTGTGTTTTTATGTGTCTTGGGGGCCACCCAGAGTGGCTGGGGTGGCCCAGCCAGATGGCGGGGGTATAAATAAATTATTATTATTATTATTATTAGGGAGGGTGCAAGTGTTTGTTGGCAGTGGGGCTTGCATTTGACACTGTTTAAATTCAGGGCCAAATGCAAGTCTTGCTTTTGGGTGGAGCCAATCCATGCCAAAGGCAGTGGGGACATGCAGTCAGCATGGAATTTAAACAGCACTGAATGCAATTTCCACTGCTAATAAACAATTAGGAGCTTATGACCTGAAGTGAAGTCCCAACTTCCTTTGTGATGAAACCCGCATTTGCTGCTGTTTCAATTCACTAAAGGGAAGTCCCCATGTTTTTGTCCAGTGGGCTTGAATCCATCTAATATCATACGACAAGTGCCCTCAGAGGATTTGACCCGCTGGACAAAGGTTCCCCAACCTTCTGACCCTGACTTTTACTAGCTCTCCTGGGCCTCCAGCAGGTTTTTCCCAGCCTTGTTGCTTGAGCCTCTTAACAGCAAATGCCAAAGATTTCACTTAGGACCTTCTGCATACAAAGCCTGCCTGCTTCCACTGAGCTAGGTCTCTCCCACTTTAGCCACAAACTCACTAGGTGGACTTAGACAAACCATTCTTCTCGCATCTTCAGTCCCCATCTGCCCAGAAGCCTTACTGGGCCATTGTAATCATTACTGGGGTAATATATGTGAGGTAGTGTGAATACTTGCATGTACCCCATGAATAGGAAGTAAATAGTAGTTATGGTTGAAGAAGAAGATGATACAAGAACGTTATATCTCACAGTAATAATTTGTATTTTAATGCAGTATTTCCTACTTGGTGACTTCACAGCTTTGGCAAAATAAAAAAGGATGCCTGAGGAAATGCGAAAACAATCTAAACATTTGTCACTGCCTAGGGATCCTCTAATTACATGCTTCTGACATAATGTGTAGATTTGTTTTGATGTAAAATATTGTTGCCTTTCTCTCTGCTGGAATGAAAAACTATTAAAAGTCTGTTTCACTCATGAAAATGTGACAGGCAAATTTGGCATCTCCTTCAATTCCTGTGATGTTTCATATTTCAACAGGATGAGATTCTCTCACTATAAGGTTTAAACTCTGGACAGATATAACATTGTCTTCATACACAGAACAGAGGAGATGACTGACCATTACTCACATGTACTTTTAAAATTAACTACCGGTAAATAGAGCCAAATCTTAAAATTGCTTATCCCCCAATATGAATTTTTTGCTAGTAGGAGCAAAAAAAAAAAAAAAAAGGTCAGTTAGGTAAGGAGCTTCCATGTGAGAATCATTGTCTGTGGTAGGTACAAATTCCTCGCAGCTTATAAATGAATAAGTGTTTCATCTAGATCAGCAGTGAGCAACCTGATGTTTTTGGCCTGCAACTCCCATCATCCCTAGCTAGCAAGACCAGTGGTCAGGGATGATGGGAATTGTAGTTCAAAAACAGCTGGAGGCCCAAGGTTGGGAAACACTGCTCTAGAGATTGTTGGACTCCATCTGTCCCAGGCAGCATGGTTAATTGTTAGGGATGATGAGAGTTGCAGGTTCTCTGTCCCTGATCTAGTCAAGGGGTTGCAAAGTGTAAAGAAGATTCATTTATTATTATTAATTGGTATTCTTGGCTTAATTGAGGAACCCAAATACCCAGGTCCATGTTGCTTCGATCTGTTTTCACACAATGAACCAGAAACTGGTGGCAGCACTGAATGAAGCCTACTAGACAAGAATAAGAATTTACACTGGCATCAATTATCTCACACTACCTTAGGCTTTTCAAACCAATCAGTCATAAGAGAATAGGAATTCTGATTGATGAACCCAAAGGCGCATCTATTCAGATACTCAGCAGGATGCTCATCAGCAGGAGATTGTATAGTTTTGAATTCCATCTGAACAATTTGAGAGCTTTGCCCTGCAATGCAGAGGGAAACCTAGTTGTTTGTTCAGTTTTTAAAACCTGAACCATTTTAGAATGATATCTCCTCTGCTGAAAGTGAGTAATAACAGAAAGATCTATCATATTGACCAAACGCCTCATTCAGATTGATTGCTGAACTTGGGGTGCTGCTGGCCCTACATTCTTGGAAATCCAGCATTTGTAATCCACTTTCAACACCAAACTTCCTGACATTTCAGCTGCTGCTGTGCATTTCTGTATCAGCTGGATTTTAATAGATAAGTTATCACCATGGTATAGGAACATACTGAGTACAAATCATTTTGAGAAGGACTTCTTTTGACAAAGTGGATGAATATGTTCTGTTTGTAAGGAAGTAACTAGACAGGGTAATAAAAAAATGGAGAAATTATTTTGACCAACCTTCCATTTTTTATTTTTAAAAAAAGCATACTGCTTTTAAATCCATTTAATTATAGGTGGCTTATCTGTTGAGCTTGAATAATATTAATTTTTGCTGGCAGAACTGCTTGTTGTCTTTCGGCTAGAATGGTCACACTAATGAAATGTGTGAACTTAAAACATAGGTGTGCTGCATACTCTTGGAAAATAAAGACAAAGAAAACAATTGGGGGGGGAGGGAATCTGTGGTCCTCTAGATGTTGTCCGGACTCCCAATTCCCATGAGCCACAGCCAGCACGGCCAATTATCAGGGAAGGGAAGGGACCATAACTCAGTGGTAGAGCATCTCCTTTGCATTCAGAAGGCCTCAGGTTTAATTCATGGTGGAATCAGGTAAGGGTATCTGGTACCCCACCTGATACACTGCAGAGCCACTAGCAGGTAGGCAGTATTGAGACAGGATGGAGCAATGGTCCAGTTCAGTTTAAGGCAGCTTCCTATGTTCCTCTCAGAAGTCAATAAGTTATCTTGAGTTCTCAGCCTAAATGGAGTGGGGGCTTTTTAAAAAAGGAAGAAGAAGAAAAACATCATTTTCCTCTGGAGACTATTCTCCAGCCCAATCCCCTTCCACATCCTGACACGTAGCTGTAATTTCCTCTTCCTTAAATTTCCCTCGTTAGTTTTCATTACCTTCTGTACCTCGTCCACCTTCTGCGAAATATTTATGATGTCACCCTCCCTCCACTAAGAAATTGCTGCCTGTTAAGGCTTTCCTTGTGTTAAATGTTATTTTAGGCTTTGTTAATAATTTAGCCACTCTAGTTCCCTAGCTGGTAGTTCCATTTATTTATCCTTACTCTCCCTTGAGCTTTGTTCTTCCTCCATGACCTCCCTCCCATTTATCTGTGTTTCTCGTAATGAGCCTAGAGCAGCAGATTTTGTCGTTACAGTAAGTCATGGTTCTTTCCTATCCCTACATTGAAACCTGTAAGGAAAGCTATGCAACTGGAGGTTTTTGTTAGTTTGTGGGAAGGGGAGAGAAGCCACAGGTTGGGTTTGTGTTTATGATTTATAAAGTTACAGTTAAAAATCAGTAGATTTGCTTATTATTACTATGCTTATATCCCATCTATACTCCAAGGAGCTATAGTGATATACAGTTTTCTTCTGTGTTATCCTCACAAAAGCCCAGTGAAGTAGGAAAGGCTGAGAGACAGTGACTGGCCCAATAATAACTCAGTAAACTTCATGGCTGAGTGGGGATTTGAACCGAGGTCTTTCAGGTCCCAGCCCGGCAGTCTAACCAATAACCCACACTGGTTGCATTCTACAAGCATAGATCTATACTTATGGTTGTTACTGGAAATGTCCGCACCCCGAAATCCAGCACTGAGGCACTCAACAGCTGTGTCGAGTTGCCAACTTATGACTGTCCAGTAGTGCCAGCTCAGAGCAGCTGTTAGAGCTTGAATAGACTGAGCACTGGTATGATCTAGCAGGTAGGTGTTACCTTGCTGTTCATGAGATATTCATGGCATGGGTAGATGGTAGAGGGTTTCTAACTTAGTTTGGAAAATAGACTGTAGTACACAGCTAGGAGCTTTGCAATTTGTGATGACGCCTTCCAGCTGATAACAATTGGAGAAAAACAGTTAAGTTGCTTTAAATGCACAAGTTTTGTAAGGGAAAGCTCAATCTTGCTTCATGTGGAGGGCTGCCTTCTTCACATGGAGACAGACTTCTGTGACAGTAGGCAGATGGAGGTTAGCACTGCCTGTTTTCGTTCTTCATGCATTTTTGCACAATATCTTACTAAAATGCAGTTGTGCTTTAAAAAGACTCCTGTAGAATACTGATCTGTGCTTCTGAAAGGGAAAAAGAGTAATGTAAAGTAAAAGTCTGATATGGTTTGACACTGTAATAGGTTCACAGGAAATGGGATTTCTACTGCCTCAATTCTACAGTGTGTGCAGTTTCTATCTCTCTTTCATTCTGTAACTTTGTTTGAAGTGGTAGACAATGCAAACTATGTTAATTCAACAAAACTTAACTCCCAAGGTGGTTGTGGCATAATTATTCCAATTGATAACCAGCCTTGCCCACATGGGTAGCTAATGCCAGACTAAAAATACAGAATGCGAATATAAAACACATAATAAAATGAAAACAAACCAATAAGCCTCCTCCCATAAACACATTTAACATTTAGATATAAAGATATATAATGAAGGCACCAGGTGAGCCTCCCTGGGGAGAGCATTCCACAAATGAGGAGCTACTGCAGAAAAGGCCCATGTTGCTACCCTTAGACCTCTCATGGGGGAGGCATGATTGTAGGATCCAGGTCAGCTCATATGGGTAGGGCTGGTCCTTGAGGTATTTTGGTTCTGAACCGTTTAAGGCTTTATAGGTCAAAACCAGCACTTCATTGGGTTCAGAAACTAATTGTCAGCCAGTGCTTCTTTCTTCTTCTTTGATGATCACTCGTAGCCGAGTAAGATTGACCTCCATGAACACGGTCTTAAAAGTGTGTCCCTAGGTGATTGTGGAGGCCAATTCTGGATTCACACATCCTTCCACAGTGGGGACATAGGTTTCTGGGTGGGAGTTGATCATGGTGAGGGTTTGCCAAACATGCCTTCCTCTTAGATCATTTTCCCCTTTTGTCCTGAGTTCAAGCATCTTCAATGTCCATGACACCTTTGGTATAGGCTGTTCTCCAATTGGAGCGCTCACAGGCCAGTGTTTCCCAATTGTTGGTGTTTATACTACATTTTTAATGGTTTGCCTTGAGAGAGTCTTTAAACCTCTTTTGTGACCACCAGCATTACGCTTTCCATTTTTAAGCTCAGAATAGAGTATTTGCTTTGGAAGACAATAATCATACATCCAAACAACATGACCAGTCCAACGAAGTTGATGTTGAAGAATCATTGCTTCAACACTGGTGATCTTTGCTTCTTCCAGTTGATGGAATCTTTTGAGGAGTTGGAGATGGTGTTTATGAGTGATCCATGTTTCAAAACTGAACAGTAAGGTTGATAGTGCCAGTGCAGTCAGGCTAGGAGCAGTATAATATCCTCAAATCGTCTTGCCCCAGTGTGCAGCCTGGCCACCAAATTCTGCATCAGCTGATGTTTCTGAACCATCTTCAGAGCCAGCCCTACATATAACAGGTTGCAGTAATCTAACCTAGAGGTTACTAGAGCATAGACAACAGTAGTTAGGCGATTCTTGTCCAGATAGGGGCACAGCTGGGCCATCTGAGCCTCAAGCTGACAGCAAAGGATACAGAAGTACCCCCAAGCCACATACCCTCTCCTTCAGAGGGAGTGTAACCCCATTAAGAGCAGGCAACCTCCCGTCCATCTGGTCCAGGGAACTGTCCACTAAGAGTGTCTCAGTCTCTGGATTGAGCTTCAGTAGGACCAGAACCATTGTAAAATGATGCCACCCACCCATAACTCAGACAACCGCTCCAGAAGGATTTCATGGTCAATGGTATCAAAAGCTGCTGAGAGATTGAGGAGAATAAGAGACACATTTCTCCTGGCCATCTCCCAACAGAGGTCAAAGCAATTTCTGTGCCAAAACTGGGCCTAAAGCCTGTTGGAAGTGGACCTAAAAAATCAGCTTCCTCCAAGAGCAATCAAGGATAATCAAACAACAAAAAACAATCCCTCATTGCCTATTTCCTTCACTTTCTCCTTTCTTGCTATTGAAGATAAGCTTCATAAAAGGAGGTTAGGATATTTCCTTCAGAGTTATTGATGGTGTAATAAAATTAGAAAACAATACTTAACCTTTTGTTACTGTTTAATTTGTAACTATCTCAAATATTCTTCATAAAACAGATAAATAACCAGATATTGTATGGAAGAAGTCACCAGAATGCTTCTGCAATCATTAAGACGGCACCGTCAAAGGTCAAGCTGGTATTTATACGGTAAGAATGGCATAGTCATTAACTCTTGTGCTCATCATTAGTGGCCTGAACTTGGGGGAGCTGCAAAATGAGAAAGATTCAGTATTCAAATGAAACTGAGGGCTGCTGAAGTGTGCTCCATTTGTCACACCGTTCCCTTTCTTTAATTTTTTTCCATGATGTAACCTCTCATTCTGGTGGTGCCCTCATCTGAGTCTACTGAAAACTGATATGTCAATGCCTCGAAATTAAATTACTTTCACATTTTAGCAAGTCATGGAAGACCAGTGTGATAGATTAGAACAGAGCATAAGGTGGTTTGGTAGAAGGCAATCCAAGTAAAACAGAGCAAGGTGCTCTTCTTCAGTTTAATGGCAGATCGGATAATATTAAACTAACTGGATATTGTGTCACTTCCTTGAGCAATTCAGGATCCAAGTAGGAAGGGAGAACAACTAAATGAAAGCAGACTCTCACCTTTTTCATATGTATTTCATGACTGCAAATCAGGAAATTCTTCTCATATAAGCCAAGCCTGATTCAGAGGTGGTGAAGCTGTGGCTCTCCATATATCACTGGATTTCAACTTGAATCGTTCCTCGGGTTAATGGGAGTAGGAGCATGGCTATATCTGGACAGCTACAACTCCTTAATCCACTGGTTTAGGCCATATGTCTGGCTTGCTGTGCAGAAGTAGAGAGCTCCTGGAACTGGAAACGACATGAAAATACCCTGACATGGGGGGTTTGGGGCGGAATTATCTAAACCTAAATCAGTACACAGTTGCTCCAGTTTGGAACAGAAATGGGGAACCTGCAGCCTTTTACCTAATTTCATGTGATTTGGAGGGAGCCCATGGGACAGAAGGTGGGAGGGAGAGGAGAAATGAGGTTGGGGGAGATGAAGAAGGTGGAAGGAGAAAGGTAAAGCCCTCTGTGGTTAGTTCAGGCCTCTGGCAAGAACCAAAGTCCCTCCCTCAGCAGCCCATTGGACTAGAAAGAAGGGGGAGGGAGAAGTCAGATGGAGAGAGAAAAAGTAGGGGGGGGGACTCTGCCTACTGCAGCCATCTGGCCCCTGACTTTAGCCCTAAAAGGAATGAAGCATTCAAGAGAGAAAAAGGCTCCCCACCCCTAGTCTGGAGACTCCTTGGATGAAATCCATGAGGACGATTTGTGTTCATGTCATTTATTTGTCTTTGTTGCCATATTTTGATTATTACATATATCCATTCAGTTAAAAGCAAGGCAATCACTGTACTCTAGCCAGCAGGTATAGTGTGTTCAAAAGAAGGTTTCCATTTCCATGGCCTCAGCTGAATGGGGAATTGTGTGCATAAACAGGTCCTGTGCTGGCGGCTAACCTTTCAAATCAGGTAGTTGGGGTTGTACACATGGAGACCTTTCAGAAAGAACCTGCCAATCAGCTATTCAAGGAGAGGCGCAGGGGGCTCGTTTTTTAATGGTTCCCTCCTGTTTCTCCTTCCTTGCCAAGAATCCGGCTGGTGGCATTTTAACCTTTTGAAAGAGCTCCTTACAGGTGGATCTGATACTCTCATTTATGCAAGCTCAGTTGGGTTGGTGCATTAAGTCTATACTGCTGGGTGGTCCCAGAAGTGATAAGAGAGCACAGGAGGCCATTGCCTAGCAACTGAATGACCAGGTTTGGTTTTTTAATTTGTGTATATTACACAAGCAGAAAGGAGGAAAGACAAGGTAGCATTGGCATGATACGAGAGAAAGCAGGTGCAAGAAGAGAAAGGCCTGCTGACCTTAGGAGTGCATCTCTCTTTAGCTCTTGCCCTTGCCATTCCAGTCCCTGGGCAGTTCTTTAAAGCAAGGAAAGTAATTCAAGCTGGCAACAAACAGGAAAGCCAGCATTTCCTCAAGGGCAGCCTGTCCCATTTCCCCACCTGAGGCAAAATGGGAGTTACCCCTCCTGCCCCTCTGCCATGCCCCACTTCCGCTGCTACCGTGCCCCAGCTCTCACTGTATTCGGTGGGAGCCAGGGTGCTCCTCATAGTGTTGCCCCTCACTCAGCTTCTCCACCCAGGGGTGGGGAAGATGCCAGAAGTTCTCTTGAACTTCCACCACTTGAGGCAGGTGCTTCACCCCACGCCATGGGTTCTAGTGGTGGGGAATCTGAGGCCTGGTAGCCAAATGTGGCTCTCTAGGCCTCTATCTGGCCCTCTCTACACAAGCCTCCTCCCGAAACCATGCAAGAAATGTGTCCTTGCTTGTCTGGATGGAGAGGCGCATGTTTATAAACCTCTGACTTTTCAGTGGCTGTATAATCACTTGCCCTGTCTGCTTTTTTGTCACCTATCAGTAGCATGGAGCCCTCAGAAAGTTGCCCCCAAGGGGATGTGGCTTTTTGGCTGAAAAGGGTTTCCCCATCCCTGCTCTACAGGATTGGAATCCGGCTTAGTTACTAAACCCATGTTTTGCTTTTACTGCTACAATAAGCTTTGCTGACTGTGTGTTTAGTTCAGCTTTTAGCGTACTGCCTAATTAGATTTTAGACCTGTGGCTGAGACTATTGTTTTATTCAATCTTTTAAGAAGGTAGAGTGCCCAGCAGATTTTTAGGTGAAGAAAAATGTATTTGTGACATGTTAGTTTGGATGTAATGATGCCCTGGTGCAAGTGAAAGATGCTTGTGTTTGTGTGGAAATGGAGAAGGAGAGAGAAGACCAGGAGGTCTCCATTTTCTACCAGTTTTTGAAAGTGCCAAACCCTGTCTTGAATCAAACACCATTCTGAAGGGTCTCACTGACTCCAGGAGAGGTTTTCCAGGAAGATGAGGGAATGCAATTAGACAGGAAAGTCCATTCTGCTATGTGAGAACACCACTAGCAATTCTTAGAATCCATGTTGTTATTATTTGGCCTTTGCTGATAGTGTGACTGGGGAACAAATGGCAAACTGGTTGGTTGGTTCACTGCAAGGAAGACCATTTCAGGACTTTTGTCATCACTTTGGCTGGTAGCAAAACAGCTCACATTGCAGATGGGATGCCTCATCTGTGGAATGCAAATAGGTCGGCTGCCACAAGGTAAAGGTAGGCAGCGGACAAGCCTGATAGATGTGGAAAGCATTTTTTGAAGCATAGTTTTGTATATGATCTGGTATAACATTTTGAAAGAGACTGGGGAAAGAAATTAGACTATACATGAGAGGCATGGGAATATGGTGAATGGAGAAGGAACTGAGAGGTGAAATATTGTAGGATGTATAGAGGACTTAAGTTCGCTAGGAACACCAGCCAGCCAAACAATTAAGCATGTCCTTTAATCTCTCCCAGACCTTGCCTTTGGCTGATCTATATCACCGCAGGCATGAACTTACTAAAAGGCTTCACTTTACTCTGCCCTTATCACATCTGTAAGGCAGGGATATTAATATTGGCTTAGCTTACAGTGTTGATGTAAACACAATTGGGACAATTTTGTGAGGAGGCTATTGCTGTATGTAAAAAAAAACACCTTTTTTAAAGCAAGCTTTGATGTCCTGTGGCAACCAACTACAGAATTAACATGGAAACGTGTTTCCCAGTTTTAGGATTTGAAGACTATCACTTGTTCAGATTCTCTCTTCTTAGCTGGATATTATGGAATGGTTTCCCCCTCAAGGCAAACAAATTTAGTTTGGCTGTGGCATGTGCCAGTGACTGTTAAAATCTGTTGCCTATGCAGTTAACATTATGGTTTTCTATTACATGTTCAGCCATTTATCAGTTTTTGCAGTACAGTATTCTGAAAGCCATCATGCACCAGCTATTTCTGTAGATGCTTGTCAGTTTTTAATGCATATTTTATACGTTTCACACTGGTTTGTAGCCAGAGTGGTAGCCTCATCCCCATCTCAGAATTGTCTTCATCTATACTGGTGATCAAGAGTGAAAATGAAACCGCCTCCCTCCTTGGTTTCTTGTGTAGTATAGGTCAGGGGGAAATTGACATCCGGCGGAGGAGGGTTTCTTTTCTTTTTGGCATTTTTGTAAAAAACAACAACAACAACAACAAAAACAAGCTGAACAATTTTGGAGGTTTCCTAAAAAAAACCAACCCAATTTTTGGGGTTTCCTGGTTTTTACTTTTTGAAATATGGCAACCCTATGAATACTGAAGTTTAATTCTGGTACCCACTGTTTGTTACTGACCCTGCTTTCTGAGAAATATAAGCGGTGGCTAAATCTATGCTCCATATACTTTATAAGTGAAAATCAACCTTAGAGTCACTGTGTCTGAATCTTAAAGTCTCGATAAGTTTGACCATATGTGACTATGGTTGAAGAGCAGACCCAGTAAAATGAAAAATTAGTTGTTTTCCTTGGCAGTACAAGGCAACCAGAGGAGAGATTAATGATCTTGCTTTCAGCCTCTTACTTTTCTCAGTTAGTGAAATTAAATGTCGTGTACAGCAACTCACTCTCCATTACTTAATTGCATTTGAAAATGTGTCTGGGAAAAGCTGCTCAGACAGTAGAAAAATCATATATAAAACTGGATCCAAGTGGGGTTGGTGATTGCCCTGCTCTGCAAAAGATTGGATTGGTTTATTTAAATAAATATAAAATGGGGCCAATGATAACGAATGGTTAGTTTTGCATAGGAATTGCGGTTCTCTCTTCCTCCCTTCCAATTATTTAGACAAGAGTCTAACAGATACTTGAATTTTACTTATATATAATATCAGTGCTTTTTTTTTCTTTAAAAAAATGTTTACTCTCATTTTGACTCAAGAAAATCACCATTTTATAGTTCAAATCGGGGGGGAAATAAATACACTAAATGGACAAAAGTACAAAGATTCACAAAATGTTTAGGGGTATGCGTATTCCCAGAAAAAGCACCATATAATATTATATATTATACACACACACATATATAAATCGCCTTTTAATGAGGGCCCTCAACATAAACATAAAATTTAAATTTAAAAATAAACTTAAAACCAGGAGGAGTGGAATCAAACCTTTATATATCAAAAGGTGGGGGGGGGAGTTTTGTCCTACTTGCCTTAAAAGTAAAGCAGTTCATAAATTGATATGAATTAGATCTCTTAAGAACCCCTCTTGCTACTGATGGTATAACTCAGGAAGTTTTAGGAAAGGAAGGAGGTGGCAGCAGTGGCTAGGGTCATGGCAGGGGGATTTCAGTTTTCTCCCTGACTCAGGAAGGGCATTCCAGCAGCTTTGGGGTTTTAGCTGCTCTGGAAAGAGAGAGTGAATCTCCACGTTGGAGCCACATGTATTCTCAGCTTGATTAAATCAGCACTATAAAAATTGATAATAGTCACTTGAATTCAGGTTGCTTCTACCATTATAAATTTCATGTGTGAAAAGTACTTTTTGTGAATGATAGGTCTGAAGGAGGCCTAAGGACCATTGTGTGTGGTCATTTGTTCCATTCTGTATACCAGTGTGTATTAAAATGGTGTGTACATAGTTGGCCCCAAGTTTTTTTGTGTTTTTTGTTTTGTTTTGTAAAGCACAAAACTCTGATCTTAAAAGAAACTCTTTTCCTAATGTCTTCGGTACCTTAAGCTTATTAAAGCATGGGATTGCCACTCTTCCTTGTTTTGCTTGTTTAGCTAGATGAAGTATCTATCTATTTAACAGCTGTTAAAATGTAACTTTGAAAAATGTGGTATGGATTGAAAAGCTGTAAAAATGTAACTTTGAAAAATGTGACATGAATTGATAAATTCCAAGACAATACGTGGAAATCTTAGGATTTAAATAATAACAAACCAAATATTGTGGATAATTAACAATGTATTCCTTATACAGATACGTATGGTCTAAAATACTGAACCACAGGGTATAATAATAGCTGGCACTTGTGATGATAAAGTAGGCATATGAGATACAGTTAAATTTGAGAATATAGGCACTTGGATGCAGAGATCTGTAAAGCAGAGCTCCAGCAATAGATGGAAGGGGTTAGGGGAGAAGTGATTTTCGCAAGATGTCCCTTTTCCCTGAAGTTTGCTGTGGCCTTGAAAAATCTGCTCTGGAGAATTGACATACCCTCTGCAACAGTGCAGGATGTGGCCTGGGGACTGAGAGGAGGAAGAGGAATTAGTAAAAAGTGCCTCCACCATCCCTTCTGTCGGCAGAAGCCTCTACCAGAAAGATCCTAGTCGCTTCTGCAAACAGAAGGGACATTGCCATTAACTGAGGGATTCCTTCCATTTGTGGAGGATCTCCACTGGATCCAGTTCGAATTTTAGTTCCTCCTATTTTCTGCTCTGTAGCAGGCTGCCTGCTTTGTTTGCAGAATATTTCCGGGTCCTATCACTGGCATCTTCAGGTAGGGCTGGAATTTACCATCTGAAATCCTTGAGAGCTGCTGTCAATCAATGTAGATAATACTGAGGTAAATAGAACAATGGTCAGACTTTGTATAAGGCAGCTTCCTGTGTTCCTGTACTTCTGAAATAAATCCTATGTATTCCATCGTATTATGATCCTTTAGCTGACATGCATATTCACACACTTTTCCCAGCGTATTTTTAAAAATGAATTAAAACCTGGGACTTTTTGATGGGGGCTTTTCACACTTCCACCTGGAGATAAATTATAGCATTTTGTGTCCGTGATCATCATTTTACACATGGGAGTCACAAACTGATTGTGAACTTGAGAAACATGCATGTGGAAATTCACCTTTTTTTTACTATAGTACTACTGGGAATTGAAAGGCTGTGGCAGATGGTTGCGTTTGTGCTGAGTTTTTATTGTCATGCAGTGTAATTCCAGCATTGTGTTCAGGCCCCCTCACTGGCCTGCTTTATCGTGAAAGCGAAGTTGCCATTACTTTCCATTGTAAAATAAATATATTCTGTTTTACAGCTGCTGAGATGGTAGTACAAAAGTCCATTTATTTATTTTCTGTGGTGCCGTTTAAAGCACGCCATTACTTTTGAAGCAACCTCCTTTGAAGCAGGACTAAAGTTGTGTTGAATATGTACGGTCACAGCAGGAATAGATTATGTGCAGCAACCTCTTTTCACCTAGTTTTCTTTCTTTTTCTCTTACCTCAGAGAGAATTGCTTTATATGAATAAAAATTACCATCTCTTTCTAAAATTGCCTATGGTGCAGATTTAATGGTGATGAGGAAAGACAGGTGGCAGAGGTGTGCTTAAAAATTGCTCAAAACAATGGCAAGGATCCAAAGGGCACTTGAGGGTGGAGTTACTATGCATCATTCCCTACACAGGACTTCTTTTGGAAATGGCAACCCTGCATTGCATTGTCACATTGTGTGTTTCTCTGTACTCAGTATCATTACAGGACTGGGGAAACAACATGTGTAAGCCTTCCTAAACTACTGTGCAAAGGTGCTGCTCTGATATCTGGTTCTCCCCTGAGGCACAAGCTTTTCCAACAACTCCCCAGCCTTTAAACTGCAGCTCTTCACACTCCTTCCCTAAGATTAGGAGAGGCTGGGGAAAGGGAATAGCTTTGCTGTATGTGCAGAACTCGCCACAAAGCCTTCTTGCTGCCTAAATCAAAAGAGAGGACTTTTATAGAATGTCTGAAGTTGTTTCACTGCTTACAGATCTCCTCATTAGAGGCTGCATCAAGTGCTGTGGATGCTTTATGCTGATTTCCTTGTTACTTGTGCTGATTAGCTGTTTTATATGTTTTTTTCAAAAAAAAAAATTAAACCCAACAACTGGCAGAACCTAAATTGGCACCAGACAGAAATTACCAGGGTTATGGAGCTTTTAGATATGCTGATTAATTCTCATCAGCAGGAGCTACATCATAATTGGTTTGTATGCTTGGGAAAACAAAAGGAGCTAGAAAATTGCTGTTTAACATGCTGCACTGTTTTAAAGGGAGGTTCTTGGAAATGTGAAGTACAGCTAAGTATCATTTATCTGTAAGAATATTCTGTGCACTTCTGTATGCATTGTTCAAATATTGTCATTTCTAGCTGCCCAGCCCATCAAGTTTTGTGCTAAACAAGAATATGAGAGGTTGAAAGTATAATATTGATGGCCTTAATCAGAAACTGTTTCTATCAACTATATCAGTACATCACTACAGTGCTTCCCCCCCACCAAAGTTAGGGGTACTCTCATTTTCCTACTCATATTGAAATACTGCCCCTCAATGAGGCCAAACTTAGATTCACAAAATGTTTAGGGGTATGCATACCCCTGCGTCGTCGCCCCCCCCCCCCACAAAAGGCTCTGCATCACTAGTTATTTGAAGAAAATGTATCAGTCCTTGTTAGGCCACTTGCGGGGGCTTAACATGGCAATCCAGTGTGGTATAGTGGTTAAAGTGTCAGACTAGGACGTTGCAGTCAGGCAACCTTGGGCCCATCACAGTCTCTCAGCCTAACTGAGCTTGCAGAGCTGTGAGGATGAAATGGAGAGGGGAGAACTATGTAAACCCCCCCCCCTTGAGTTCCTTCGAGGAAAGATGAGATATAAATGTAGCAGCAGCAGTAGTAATCCTTTTAATTTACAAAGTTTTATACTTCATTTAAAATATTTTTATATGTTCTTCATTGCAAATACAAATCCAGAGGGGCTTACAAATTAAAACAAATCCAGATGCATCATACTAGTACTATAAACAATGTGGATAGTTACAACCAGTCAAATAAAAAAATATATCAGTGCTGGTACTTTAGGCCGCCAAAAACTTGGCCAAACACCCATGTCTTCAGCAAGAATCGAAAGGTTAAAGAGTAGGCCTCATCCATATCTCAGAGGGAAAGGAGTTCCAAACTAGGTGCCACCACTAAAAAGACTTTCTTCCCATGTTGCCATATAGCTCAGCTAAGAAGGGTTCCCTAGCAGATCTTAACAAGCAGGCAAGTATACACAGGATAAGAAATTCTCCCAGGTGTCTATTCCCCAGATTGTATCTGGTTTTGTAAGTCAACAGGAGTACCCTGAAGTGGTAACATAGAGAGGGTCTGTATATTTCTTTCAGAACTGGTATTACGTATTTGTGACAGGACACCCCAGATAAAAGTGTAACCACCATATTTTGCACTATCTGAAGCTTTCTTCAAGAACAGCCCCACACAAAGCGCCTCCAGTCTTGAGGTCTCTGTTTCACTGTGAGCTTCTGAATGCCAGTTAGTGGGAATCACAATTGGGGTGTCTGCTGTTGACCTCAGATCCTGCTTTTTGACTTCCCATAGGCATCTGGTTGGCCATGATGAGCCATGGGTCTGGTCCAGCAGGCTCTTCTTATGTTCTTATGTACTTTGGCAAGGCCAAATGTGGTAAAAGGCACTTGAGCCTCCAGTGATAATGGCTCTGATGGCACTCCCAGGTCACATGCCAGTTCCTTCAGCAAGAGTGCAACCTGTCCAGAACAGAAAACCTCCCTGATTTCCAGACCTATACCTTATCAGGATTTATATTCAACTTATTGGCCCCCCTTTGACCCACCTCTGTATCTAATCACCAGTCCAAGACCTGCACAGCCTCGACTGGCTCAGTTGTACAGAGAAAGGTAGTTGGGTATCATCAGCATACTGATCACACCTCTCTCCAAACCCTCCAATGTGCACTTCCAACAGCTGCAAATAGATGTTGATATAAAAAATTACCGTACATAAAATTGATGGGAGCATAGCGTGCTATGTAAACGTTACAATATTGAAAGCACTGTTGGAAATAGCCATTGGCAGGAAACATAAGCAGGAAATTGATGTGCCTCTAGGTAGACCTGTTAAAACAGTATGCTGGCCAGCCCCACTAGGCAATAGCCCTAATCATACTATAAGTGGTGCTGGGTTATTTGCATGCAATTTAAAATATGGAAGCTTTCCAAATTACAATGCATTTCCAATGTGGTTCTTAGTGCTAAACTTCTTGCCCCCTTGTTTTAAGCAAAATAAAGAGACAGATGCATTATTTGGTCAGTATCTAAATGCCTTACATTTTTACAGGGCTATGTATTTTATTGTGTTGAAGGTGCATTTTTCTTGCTCTTGCTAAACGGATCTGGATCTGGTCAGTGCATAGTTGGGAGCCCACCTTGAAATTCTATGTTTGCCACCTTAAAGGAGGATTATAAATGCAAGAGATAACTAAAATAACCAATAAGAGAAAATGAAGATGTTTTTGCAGTTTGTCTAATGTATTGATTCCCTCTCCTCTCTCTCTTGCTCGCTTTTCAGCAATGATGATGCATTTAACCAGATGGCTGTTGCTCCTTTCCCATTACCCTCCAGCTCCCAGTCTTCCATTGAGGTAAGATACTTTCTGATTAGTGTTTCCTAAATGAAAGCAATTAATCATAATTAGCAGATTAATATAAACCATGGCATTCATCTAATTAAACTCTACAAAAAAACATTCAGCAGAAGGCCAACAGAGCATGAATTTCCCTTCATAATGCAATAGCTGGCATGGTTCACTGTTGTGCACGTCTGTTTGCATTTTTTCAGTGATGCAAAATCAGCTCTATTTAAGTTTGAAACATTAAACACAGAGATGAACTATTCTGAAAACCTGATACCTGAAGCACTTTTCTCTCCCAAAACCAAGGACGGAGCACGCCAGTTCACATAGGGGCACCCTCAGTGTTTTTTGGAGTGACATCCTTGTTGATGTACCGTATTTTTTGCACCATAACACTCACTTTTTTCCTCCTAGAAAGTAAGGGTAAATGTCTGTGCGTGTTATGGAGCGAATGCCTGTGGGTGGCGGGGGGGATCTGCTGCAGTCGTGAGCAGAGGATCCATGGTTCCCCTTCCTTCCCTCCTCCGTGGTTACAAAGCATAGATCCACATGGATCCTCAGGATTTTTGCATTGGGCTACTCCAAACTCACTGTCAGATCACATGTCTGTGGCCACAGCATGAACCACAAAAATCATATATCCACTATTTCGTTTAGAATATTTTTTTTCTTGTTTTCCTCCTCTAAAAACTACGTGCGTGTTATGGTCTGGTGCGTGTTATAGAGCAAAAAATACGGTATATGTGTGTGTTAAAGAGCATAATGAGAATAAAGGGGCTTGCTGTGTAGGTCAGCACAACCTCTTTATATGAAGTTCTGAGACAAATAGGCAGCATATTCAAATGATACAGTATAGGTGTTGTGTACTCCAAGCATCTACCTTGTCCTCTCATAGCTGCATTCTGTAGAAGCTCCTCATAAACAATTGTCTTGTCCATCAATACCACCTGGGCATTGAGTCTAGGAACATGTACCTTCTGAGACCAGCACTCCAGAAAGGGCCAAAGCCTCCATAACACTGCCTTCAGAAACTGTTCCAGCTAGGCAGCCCAGTAAGATACTATGGCTGATGATATCAAAAGCTACTAAAAGGTTCAGGAGAACTCACAGGGTTGCACTCCCCCTGTTCATTCCCCTATGTAAGTTATTCATCAAGTTGACAGCCATATCTTTCCTAACTCAGTTGGAAGGCTGGCTAAAACAGATCCAAATAATAATGAGTTTCGTTCAAGACTGTCTGGAGTTAAAAGGCTGCTACTCTCTGCAATGCCTTTCTCAAAAATTGTAAATTAGTCACCAGGCAAACACTTGAATCCAAACTCTACCCCAGCTCCAAATTAGGGTCTGATTATCACTTTTAATGGATCATGCCATCCATTAAAACAGAAACCTTCTATCACGTTGTTAGAGTCAACATGACATTGGAGATAGAGAACTATCAACAGTGGTATTCCCTTGCATGCCAGAGCATCAGGTTGAACTTTTCATCTTGTGCAGAATTGAGTGTGAATTTTCAAGGACAATGGAAAGAGTTTCACTTGTACTTATTCCTATCTGAACGTAATAACTATTGTCAACAATAGAACATTCTTCTTCTGGGTTTAATGAATATTAACAATTCATGGATTCATGGAGTGGATCCAGAGGTAGACCTTGCATATGTCCATAGAAAATGCAGCTATTGCATGTGCCTACAAGCCCTCTAGTAACGCGGGTGGCACTGTGGGTTAAACCACTGAGCCTAGGGCTTGCCAAGTAGAAGTTTGGTGGTTCGAATCCCCGCAACAGGGTGAGCTCCCATTGTCAGTCCCAGCTCCTGCCAACCTAGCAGTTCGAAAGCACGTCAAAGTGCAAGTAGACAAATAGGTACCGCTCCGGCGGGAAGGTAAATGGCATTTCCGTGCACTGCTCTGGTTCGCCAGAAGCAGCTTAGCCACATGACCCGGAAGCTATACGCCTGCTTCCTCGGTCAGTAAAGTGATATGAGCTCCACAACCCCAGAGTTGTCTGTGACTGGACCTAATGGTCAGGAATCCCTTTACCTTTTACCTTTACAAGCCCTCTGTCTCCAAAATGTGCCATCCACACCACAATACAGAAAATCGGAAAGCCAGAAAAACCTATGTACATAGCAAATAATTCAAGAAAATGTGCCAGGCTACAAACTGCAGGTCACATTTCGACCTCTTCACACAACTACATCTGGTCTTATGCCAACTTCACATTTGAACCTCATTGAGTTGCCTTTGGGAAAACCACCATTTTGGACAATGGCCAGTTTCTTCCAGCATCCATTGAAAACAAAACAGTATCTGACTCATAGAGAAAGTAGGTTTCTACAGTCAGGAAACCCTGGGATTGCTGCCAAACTTATTTGGAAGCCAGGCCAAAAAGATGGTGTATCTATATTGGTGAAATATCATAATATGGAATTCCAGAAGTTTGATAATGAGCATCTATTATGTTGCCTTTTGTTTTGACTTGCAAGCCCAATGATTATGCATGGCAACTTTATAAATAAGAGAAAAGATTTTCCTCCTTCACATTGGTCCATGCCCTCTTCAAATACGCTTGTTCTCATTTTTATTATAGAGAGTTGATTTTCTATCATAACCCAGGAGTAATGTGTCAATTTCTGGATAATTACTGTTTCCCTGATTGTATTTTATTTTTTTGCTGAATTGATGTTCCTTGGTATTTAGTCAAATATTTCCTCCTATTATCCAGTTCTTCTGCTTTAGTTTCTTTGTGATTTCTCACTCTATAGCATTTTTTTTCACTTTGTGTGTCTTTTATACCCAAACAACATTATTCTGGTAATGACTTGGTGAAATACGTAACATTATTAAGTTGCATAGTTTAATCATGTTGCAGTACACCATCGGTTTTTAAAATGTTCCTAAAGATGTGGGGTGTGCTGGTGCCCTGTGCCCTGTGTGTGTGCACAGTGAAGCAGAGCAGACTTCACAGGGATAACTCTAGAAAGCCTGGCTTTGAAGGCTATGGATACTTTCCAGTTAATTTGAACGGAGGATTTCATCTTCTGAAAACCTGTTATTTTTCATTTCTGTTATTTATAAGCTGCCTTTCAACCAAAATTGGTTCCCAAGGTAGTTTACAGAATTTTAAAAACTTACATATATTTAAAACCAACAATAAAACTTCAGGCAGAAAACTAAACCAGGCAGTTAACTATTGCTGTTTTATTAAGAGTTTGTGAGTGTACAGAGCGTGGCTCATTTGATACATGTTCAGGATCTGGGATTTATTAAACTTCCCAGGTTTTCTTTCTTTCTTTCTTTCTTTCTTTCTTTCGAGACACATTTCTAACTTTCTAACTGTTGTGCTAGTGGACCAACATCTGAAAATGTACTGTACGTGTGTTCTCTGCAAAGGAGTGAAAAACCCAAATACTCAGTGTTTTGTACCTTATTCTCTTCCTACTGCTGCTTTTTGGTTCCTAACCTCTATACAGCATGCTGTTTGTGGGAAATGTGCCATCTAAGGCAAGGCTGGGATTGCAGTGAAGTGACAGAAAACAAGAGTGATCTGAATGGTCATATGTGGATATTTGTGTTTCCAGAGGCTTGTGGACCATATCCCAGATGACCAGTTGAACACTGTTCATGAAAGCAAGGCTAATTTGTTGAGTCTCCCTCCAAATAAATATATTCTGTAGTTTTATTGTTAAAATTTTAAGTGAAATTCACGTTCCTAAATTGAAAAACAAAACTTTTTCACCAGGACCACAGTACCACCGAATCTGCAAGTGGTGAAGAAGATACCAGTTGGGAATTTCTTACAAAAAGCTCAACGGATGATGTGTACACTAAACTAGTAAGCATGCACTGCAAGAAATATGCAAATTTCTTTACAGAGTCAAGGTTCCAGTAAGGGGGGGGGGGAATGAAAATGAAAGAGAAGCAGGATATGACATTGGTGCAGTTTTGCACACTGTACAGACCAGCCCCAAACAGCAGAGAAACTATAATTGAATTTTGGTGCCCTATATGTGTGTTAGACTTGAACCTTGGATTCTCATGTTGGGACGGGGCAAACAATCAAAACTATAATTCTTTTGGTGAGTGTAAATTAGACAGAGAGGGTAAAATGATGTCAAGCTGGCACAGAACCATGCATGGCTTTGAGGACCATAGCTGTTTAGAGATCTTGCTAAGTCCCTCTTTATTTCCACTCACCAGGATTTGTATTTTCAAGTGTATAGCTATAACTGTAAGAGCTAAAAACTTAACATTTGAAAAAGTTAATGAACTGTGAGATTCTCAAGAAGATAAATTCAGTCTCAATTCTGAATTCAAATAATCAATTCTTCTCTTCTGAAACTCACATCATCTCAACCCCCACCACACACCCCTCTGCTAATGAGATCTAGCATAAAGTTCCTAGTAGTGGTTTGATAGTGCCGTTTATTCCCTGTGGAGAATGTTAGAGAAGAGAGAGAGGCTTGTTGACGGGCTTTCCTTCAAGTGCTTCTGCCAACTGAGGCGAAGTGGTTGGTTACCAGAGTGAGAACCTCCTCAGTGGTGGCACCCTACTTGTGGCATTCCCTGCTTGCCCAGAGACGCCTAGCTGATGTCAGTATTGCTATCCTTTCAATGCCAGGCACTTGTGCACTCTCAGGCCTTTAAATGTATTTGTCTTTTTAAGGTATTGTTGTTTATATTTTATTTATTCGCTTTATTATCTCATTTTTGTGAACTGCCCCAGAAAATTTGCTAAAGAGTAAAATACAAATATTTCGAATAAATGAATTCATCCACCTGGCAGTCAGGAAGAGTGGCACACATCTGTTCTCTGGTAGTACTCAGAAAATACATTTTTACATGGATGCTTGAATGCCTCAGCTGTTCAGCATGCCAATATATTTCAACTGCTTTCTATAATAATAATAATAATAATAATAATTTATTATTTGTACCCCGCCCATCTGGCTGGGTTTCCCCAGCCACTCTGGGCGGCTTCCATAAAAACCAGAAATACACTAAAATATCACAGATTAAAAACTTCCCTGAACAGGGCTGCCTTAAGATGTCTTCTGAATGTCAGGTAGTTATTTATCGCTTTGACATCTGATGGGAGGGCGTTCCACAAGGCGGGTGCCACTACCGAGAAGGTCCTCTGCCTGGTTCCCTGTAGCTTTGCTTCTCGTAATGAGGGAACCGCCAGAAGGCCCTCGGCGCTGGACCTCAGCGTCAAAGCAACTTAAGGCAACCCAATCATGCTAGGCATACAGTTATGGGTATTTTGTATTTATGATTTAAAAGAATAGTATAAAATTCTTGAGATTTCAGGAAGCCAGATTTCTCTGACTGCCTCCCTTGCTTCCCACAGGGCAGTTGACAGTAGATGGCTCTGTGGGGGAAGGTGCAATCCAGCGGGAACTGCAACATGCGTTTAATGTTGTTTTTGTCCCTCCCCACAGTCCAGTTTGTGCCTGTTGCCCACTTAGCTGGAGCAGCCTGTGGAGACTTCTTCACCTCTCTGTCAAGCTCTCTTCCCTTCTGACAGATTTTGATCCAAAGGGTTTAAGGCCACCCTCGAGCAGGACATTGGTTGCTTGCACTGTGACACACAATGTATGAGAAACTGATTGACGTGTCAGTCTCTAAATACCTTGATGAGACTAAAATGAGAATAAGTTGTAGAGAGTAGAGAGCAAGCCATTTCAGCACACCCCTGTTTTTAATTTGTCACAAACCCTTTTTGAGACTAGTAATAGGTCACTGTTGCAAGTCTTCAGCTACCTTCTACATACTAAAGCTTCTGCAAATGGAAGTGGTTAAAGTACAGCAAAATGCTTTGGATTTATTTCCTCAACATATAAAATTTCTTAATATTCAATCTATAAAAGTACTCTTATAGAGCAGCTTACAATAAACAATAATTAGACACAAAACAATTAAAATGATGGCGGCACAGCTGACCATAGACTGGTAAAACTGGAGTTAAACCAATACCTGGGAGATTTCTGTGTTTTAAAAGCTTTACCTGGCACGAGAAAAGGATGTCAAGCTGCTCACCACTCTGGAAAAAAATCAAAATCCAGGGTGAAAAGACCCTCCCTCTGGTCTACATTTGTTTCACCTCTGACAGCAAAAAGCTACTCCAGAAATGAGAGTTAGGCTAATAGCTACAGCACAAATGCCTAGAAATTTACTATGTAGGCTGGTTTTTCTGTTTTCTTCCTCTGCGCACAGCCTATTTAGCATTACTATTTGAACGTTGCCTTCTGAGTGGCTATATTCAGACATAACAATAAATTTTAAAAAATCAGTTCCCAATCTTGAACATTTTTGGCTTAATATGTTAGCCTTTCATCCATAATCATAATGGGAAAATATGATGGAATCAAGGATCACAAAGATGGGCTTCAGGAAGCAGTAATTTATGTGAAGCTGGACTTTTCCATTGTTGGCTTGGGAAAGTAAAAGTTCCCTCCATGCTGGTGCAGCTTGGACTTTGCATAGGTGGGTAGTAGGAGCTCTATGCTCATAGGGGCTTGAAGAAGACAATAGAATGCTTGAGGAATTTGACTCTACAAAAACTTGATCTGATTTGCACCTCTCGTGTGTGCAGATCAGAACGTAAGTATTTTTAATGTCACCCTTTCCTGAATTTTATGAAACAGTTTTCAGCTGAAACACACACACACACACACACACACACACACACACTGATAACATTTTTTGATGCATTTATCACAAAGTGTTTTGATTGCACTTAATTACAAATGTTGTGCAGTTGTTTTAATTGCAGAGAAATGTGGAATAGGGACGGAATGGATTTGGGGCTGAACAGAAACAGATCACAAATATAATGATCCATCTATCCCTAGCAGCTATTAGAAAAAGTCCCTTGCAGGCTTGGGGAACCTTATGGCCTTCCAGAGGTTAGACTCTGACTCCTATCAGCCAAGTCACCATAGCCAATTATCAGGGTTGATGGAAGTTGCCAAAGGTTTCTCCACCCTGGTCTGCTGCTAGTCTAAGGCATCTGTTCTTGGGTCCTTTAAATTGCAAGTGATCACCTTCAAAAGGACCCTGAACTTGTACGTGCAGAGACAAATGCAACTGCGGCTTTCATTCACAGTGTATATGATACCAGAAGAAATGCTGTGTTATGTATTAAAAGTGACCCAATAAAATGTTTTGTTACATTTTGAAGGGTATACCTTTGGTGCATTGCACAAGAAGCAAATGGAAGGTTCTCCCTTCCCAATAAACAAGTGATTTTAAACCTTCCGTGTTTACTTAACAGGGAAATAGCATGAGTGATAGCTCCAGTGTGGTTTTTAGATTCGTGTTCTTACTTTGCTTCACTGTACATACAGGGTAATCAAATGTTCTGTTCAGCAGGAGGCTTTTTCAACTTGATCACTATTAAAGCTGAAAGGTGGATGTCCTTGAATCTGCCCTACTGTCAAGCATCAGATGATGTTGATGGCTTCAAAGGAGAGATTCATACAAATATTTCCCAATATTTCTGTGACAAATAAAATACTGATGAGCACACAAATCCAGTGGCGTGTTTTTATTTTTATTTTTCAGCAGCATAATCTGTCTCTTTAAAATATAATCATGTGTAAATACAGTATTGGAGGACGCAGCTGGCAGTGTGTGGGAAACAAATGTTTGAAGGATGTTTTTCTTGTGGCATCTTTTCAGTATTTCAGCTCAACCATTCCTCATAATACTAAACATCAATTTTTAACTTATCTGCTTTGTCCCACTGTTATGATATTTTGTAAAAGCAGGTGAAAAATGATGCTTTCGTTGGCAGGGCTTTTGTTTGAATAAGCATGCGGTATTAAAAGTCTGGAAGTTATGCTATGGTGTCTCACGTAGTGCTTCAAAAATGGGTGCAATTTGCTTATTTTGTGAAATAAGAAAAGCTTACTATACACAAGCTAGTACAAAATTACTATCCCTTGAACGTTGGAAGTCTACCTCAGCCTCCTTTAACGTCTGATATTTCACCAAACATTTTTTACAAGCTTATTTTCTGAACCATAAGGGATAAATGGGTGTTTCTGTTATTCTTCTGCAAAAGGTAATATCTTAGAATGCCAAAAACAAGATTCACATATTAAAGGTGTAATTGCAGAAGCATAGAATATGTCACAAACATAGTTATCACATTTAATCAGACAAATTAGTTATATTTAGGTTTGAAGAAATAAAGGTAGCATTTTTTGCAGTTCATCTTCTTTAAGTTGTGCATTCTTCTCCTTATTGAGGCATCTGCATTATAAGCATTTTGAGGTAGTTTTCCTACAGACACAGTAGCTATCTAGTTAGGGTACTTGGCTGTATTCCCAAAGAAGTAAACTGGATTTTGATTGGTCTCACACTAAATGGCCTTTTCTCAGTTTGGCCTGTTGTCTAAGAAAATGATGACAAGGTAGGCCTTCAGGGGGACTTAAATGTAGTAAGAGAGGTCTAATCTTAAATGAGCCACATGAAAAAGTAAGCAATATATTCCTAATTCTATATGATACTAAGCTTCACCTGAAGAGCGTTTAACACGGACCAGTAATCTATGTGGTCTACAAGTGCATTGAACTGTGAATTGAGTATTTCAGTTTGGGGCGATTTATTTCAGGGAATGAGGGCTGCGATAAAACAGGTTACACTTGAAAGTGTGTATCTTTGCACAGGTCTTTGCTTTCAGATAAACCTTTAATTTGGGGGTTGTTTTTGATAGGATGTCGGTGCCAAGCTTGACAAGCAGGTGATAGAGAACCAGCAAATAACAGCAGAGCAACCTACAGAAAATGTATGTATTATACTCCAAATGGTTTCTTATTCATTTATTTTATTATTATTAACAGTTTATTATTGTTATTAAGTATATGTGAGTCTGCTTTAACATGTTTCTGAAGGTGATTTATGAACTTAAAAGTAAAAATGACAGAGAGAAAAAACAATGGAGAAGGTTTTTAAAAATTGCAAACAAATACCTAAGGCAAATATATTTTCATCCACTTAGCTACAAGCCTCCATCTTATTAGGAATAAGACTGTTATCCCTCATTCAACCAACCTCTGCATCTAGACCTCAATCCAGGGCCTTCTCAGTCCTTCCTCATTCAAGTGTCAACAGAGAAATAGTGTTTGGTAACATCCATGCACTGATAACACCTTACACCAATTTTCCTATTGACAGTTCTCAATGACTTCATCTAGTTCTTAAATAGCACTGGAGACAATGCAGTGCTCCATGGCACCACATAGGTCAAAAGCCAGTGGGGGTGGTGAAATAGGCATCCAGTGATGTTTTCTGGAGATAAGGTTGCAACTGTTGCAGAACCATGGCCCCAATCTCCCATAGATGGTCCAGGAAGATGCCATCCAAAGCTGGTATGAGGTTGAGTAGGAGCTGCAGCGTGGTGCCCCTTTTCCCTCTCTTTCCCTCATCCATCCATGTAACGAAGTCTGATTCAATCCCAAATCTGGATTTGAAACCAGATTAAAATGTCCCCAAATAATGACTGCAATCCTCTTGAGTAGGACCTTGCCCCCAAAGGCCATATTTGCAGCTGGACAGTAGTTGTTTGCTATTTAGTTCAGGGTGGGTTTTCCTTTCAGGAGTGTCCTTAATGCTACCTTCAAGGAGGCAGGTGCACCCCCCCCCCAATGCAAGACATTTATCACACCCTGGGCCCACCCATTCATGCCCCTTCCCTCTAGCTTTAATGAGCCATGAAAGGCAAGGGTGAAGAGAGCACATCCTTGGGAGCTTACTCCCAAGCACCTGGCCAGTGTCATCAGGCTGCAAAACCCAAAGCTGATCCCACAAAGCACAGCTGACTCAGAGCTGCATCAGTTACGGCATCTAGCTCACTGCAGAGGTGAACAACGTCTTTCTCAAAGTGCCCAGCAAGCAAATCACAGAGGGTTTCTGAGGTGTCCTGGGCTCCATCCACCAATATATGTGTCAAGACTTAAGAACCGTCCTGACAAGCTCCATTGCAAATGGCTGAAAGACGCGGCAATAGAAGCAATGAAGTGGTCCCTCTTTGTTGCTTTCACTACCACACCGTAGGCACAGTTGTGGGCTCTTGTAGCAGACCTCTTTTAGCTCAGAAAAAGTACGCTTTTATTTAGTTTATAATAGCAAGCTTTTAAATGACCTTGTAAAACAGCCAGAAATAATAATGGAAAACATGGGATTCTTGTAAAACACTGCCAAGATTTTACCAAAGCTCTTAAACCTTATGGTAAATAATGTTTCAGTAGTATGTTCTCTGACCAAAATTTTTGAAATTGCAGCATCAGAGGTAAGTAGATTATTACTTCTAAAGCTGTTAAATGTTATTTTACGCTCCCCACTTCTGATCTATATAAAAGATCTCTGTACTGTAGTTTCAACTTCTTGTTTGGGTTTTAGGAGGCTTAACAGTTCAATGTCTTTGATTTATCTCTCCCCCCCCCCTTTTCCCTTCCAGTTTCATAACCAATTAAAGCAATCAAAGTCTTCAACAGTAATCCCTATCAGTTTACACAAGATATCTTTGGCTCCGGCACCTTCTTATTCTCCAGAGACAGAGTTCACCAGCAGAAGTATGAACTTCTTACTTCTTTCTGAAGAATACCTTTCATTCAATACAAAGCTTTTTAGCATGTTAATAGCATGCAATGTTTTATTTTAATTTAAAAGTCTAGATTAACAGCTACAGTGTTGTTTACTTTTACATGCTTTAACATATTTTTTTCTTAGAACATTTCATGTAACAAACATATTTTATCTACCACCTCACTGCTGCATGGAAAGACCAGGCATTGTTGTCCATGTGTATGCTACCCTTAGGCTTCCTCCTTCACTCATAAGAATGATGCATGAGCAGTATAACTGCTGAGATAAGGGCTCAGAAACCTCAGCCATGCTAACTCTGCAATCACCAAAATTCCATAATGTATTAATAAATAACAGAGGTTGCCACAGCTGAGCATTGTGAACTTCTGTCACACTGCTTGTATGAATAAACCAATATTATGAGTGAAGAAACTTGTCAACACCAGTGAAAAGCAAGCTCTTGACTGCCCTTCGGGTGGCAGAAGATCCAGGAGAGGATCTGATGTGTGAGTGTGAGCAAGCATGTGTGTGCAGCTAGATATAACGAGTGCCCTAGCTTATCAGAATGGTGTGTCACCTTCCCTAAACGTTAACTTGCATGTGAATTGTGAAACTGCATCCAAAGCAGCATACCTCAAATCACAAGAATTTAATGCAGGTGCAGAGCAAATTTTGACACTGAGTTTATTCCTGTGCAGCTTCTTTCTTTGTTTGGCAATTGTGCTTTTGTTCACCGGTACATTTTATCATTTGTTGCAGGTGGCTTTCCGCTTCCTCTGGTGGATCCAGCGACTTGCCCAATAGTTCCTGGACAAGAAATGACTATAGAAATCTCCAAGGGTCGATCAGGCCTTGGTCTCAGTATTGTAGGAGGAAAGGATACACCACTTGTAAGTTGTTTGGTGGTTTTGGAATACTATTTCAAGTTTTCATGAATCTCAAAGCTGCTCCATTTTTGGTACAATGAAGGAAAGAAATGTGGAAATTCCATAATACATGTTTGACATGTATGCTTGGATGTTCCTTTAATCTCTCCAAAGGACACCACTGGTGGATACTAATATAGCCACAAATTTAATGAAAGCATGTCATGGCCAATATGTATGAGTAGATGTGTGATCACCTTCTTATATTCTAAGCATTCTCTGTTGTGCATATCTTTAAAACACAAGAAGCTGCTTATTGCTTATATACTTAGCTTATTTCCCACCTATTAAAAATGAATTCAGTGTGATTTACAATAATAAAAAATGGTAATTTATGTAGCTACAGTAAGCCATTAATGATCTATGCATTATGAGTTAGTTATGAGATCACTCCAACTTAGCTTTTCCTTGTTCACAAATCTTTGACTTGCTGTTACACCTGAACTAATTCGATTTTGGTTGGTTTTACGCCAAACAAGCATTTTAGTTGGTAAGTCAATAATAGACCTTCTCTTCAGTAAATGGTTTGTTTGAAGCAAAGCAAAACAGAATTCTAATACAAATATAGAATTAGCAGAAATTTCAGTGTGAAAATTTATAGAAAAGGAAGAATACACTCCATTTGATTTGGGCCTTTCAGCCTGGCTACCTAGCACATAATATGGCTAGGAAAGCAACAGCTATATTTGAAATGTATATGAGAGAAAGCAGCAGTCAATATACCAAATCACATAACCTCATTTCCTTGCCATCCTCTTCGTAAGAGCATTAGAAGATTGCTGGTGGAGCAGACCAAAGACCCAGAGGCTAGCGTCCTGTTTCCTACACTGGCCAGCCACATGCTTATGGAAAGCCCACCCAAAAAAGATATGAAGGCAATAACTCTTTCCTGCTGCGATTCACTAGCAAGTGGTGTTCAGAGTCATGCTGCCTCTGATCTTGGTGATAGTATATAGCCATCATGAGTATTAGCCTTTGACAGCCTTATCCTCTATGAATTTGTCTAATCCCCTCTTAAAGCTATCTAAGTTGCGCATAAATTCCCTTAACGCAGCATAGCTTAACCTTAACTATGCACCTTGCTTGATCTGCTGTTGCATATTTGATGCTTCCTTTTTCTGATGAATGCTTAGATTTTCTCTTACGTATATGGTTAAAAGATAGGGGCAGGAGACTAAATATAATAGCTTTTTGCACCAAAGATAAGCTTTTGAAAGTGTGAACTTCAATATCAGTGTGAAAATTGCATAATGTCACTGGAGATGTAAAAACATACGTAGGTTCTTATTAGAAATATGTGAAAACTGTTCCCATGGATTAACAGATTTCTTTATTGAAAAATCCCTCTTTGAAATTTTGACTTTTATTGTCAAAATGCAGATTGAGAGTTCCCATCTTTGGATGATATTACTTGGGTATTGTTGGGCTTTTTACAAAATAATCATGTTTTGTACAGGAGAAATGAAATTTCTACCAGCTTCCTGTCTGCTGCCTCCTTGCTCTCCACAGGCATGTCTCAGAAGACTGGAAAAATATGGTTCATATTTTTTCCCATTGTTATGTCATGAAGCTACAGTTTAGCAATTTTCATCCTTTTGAGACAATGGGCCCACCTTCAGTCCAAACAAGCATTTGGGCACCAACTTCTTAATTTTTTAAAAAATCATTCGTTTCTATGTATGATAGGAATGCTGTGGCTACGAGCCATTTTAGGTCAAGCTGCAGCCTGGTATTTGGTCCTGATTCACCTGTTGAAGACTAAAGTATAGTTTGTACAACAGCGAATCCATACAGCTACCATTAGGCTGTAGGACTGGATCTTACGACCTTCATATAACAAGGGAGTCTGAAAAGCTGATTGTAAGAGAAATCCTTCTCCTGCTTTGTGGCCATTCCAGCTGCATTTTTCACTATTCTTGTGAAAATTATACAGTTATGGGAGCATGCTTAATAAAATTTAAACTGCTTTTTTATTTCGGTAAATGCATTAGCAATTTGACCACACCTTCTTCCTGTATGCAGCCTTAAGCATTTTTTTCATTCAGCAGTAATTTGTACTGCAAAAGAATCCAGTGTTCTGTAAATATATGATCACTAATGCCATAGAAACAAACCAGAAGTTTGACATGAGACCTTGACTTTTTGCTACAGCAGAGTGGTTGTAAATACTGTTAGTGGGACTGCAAAGGAGGAAGCTTCAAAAAACCCCAACTCCATCCATATCTTTATCACAATACTTGCTTTCAGGCAAGGATATTAATATTTTCTTCCTCCTCCATGTCTTTCTCACTTCATGTCACCTTGCCCTGAGTGATGTAGTGCTATTTCACTTTAAATGTTTTTTAAAACTGAGCACATTCTGTGACCTCCTGCTGACTGCTCTTCCTGTGATGAATAACTTTATACAGAAAGCAAATTCCATGTTACTGAATAAATGAAACCTGTTCATTTTCATTAGAATTAGCTGCTGAAAGCCACTCTGGAGCATTATTTTGTGTAGATTTTACTGTTCCTATCACATGCTTAAGACTCAGTAAAAACGTGCTAAAACATAGTTATTTATAAATCACTATTTCATTGAAAAGATCAAAGCAGGTAACAAAAATACATAAACCCATACAGTAAAAACCATATAAAGAGGTTAAAACAGACATCAATTAACTATTGTGGAAAGATTTATTCTTAATTGCCTGCGTAGGAGTAGAAGTGACTGGGGCAACCCAGTCAGATGGGCAGCAAATAGTAGTAGTAGTACAGTGGTGCCCCGCAAGACGAATGCCTCGCTAAACGAAAAACCCGCAAGACGAAAGGGTTTTCCGATTTTTTAGCGGCTTCGCAAGACGAATTTCCCTATGGGCTTGCTTCGCAAAACGAAAGCCCATAGGGAAATCTCCGGGGACAGCGGGGAACCCTCCTCCCACCGCAAGCCCCGGGAAGAGAGGAGAAGCTGCGCGCCTTCCCCTCTGTTCCCGGACCTGTCCTGAAGGCTTGCGGTGGGAGGTCCGGGAACAGAGGAGAAGGCGCGCAGCTTCTCCTCTCTTCCCGGAGCTTGCGGTGGGAGGAGGGTTTTTCCTCCCCACCGCCAACATTCAGAAAGCTGTTCTGAAGGCTGGCGGTGGGAAGAAAAGCCCTTCTCCCGCCTCCAGCCTTCAGAAGAGTTCCCCGCAGGGCTCCCCAAGCTGTGAATGTCTGCCGCGCGCGAGGGGCGCTCTGCTTAAGAGCGCCCCTCGTGCGGGGCAGCAGGCTGCTATCCGCAGCTTGGAGAGCCCTGTGGGGAAGTCCGGCAGGGCTCCCCAAGCTGCAGATGTCTGCCCCACCCGAGGGGCGCTCTGCTTAAGAGTGCCCCTCGTGCGGGGCAGCAGGCTGCTATCCGCAGCTTGGAGAGCCCTGTGGGGAAGTCCGGCAGGGCTCCCCAAGCTGCAGATGTCTGCCCCACCCGAGGGGCGCTCTGCTTCAGAGCATCCCTCGCACCCGGCAGCAGGCTGCTATTCGCAGCCTAGGCAGCCCTGCAGGAACTCTTCTGAAGGCTGGCGGCGGGAGAAGGGCTTTTCTTCCCACCGCCAGCCTTCAGAAGGCTGTTCTGAAGCCTGGCGGTGGGGAGAAAAGTCCTCCCCCCCCCCAGCCTTCAGAAGAGGTCCGGGGAAAGACTGTCCCCGGACCTGGTCTGAAGGCGGTCTCCCTAGGAACGCATTAATTGATTTTCAATGCATTCCTATGGGAAACCGTGCTTCGCAAGACGAAAAACTCGCAAGAAGAAAAAACTTGTGGAACGAATTAATTTCGTCTTGCGAGGCACCACTGTAGTAGTAGTAGTAGTAGTAGTAGTAGTAGTAGTAGTACTAGCAGCAGAAGTAGTAGTAGTAGTAGCAGCAGAAGTAGTAGTAGTAGTAGCAGCAGCAGCAGAAGTAGAAGAATAGAAAAGTTGTGAGCTGGCCTTTAAAAGTTGAAACAAACTGCCTGCTGAATCTTTCTTGGTAAAGCTTTCCACCGGTAGAGCCAATTTCCACTGGGAGAGCCATTATATCCTAGTTATAAAGGCTTTGTGTCTTCTTGTTGTCAAATGAGCCTTTCCAACTCGGGGAGTGACCAACAGTGCTCCTGCAGATTATCTCCACAAGCAAACTAGGATATAATGGTTCAGGTGATGTAAATTATGTAAATCAATGCAAGGACCATGAACCTGTCTCAGTAGTAGATGAGCAGCCTGTGCAACTTCCAAACCAGGCCCATGGGCAGCCCCACATAGAACGCATTACAGTAATCCAGTCTTGAGGTTATCACTGCATGGACCAAAGTGGGCAGGGTATCTCTGCCCAGGAATGGCTTTAGCTGGTGAACAAGGCAAAGCTGGTAAAAGTCGATCCTAGTCACAGAGGACATTAGAACCTCTAATAACAGCGATGTAACTAGGAGTACCCCCAAGCTGCACACCTGCTCCTTCAGAGGAAATTCAGTCCCATCCAGAACATGTACCTTCTATAGTTCCCAAAAGTGGGAACCACCCAAAGAGCCTCCTTCTTCAAGCATAGTTTATCAGCCCTCAACCAGTCCACTGTATTCAGACGCCAATCCAGAGCTTTCACAATCTCCTGGTTCCAATGTTATGGAGAAGTAGAGCTTTGTGACATGAGCATCCTGGTTGTCAAAGAATCTTATTTCTACCTGTAGTACCGAGGATGGGACACAGATAGCACTCTCAATTTATGACCTTATAAGCACTCCCTAGTCTTAGAAGCAGTGCTGTTGTTGATGCAAGCTAGAACGATGTTGACCTTGTCATGACACAGCATGCTTTTGATTGATGCTCAGTTCTTTGCTCATTATAACCCCTAAACCAACCTCAGAAATGTGGCTGCCTAGACATTTATTCCTATTTTATACTTGTCCCTGCATTTCTTCCCATGTTCTTTCTTCCTGCCAAATTTAACCTTCTGTTGCTATCTGCACAGCTCTCCGGTTTCTAAATACAGTTTTTGAATTCTTAGCTTATCCTCCAGAGTATGTGCATCCTTCTCAATTTTGTATGGCTGGTTGTTAAAACTGATAGCTTGGGAATATTCCGTGGGAGTATGTGGCATTCCATTTCAAA